>NC_135716.1:59448815-60648815 GCF_964656455.1 Halichoerus grypus
ACACCCAAGGAAAGGGGGACCCACTTTTATTTTTATTTATTTTTTCTAGGGGGACCCACTTTTAAAGGGAAGGATTATCAAAACTTTGTGGACAAATTTTGAAATTAACACAACAATCTTGTCCTCTATGATTCTCATCATACTCTTAATGGTGAGGAAAAGTTAGAAAACAGCACTGAGCACTTAAAAAATTTACCTTCTTTACTCCAAATAGCTTTTGTAGTTAAGAACTGAAGCAGATGATACATGAAAGCAAAGATCTCTTTTAAAGAATCTGTAATATTGGGGAGCCTGGCTGGCTCAGTTGGAAGAGCATGTGACTCTTGATCTCAGGGTTTTAAGTTTGAGCCCCATGTTAGGTGTAGATATTAAATAAACTTTAAAAAATAAATAAGAAAATAAGGTGTCTGTAATATTGCTATCTTATAACCAAATTGGAGTTGACCTCCAAGTTTGAACCAATGATAGCATGAAAACTGATAAGGGAAAGAAAGGTGAGTTAAAATGTCCCTTTTAAGGTGATTGTGCCTGTTGACGCTGCAATGAAAATCACACTATTGTTCTGAGGCCCAGTGGCTATAATGTATATTGTGGTGCCATCTAGAACACAGAGTGTACATAATGGGTGCTGATTAAATCCAATATTATTTCAACAAAAAATTATGGCCAGTATTTAAACCTTTATGACTCTGGATGATCACTGGAAACTAGCAGGTTTAGATGTTACCTTCACATCCAAATTAAAAGTATAAATCACCACAAAATAAATGATAGAAGGTGCAATGTTATTTTGTCCTTGTCACAGCAGGTTTATTGCACTGAGAAGTATGCCTACATTTACAAATGGGACTAAGATACTGGTTTTGTGTCCAGTGTGTGGTCTCCCTATTTAATGACATGGTACTTTAAAAACTCCAGAGCAAGTAAGCTAATACTAACTCTATTATTATGGGTTTTTCACATCAGTAGTAGAGGACGTAAAGCAGTCAGAATTCAAATATGTTTAGAAAACACATATATATTTTTTGTTAGCATTAGTTATGAACACAAAACTACTTGCCTTCTACATCAGGGATTTTAACTATAATACCAAATTAACAGTGGTAAAGTAAATGACTTTTTAAAAAAAAAGATTTTATTTATTTATTTGACAGAGAGAGAGACAGTGAGAGAGGGAACACAAGCAGGGGGAGTGGGAGAGGGAGAAGCAGGCTTCCTGCGGAGCAGGGAGCCCGAAGCTGGGTTCGATCCCAGGACCCTGGGATTATGACCTGAGCTGAAGGCAGACGCTTAACCGACTGAGCCACCTAGGTGCCAAAAGTAAATGACTTTTAAAAGTATTTTTGAAATTGTTGATTCTTGTGTAATTGAACAATGACCATCATCAAAGGGCACTTTGACCTCAAGGCCTCTGTTGATCATTTTCACCATGTTTAAAAATGATCAACTCTAACTCCAAATTGTACTAAAGTGAGTAATTTGTCACATTCATATTAGGTACATTAATAAGCTCTAGGGGGGAAAAGACATTTTACAATTGTTATGTTTAAGGTCTCCACAATTATTACAAGGGAAACCTTTCTCCTTGACGATACCAGCAATTACTTTTTAAAAATACTTTTTAAAATAATTCAAAGATCTCTTCTTAAAGGATTCTTACATAGCTAAAGGCTCTAGTAGCAACATTTCTCAGATTTTTCTAAGGTTCTTTGGAGGGTAGGAAACAAGGAAACATCCGTTTGATATGTTATTATATTTTAACCAGTCACAATATGCTATTATGACATTCAAAACTCAAAATATTTCTCCAAGGCAAAAATCACTGGAGCAACGTGATAAGCCCAGTTGAGATATATATAATAAATCAGAACAAAGGTCACTTTTTTCCTAAAATAATGAGCAACACTGCCCACTGATGACTTCAGCTTCTTGGAAACCATTAATCAAATTGCAGCATTGCCCCTTCACTGCTCAAACATGATGGTGCTAGAAGAAACTGATAAATGAGTCCTTTTGAAATGGAAGAGCATTTCAAATAAAGGAATTGAAATATAAAAACTAGAGATGTCTTTGGCTCCAACAATTTTCTCTTCGACTTCAGGACTTTGCCTCTATTATCAGCAAAGTTGTTAAAAAAAAAAGCAGAACCAATTTCTTAGACATCTTTTCAGAAAATGAAGCTGAGACTGGTTGAAATCTTACGAGATGGCTAGCCAAGTGAATGTTTTCAGAGGAATTTGTGTATCCTTGCTTTGCCTGCTTTGGCGTTTCCGCTGCAACCTGAAATCCAAGGGGGGATCTGTGGGAAGCTTGGGGGAGCAGTCCTGCTCTCCTGATATTTCTAGCACTGGACGATGAGGTGATTTTAGTTTTTTGTAGCATTCCTTTTCCTTTTGAATGGCTTCTGTTTAACATCACATCGTTTTGAATAAAAACCCTTCTTTCTAAGGATAGTTTCACTATCAAAGTTTTGAATAAAAACCCTTCTTTCTAAGGATAGTTTCACTATCAAAGTTAAGGTCCAAGAGAGGGAAAGGCTGTCATTGGATTGTGTTAAGGATAAATGAAGAACTGAACACACTAACCTTTGCTCACATCGTCATATGCCCTCTCCTGATAAAGTGTGATGATGTCATAAACAACACTCTATGACACCACTGTACAATGAGGCCAGAAAGTTGTTGGACTAGAAGTGAGAGAGTTTTGATTTATATAAAAATACTCTGGTGGTTATCACCAGTAATGGCAAACTTTATATAGTAAAGAAAAAAAGAAGCATGTGGTGTTTTAATGGGCTTTTGTAAAGCATTTTTAAAGCTCATTTGAATTTACATTAGTACTCCTTGAAAACTGCCAGAAGCTTGATAAATGAGCATCTTAATAAAGTTAAATTGTAGCCAGTGTGAAATGACAATATCATGTATTTTGTAAAATTATTGCCTGTCAATTTGTAGACTGCAATTCTACACAGGGTCGAGGATTAAGGAGAAAAGAGGGAAAAACGGGAAGAGGTACCTCACAGAGGACTGGAACACTGTAAATCATTTAGTTCTGAATTCTTTAAAATTGGAACTTAGAAACTTATGAAGGATTTGTAGCTGTGCTTGGAAAATAATGAAATATATATATATTTTTTCACCATTAAATTACCCATAAAAGATATGTAAAGTGAATAAGCTGATACTGCTACAACTTTGTCATTTCAGCATTATAATAAAAGAAGTTTCAAGTTCAAAACAATGAATAATAGTGAAATTTTAAAAATAACCATGCCACATTCCAAAGAGTGCATTTTAAACATTACAACTAATATCCGGTTTTCAATGGCACTGTTCCATTTGTTTATTCACTCATATTGTCTGTCAGTCAGTCATCATGGAATATTCTGAGCCTCTACTATATGCCAGGCTCCATTCCAGTCACAGATGATAATATAAGACAGTGGTAGGCAAGTTGGATGTGGCTCCTGTCTGCATGGTGTTTATATTCTGGTGAGGGAGCAAACAATCAGCCTATCATAAACACACACACACACACACACACACACGCACACACACAAAGAAAAAATGTGTAGTAGTAAGTGGAAGGAAAGAATTAAGCAGTGATTTGAGAGAGAGACTAAGAGAAGAAGACCTATTTGGGGCAAGGCAATAGGGATGGCCCCTCTGAGAGACATATAAGCTGAAACTGGAAGTGAAGAAATGAATGGAGGTAGGAAGAGACCAGATATGGGCAGCTTTTCAACTACATTTGGCTATGAGATGGAGCAGTGAATGTGGTAGTTGTTAGAGAGCGATGTGGGATCAACAGAGATGTGTTTGTTTGCTTTTAGGAGGAGATACTAGAGCATATAAGTATGATGATGAGAATGATCCTTTAGATAGAAATTGATGGATGATGTAAGAGTGTGAGGGTTTAACTGAGGGGGCAAAGCCCTTGAGATGGTGATGAGGATGAATGGGATTCTGAGTAGTTTTGGAGAGATAGGACTTGAGGAAACATCCCCTGGGAACATTGTGGATGTGAGTTGTGCAGCTCTAGTGTAAGAGAGAGGAGTAGGTTTGTGTCTGATAGGCTTCTCTTTGCTTCATGAAGTACAAGAGATCATAGGCCATAAGAGGGTTGTTAGGTTGTGTGGGAGAAATAAGAGAACTATGAAATCACAGAGGGCCCCTCAGACATACAATGACATTTTCCTCTGATAATTCTTTGTTGTGGGGGCTGCCCCGTGTACTGTAGGGTGGTTAGCCAAATCCTTGGCCTCTACCAACTAGATGCCAGCTGTACTCCATCAGTCATGACAGTCAAAAATGTCCCCAGACATTGACATATATCCCCTTGAGGGAAAAAGTGCCCTGCTTTAAGAACCACTGCCCTAGTACAACCACTAGAAAAAGAAAGGATAGCTAATAAGCCATGGTGAAGATGAATGGAATAAAAAATGTTCAGTTAGTTCAAAAGAAGGCAGGAAACAAGGGGAAAAGGAACAAAAAATAGATGAGACAAATAGCAAACTGGGAAGAGGATAGATTTAAATCCAATCAAATTCATCATTACACTAAATTTAGATGTCCTAAACATTTTGATTAAAGGCAAAGATTATCAAATTGAATCAAAATGCAAGACTTCAATTATATCATCTGTAGGGAAATTCAATTTAAACATACAGATGTAGATGTTAAAGGAAAAAAAAATGAAAAACATATAGCATGGAGAAACTAATCAAGAGAAAGATGGAGTAAACATATTCATATGAGACAACGTAGACTTCAGAATACAGGATATATACAGCCAGGGATAAAAGGAGCCATTATATTTTATCAATGCATCAATTCCTCAAGACGATAAAACAGTCTTAATATGCTTGTACTTAGTAACAGAGCTTCAAAATGCATAAAGTAAAAACTGATGATGAAAAGAGAATAATAAGTCAACAATTAGCTCAGTGACGTCCCAACTGATCTCTCAGCAAATGAGAGAAAAAGAAATTTAAAACAATCAGCAAATATATGGAAAATCTGAACATCACTCTCAGTGAACTATACCTAATTGTCATTTATAGTCCACTTCAACCTTCAACAGAAGAAGACATGTTCTTTTCAAATATATCTGGAACATTTACCAAAATTTTGGATCAGGAAGAAAATTTCAGTAAATTAAAATGATTGAAATCATAAAAAATGTTTTCTGACCACAATGAAATTAAACTAGAACAGAAAGATACCTGGAAAAATCCATAAATATTTGAATTAAATATACTTCCAATAATTCTTGTATCAAAGAAGAAACCCAAAAGTAATCAGAAATTAGTTTGAAGTGAATGAAAATGGAACAGATCATATCAAAATTTGTGAGATGTCACTAAAGTGTGCTGAGAGGGAAATTTATGGCATCAAATGTTTATATTAGAAAATTAAAGATAAAAGGTCTTAAATGAACAATTAAGCATTCACCTTAAAGACTAAAAAAAGAAGATAAAATTAAACACAAAGAAGGAAGAAAATAATGTTAGAGCAAAAATCAATGAAATAAAAAGCAGCAAAGCAATTTAAAAAGGCAATGAAATAACAAGTTGGTTATTTTAAAAAGAGCAACTAATTTGATACGTGTCTAGTCAGACTGAGTAAGGAGAGGAATAATAATAAATTATTAGCATTAGGAATGAAAAAGGGGCCATCACTACAGACTCTACATACATTAAAATGTAGCAACTAAATATTATGAACAACTTTATGCCAATAAATTTGATAACCTACATGAAATGGGCAAATTCCCGGAAAGACACAAACCATCAAAACTCACTTGAGAAGTAACATAACCTTAATAGCACTATATCTACCGAATTATTGAATTTGTAGTTAAAAACCTTCCCATAAAGAAAAACTTCAGGCCCAGATGGCTTCACTGGTGAATTCTACCAAAATGCTTAAGGAAGAAATAATCCATATTCTATGCAAACTCTTCCAGAAAATAGAACACAGATAGGATAAAAAACCTTAACAGAATGCCAGCAGACTGAATCTTGCTATGTATAAAAAGGATAGTGCTTCATGAACAATAGAGCTTATCCAAAGAATGTGAGGTGGTTTCAACATCCGCAAATCAATATAATTTGCCATTTTAACAGACTATAAAAGCAAAACCACGTGCTCAGCTCAATAGATACAGAAAAATAATTTGACAAGATTCATCATAAAAATTCTCACTACACTGGAAATAGTAGGAAACTTCTACTTCTTTTTTTTTTTTTTAAAGATTTTATTTATTTCACAGAGAGAGACATAGCGAGAGAGGGAACACAAGCAGGGGGAGTGGGAGAGGGAGAAGCAGGCTTCCTGCTGAGCAGGGAGCCCAATGTGGGGCTCGAACCCAGGACCCTGGGATCATGACCTGAGCCGAAGGCAGACACTTAATGACTGAGCCACCCAGGCGCCCCAGAAACTTCTACTTCTAATAGAAGTCGTCCATGAAAACTGACAGCTAACATCAGATTTGATGGTGGAGGTCTGAATGCTTTTTCTCTCAGATAAAGAACAAGGCAAGGGTATCCACTCTCACTACTTCTCTTCACATTGTATTGGAGGTCCTAGTCAGTGAAGTAAAGCAAGAAAAACTAAATAAAAGGGATGGAGATTGGAAAGAGAGAAACATATGTCTTTATTTGCACATGATATGATCATCTATATAAATAATCTAAAGCATCTACAAAAGTACCTCTAGAATTAGTGAGTTTAACAAATTCACAGGATAGAAAATAAATATAAAAATCAATTGTTTTTCTATATAGTAGTAACAAATAATTGGAAATTAAAATGTAAAAATCTATACCACGTATAATAGCATTAAACCAGGAAATCTTTAGGGAGATATTTAATAAAATATGGGTAAGATCTAAAGTATTAACAAGACAAACATTACTGAGAGAAAGTAAGTAAGTTCTAAATATTGGAGAAATATGTCATTTCACATGTCAGATAACTTAAAATTGTTGAGCTGTCAATTCTCCCCTAACTGACCTATAGGTTTTTATATGTCATTGCAATCTCAATCAAAATCCCAGCAGTTCCTTTTCAAGAAATTGACAAGCTCTTTTTAAGATTTTCATGGAAAATCAAAAGACCTAAAGTAGCCAAAGTTTTTGAAAAATATAAAGTCAGGGACTCTCCCACTGCCTAACTTCAAAACTTACTATAAGCTATAGTAATTAAGACTGAATGGAAAAACATAGTTCTATGAAACTGAATAGCATTCAGTAATAAACATGTACACACATTGACTTTCAACAAGGTACCAAGGTAATTCAATAGTGGAAAGAGTAGTCTTACTGCTTAAATGATTTGATATCCATATACAAATTAACGAATCTTAACCCGTGTCTATTACTAAATACAAAATACAGCTCAAACATGATCACAATTCTGGATATATGCCATAAAGCCATAAATCTTCTGGAAGAAAACATAGGAGAAAAATCTTTGTGACCTAGAGCTACAGACTTAAGATACAAAAAGCACAAACTATAAAAATTAAAAACTATTACTCTTTGAAAGACATTCTGGAGAGAGTGTAAAATAAGCCACAGACGGGCGAAAATATTTGAAGAAAACTTACTTGATAAAGGACTTGTACATTTATACATTAAATAATACTCAGCCATACTGAGGATGAACTACAGATACACACAACAACGTCTCAAGAGTGTCCTGCCGAGTGAAAATAGTCAGAACACAATAATTCATGCTATATGATTCCATGTATATCACATTTGGGAAAAAGACAAACTAAAAGAGGGTGAGAAATCAGATCAGTGGTTTGTTAGGGGCTCTGGGGTGGAGGAGAATGTTGATTTGCAGAAGACCAAGAGGGAACTTTTTGGGTGATAGAAATAGGTGACAGAAGTGTTCCGAACTGCTAGTGGCAACATGTCTGCACACATTTGTCAAAACTCATCAATCATTTAAAGGGTGAAATTTATGGCACATAATTTATATTGCAATAAACCTGACCATTCCCTCTCAGAGAGGGATAGGGAGGGAGGGAGTGAGGGAGGGAGGGAGGGAGAGAGAGAAGGAGAAGAAATGGAATATTTCTGTACTGCTAATTACTATGTACACATGCAAAAGGTAAGAAATAAAAAGAGAAATTTCATTGTAATAATTACAACAGAAAGAAAAGGAGCAGCTGAAGAAAGTGTTTATTGAGGGTTTTCAGTGTGTCGGACACAATAAGGGGGGGGCAATACTTCAAATAGGGATATTAATAGTACTTATCTAATACGTTTGTTATGAGGATTAAATTTTGCAATATTTGTAAAGCACTTAGAAACTTCCTGGGATACAGTAAGTGGCACGTAACTTCCTATTAAATAAATAAAAATAATTGTATTATGGAGCACACTTTACAGGTGAGAACACTGGCTTTGCAAGTTTGAGGGTCATGTGGGAGCCTACACAGGTGCCAAGCAGAGGAGCTGTGATTCTACTCAGGCATCCTACTCCAGGGGCCAAGTTCATTCATCAACTCCTTCCATTAATTTCCCGCCTTCGGAGGGACCAATGCAATACAATATGGAAGCCTCCTGGTGCCAAAATATGATCCTCTGGAAGGTCTCTTGTGGCTGACCTTTCTTCTTCATCCCATATTGCTATTTTGGTTCATCCTCTTTCTTAAACTGCTACTCCCATTTCTTAACTGGTTTCCAGTGCATTGTACACAAGTGACTGGGTTATTTTCCTATATAAGCAATATCAATCATATCATTTAACTGCCTAAAATGCTCTGTTGCTTGCTATTATCTGTAAGATACAAATCCAAATTCAAACCTATAGCATTAGAGACTTACATGTCTAGCCCCACATCTCTTCTCTCTTCCTTTTATTATCCACACTCACTCCTGCCTTACTAAGCTTCTGACCTATCTGTAGGCAAAACAGACTCTTGCCCAGACTCTGCTCTGTTTAAATACATCCTTGCTTTGCCTCTTTGTGTCAGTTGGGAGTGCTTTCAGCTGTTAAGTAAGAGAAAACCTAACCACTATGGTTTAAACAAATTGGGGTGTTTTTTTCTCCCTTAACAAGACTAAAGGTAAGTAGTTCAGGATGCTGTGGCGACCCAGCAATGGTGTCAGGGAAACGTGCTTCCTTCCATCTCCCTGCTCTCTCCTCTGAGGCCCGTTGGCTCTCCCTCCAGGCAATGCATCTATGTACCAGCAGATGGAGGAAAGGAAAAGCAAACAGTGGCCTTCTAATCATAAGGCTTTGTCTGCTTAATTCAGGAAGGACAGCCTTTTCCAGCCAGCCTTTCCTTATATCTAATTTGACAGATTGAACCAATTGCTGGTGAAGAGGACAGATGTTACCAGGATTGGTTTACTGATTTTGATATATCCCATAGGACTAGGGTAGGGACCTACTTGCCTGAAGATCAGGAAATCTCTGCGGGGTTCTTGAAAAAATAAGATTCCGTTTTCAGAGAACAGGGGGTGTCATGAATGTGGATCTGCTGTATCTATCCAACTCCTACTCATCCTTCATGGCCCAACTGATGTGGCAACACCTCAGTTAAGTAGTCCTCATTTCGCCTTGAGCAGGATTGATTATTTTGCTCCTCTGTACTCCAGGAGCACTTGCAGTTTTAATTCAGCAGTATCACTTACCATGATTTCACTGGGATATCTGTTCTTTGGCTTATTTGTCCTTCCTGGATTGCATGTTCTTCAAGAGCAAGGACTGTCTACATTATTTTTGCATCCTCAAAGCCTAGATTAATACTTCACACGGAAAATGCCAAGTAAATGTTTAAATAGTTGGACTCATGATGCTAGGAATCAGTCTAGATTATTTTCAATTATTTAATAATAATAGCTCACACTTATATAGCACTTACTATGTATCAGACACTCTTCTGAGGACTTAAAAATCCTAAAACAACCCCATGAGGTAAGTACTTTTATTATCCCCAATTTACAAATGAGAAACCTGGAACACAGAGAGTTTAAGTGACTTGTTCATGGTCACTGGATAAGAAAGACCCAGTTTTCCACCCATGTGTCTCCTGTGTTTCTCCTCTACTACTCACACACACTTCGCTTCTGACTCTTCTGGTCACCAAACATGGGGTTTTGTTTTCCCCACACCACCCTCCACCTGGAGACACCATCAAATTCCATAGGTTCAGGGCTCAGCGCCACAAGACTGCTCCCCACCCTCACCATTCATTTCAGATGCCAACAGCAAGCCCTGGTTATCACCTGTGCTTCTGATCAACCAGCTGTAGATCAGAGGTTCCAATGACCGCCTCCTTGGGTTCCCTGAATTTGCTACAGTGGCTCACAGAACATAGGGCAACACTTACATATATCTATATATTAAAGGATATAATAAAGGATATGGATGAACAGCCAGATGAAGAGATAAACAGGGCAAGATCTGGGCAGGTCCTGAGTGCAGAAGCTTCTGTTTCTGTGAAGTTGTGGGGTGTTACCTCCCCAGTACGTGAATGTATTCACCAACTTGCAAGCTCTCTGAACCCCATACTATTGAGATTTTATAGAGGCTTCCTTACATAAGCATAATCAATTATTAACTCCACTTCCAGTCCCTCTTCCCTCTCTGGAGGATATGGGGGAGGGTGGCTAAAAATTCCAAGCTTCTAATCATGGCTTGGTCTTTCTGGTGACCAGTCCCCCTCCAGGAGCCATCCAGAAGCCCAACCAGAGTTTCCTCAATAGAACTAAAGATGCTCCTAGTGCTCTTTAACACTTAGGAATTTACCAGGGTTTTAGGATCTCTGTGCCAGGAATGAGGGGCAGAGACCAATACATATATTTTCTATTATCTCAAAGACATGTGTTAAACAAGCAGTGTGGGGCTAGTCCAGCTCCAGATGCTCTTAACCACCATGGTATGATCTACAGAAAACTAACTTCTCTGAGCTTTAACTTTATTTACAGTATATTTCTCACTGTGGGGAAGCAGGAGGAAATCCATCAGCTCTTCTAGACTGCATAGAAATCCTTGACTGCAGAAATATGGGATATCATAAAACCACAACTTTTATAGTCATGTAATCTAACTTTCTAACTCATGCAATCAATCACCCGGCCAACTAACCAACAAATATTTATTCAGTGCTTCTCAGATACTGGACACTGGGAATATGGTGGTGAGTCTAGTGGAAGAAATGAATATTAAAGAAATTATTTTACAGATACATAATTAAAAATGATAACCACAGTTTGAAAGGAATATTCATAGTGCACTGAGAGTAATGGGTGTTACTACTTTAGATGGATTTATATAATGAGCCATGAGGGCAATCATGAGGAAATATATATAACAGCACATGATTGAAAGCAAATCTTGAACAATTAATAATACTCTCAAATGACATTGCTACTGACAAAATAAAAAAAAATTTAATTCACTGAGGCATGATAAATTCTACTTATGAAGCTGTTCTCATTGAGGTTTTGGATAGCATAAATCTTTCCTTTTAACATAGCTTGTGCTACCTGCTTTAGTGATCCGATCCCTCTGCAGCTGCAGTTGGGTGTCAACATTTCTCTTCCCTGTGTAGTCTTGACAATCCTTCATTAAAGGAAATCTCTTTATTTCCCCTATGATAAAATCCCCTGTACACTATTTTAGATACGTGGTTGGCAGCAGTGAGTTTACAGACTGGCTCTTATTCTCATTTCTGGAACAAGAAAAATACTGTCGCTAATGAATATTTTGAGTATTATTTGCTACTATTTATTAAGGGTTCATTCTGTACTTTAAATATTAGGGGTCCTTTGCTGTCACTCCTGCCGCCAGGCAAGCCACTGCACTCATTGCCAGCATAATGGTGGCAGAGCTGACTCCCATTATTCTGAGGTAATAAGAAGAACATTAATTGGAAAGAATAAGAATGAGCCAGGAAGGGAAAGAATGCACTGTTGTTCCAGAATCTGGATCTTCATTAGTTGTTCCTGACTGTCAGTACTCAGTGGCTTTCACCCTCACTTTTAATAAGAAAATTAAAAAAATAAGTTTAAGAGTGAAAAAATGTCATTTAACTGAGGTGTTTTGTTTTTGTTTTTGTTTTTTGTTTTAATCCTCAGGACAAGTCGTAATAATTTCCCATGATACTCAGACATGAGTATACTCCTCCATCTTGTGTGAAAATAACTATTTTCATTTCCTTCCAGGGCCATTGTTAGTTTCCAGGCAGAGATACTTGTTTGTATTTGAAACTTTGAAAATCATTAAATGCTTACTGAGAAATTTCTGAAAACACAGTATTCTAAAAAGTAAACAAAATTTCCGTATTAATTAGCCTTTGCTGAAGAAATAAACAGTTCTAAAACTCCAGCAACTTAAAATAACATCTTCACTTCCCTATCACATTACAGGGGGTTTGTGGGGGTGATTTATGTCTTATTCCAAGATCTAGGCTGGAGGAGTAGTCCTTATTTTGGGATGTGCTATTCTCATGAAATTGCATTTAAAGCTTCTCCTGGGATAGAGTGCATGCACATTCCACTGGCCAAAGCAAGTCACATGGCTAAGGCCAGAATGAATGGGACACTCTTATAGTTATGAATAAAGTGAATCATTAGAAACAATAACATTACTATGACTGCTATATCCAAACATAAATTCTGCTAATGTTTTTATTCAGGGATA
Organism: Halichoerus grypus; assembly: GCF_964656455.1. Lineage (NCBI taxonomy): Eukaryota > Metazoa > Chordata > Mammalia > Carnivora > Phocidae > Halichoerus > Halichoerus grypus. The sequence continues at coordinate 59,461,484 of NC_135716.1, forward strand.
TTTTTAGATACAGTTTATTTATTAAATAGATATTATTTTTTGTATGTATACAATTTCAGATTTCAAATATTTGCTTTATATCATACTTTTCATGAAACTTATTTTTAATGGCTATATTACATTAAGTGGAGAAACCAGAGTTTTCTATGGTTTCTCTCAATCTTTTGCTCTTACACTGATCAGCAATGGTGTTATGGAAATCTTTGTGATTTTTTTTTTTTTTTTTTTTTTGAGGGAGAGCATGAGCTTGAGGGGAGGGGCACAGGGAGAGGGAAAGAGAGAATCCCATGCCAGCTCAGAGCCCTATGCAGGGCTCGATCTCATGACCTTGAGATCATGACTTGAGCCAAAAAATTAAGAGTTGGACACTTAACAACAGCCACCCAGGCACCCCGTGGATTTTTTTTTCAGAACATAAAACGCTTTCTTTTGACTAGATGCCCAGAAAAATAATAGTAGGATCAAAGGGTATGAATTTAGAGTTCATGAATTACAGTTCTTAAAATAATATGACAAATTTCTGTCCAAAAAATGTGATAGTGATTTTACTCCTATTTGCAGTATAAGGAGTCCCATCTGTACCAAATTCTCATCAGTAGCAATATTATTAATGTGAAATATTTCTGAAACTACTTCCTACACCAGGTATACTTTACTACCCCTTTTATTTTTGTGTGTGTGTGCCTCTTTTCTCTGGGCCTTTCTCTTTCCAAGGGGCTGAAATTTCACTGACAAGCACTCTGGGTATCTAATCACTTAATCCATAGCACCTTGCCTCTTCCTGTTTAATAAAGGCTGGTTGAGTGAATCACCTATTGAATAAGTAAATAAAGAAGTTAAAATTGTATCTTGGGTCTTAAAAATTTTCATTGATGACCCCAAGGTAGAACACTTTTCTGTATTTTTATCAACCAGTTGTGTTTTTTCTTTTATTAATCAAGAGAATCCTTGTTCTTTGCCTACTTTCCTATCAGCTCTAGTTGCTTATATCAAAATATGTCTTTATATAAAAATTAATAATCCTTTCTGGTATAACAAATGATTTGCTCCCATGTGCTATTTGACTTTTAATTTCTATTATATATGTATATTTTTTTAAGTCCCATGACAATTGTTTATTATAAAGGTGAACCCTGATCTTCATGATGGGCTTATTGGTAGGCTTTCTGGTAGCGAGCACCAGTGCCGGGACCTCCAAACTCTTTGGATTGGCAACGCCAGAGATCAGCTACCCGCAGGGGCAGTTTGTACTGGATGAGAATGTCTTTGATGTCCTTCTTGGAAGCCTCATCCATGTATTTCTGATAATAAGTCACCAGGGCTTTGGAGATGGACGGGTGGATTGCGTCAGTCTGGGCCACGTGACCACCACCCTTTACTCGGACTCAGATGTCCCCCTTGGCAAATTGCTCCTTGCGCCCGAGCAGAGCTGGTTCCAACAGCTTGTGTTGCAGCATGCGGCGCTAGAGCTGCCCATTCACCTTGATGAGGCAGTGGCTGTGGTCGTCTCCTTGCTACCGAAGACCTGCACGGAACTACAGAGGACCCTTGGACCGTATGGCCGCGAACGTAGACAAGAGCTCTTCACTACTCGGCAATGGGGGAAAAAGAGCTATTACATTTTTTTCTTAGATGTATTCAATCTTTTATGTAAATATATCTTTCAATCTTTTGTAATTTCTTCTGTTGCTTGACATTTCTTCTCCTAAAGTTTTGATGAATGTTTGCTTCTATTTTTTATATTTATGTTTATTATTTAATTTTATGTTTAGCTCTTCAATTTACTTATAATTTGCTGTTGTAGGGAGTGAGATGAGATTTTAAACTAATTAAACTGAATTTGTTCCTTTTAGGACTTACAGACTCTCTTGTTACAGGATTCTGAATGGAGTTGCCTTCTAATGAGGAAAATTAAATGAATTTTGTGTATTTAATATTTTGAACTACTTAAATTCTTTTCTTTTTTTTTTTTTAAGATTTTATTTATTTATTTGACAGAGAGGGACACAGCGAGAGAGGGAACACAAGCAGGGGGAGCGAGAGAGGGAGAAGCAGGCTTTCTGCCTAGCAGGAAGCCCGATGTGGGGCTCGATCCCAAGACCCTGGAATCATGACCTGAGCCAAAGGCAGATGCTTAAAGACTGAGCCACCCAGGAGCCCCTGGACTACTTAAATTCTTAAAATTTCTTATATGATCAAGGGTTAAATCACCAAGGATTAAATTACCTTTATTATTATTTTTTTTTTTTTTAAAGATTTTATTTATTTATTTGACAGAGAGAGAGATAGCGAGAGCAGGAACACAAGCAGGGGGAGTGGGAGAGGGAGAAGCAGGCTTCCCGCCGAGCAGGGAGCCCGATGTGGGACTCAATCCCAGGACCCCGGGATCATGACCTGAGCCAAAGGCAGACGCTTAACGACTGAGCCACCCAGGCGCCCCCCTTTATTATTTTTGATCATCACAGACTACTCCCAGCCTCAGTTCATGGTCTATTTTTTCCTGTTAAGCACAAAAAGAACTGGGCAGAACAACACCAATCTATCATTCCAAATAGAAAAGCAACCCTTAGAAATCTCCCTGATCTCAATGACTCAGAAGAGTCAATTTCATGTCTGAAGGAAATTTGTAGCTCAGAATTACGTAATCCAAGTCCACGACAATTTGAATTGTGAGGGTCATGGCCAGATTGCACGTGGCGTTGTGGCTGGAATTTAAGATGAGGTAATGGCTACTGTTGATTAAACATTGCTCCCAAGAGCCACTCTAGAGTCAGAGTTACCTCCAGCCCACAAGGATGACTTCACCCAAAGAGGAAAGATAAGAGGACCTGGGGACAACTGGCTGCTCCAGAAACACAGCCATGGGCACCTCACAGTTAATGGGTCAATTTATAAGTTTGGGAAGAAGGAGAGCATTACTCTTTGAGAAGCTACTATTAAATCTGTTGTACAATGTTGAGCCTGTAGTTAATAATACTGTGCATTTAGAAATGTTCAGTGGGTAGATCTCATGTGAAGTGTCCTTACCACAAAACAGCAAATAAAAAACCAGAAAAAAAACAAAAGGGCAGGAGGAAACTTTTGGAGGTGATGGATATGTTTATTACACAATCAAGGGTATATACATATGTCAAAACTCATCAAATTGTATACTTTAAATATGTGTAGTTTTTGTGGGTTTTTTTTTTTTTTTGGTATATCAATTATACCTGAGTAAGGCTGTTAAAAAATATCTTGTCTGTATTGGGGGCAAGTTGTTGGATACTTTTAGAAGAAAAGACTCTATTTAATCCAGCACCTTGAAATCAGGGATTTGGACTCCGGTGAGAAAAATGAGCCATCAGACATCAAGATCAACCCCACCCTGGCATGTCTCTAGGTGCCTAGGAGAGCCTAGGACCAATCCAGAACAGCACATGCTGACCAAGAGAATGACTGGGGAATTTGAGCTTGGTGAGTTCAGGAAAGCCTTTGAACCATACGGCTTGGAAGTCCTGTCCCTTTAAGCTGTAGGTGGTCGTAGAAGTTTTTGGGTTTCATTACCAGTAAAACCATTGAAATTTGCAAGTGTGGAAATGTCAGACTGTCCAGTAGCGTTTTTATTTAACTTGGTCAATTCATATTTATTTAGTACCTACTGTCGATGCTAAGTACAGGAAATACAGCTGTGAAAAAAAGAGACACAGCTGCCTCCCACCCCCTCCCGTATTGTTTACAAACTAGGGGAGAAACAGACATTAAACAAATAAGTGTAAATAAGGAACTAAACAATCACAAGTAAGCAAAGCAATCTTTATACCAGGGTATCAGCTAATCCTGGTATATCCGAGTCAGTAGTTAACGCTGGCCAAAACTGCTGCCAGTTGTGCGTTCTTTGGTTTCGCTTCTTGAAAAGGAAAATAGTTCCAGCCTTATCTCTTTTTTCTCACTTTGAGGAAATTATTGAAACTTCAATTTCACTAATTAAAAACAAATCATTCTACCCAAGTTTCCTCAATTTCCTATCTGTAGTAGGCAGAACAATGACCTCCCAAAGATGTCCATGCCCTAATCCTCAGAGCCTATAAATATGCTCCTCTGGCGACATCTGTTCAGGTGCCAATGGTCCTCTTTCTCTGAGAAACGACCCACTACCTACACACATGGGCCCTTAGCTGCCATGTTATTCTACGTGAGTGTTCCTTTGCCACAGCTGATTGAACTCAGGGTGAATGCCAAGCTTGGGAGAACTGAGCATAGGCTTGTTCTTGATAAGTGAGAGAAAGAATAAGGTGCACAGTTGGGACCTAAGAGGTGGCCATCTTTGAGTATCTGCATGCCAAAGCAAAGAAAGCCTTGCTACAAAAAGAGAGAAGGATGGAGCCTGTACTTCCTAAGGGCTCACTTGTTTCCCAGTTGCTGGTACTAGTCCCATATATGGTTTTGCTGTCCTTGTGGTTCCCTGGAGTATCACTGGTGTACTTTACATAAATTCTCATTTTTGTTTAAATCAGTTTGAAATGAGTTTATGTCATTAACAACAAATAGAATATGTGTTAAACAAATATGCACAGAAAACAGAATAGCAAAAGCTTTCAGAATGTTAATGATGGTGAGAAACTGTACATAACTTATTTTCTTCTTCATACTTTTCCATATTTACAGTTTTCTAAAGGGAGTAATATCATTTCCATAATAAAAAAATAACATGCATTATAAGAGAAGGAAATCTTTATTTCTAAGGAAATCCTTGGTTTTTTTCTTACACTAGAAAGAGCTTCACTACAAAATATTCTACTCAAATATTCTCAAATATAACTCTATATCCAGTAGGGGAAAAACAGCCCAGTGTTAGACAGTTGATAGAGTTCTCATGCAGGCCCAATGAGACCTCAATTTAACCAAACCCCAGATTTAGAAATGAGCCCTATTAGGCTAGTTAATTTTGAGGAAAATGGACTACATACCATCATATATTTTCTTTACCAGAACAACTGCTAGAAACTAAGGTAATTAATAAAATGTTATGAAAGAGATTGTGGAGTAAACTTTGCAATAGTTGATGTGTACTGGAATGTTTTTCACAAAGATAAAATATATTTCATGAAAAAAAAGAGAGAAAAGAAATAGGCCCTGTTAGTCTAAAGAGAAAGAATACCATCCTTTTTTCCAATGATTGGTTCATGAGTGAACATGTGACCCAATACAGGCCAATGAGATTAAAGAAGAGGCTTCTAGAACTGTTCTTTTGTCCTATTTCCAAAGAAATTCAAGAAATGATCCTTCTCCCTTTGTGGGGAAGTTGTCATATATAGATAGAAGACCCAGAGCGGCTGCCACCATCTTACTCCCGGCCCAACTATGAATCTGACACCTAGAAGGGCAGAAAAGGTAAGAACACTGTAGACAAGTGGAGCAGAGGTTGCTTATTTAATCCATCCTGAAGCCCGGGGTGCCTTTGGACTTCCAGTTAAGGAGCCCAATAGCCTCCACTGTAGTTGAGCCTGTTTGAATTGAGCCTTCTGTCTTTCAGAGCCAAAGATTCCTAACTGACAAATCTATAAATTTAGAGATAATATCATGTAATCTCACTCAGTTAAGATCTGGTCTAGCATTTTTATTCTTCTCCATTTATCTCTACCCCATCTTTTTTGTCTCTAAGTGAGATTCCTTTACTTTCAGCATATTTTAATGTGGCTCAGCTTGTAAACAGTACATGTGTGGAACCTACTCAAAGATATTTCTAAAGTCCAAATCTGCTATTTCTTCTAGTTTTCTCTGACCACACATCTATAGTCTGCTCACCCTTTACCCACCCTTCATCCCCCCTGCCACCACTAGGAAGCAGTTATGCTTTTCTCTTATAGAAGGCACTGCTGCTCCTCCAAGAAATCACGTAGTCAGTCTACTCTTTATCTAGTGTCCTCCACCATGCCTCTTTGGGAACCCACAAGGTGTCCCTTGCTAACTTGAATTAACCTTTGGAAATCAGTTGGGAAGAAAAGTAGATACATTCTGCCATTTTTTATTCTTAGTCTGTGTTGGTTTATTCCAAATAGCTTATAAAGAAATAGGTAGAATTTAAATAAAATGAAACCACAATTCTTATGTGCTATGGATTCTAGGGTGAAGAGGTATAATCAACATCAGTGATGATGCTTCTGAAGAAAATTTTCCTCTAAGAGTCCTTAGGAGATCTGATTTTACTAAGTCTAGTAAATCAGTCCCACTTATGTAAGAAATATTTATTCAAGGGCTTTATACCAGTTTCACCTGCTAATCAGATGAAAAGAGAAATGTAAATAATAGGGAACCATTTAGGCCCAGAGGCCACAAAAACATACCACTGCATATTTTCCTAAGAGCTAATGAGGAAAAACTGTATCTTAGACCTCACACCCTCTCATCTTCCAATGCCTTACGAAGAAGAGTTTTACATGTGATTTCTAGATTTCCAGTAATATTAATATATGTTTTATTTAGATAAACCCTTTTTTCAGAGTTTTTATAAAACATTTAAATACTCTAAGTTCTTTATAATAAGATTCTACTTTATCTGTCCCAGTATTTCTGGCTTTTAGATAATGGAGGTACAGGTGTCAAATCGTACCCGGGATATCATAGGCATCGAGAAAAACTAGTCAATAAGTGTCAGATGGGCTGTGAGAATAGCTGAATTAAAGCAGCAGATTAAAGCAAGTTTCTGGTACGTAAGAAGTGCTACAAAAACAAAGCTAATGTTTTAGAGCTGATCTGAGAGGACCCAGCTAAGTCAGATGAAGTCACACATTAGGTAGAACAATGGAACCGATGAAAGAAATACCAAACACAGAACCTGATACCCAAATGACACATAGAAGACTCCCAGCATTCACTGGCTACCACTGGACAGAGGAATCAGTGTTCTGAGTGGGGCCAAAGCAAAGCATCTGCAGTTAGCACTCTTGACTTCAAAAGCACCTTCCAGAGAGTAGAAAATGTCATTTTCCATTCCTTTGTACATGTGCCTTGAAAGATGGAACTGAGATATAATTGACATCATTAGAACTTCCTATAAAATGCAATATTTAGGGGCGCCTGGGTTGCTCAGTCGGTTAAGCGTCTGCCTTCGGCTCAGGTCATGATCGCAGAGTCCTGGGATCGAGCCCCGCATCGGGCTCCCTAAGCAAGGGAGCCTGCTTCTCCCTCTGCCTGCCACTCCCCCTGCTTGTGTTCTCTCTGTCAAATAAAAATAAAAATCCTTTAAAAAATGCAATATTTAACGTTTGTCTTAATTGAAGGAAGGTTTTAGAATATAGCTCCCAAACACTACTGTATATATTCAGAAGTTTACATATATAAATGTATATTGGATGGTAAATTAATCGTTCACTAATACCTCTATTTGCTAATAACCAGGGATGCTGATGAAACTTTTATTAAGATGAACGAGAATAGATATTTTTTCTGTTTTAAACATTTATCAAGAGTTTACTACATACCACACAAGGACCCTACGTAAACAATCTTGATGATTAGAACATAAAGACAGTATTGGAGGATATAAATAATATGTAAAATAGCCACAAAGTGGAATATATCCATGCAATATAATCCTTGACATTCTATAGCCTCCAGCTGAAGATGGCATGACAGACAATCATATATAATTATAAGCAAACAAAAATGTATTATATCTAAAGACTGCAGAAAAAGGAATAATTGTAGGGCTGAATTCCTGGTATGTCAAATGTACAGTCACATGGGACCTACACTTAGAAGGACTCTGAGATTGGTTTAATGCTCTACTGTCACTGTCTTAAAATTCTGAATAATGTTTGAATATAGGGCTCTGCATTTTCGTTTTGCACTGGATCCCCATATATCATAGGGCGTGTCCTGTTCTCGGTTCTAATTCTAATATATATAATTATATATATATAAAATTTTACATAAAAATTTTTATATAGGAACATATATATTTCCCACACAAATACATCTTCTAAATGGAGGTACTCTTTCCACCAAAAAACTGATCTAACTTAACCTCTAGACTTTTGGTTTTACTTTCTTACTTGTGATGATAGGTTGTCACTAATCCATCCACAATCTCTTTCTTATTCTCCTTTATGAGAGGTTTATATAAGATGTATTTTATGGTTGTGGACAAGGCTGGTCCTAAGCAGTTCCTTTTTAGTTTTACCTCAGTTCACAGATATTTTCGTCTCCATCTACTGATTTTTTTTTTTTAAAGCAAAATACAGCAACAACAAGAAGCCTTGCCTTTTCTAGGGAAACTGCAGGTGTTGGGGCAAGAGATTTATCTATCCTTTCATCCAATCATCTGTCCATCCACCTATCTATTTATTTTTGTAACACACATTTATAAATAAGCACCTATTATGGAAGAACCTGGGGTTCAAAGATAAGATAAGATGGGGTCCCTGGACCTGGAATGATTCACTGCATAATACATGGAGCCTGGCATATGATACTAGCATGATAGTGCAATGTAATCAAGTATTACAGAATGTTAATTAATTGAATGTTAAAAGGATTTTTTCCCTTTAAAAGTCCTTACTAGTTACCCCAGCATTATTCATTTACCATGGCTGATTTTCTCTACAGGGTTCTATGAGCAGTGACTGAAGAAGTCCAAATAGAGCACTGGGATACAGGGAGAGTGAGGGAAAGGACATTCTTTCCAGAGTGGGGAGCATACCAAGATTTATGGAGATGTAACTTCTCTGCTGAGTCTTACCAGGTGGGTGATAGTACACTTTGTCTGTGGTAGGGAGGCAGGGATGGAGTTCAGATAGAAGGAGCAGCATTTGCCAGGGCTTGGAACACAGTAGGACTTTGCTTTGCTCTGTATCAGTCACTCTGGAGTGGCCCCGACTTTGGCACAGAATTCTCCTCTGCACAAGGGGAAATGCCTGGAGTGAAAGGTAAACTCCTGAATGGTTTCATTAGCAGAGACTCAAACCAGCTGAGCTGTCTGATTTAATAAACAAGCAATACAACAGTAAGTATCTCTTACTACAAGTGTGGTTTATAGGTAGAACCACCATTTGATCTGAAACACCATTTGATCCATCCACATTGCTGCAAACGCAAGATTTCATTCTTTTCATGGCTGAGTAATATTCCACTGTATATATATACCACATCTTCTTTATCTGTTCATCAGTCGATGGACATTGGGACTCTTTCTATAATTTGGCTCTTGTTGATAATGCTGTTATAAACACCAGGGTGCATGTATCCCTTCGAATCAGTATTTTTGTATCCTTTGGGTAAATACCTAGTAGTGCAATTGCTGGGTAGTTCTATTTTTAACTTTTTGAGGAGCCTCCATACTATTTTCCAGAGTGACCGCACTAGTTTGCATTCCCACCAACAGTGTAAGAGGGTTCCCATTTCTCTGAATCCTCACCAACACCTGTTGTTTCTTGTGTTGTTGATTTTAGCCATTCTGACTGGTGTGAGGTGGTATCTCACTGTAGTTTTGATTTGTATTTCCCTGATGATGAGTGACATTGAGCATCTTTTCACGTGTCTGTTGGCCATCTGAATGCCTTCTTTGGAAAAATGTCCATTCATGTCTTCTGCCCATTTTTTAACTAAATTATTTGTTTTTTGCGTGTTGAGTTTTATAAGTTCTTGATATATTTTGGATACTAATCCTTTATAAGATGTATCATTTGCAAATATCTCTTCCCATTCTGTAGGTTGCCTTTTAGTTTTGTTGATTGTTTCCTTTACTGTGCAAAAGCTTTTTATCTTGATGAGGTCCCAATAGTTTATTTTTGCTTTTGTTTTCCTTGCCTCAGGAGACATATCTAGTAAGAAACTGCTATGGCCAATGTCATAGAGATTTCTGTTTGTGTTCTTCAGTATTTTGATGGTTTCCTGTCTCACATTTAGATCTTTCATCCATTTTGAATTTATTTTTGTGTATGGTGTAAGAAAGTGGTCCAGTTTCACTCTTTTTCATGTAGCTATCCAGTTTTCCCAAGACCATTTGTTGAAGAGACTGTCTTTTTTCCATTGGATATTCTTTCCTGCTTTGTCGAAAATTAGTTGACCATATAGTTGTGGGTCCATATCTGGGTTTTCTATTCTGTTCCATTGATCTATGTGTCTGTTTTTGTGCAAGTACCACACCATCTTGATCACTACAGCTTTGTAATATAACTTGAAGTCCAGAACTGTGATGCCTCCAGCTTTGCTTTTCTTTTTCTTTGCTTTGGCTATTTGGGGTCTTTTGTGGTTCTACACATATTTTAGGATTGTTTGTTCTGGCTCTGTGAAAAATGCTAATGGTATTTTGATAGGGATTACATTATATACGTAGATTGTTTTGGGTAGTATAGACATTTTAACAATATTTGTTTTTCCAATCCACGAGCATGGATATTTTTCCATTTCTTTGTGTCATCTTCAATTTCTTTCATCAATGTTTTATAGTTTTCAGAATATAGATCTTTCACCTCTTTGGTTAGGTTTATTCCTAGGCATCCTGTGGTTTTTGGTGCAATTTTAAATGGGATTGATTCCTTGACTTCTCTTTCTGCTGCTTCATTATTGGTGTATAGAGATGCAACAGATTTCTGTACATTAATTTTGAATCCTGATTCGTGTATCAGTTCTAGCAATTTTTTTGGTGAAGTCTTTTGGGTTTTCTACATAGAGTATCATGTCATCTGCAAATAGTGAAAGTTTGACTTCTTACTTGCTGATTTGGATGCTTTTTATTTCTTTGTGTTGTCCCATTGCTGAGGCTAGGACTTCCAGTACTATGTTAAATAATGGTGGTGAAAGTGGACATCCCTTTCTTGTTCCTGACTACAGAGGAAAAGCTCTCAGTTTTTCCCCAATGAGGATGATATTAGCAATCTGTTCCTCCTCCAAACCATGTCTCTGCTTTTCCTACCTTCCTTGAAATGGACTTTTCTCTCCTTCTAGTTGTGTAGTTTGTTCTATCAGTCCCCATGTCAACTTGTTGGGTATTCAGAATGATTTCATAGTTATCTAGCTGTGTTCAAGAGGCGAGGCAAGGCTAGGGTCCTCCTACTACACAGCCATCTTAGCTCCCCCCTCATGTTCTTTTTCCATTGAAACCTGGGTCCTATGCTTCGTTCCTATGGCTAGTCTCTTTTGAGCCTCAAGATGACCTTAATGTGCATCATAGATCCTTTTACTTATGTGTTCCTAAACAACCTCAAATACAACGTTGCTTTATATAGTGTTGTTTTATTGAAGGCTTGTAGATATCTGAGGCAGTTACCCTACAGTATGGCCAAAAACTGCAATGTGGGTGTCAATGGTAACTTTCTTCTTTAAAATGCTTTATGGAACCCAGTGCTGATCATTTCCTGTGGCTGTCTTTCACTCCAGGGCCCTTGCCTGCCCACTTGTCTGTCTCCCTCCTCCACTCTCTTTCCATATCCGTCTCACCTCCTCTCCTCTGGGGAGCACCGCCGATTTCAAGTCTCTACTTGATTATGCCCAGAAAAGTAGATCGGTACACTGACTATGCACATGTGAACACATATGAGTAGATCAAGAAAATCTCCCCCTCCCCCCAATTCCACATAGGTTCCCATCCTTGCCAAGAACCTGCCAAGATCTGATATTTTCCTCTCCTTCGCACCTGCTCCAGTAGTTCTCCATATATAAAATGGAGAAGTACAGGAACTTACTCACCTTAACCAGGAAAGTATATATAACTCATACTCCCCCCCAGAGAGTAGAAGAGGCACTAATCAGTCTAGGTTTAAGCAGTACCTTGGTGTCCCCCCTCTGGCTGAATAACACTGATGTGCTGTCACTAAAAGGAAGTAGAATCGAGATTGGCCTGTTACTCAGCAGTTTGACGATTCTACTTGTCTGCCAATCAGTAACAATGCAAGGCCTTCATGAAAATAATATTTGAGCACTTCAAAATCAGGCAGGTAGAAACAAAACTATATTCTGAACAAATAATTATAAATACAAATTTAAAAATAGCTGGTCAGGAAGAGGAAGACAGAAAAATCTATCATGATTCAGAAGAACCAGAGGTGCAAAGTTGATTAAAACTTGGTAATTAAGAATTAAAAAATAACAAAGTACATTGTGTCAAGTGCTATTTTTAACACTATGGCTAGGATAATGAAGTAGTTCCATACCCTATATCTAATGATCTGATGCTTTTTTAGAGTTGTAATATTATGGGTTCTTTTTCTTTTCTGTTACTGAGATTAATATAGCATGGCTCTATACATTGTATAGCTTGAGAAACAGTTTTGCACACAGTAGTCTGACAGTTTCTATTTCTAATTTGCTTTCATATGCAGCAGAAATTATCTGATTTAAAATAGTGCTATAAGGCACAGGTTCTTATATAACTATCTCTATCACTGTGGTTATCACATTATAGTATAATTACCGTTAGGGTAGTTGTTTTTTCATAAGGCTATAAGTCCCTCAAAGTTGGAACTGGTTTGAATTCATCTCTGTGTCCCTGATGCTAAACACAGTTTCTAGAACATAGGTGATGTCCAATAAAATGTTTGTTAAATGAATCAGTGGATAAATGACCAATGGTTAAAAGAAATCAAGATGAGTCTAATGAAAATGTAGTGGAGTAGCCCAATAAAAGCCAGACAGCGTTCAGAAAGAAACTATTTCTGGTAACCACTTCAGGGAACGGGTTTGCACTTGTTTTAGACTAATGATTAGGTTAGTCTTATCCAACCTACTTATAGTTTCATTACTTTAGGTGAAAGAAACTTATCTAGCTCTTCTTATTATTGATAAATCTAGATAAATGCAGAATGCCTATATCATAAATTGATAGAAGAATCCCCAGAGACATTGTTACATGTACTATTTTGATCTCTTAAAAATAAGAATATTGTTTTCCTCCATTCTCTATTTTCTCCAGTGGTAATTAACAGGCCAGCAAAGAAGCAGTAAGAAGTATTGCCTACCTCTTCCAGGGCCAGAGAAGCTTAGATCTTGAACTATAAAATTTTGGTCAGGTTCTGAGTGCAAAGAGATTTCTGGAGTATAGTTAAAAGTGAGTTTATGAACACATGGATTACTCTTCTAGATGTTCATTTCTTCACATGTACATATCTACAATCTGAATTTGATATTTTACCCTGGTCTCCTTGCACTCACCCATTCCAAACTGCTCAGATTAAAATGTTAACAGGTATGAGGATGGCAAAGAGTAGAAGATGTTTTAACCAATGAAGATATTTTAACCATATTTTAAAATAATGTATCTTTTAACATAGAATGTTGGTATGCTGTGCTCAGCCTCCAGGAATTGGGTTGACAATGACCAGTGTGGGGAGTCACTGAGGCAGGTGTTAGAAGACTGAACGCTTATATCAGATGCAGGGTTCCGAAAGAAAAGAGGAGCTCTGGCAGGGTGGTGTCTCTGACCTCCCTGCATGAGAGATGGTGTGTCAGCTCCACCCAGGACAGTGGGACTGGTCAGCAACTAGCCCCATAGCACAACACCAGTCAAAGGCACTTTAAGAAACATCCATCTTTTTTCAGGTATAAAGCAAAGCAGTTCAGAAATTATTTCTCTCTACATACTATCTGGTTAAGATTATCAAACCTCCTCTCATTTACTGAGGAAGGAAAATGTATGTTGGGATGGTTGGGAACACTGTCTGTGCAGAGGGACTTTCTAGGTTTACACTGTGGCTCATTCTGATGTCAGCCTGGGGCAAGTTATTTAACCTCTCTGTGCCTCAGTTTTCCCATTTATAAAATGGAATATCTTGATTATAGTGTTTGGGTGGGATACAAATGAGATAATATTTGCATAGCACTTAACATCATGCCTGGCACAAATATTCAACAAATGTATATATGTGTGAATGATAGAAAGATACATAGATGGATAAATGGATATATAGATATCTAGTTAAAATCTGATATAAAGGTTCTCAAACTACCAATATGAAATAAAATTCCTTCAGTATGCAGTTGCCATATTTGATGTTACATGAGCTATTTCTCCATGTAAAATAGTAAAGCTAGGAAGCATCTCCAATGGAATATAAGAAAGTCTGTACTTAAGTTCTGGGTCCCCCATTTACTAATTTTGTAAGAATTTGAGCAAGTCATTTAACTCTTCTGAATTTCATTTTCTTTATCAATTAAATGCAGATGATAATGCCTATCTCACAAGGTTGGGAAGTTTAACAAAATGACATTATAAATTGGTAAGTGCGAAGCACATGTGATGGTTATTATATTTATTTGATGAATGTGCTTTGCATTGGTCACTCATCTTGATTATCATTTCTTGCTGAACCACGCTATTGTTAACTCAGTTAAGCCCTCTGACTTCCTCTCCTAGAATTATCTTCCCTGCTTGGTTCCAGGTTAGAGTTCACCAAAACAGGGAGACAGTGGTTACTCCCTTCAGAAAGTTGTTGCTCTGAGACGTAGTGATAGATCAGTGTAGCTTGCTTTTGCTCCCCTCTACAACATATCTAGCTTGTCTTCCTGACTGTTGGCCCTGCTGTCCAATACAGACCCCAGACTCACCACCAGGTATTGGTTATGGACCCTACACAGGGTCAATAGCTTCTCATAGACTTTTCCAGAACCTCTTCTTTCTTGATCACATTTTGGCTGCCAGGCACATGTCAGGTTTATGGTCATGAATTAAAGGGAGAATCTGTCCCCAAAATAACAAAATTAAAATAGTGAACATCTTTCATTAAATGACCAGCCACCATCCACTTTCTCTGAGATACTAGGGAACAGTAGGGTGACTGGGCTCTTGTGAAAGCTTTGCAAAAATTATGATTATATACTTTAGGAAAAGTACCCAATACCCCTGTCTCAGATTTCTAAATGTTTGAACTAGTCCAGATCTTGTGACTACTCCAATATTGTGATCTGAAACTGCCATGTCTTTGGAGGTGGGGAGCTCACAGAAAATGACCCCTGCCTTGGGTTGGCTCCCAGCTTGGGAGATTATCATGTGTGACTGTGGGGGGCATTCTAGCCCCCAACTTCCTCCTGGGGATGCAAGCTGCTCTAGGAGGAATCACTGCATCATTATGTCCTTAGACCAAAGGATTTTTAGAACCTCTTTCAGACAGTGGGGTTGATTTAGGGGAGGAGATTATCAGCACTGGAGGGGGCCTCCCAGGGAGATCAAATGTACCAGCCCTTGAGCCACTGATGGGGCTCCCTATAAACCAAGTTTCTAAATACCAGCAATCCAGAGTGGAAAATCTGGCCTCTGTTCCTGACTATCTCCTGAAACACCACACCTGCTATCTGCCTCCCTAATTTGCAGTAATGAGTTGTCCACAAAAGCACTTTGGAAGTATCCAAGAGAACACTGCCTCATCCATAAATTGAGGGAGTCTGAAAACGAAAGGTTTAAAATTCCATTAAGAATCCCCTGAGTCACCCATCTTCCTCCTTTCTTTTTAGTCTGCACTATGCAACTTTAGCTCAGTGGGTTTTCTAAATTGTTCTGTTAATTTTAGCTGTTTCTAGTTAGATAGCCATATTCTAGGTGAATCATCAGGAAAATTGAGGATAAGAGCAAATACCACACTGCACCATCGTGAACCACATAATCAGCTCTTTACAGAAATTCAGGCAGGGTATCTCTATTATATGGGTGTTTCTGGATAATACAGAATATATATGTATGTGTATACACACACACAGTGTATGTGCAGTAGTGACTGATGATGAAAAACATTAACTTTTCTTTGTTCATACTTAGCTTTTCTGTGTCTCTATATTTTCTCAGCCAAATGCAGTCAAAGAACACCTATATTTGTTCAGATAAGGATTTATTACACAATTCTGATGTTATTTTCTCTTCTTGATTCGACTCATTGCCATCTTGGGTGCAAAAGAGGAGGATCTTTGTATTGTCAGAGTGTAAATTTGACTAACAGCAGACAAGAAAGGGTTAGTTGTTTGATGTATCCCAGGATTACAATGTGATTAAATATTGCCTTATTTGTACATGATTTGAAGTATCAGCTTGCCCTTATTCAAGAGATTTTATCATTTTAGAGTAAGAAATCTATTTTGTAACCTATTATTAAGCCAAATATTTCCCCCGCATTATGATTACAAAGGGTCGTATTTTCCTGTCCTTCTCACCCCCACATGGTTCTGCCTTTAATGCAATTTGAACAATAGAACTGCATTTTTATCTTCCAGAGAATTCAAAACCAGACTTCTACCATGCAAAAATGACATTCAACTGGAGATAGAGGAAACTGGAAAGATGAGCAGAATGCACAAGAGATCTCTAGGAATCATCATCCAAAGGAATGTTTTGATTGGTCACTCATCCTTTTCAGAAAGCCAAATAATCCTCCAGGTAGATGTAAGGTACGTTCTTAAAATCAGATAGGAATTAGAGACCAGATATCCTATTTTATGTCTTTGTACCCCCCATACTGTCTTAACAGTGGATTTTGGAGAAATGTAAATAAATGAGTGGTCAGAAAAACCAACGGAGTTAAACTTATAAAAGTGAGATGTGGAGACAAAGGAAAAAGAAAATGTGAAGAAGGGAATAATCTCTTTCATTAGTGAGAGCAGGATTTCTCTACCTCAGCACTATTGACAATTTGGGCAGGAAATTTTTTGGGGGTGGGGGAGGGATGTGCTACGCTGTACATTGTAGGGTGTTTGGTAGCGTCCCTGGCCTCTATCCTCCAGATGCCACTAGTGACAACCAAATACATCTCCAAACATTGCCAAATGTCCCTAAGTAGCAGATTTCAGGAGAATGTTGGGGGGCAGGGAGTAGGGCAAAATCACCCCTGGTTTAGAACTACTGATCCAGAGAATCAATTTCCTTTAACCATAGGAACTGGGAATAATTAGAGTTCTTTTAATATATATGAGGCAGTATATACATATAGAGTCATATTGCAGATAACATTAATATTAAGAAATTTTAACTCTAAAAATTATTTTACATATGTCAAATTACAGAATCCAGATTTTATGAAAGTATATCATTATCAACTTCAATATGCTTCTTACAACTATTCTTCCAATTAAAGTCAGATATATAAGAAACACCATAGCAAATTTGGGATAGACGTCCAATAGGTCACTATGCAGACATTTGTATTTAGTATGGTATTTAAACCATTCTCACTCTCCCTAGTGGCAATATGATTAGAATAGAAGGTGAACTCAGTGAGAGAAGGAAACATGTCTTTCTTTTACATGAGTGCAAACTCAGTTGATAGAATGGTGCCAAGCATAAGAGAGGCATTCAACAAATGCTAACTGGATGAGTGGATGGATGGATGGATGGATGGAGGAAGGAAGGAAGGGAGGAAGGAAGGAATACACTTCTCTTTCCCAAATTTACTGCTGAGGATTCTCTTATGTGTTGACTGAGCCCAGATATTAAGATTGAATCTGATCTGTACTATTGAAGATTATTATAAGGTACAATATGAACTTTTTTGTAGGATTTTAGTTTTCCATCTATGTATGAAATTTACAATATTTCAAGTTCCTTCTGGATTTGTATATTCAATAATTACTTTAAGCAATCTTTTTATAAGTGAAGAAGCAAAGGCATTTGGGTAATCTCTCCTCCTTCCAATGGTGGTCTGCCTGGTCAGTCACCGGGATGCTAAAAAACATGAGCAAGTTTATTTATTAAAAAATACGATCACAATTTACAAACTACTCTCCTGCAAGAATTGAAATCCAAAGAAATAAAATGAGCTTAGAAATATACATATTATACTGTGCAACATTCTTCCTGATAAATTATTAAGTTGTGATATATGAAATCATTTTTGTAGTTCAAAAATTGCCAAATATGGCAACTTCATATGATTCAACTTATCAGATATTAAAATCACATGTACAGGGAGAGTAAAAAAATATCTACCTTTGGAGGATAGATCAGATAACAGCAAATGTCAGCACAGAAAGGAGCCAGGACCAAATGTTTTTAGGTGGTTTTCTCAGCATTACCTATGAACTCACCTACAGGGAAGATCATGACTGCATCTAAAGATGGCCCAGATGTCTTGATATAAAATTCACATTGGGACTTCTGGGGAAGATGATGGAGTTGGAAGACCCTAAGCTCACCTCATCCCACAGATACAACGAGATAACAGCCACATCAGTGTAAAGAATCTAAAAAATGACACGAAGACTGGTAAAAAAGACTCTCCACAGCTAAATGTAGAAATGAGGCTGGACCAAAGAGGGTAGAAAGGGTGGAGATGCAGTCAGATGCCATCAGAAGCTAAATGGACCCATGGGACTGTCTGCAAGAGGGAGGGATGCCGCAGGTGCAGAGAGGGGAGAGAAACAGACTCTCACACCAAGATAAATTCCCACAATATTTGGCTTTAAAAACCAGAAGGGTTGAATTTCATTAGTTCTTACAGTAAGTAGGGCTTAACACCTGGAACTTAAAAAATCAACATACTCCTGGGAGAGCCAGGAGGACAAGAGGAAACTGAGTTCCTGCCCTTAAAGAGATAGCCCCACAGAAATAGAGAATAGAAGCAGCAGTTTGAAAAATGCCTGGGGTATATGGGAGGGAGATTTGTTTACTAATGCCAGAACATATGCTGGAGGGGCAGGGGTCTTAGGGAGACTTTTCTAGGAACAAAGGAGTTGGTGGGCACCATTTCCCTCCCCTGCCCCCAGCATAAACACATAGACATCTATGGGCACCAGTCCAGTACCAACATTTGCTACCTAACTTGCTAACAGTGTAGCCTGTCCCTCATCCTTGTATTCTCCTGTGGGTATTTACCCAAAGAATATGAGAACACTAATTCAAAGATCTATGCCCCCCTATGTTTACTGAAGCATTATTTATAATAGCCAAATTAGTGAAGCAGCCCAAATGTCCATCAATAGATGAATGGATAATGAAGATGTGGTATACACACACACACACACATGCACACACACACTGGAATATTACTCAGCCATAAAAAAAGAATGAAATCTTGCCATTTGCAACAACATGGATGGATCTGGAGAATATAATGCTAAGTGAAATAGGCCAGTCAGAGAAAGACAAATACCATATGATTTTACTCATATGTGGAATCTAAGAAACAAACATAGAAGAAAAAAAGAGACAAACCAAAACCAGACTCTTCACTATAAAGAACATACTAATGGTTACCAGACGGGAGGTGGATGGGGTGATGGGTAAAATATGTGAAATAGGTGAAGAGGATTAAGAGTACACTTCTCATGATGAACACTGAGTACTATATAGAATTGCTGAACCACTGTATTATACACCTGACACTAATATAACACTGTATGTTAACTATACTGGAATTAAAATAAATAAATAAATAAATAAATAAATAAATAAATAAATAAATAAGGCTAAAAAATAAAAAGAAATAAAATTCACATTGGGATAAATCTATTCCCTCTTTTCTTTTCCACTCTTTTCCCCCAATTTACACATAACTCATTTACTATTCACATTAACAAACAGAAATATTGGAGAGAAAATTCACTGTATAACTCAGCAGAAAATACTTCTTTTTGTTACACTACACTTAAAATGATGTATCTATGACACATTTTGATTTGGTTTGGTTTTCATCTTTGGGTTTTGGTAGAACCATAGGCATTTGCCTGTCTCCAAAGAAAATGCTTTACAAAACTTGTTGTCTCTGAAAAGAATTCTTTTAGAAGTATGAGGTACTAGTTAAATTAATTCTTTTGGGACATATTTGATAGAGAAATTACTTTATATTGAAGTTGATTATTGGTTATTTATTCCATATAGGATTTATTTATTTTCTAAGTCTCAGGGATTTACTTACTACTTATAGTTTTATGAATGACCTAAATAGTAAACTTATTTATAAAACTACAAACAAATCAAACAATCAAAACAAAACAAAATGCCCACTACCAACTAAGTAAGAAAGGTAAGATTATATATCATTTTCTGCCAAAATTAGGAACAAGGCATTCTTAAATGGTAACAATGGATGAATCTGAGTATTGAAACCTGTAAACATTACAAAAGACATCTTAGTGATTGCCCTCTAACTAAAAAATTGTTATGGCTAGTGACTGATTAATAATTGATTATAATGTCATGTTCAACTTTTCTAGTGATGCTATATTGAGCCCAATAAAATTTAGTCCTACTCATCAATACCTCAATTCTTTAGGCTTTCAGATACTCTCCAAAGACAGAAATACGAATTTCCAGTTATAAAATAAATAAGTCATGAGAAATGTAATGTAAAGCATGGAGAACATAGTCAATAATATTGCATTAACTTTGTAAAGTGACAGATGGTAACTAGACTTATTGTAGTGATCACTCATCAATGTATATAAATGAGCAATCACTGTGTTGTACACCTGAAACTAATATAATACTGTATGTCAATTATACCTCAAAACTAATAATGATAATAAAAGACAGCCAGATCTTGTAGTTATATAGCTCTCCCTAGAAAATTGGGATAACACTGGGAAAATCAGTAGCACTGATACAGAGTATGTAATTATTTGGACTTTTGTCTTCTACTCTAGGTGGCATGGCTATTGCTAATGCTGCATAGCCTTCAGAATTTGAAGGCATATTTGCCCATTTCATCACACCTCATTCTGCTGTGTTGTGAGATATTTTGGGCAGTTGTATACAGCTGTGTTCTCCAAGTGTGGTCCCCAACCAGCAGCATCATCACCACTGGCAATTTGTTAGAAATGCAACTTCTTGGGCCCCACAGACTCACTGAATAAAAATCTGGAGATTGGGGGGCCTGGGTGGCTCAGTCGCTTAAATGTTGGCCCTCGGCTCGGGTCATGATCCCAGGGTCCTGGGATGGAGCCCCGCATTGGGCTCCCTGCTCAGCAGGGAAGTCTGCTTCTCTCACTCCCTCTCCCTCTGCCCCTGCTCCTGTGCACGCTCTCTCTCTCTCTCTCTCTCTCACACACACACACACTCAATCTCTCAAATAAATAAATAAAATCTTTTAAAAAAATCTGAAGGTGGCACCAAGCGATCTGTATTTTAACAAGCCCTCTGAATGATTCTGATGCTCACTAGCATTTGAGAATCACTGTATTGGATTGTATCTTGGAGAAAAAGCTTTTTTGCCCTCTTGAACCAAAAATTTAAATTTATCAATGAGTCAGGATTTTCTTATTCTTTTGTCTTATTCTATAAGACATCTGTTTGATTTGAGTAACTAGATGGGAAGACAGAAGTCTGTGTAGAAACCCATCATGCTCAACAATGTAGGTTTGATTCAATGAGTCAATTTCTCACTCATATATAAGGGAAATTTTATAGTCTTAAAAAACTCCAAAAAAGCATGTGGCCCTACCCTAAATCAAGCACAGGAAAGACCTTTTATAGTAGTTACCTCTCCATGACATTCTTTATGTTTCAGCTTCTAAAAGTATATGGAATTCAGCAGAATATTAGGGTAAAGTGAGTAACTATAGTGTGTTGGTCATATAAATGAAGACTGGAAAATACAATTTTTTTTTAGCTAAGCCATTTAATTGAGGAAAAAGCTGACCTTAGGGAGTGGCCAGGAAAATGAAATACTGGAACAAAGAAAACTAAATTCTTTGTATAAGAAAAGCAAACTTTTAGAAATAGTCCAGAAAGAAGGGATGATGCCCAAAGAGTAGAGAGCATAAAATCTAGCTATAAGGGGATACAGGAGAGCCAAGGAGAGAGAGGTGGCCAGTGAAAAGTTCATAGAGGCAAGTCTGACCAAAGCAAAGGGACATCTAATACATATTAAACTGAAAGTTATCTGCCATGCTCCACTATGTTGTATTCCCCTCCAGAATTCTCAGGCTGTAGTGGACAGGCTATAGAGTGGTCCCCACATGATCCCTATCTCTTGATGCTCATGCCCTCACATTGGTGACTTGTGACTTGCTTCTAGTAGAACACAGCAAAGTTGATAGGATTTATCTGATGATGTGTACATGATTATAAACCCAAGATTGTAGCACCTGCTTTGCTGAGTCTTTCTCTTTCCCTTGCTTTCTTTGAAGAAGCAAGCTGCCCTGTTGCAAGCTGCCTGAGTTGGGAGACCGATGTGGCAAAGAACTGTGAGAGGCTTTAGATCCTGAGGGTGGCCCCCAACAGAAAGCCAGCAAGAGACCAAGTCCTCAGTGCTGCAGCTGCAAGGAACTTCATTCTGCCAACAACCTAAGTGAGCCTGGAAGCAGATCCTTCCCCAAGAGACCCTCAAATGAAAACACAGCCCTGGCCAACACCATGATTGCAGTCAGTGAGATGCTTAAGCAGAGCACCCCACAAAGTCATGCTTGTACTCCTATCCCACAGATATTGTGAGATAATAAGTGTATTATTTTAAGCCACTAAATTTGTGGTAATTTGCCACACAAAAATAGATAGCTAATAGTTGAACCATCAGTGAAGTTTGCTACACGTAACCTGGATTTGGGGAATGAGAAAATGAAGGCAAAACAATTGAACTTGAATCTGATCAAGTCTAAAGATTTAACTACCACTTTCCAGAAGATACAGGGTGTAGAGAAATGCATTTGAAAAAATATCACAGGGATACAATCAGCAAAATCCAGACTATAGAAACCTCAAAGGGGCAAAACAAACTATCAAAAACAAAAATAGTTCTTTGTACAAACAATCTGAAAAACAAAAAATTAGAAGACTGAAGGTTTTAAAAATATTTAAGAGCCTTACAACCAATTAAAATACATCCACCTTACTTTCAATCTTGATGCAAACACAGTTAAAAATACATAAGATATCCATTCATCTGTTGAAGGGCATCTTGGCTCTTTCCACAGTTTGGTTATTGCAGACATTGCTGCTATGAACATTGATTAGGGTGCATATGGCCCTTCTTTTCACTACATCTGTGTCTTTGGGGTAAATACCCAGTAGTGCAATTGCTGGGTCATAGGGTAGCTCTATTTTTAAATTTTTGAGGCACCTCCACACCGTTTTCCAAAGTGGCTGTACCAACTTGCATTCCCACCAACAGTGTAAGAGGGTTCCCCTTTCTCCACAACCTCTCCAACATTTGTTATTTCTTGCCTTGTCAATTTTTGCCATTCTAACTGGTCTAAGGTGGTATCTCAGTGTGGTTTTGATTTGAATTTCCCCGATGGCTAATGATGATGAACATTTTTTCATGTGTCTGTTAGCCATTTGTATGTCTTCTTTGGAGAAGTGTCTGTTCATGCCTTCTGCCCATTTTTTGACTTATTTGTTTTTTGGGTGGTGAGTTTGAGATAAAGAAGATGTGTATTAAGGAGGGCACATACTGCATGGAAAACTGGGTGTTGAGTTTGAGATAAAGAAGATGTGTATTAAGGAGGACAGGTACTGCATGGAACACTGGGTGTTATATGAAAACAATGAAGCGTGGATCACTATATCAAGAACTAATGATGTACTGTATGGTGACTAATGTAACATAATAAATAAAATTTAAAAAAAGAATGGCAAAAATTGACAAGGCAAGAAATAACAAGTGGTTGTGGAGAAAGGGGAACCCTCTTACACTGTTGGTGGGAATGCAAGTTGGTAGAGCCACTTTGGAAAACAGTGTGGAGGTGCCTCAAAAAATTAAAAATAGAGTTACCCTATGACCCAGCAATTGCACTACTGGGTATTTACCCCAAAGACACAGATGTAGTGAAAAGAAGGGCCATATGCATCCCAATCAATGTTCATAGCAGCAATGTCCGCAATAGCCAAACTGTGGAAAGAGTCGAGATGCCCTTCAACAGATGAATGGATAAAGAAGATGTGGTCCATATATACAATGGAATATTACTCAGCCATCAGAAAGGATGAATACCCAACTTTTACATCAACATGGATGGGACTGGAGGAGATTATGCTAAGTGAAATAAGTCAAGCAGAGAAAGTCAATTATCATATGGTTTCACTTATTTGTGGAACATAAGGAATAGCATGAAGGACATTAGGAGAAGGAAGGGAAAAATGAAGGGGGGAGATCGGAGGGAGAGATGAACCACGAAAGACTATGGACTCTGAGAAACAAACTGAGGGTGTTACACCAGTCAGAATGGCTAAAATTAACAAGTCAGGAAATGACAGATGTTGGCGGGGATGTGGAGAAAGGGGAACCCTCCTACACTGTTGGTGGAAATGCAAGCTGGTGCAGCCACTCTGGAAAACAGTATGGAGGTTCCTCAAAAAGTTGAAAATAGAGCTACCATATGATCCAGCAATTGCACTACTGGGTATTTACCCCAAAGATACAAAAGTAGGGATCCGAAAGGGTACGTGCACCCCGATGTTTATAGCAGCAATGTCCATAATAGCCAAACTGTGGAAAGAGCCAAGATGTCCATCAACAGATGAATGGATAAAGAAGATATGGTATATATATATACAATGGAATATTATGCAGCCATCAAAAGGAATGAGATCTTGCCATTTGCAATGACGTGGATGGAACTGGAGGGTATTATGCTGAGCGAAATAAGTCAAACAGAGAAAGACATGTATCATATGACCTCACTGATATGAGGAATTCTTAATCTCAGGAAACAAAGTGAGGGTTGCTGGAGTGGGGGGTGGGGTGGGAGGGATGGGGTGACTGGGTGATAGACACTGGGGAGGGTATGTGCTCTGGTAAGCGCTGTGAATTGTGCAAGACTGTTGAATCTCAGATCTGTACCTCTGAAACAAATAATGCAATATATGTTAAGAAAAAAAAAAGAAGAAGAAGATAGCAGGAGGGGAAGAATGAAGGGGGGGAAATCGGAGGGGTAGACGAACCATGAGAGATGATGGACTCTGAAAAACAAACTGAGGGTTCTAGAGGGGAGAGGGGGTGGGAGAATGGGTTAGCCTGGTGATGGGTATTAAAGAGGGCACGTTCTGCATGGAGCACTGGGTGTTATGCACAAACAATGAATCATGGAACACTACATCTAAAACTAATGATGTAATGTATGGGGATTAACATAAAAATAAAAAAAAGTTGCTAAAAAAAACCTGAGGGTGTTAGAGGGTAGAGGGGTGGGGGAATGGGTTAGCCTGGTGATGGGTATTAAGGAGGGCACGTGCTGCATGGAGCAGTGGGTGTTATATGAAAACAATGAAGCGTGGATCACTACGTCAAGATCTAATGATGTATTGTATGGTGACTAACATAACAATAAAATAAAATTTAAAAAATTCATAAGGTAATTGTGAACATTTGAACACAGACTGGATATTTTAGAATGTTAAGGAATTGCTATTAATTTTTGTGGATGTGACAGTGGCACTATGTTGGTTAAAAAAGTCTTTAACTCTTAGATGTGTAAAATAAAACACTGTAAATTAAATTATATGGCTTGGTTCAAAATAATATACTCGGGACAGAGAAGAGGGTAGGAAGGAATTGTACAGATGAACAACTTTGACTATTCTTTGATAATTCTTTAAGCTGGATGACGGGTTAGTGGGAGTTCATTATATTATTCTCTTTACTTTTGCATATCCTTGAAATTTTATATAATAAAAAGTGATTTTGGTTTTCTTTTTAAAGGAGGAATCCATGGAAGCATGCAAAAATCGGGTTTATTTGAGAGCCGTGGAGCTGCGGTACAAACATACTGAGGATTGAACATGAGGCCAGCCTCATTCCCCTGACCAGCAGCTCCCAAGAGGGATGTGCAAGATGATCTTCTGGGGTATGAAAAGAAATGATTAGAATTTCCATTTGTACTAGAAGACCTCAGTTCTTCCCTACTATGTATGTCCTTTACTATTCACACAGAACACATCACTTCTGACACTTATAGTCACCAAATGGGTAGGGATTTTTCCCCCTCACCAAGCAATTCTCTGGGACATCAGCTGGGTGTCCTATAATTTAATTTAATTCTGATACCATCTATGTGGAGGCAGCTGGGGCTCAGTCCCACAAGACGGCCTCTGCTTCAGATGGGAGACATATGTCCAGGTTGCACCTGTGCTTCCGACCAACTGGCTATAAATCTGAGGTACCCGTTGTCAGGTTTGGTTAGTTTGCTAGAGAGGCTCACAGAACTTAAGACTGTTCACCAGTTTATGATATAAGGATCTGATAAAGGATACAAATGAAGAGATGGAAGAGATGCCTAGGGCAAGGGATGTGGGAAGGGGCTGGGGACTTATATGCCGTCTCTGAGCACACCACTCTCCCCTCACCTCACCTGTTTTCCAACCTGGAAGCTCTCCCACCTCATATTTTGGGATGTTTATGGAGGTTTCATCACATAGATAGGACAAATTACGAACAGCACTTTCTAGCCCCTCTTCTCCCTCTGGAGGACAGCAGGTGGAACTGAAAATTCTGAGCTTCTAATCACAGTTTGGTCCTTCTGGTGACCAGCTCCCATCCAGGAGCCATGCAGGAGCCCACCCAGGGTCACCCCACTAGAATAAAAGATGTTCTTAGTGTTCTAATCACTTAGGAATTTATAAAGGTTTTCAGAGCCCTATGTCAGGGACAGGGTCAAGGACAAATATGAAAACAAGAGGTGCTCCTAGTACTCTTATCAGCGAAAAAATTACAAGGGTTTTGGGAGCTCTGTGCCAGGAACTGGGAGCAGACAGACAAACACACACACACACTCACACACACACACACACACACATATATATATATTCTATTATCTCACACCATTTATTTGTGATCTCATCCATTTAAAAGTTGCATTTGTGCATACGTAATTTATAACTAAATTACTATGCATATGTTGTGGATGTGCAGGCTCCAGGTTTTGTTTGGTTTTACTGATGGTAAGTACACACATAAGAGTAAGGTGATTCTTGAGCATGGGGTGTCCTCTATCTGGGTTACATTATAGTTAGCTCATTCTGGAATATTTTAATTCTGAAGGAGGACCCATTTGCATCTCTAAACCACTACTCTAGATTGATCCAGAAGAATATCTTCATCATGGAGCTCAGAGGGAATACCTATGACCTGGCTGATTCTTACAGCATGGTGGTCTCAGGGTAGTTAGTCTTCTCAGTGGCAGCTAACTTCTTCCAAAATGAGAATTCCAAGAAAACCAGACAGAAGTTACCAGCTCAAAATGCCAGTGTAACAGGGTAACACCTCTGTATTCTATTGGTCAAAGCCATAGGCCAGCCTGATTCAAAGGGGTAGAAGAACTGACTCCACCTCTTGTTGGCAGAATGGTATCCCCAGACAAGGAGGGAAGGAACCAATGGCAGCCATCTTGGAGGCAAGCTACCACATTCCTGCAGAAGATTCACCTACTATCAGTATTTCTTGGGTCATGTCAGGAGCTCTAGATTTTGAGAAAGCACTCCTAGAAATTCTTAATGGTATTAAATTTTCAAAATTACTCTAGTGAATATTTGGTAGTGGCTGGATCTCTCACTTAAAATTTCTGACTATGCACTTAAAGAAAAGAGGAGATTCCACTCCCAGGTTTGGATCCAAAACGCTGCTGCAATAGGTAGCACAGATGGGCATTACTGAAGAGAAAGTATAACTACTCTCTATTAAAGTAACAGGCTTCTGGGTCTATTTACTATAAGCTCACACTGATTAGAGACCTGACAGAGGCTTAAAATTCTCTGCTAGCCAAGTTTAGAAAACATAAGAAAGAAAGGGGCGTGTTTTTCAGAGAGTTGCATGGCAAAGCAAAGTCTCACAGGGAGACCCTTTTCAGGTAGGAGATTGATGAGGCAGGAGATGATGTGGGGTGGAGAGTCCACTCACAGCTCTAAGCTTGGGACAAGATGGTCTCCCACCACCAGGGATACTGCTTCCCGAAAATGTCCTAAGTCCTGACAGGTAGCCACACTTGCTCATCTCTTAAAGTATGGGACAGGAAGTCAAATCACACATCTTCTCTAGGACTTGACAAGCTAAAATTTCTAAAGGACACCCAGAAAAGAGCACAGAAATCTGGAGACTGCCTTTAAGCCAACAGGAAGCAAAGAAGCTCAATCAAAGGAGCAACCAGGCAACTGGTTCCACGGGTTCATTCCATGCCTGTCATTGAATGCAGGCTTAGTGCTGTTTTTCCTTAACAGCACAGAGAGTAAGTATTACAGCCATCTCTCTTCTGGTGCCTGGGAGGATGCAACACAAGCTAGATTCACCATTTTCTCCTCAATATCTGGGGCCCAGGTCCTTAAAAGAGAAATCTGCCAATGATACAATTATATAAATTAGCATATAAAATGATTTAGCTAAAAATTAATCTCAAGGTTTAAATGCAGTAAAGCAACAGTGTTCAACCAGGGTGCAGAATGAAGCAGCAGCAAACAAACTACTTGTAAAATGAAATAATAAAAGAATACAACTTACATCTTCCGTTATCTGGGCTGATCTCAGTGGCCCAATCTGTACACTCTTGAAGGTAAAACAATTTTAAGCTGTGTAAATATGGATGTGAAATGAATTATAATAACCCATCCTCCTCCCCAAATGATATAAAATACCAGAATTCAAACATAGAAAATATCTCAGTTACTCTAAACATATGAGTCTGTCTATGGTTTTGGGAGTTGTAATATATCATGACTTAGAACCATGATAAATTCTGGCAGTTCTTCCTGAAAGAAATACTACAGAAAAAAGTAATGTGAATATGCAATGCATGGAAGCAGAAACACTGTTTTATCCTGCTATTGTTAAAATAGTTATTGAAATGTGAATAATGTGAAATCAGTAAAAGATATATTAGTCCTACCTTGCAAGGTGACTTTTTATTGCTCCAAATTTAATGAACAGCCCGTTTTTTACAAGAAGAATCCTTTGAGAATGGTATGTGGCTAGATAGTAATGTGAATGAATCAAGACCTGAACTTCCCTCTCAGGTCAGGAAGGATCATCTTTTTAACCTTTACATTTATCTTTATAATTCTCAAGTGTTTTTCAATTCAATATTACTTAATCTTCAGGACATCCCTAGAGGGTAAGTCAATATTATTAGACTGAAGTACTGAAAGATTAAATGATTTGCCCCAAGTTCCAAGGAAAACAATGCCAAGGGGCAGGATTAAAATGTAGAAGTTTAATGTAATTGACTACATTCTCTCTCTGGACACAGGTGACTCTGTTTTTTATAATAGACTCATAAAGAATTTTGGAAGTTGATAATCACAATTTGAAGGTATTCTTGCCTTTGAAAAGAATAAAGTAATGAAAGATTGATAGAAGATTTTTGTGCAAGCTATTGCTTCCTCAAAGAAGGGAAATGACCAGAAATTGCATGTTAGGGCCTAGAATATCTGTAAGGCAGCCAGAAACAAGGAGATATGATGGTTTCCTTTTCCTAAAGTAGTGACATGAAGTTAGCTATGGATGGATTAGAGTATAAACAGCAAGGGGACTAACTACAATGTGGTCAGAAAGGTTAGCTGCTATCATCCGAGCCCCTTGAGATTTGAAGATGAGGGGGATACAGATTACGTGGTGAAGTGGTTTCCAAGGCTGTGTTAGTTTCGTAGGGCTGCTAACAAAGTACCATAAACTGACAGTTAAAACAACAGAAATGTACTGCCTCACAGTTCTGGAGGCTGGAAGTCCAAATTCAAGGTGTCAGTGGGGTTGACTCCTTTTGAGGTCTCTGAGGGAGAATTTGTTCTCTTCCTCTTCATAGCTTCTGGTGGTTACCCGCAATGCTTGGCATTCCTTAGCTTGTAGATGCATATTCCAATCTCTGCCTCTGTTGTCACATGGCATCCTCCCTCTCTGCACCTCTTCACATGCCTTCTTTTTATAAGGACACCAGTTATAATGGAGTAGGTCTCATCCTAATGACCTCATCTTAACTTGATTAAATATGCAAAGACCCTACTTCCAAATAAGGTCACATTCACAGATACTACAAGTTAGGGCTTCAACATACCTTCTTGAGGGACACAATTAAACCCATAACAAAGGCCAAGAGAGTAGAACAGAATCTCTGAGTAAACCTTTCATCGAAAGCCTGCAATTTAAATTGGTCTCATCATAACCGTTGATTTTAGATGTGGCAAAATAAAGAAAACAGAGTCATGGGCTATAGATTAGTTACTAAGCTAAGCACCTAGTACATGGTCCCCCTCATGCTGAGGAGATGAATGGTGATCATTGCAGGTCATGGATCTTTCAAGAGGCACCAACCTATGTCCATTCCTGGGCCATTTTTGGAATAGGTAGTAGCTTGTTACAGAAAATAACTCTTCTGGCCCTGTAGAGATTGTAAAGTATTGTGTAATTAATATAAACTTCCGTCTCTGATTGAGAAGGGTCATTTTTGCTTATAAACCCCTTCACACATCAAGTACTCCCTAAATCCTGACCTCAATATGCACACATAGTTCAGAATGCTGCTCGTTTTGGGACTCTGTCACAGATAAATCCTTAACATTCAAATGAGCAAACAATTTATTCTTAATGCACAAAAAGAAATATTGTGAGAACAACTTATTTCCAAAGGAGTGGAAATCCCTACTGTTAAGAATTGTTCTTAAACAAATTATACCGAATTAAAATTATTTCTTACGCAAATCCCATTATTAGCTCAATAGTGTTCTTTCTATTTTGGCAATGGATACCTGGGAGAAAAATTGTTTCTGTGATCATTGATTTTCAAGGGTTTTCGGCTTGCCAGGACGAGGGGATCACTGATTTAACATATAAGTTTATGTAAAAAAGTAAACATTGACTTCTTTTTCTAGTGCACTATAAAAATTTTATCTCTTCGAGGCAGTTGTATGTGTCTGTCAATACAGAAGTATTTCAAGAAATTTTAAGAAAAGGTAGGAAAGAAGAGTAGAAAGATCAATATTTTAAGATATTATCTTGCAGTCTTATTTTTTTTTTAAGATTTTATTTATTTATTTGACAGAGAGAGACACAGCGAGAGAGGGAACACTAGCAGGGGGAGTGGGAGAGGGAGAAGCAGGCTCCCCACGGAGCAGGGAGCCCGATGTGGGACTCAATCCCAGAACCCTGGGATCATGACCTGAGCCGAAGGCAGACGCTTCACGACTGAGCCACCCAGGCACCCCTTGCAGTCTTTATTCATAAACAAATGGGAATACATTGGGATGTATTTCACAGTTTGCATTTTAAGAAAGACAGCAACTCTCATGTCATATCTTTTCTTCTGCATTAGCTATGTGATATATGCCAGATTCACATATGTGGCACTGCCATTGAAATAATCCCACACCACATGTGGCCAATCCTGCTTATTTATTTTTTGATTGTATAATTGTCACTCTCAAATACCTGGACCTACAAAAGCACATGGAAAGCAAAAGCCTTTTATATGATTGCTCAGTGCCCAGCCCATGGCCTCAGACAATAAAGTAAAAATTTGTGATCAGTGTACGTTTTTGTCATCATCCAGAAGAATAACACCACCTTAATTCTAAAAAAATATTGATATACATCACTAAATAGTTAATTTTCTTCTAGGAAGTTTGCCTTTTAAAATGAACAGGAATTTTTTTTTTTAGTCCTATAAAATGGAAATATTAGTCAGAAAAATCCTTACTGGGATTTATATCTATTTTGGGTATAGATAAAGAGAAGAAAGGTGATTGGAATTATTGGATGCAAAGAAGATTTAGGAAGAGGAATGAAATAAGTTTAGGACTAAAAAGATAATGACTTACAAAAGAAGTGAAAATGATGTTATTCTTGAAGTAACTAAGAGGATTGCTCACTTCAGATACATACTCTAGAGGCTCTGTGCCTGGAAGTGTCAGGATTATGTTGGAAAGGACTCACACCACTAAAAGCCTTCTGGGTGGGTGTGTGGGGGTGAGGGTAGGAATACAACTAGCTACCCAAAGGATGAAATAATAATGTTAATGTCAAGGAAAATCATTACTTGGATCTTCTTTGGCTGGTCTCCTGCTGGATACTTTAATTGATTGCTGAAAAGAGATTAGGCATGTCCAATTTGCTGTAGGTCACAGTCTTCATTAAAATGAGAACTTATTGTTTACTTTCCTTGAGAATTATGAACTTTTCCACTCAATAATAGTGATGGTCATGATCTTATTTAAAATACATTGAGGGGCGCCTGGGTGGCTCAGTCAGTTAAGCAGCTGCCTTCGGCTCAGGTCATGATCCCAGGGTCCTGGGATCGAGCCCCACATCGGGCTCCCAGCTCCGCGGGAAGCCTGCTTCTCCCTCTCCCACTCCCCCTGCTTGGGTTGGTTCCCTCTCTCGCTGTGTCTCTCTCTGTCAAATAAATAAAATCTTTAAAAAAAAAAAAATACATTGAGATCCATCCTAGAAAGTATAAATGATGTATTTTTTAAAAGAGTAAACAAGCAATTTGGAAAATAACAAAATGTAATAGAACCAGGAACAGTACTAATGGTGCTAGTCTCACATTTTTGTACACTCTTTTATTTAAGCGTTTAAGAAATAAGGTACAAGACACAACTTGTTCTAGGGAATCAGCACTATGCAGCGGGGATGTTAGAGAGCTGCATTTTGTGCCCAGCGACTTTCTGCTTAACCTTTGGCCACTTCTTTTATAACTGTCTTCCTCATCATTGTCATTATGTCATTACCATCATCTCCATCAGCACAACCATGATGTCAAACGTCACCTCTGTAGAAGGTCTTCCCTTACCTAATTCTCTCTCTCTGTCACTAGTGTTTTATCTTCCCGTATTTTTTTACCCTGTTACCCTGCCTTAAGTTTCTTCATGATATATTTAAAGATCAAAAATTGTATTTTCTATTTAGTTGTTCACTATAGCTGCATGAGGACAGGATTTTTTTTTTTTAAGATTTTATTTATTTATCTGAGGGAGACAGAGTGAGTGAGTGAGAGCACAAGCTAGGGGGAGAGGCAGAGGGAGAGGGAGAAGCAGGCTCCCCACTGCATAGGGAGCCTGACATGGGGCTTGATCCCAGGACCCCGGGATTATGACCTTGGGCAGACGCTTAACCAACTGAACCACCCAGGCACCCCAAGGACAGGGTTTCTTTTGTCTGGGTTTCCCAGTGTGTGTTGAGTGTTTAAGGTATAAAAGTAAATTATGTAGTATATTAAATAGTGATAAATGCTTAGGAGAAAACCAAAGTAGAGAGGTAAGGAATGGTGTGAATGGACTGACATTTGGATCAATACTGTAGGTAAGTGAGAGAGAGAATCATGTGAATTTGGTAAGGAAGACGTTCTATTCCAGGCAGACAGAATCTAACATAATGAGTAAAGAAAGAGAATCCTGGAAGGAGGCCAGTGTGGCTGAAACAGAGCTAGGTGGGAAGGGAGTAGTAGGAGATAAGACAGAGACAATGGAAGCCTTTCATTCTGAGTGTGTTGGGAAGCCATTGGAGGACTTTGAGAAGAAGAATGACAGATGCTACATAGCTGTAAAAGGCTGCTGTGTTGAGAACACGTAATGGGACAAGGGCCACAGAAAGGAAACCGGTTTGTTATCTTGTTGGCAATCCAACTTAGAAAAGGAGTTGAGAAAGAAGAGAGAAAAAATGATAGCGAATAGTGGCTCAAAGGAGAGGCGAGTAAGATAAAGACGTCACATAAAAAATAAAAGAGAAGAGGTATTCTTTTGTTGTTTTTACCATAGGGTGAGGGAAACTAGGAAGGGAGAGCAGGCTTCACTAGTTTGTGAAAGAAATGGGTGATGAGCAACTGAAAAGGTGTATGGAATATTCTTTAAATACATTTGACTATGAAGTAAAAGAGAAAGAGGATGACAGCTAGGAAAGCTCTTGAGGTCTTTAGGAAATAGAGGGAATATATTTATCCTTACTATTCTCTGATCATGGAAGTCATACATGTATGTTGAAAAATACAAAGATACAGAAATAGATGATGAACAAAGTGATATTCCCCCAATTTTCAACACCAAGAAAGCAATTATTAAGAGTTAATGTAAATTCCTTCAGTTGTGTTTTATGTATATAATTATTCAGATATGCATAACCATGATGCTCCTTGAAAAAAATTAAAGTGGTAGGGTATGGGTAAAACTGGATGTTCCTACAGTAAACTAGATACCTGAAAAATATGTAACTCAAATATAGGGATAGCCAGTAGGACATGTGGACTGACTTGATTTTCTAGGGGCATCTATGCCTATGTACAAAGTCATCCCTATGTTTTGTCTTTACCTGGCCAATGTTCCCTACCTGGAAATAGTCTGGTGGGTGGGATAAGAGAATAGAAGCTGGCCTTCTTATATGAGTCCGTGGTACCTTTTACTATTTGGAACACTTATGACAGGTATTATGATTGCCTGTTTTATTCTCTGTGTGAGCTTTTTGAGGGCAATGACTATATTTTGCTTAATATTTTATCTACAGAACATAGATCAATGCCTGACACCATGATGTGGACCTCACTTTTGTTTGTTCATTGAATTAATGAATGGGTAGTATACAGTTATAAACATGTATGTATCATAGCAAAGATGTGCACGTGAGTGTGCACGTGTGCATGTGTATGTGATTTTGTGTTTGGTCTTGGTTTATAGTTCCATATTTTATCTAATGGTTCCAATTCATCCAAATAAATTCTACTGTTGGAAGTAAATTGTTGCTTTCTAAGTGAGTCAGTTCAAACTCTCAAAAGTAACTCGAAATTTTAAATGATCACTTCAGCCTTTAATTTTTGCATATGTACTATTAGTTTGATTGAAGCAGTAAATATGGCTTGTGATACATGAATGGCACTAGTATCTGTATGCATACATTCCTTGATTATCAGTAATGGATTAATTTATTAAAAATAGCAGATACTAAATGAAAATATAATTCATTCCTTTCCAAATTCCACTTCAACTGAATTGTAAAATTCAAGTTTTATATGAACAAAAAAGGCCACTGGAAAGGCCAACATAATTAAAATTCAATTAATAGCCTACTTTTCTTTTGAGTCTACAAAAAACCATTCATTATTCTTTGGCAATTGAGTGCATTCCAATTTGTCATGAAATTAGCCACTTACTTTCTTTGTTTTCCCAATTTCAAAATCGAGTGGCAGTCTGATCATATTCATTTCTTTATTGGTTGAACTCAATATACATTTTTCATTCATAGTTTTTGTGAGATTCTCTAATATTTATTTACTAAGGCTTTTGAAGTATGAACACTTATAGGTCAATTCCATCAGAGAAATAATTGGGTTCTTTGACAACATCAGAACACAGTAAATGATTGTAACTCAGCCTTTTGAACAAGCAGACAATTAAGATAAAGTGTCTATTATCGAAAAGGGGTTTGCATTTATTTTTAGACTCCCCTCCCAACAAGAAAAACAAAATCCAAGACTTGGCTTTTAGTTCATTTAGGGTCTTGGAATAGACCTTGGGCATTGATTTGGTTTTACAGTGATTTAGGTTAGAATGACAACATGTAAATTCGTAATTCTTTTTAGGGTAAATCAAGCAATAAAAATGCATTTATAATAAGTAAATGCCTATATTGCTTACTCTGTACTAATTACATATAGTGTTTCATTTAATATTTACAATTAATCTGTGAGAAATATATTATTGTTCCAATTTTTCAGGTAAAGAAGCTAAGGCTCAGAGACATTAAGTAACTTGTCTAAAGTCAGAATAAGATTCTGCTGCCAAGCAATATACATAAGAGTTTTAAATTACATACTTTTCATCCACTTATTGAATGCTCTTTCCATTCAATAGCTTTGTTCTATGCATAGTTGTTCAAATTACCTAAGGCTGGAGAATCCGAAAGAAAACTGAGATCAGATAACACAGTTGCCAACTCAGTGTCTGCTGAATTGTTTTAACACTAAACATTTAACCAATTATGCCTTGCATTTCCTAATTGTAATTTCACAGTTTAATTATACTATCATATTGGCTAACTTTTGGTTATTTTCCTCTAAAATAAACATGCATCTGAGTGAATCTGTAGACTTTGGGTGGAAAACCTCCTTGGGGCCATGGCTGCCTATCAGATAGTCTTAAGAATGGCATGTTTGCTATAGCTAAATTAATCAAAGTCCCTCAGACCACTCATGAATCTAGAAATGCCATCTAATATCTATGACACACAGAGTAGACCAAGATTTCTGAAAACCGGAACCATTTTGTGAGCCTTTTAAATAAGCTAAATTCCTAACGCCCAACCTCAAGGTGTCCAGCAAACCTGTGTTTCCTAGTCTGTGTGGTTCCTCATTCTCCACTATGACTATCTGAAAATTTTGCCACTCTTCCTAAACTTCTGGCCATAGCAATTCCTACTCACTCTCAGCCTCTTACTTCATGGAGAAAATAGGAACATTAGGTGGTATGGCAGGCAGACCATGGTAAGATGGGTCTCAATAATCACCACCTTTTGCTGTTTCCACACTACCGTAATTTGCATTTTGACAGGCTGTACTGCTTTCTTGGCTACCACACTGTAATGAATCAAAATGCCTGTAGTTGGCAGAATTTCTAAACTAGCCCACCCAAATATGCTGTGCTCTAGTCTCCAGAACCTAGGAATATAGGACGATATAATTCTCATGATTATGTTATATAATATGGCACACTTGGCCTCAAAATATGCAAATGATCTGGGTGGGTATAATCTAGTCTTACAAGACCTTAAAAACAGTAAGCTTTCTCTGACTGGTTGCAAAAAGGGAAGTAAGAGAGATCTGAAGCATGAGAAGGATTCATCAAGCCATTGTTGGCTTTGCCGACAGAGGGAAATATGTGATGAGGAATCCAGGCAGCTTCTAAGAACAAAGAGAAGCCTTCAAGTGGTGGCTCACAAAGGAACATGTACCTCAGTCCTACAACCATGAGTAACTGGATTCTTCCAAAAATCTGAATTAGCTTAAAAGTGGGATTTTTCCCAGATCTTCTAGATAACGGCCCAGCATGGCTGATACCTTGACCCTAGCCTGGGAGGCCCTAAGCAAAGAACTCAGTCAAGCCCTTCTGGATTCCGATCTATGGAACTGGGAGAAAATAAATGGGTATTATGTTGGGTTTCTAAATTTGTAGTAATTTGCTATACAAAAAATAAAACTGATGTGTTACCATATTTGAGAGGCCCATGTGGCAAGAAACTGATGGCAGCCTCTGGCCAATAGCCAGCTAGGAACTGAGGCCATTGGTCCATCAGTCCTAGGGGAACTGAATTCTGCCAATGATCACATGTACCTGGAAACAATTCCCTTCCAGTCAAGCATTCAGATGGGAGTCCACCCAAGGCTGACACCTTGATTGCTGACTTCTGAGAAGCCCTAAATCACAAGACCCAGCTAAGCTGTGCCCAAACCCCTGACTAGAGATACTGTCAAATAATTAATGTGTACTGTTTTACTGTTTTAAGCTGCTACGTTTGGGGGTAATTTGTTATAAATCAATAAATAATGAATACAGATGGAAATTCCAATTTCCCTCCACCAAACATATAGCTGATCACCATGAAAATGCAACCTTCTATAGCCTGGCTTGTTCCACACCAAAAGTGTCAATAAGCTTTATGCTGAATCCAGTGGTCACTTGGTATCTTAGAAATTTTTGCTATTGCTGCCCATTCTCTTCTTCTGTCTTCCACTATATCCTGACTGCCTGGTTTTCTTCATAGACTGCTCAGATAACTTTTAAGAGGACTCAAGACCACCTTCCTCCTGTGAGTTTTCGTCATCATGGGAAATTCACATCTCATCCTTGCTCTTGGTGGGAAAGTCACTCTCTATTAGTATTTTAATCTCCCTTTGCTTTGCCTCCAAAGAGGTTGGCCAGGCCCTTCCCCTTAGACCTTTTCAGGCGTTCATCAGGTACCTCCAAATACTAATGGGCATATGCTTATGGTACTTTTACAGCTCCTCTCATTTGGAATAAGTACCCATTTCTACTCAACAGCAGCAAGGGAGTAGAACACAACTCAATGACAACTCTTATCAAAGAAATCTACTGGTGCTTTCAATTTCCTTCTTTGGGGTATTATGGAGATGGATGATCTATCAATGCTGACAAAACGTATCACAGTCTCTTAGCATGACTGAAAAGCCATATTAAGTCCTATGATTTTTCTCAGCCCCGGGACCTCTGCTAAAATCAAGCTATGGAAAAAGCATCACTTAACATCCTGCATTTTTAAGGATGCATTTTTGTCCTATAAAGATGAAGTAGATAATATAATCCATTCAGATTTTAACTTTGGATAAATTTCTTGGCATTAGAGAGTTCCAGCATGTGGTAGGACCTGTAAATATAACAGGAACTTTGCATTAAACATATTTTACAGTTCTGCAACCAATAATATTAGAATATGTAAAATATTTCTTGATTTTCAGTAATGTCAAGACACTATGCACAAAAATAGTACATTAACATTATCATTATAATATGCTTACAAGAAATTCACTACATGTGAATATTGTAGTTGATTCCCTAATATTCATTCCACCCAGGTGACTGGCCTAAGCAAATCGTGGCATACCCATTCCTCTTGCCAGTGAATGGTTCAAGAATGGGTATATGGCCAATGAGACATGAGGGGAGGTCTGCAGGGACTGCCAGGAAACATTTTCCTGGCTCCGAGGAGAGACTGCAAAAAAAAAGGATGGTCTTTTCTTCTCTAGATAATGAGTCAGAATGAGAAGACTAGATTTGCCACAGCTATATTGCTATTTGCCTAAAGATGGAACCAAAGCTGGCATGCTTGAGAAGAGATGGAAAGAAGCTGGATCCATGAAGACATCACCATTGGATTCCAAGTTTTTATTACTCACAGCAAAAACTATTCTAGTAATAATATGTTTTGAGCACCAATGATATATTGAGGTCAAAAAGGACTGTTTAATTTAGTTAAATTTATGCAGGCATGCCTAGGAAGAAAATCAGAGGAGTATACGAGCAAATTTGGAATGAAGAACAGGGACTACTTTTAGATTAGGTTTTATGAAAAGACTAATCTGGTACCGAAATCAAGGGATTGGTCGAGCCATGAGAGAGAATCAAAAAAATACAAATGGAGTCAGAACTTGGACATGGGAGTTACTTTTTTGCACCCCAAAGGATGACCTCAAACTACACCAAAATCCTTACCAAGACAGATGTGAAAGCCTCAAGGCCAATACAAAAAAGTTGTTGATCCATGAAAGGCCTGGTATGTTCTGCCCTCTTATATGAAGAACAAAGGCCATTGTCCATCTTCTCGATTGTTAAGTAACTTAAAAGATAAGAGAAGTTAATAATCAGAGGGTTTTTTTTGGGGGGGGGTGGAGAGTAATCCTCTGGGTTAGAATAAAATTGAAACATCAAGAAGATCCAGCCACACTGAGAATTATAGGACATTCTGTTAGTTAACCATTAAGCCATTTTACATGGTGGTGGTTTCATTTCAATATATTCAATGAGGGTAAAAATGATAAAGTGTACAAACCAGATTTTATCACTTAAATATCAATTCATCCTCATTGTTGCTATTAAATTGTGAGTCTCACCTGCACCAAAGCATAACTGCATATATAATTACTGATGTGATGTTGGGTGTACATGATCTTGTACATTACAGAAAATTTTCTCATCACTCCGATCCTTTCCTCCAAAACCAGAGCTAGAGGAAGAGAGTCTACTGCATGTGTCAAGAATAGACTAAATCTCACAAATCTAGAAGTAGCAATTTAAAATCAGACCAACCATGGCTCAACACTCAGGATGGACATTTTTCTAGGTCTGTGATCTTTGATATGTGATTTAATCCCACAAATCTGTTTTCTCCTCAGGGAAATGGAGTTAATAATATCTTCCTAAGAGGTTTGTTGTAAAGCCTAAAGTCGGGAATGTATGGAAATTGTTTATTAGGCAGCTATAATGTAACAGAGACCAAACAATGTCAATTTTCTTCCCACTTTTCCTAATAAGGACTTACATTGGAGAGGGGAAAATCACTGAAGGAGTGAGAGAATTTTTTTGGCCGAAGAAAATATGTTTTTCGCTAGGGGGGTACTCACATTTAAATACAGTACTGATAAATCTATGGATCAATCCCCCTAATAGATGTTTATCACAACAGGGCCACAGTAAGTCAGAATATTTTTGCTTGGATGAGAATTCTAGGTTACAGATATTAAAACATAGCACTATTTTTAGCTAAGAGTGTACTTAAGTATGTGAAAAATAATTGCCTGGATCGTGTTTTTGAATTCTTAGAATAAAGGAAGAGAGATTTTGTTTAAATGTCAGTATTTGTTTAAATGCCTGCGAGTCCCTCTTATTTTTAGCTCCTAGTAGCTGACAGTCCTAGCTCTGGGGGTGACTAGAAGAGTGTGTTCCAGTATTTACCAACAGAACTAAATAAACAAAGTAAGTGTCTGATAGAAAACTGAATTCATAGAAGTCAAGCCACTGAAATCTGGTGTGTGAGAGAAGTGAAATGGCTCAGAGGAAGATGCAAAGGCCATGTAACTCTCCCTTCAATTGGATTCTATGCAAACATTGTCAAAGGGAGCTAGGAGGCCCGTCTCCTGGATACACAAGGACAACAGGATGCTGACCTCCTGAAGGGCTCTTCAGCAAAAGCCTAGACACAGGAGGGGTGTGGACGGATTAGAAGCCAAGGGATGATGGAGGAGGAGGAGGAGGAGGAGGAGGAGGAAGAGGAGGAGGAGAAGGGGCAAGTTCCACCAGGGCTCCGTGGGGCTCTTCTTAATGACCCTTTTGGGATGAGGGGCAGCCCACTCACACAGCTCTTAAGCAAGATCCTGAGGGGCATGGGGAGGCAGAAAGACA
The DNA here is from genome assembly GCF_964656455.1 of Halichoerus grypus. Taxonomy (NCBI): domain Eukaryota; kingdom Metazoa; phylum Chordata; class Mammalia; order Carnivora; family Phocidae; genus Halichoerus; species Halichoerus grypus. The sequence goes on from NC_135716.1 coordinate 59,502,183, forward strand.
TCTGCACCTGGCTCAAACCTGTGCTGTTTTCTAAATGAGTAAATAGATAATGTCTTCCATATACTTAGAATGTTTTCTTTGAATCTCACTTTGGTTAGCCTCAATTTTAACAGGAGCTAAAAGTCTTCAAATTCACTATTTTCTCCGGTGAGTACCAGGTTCTGCTATTTTACCTTGTGGACCAATGAGAGATTCTTATGTTTTGGTGGTTTAGGTAAACAGGTCACAAAACACCTCAATGGTGTCTTTTTGAAAACTTTTGAGACCTGTCCCTTACTAGAATTTATTGTCCCTTTTTCTCTTCTCCCACTGCAGTTTGTATATGTGTTTAAATATTCCTAAGAGTCTTCTAAAGTTATTTGTTTTCAAGTCTCTGCTCCATTCAAGTGTTAATTCTCTGAGAGTCCAAACTTGCTAGTCATATTTAAACTCTCAGCTCCTAACAAGTGACGGATACATGGTAAATCCTAAATACTTTCGTTGACTGAGTAAATAAATGCTGACATTCCTTTACAACAATTGCAAAGATGGCAAGCCAGGGATAACTGCAAGGGAATTTTACCTAATTTACATATACATATAAAATTGGCTATATCCTTAGTTTGTTTCTGTTCAATAAATCTTTATTGAATATGTACAGGTACCAGCTGAAGTTCTGGGTAGAGGGAGTACTAAAATAATTATGACATTATTCCTACTTGAAAGTGTTAGAAACAAATTATTTATTTTATTTTAAAATATTTTATTTATTTATTTGAGAGAGAGAAAGAGAGCACAAGCAGGGGGAGGGGAAGAGGCAGAGGGAGAGGGAGAAGCAGACTCCCCGCTGAGCAGGGAGCCCAGTGTAGGGCTCAATCCCAGGACCCTGCAATCACCACCTGAGCTGAAGTCAGATGCTTGACTGACTGAGCCACCCAGGCACCCCCAAAACAAATTATTATTTTAAAATCTGTTCTAGAGAAAAAAAATACCTTGACATCTCTGTAGCTTATTTGTATGTTGGATGGCAATTAATCCATTTGTGATACCATTTAAACTGGTTTTCTTATTCTAACAAGAAACCCAAATCAATATTGCCAATAAAACATTAAAAAAGCTGATATTTTGTTTTAATTGCTCATTTCTATATACTATATAGTTCCATGAAACTATGAACTTTGTATTATGGGTTATGTAACTAGCCTATTGTAGTTTAGTAATTGTTCATCTGTTTGTCCTGTGAGATTTTCGACGCTAAAGCATGTTTTTCAAAACTCCTTTGGTTTTTTTTGAACCATTGCCGCCCCCAAGTGGAGAATATGGTATTTCATTAAATAAAAGAAAAACTATTCCCCCAAGTAACTAATATTGCAATTATAATCAAATGTTTATAATCACAAATCACCAAAATCACCAGGAGAGGAGGGCAGTATGCCTTCTCAGCAAACACACATACTGAATTATGATAAAAACTAATTAAAAAACTAAGTCCTTTAAAACTAACTATTCCAACAAATCTTTATTGATACACACAGATATTATAATTGTTTGATGTATCATGCTTGTGTTGCTGTTCTTATAGTTGTATAGTATATTTCTTTCATATTCTTCCAAATGTCTTACAGTTAGATGATTATTCTTATCTGGTAATTCTATATGATTAGTTTTACTCTATCTATTTCCAATTTTTCTTCTGTTTTTCAAGGCTCTCTAGGGAAGAACCACAGAGGTTCATGCAGGTCCTGCTGCTGAGCAGGGGATATCTCCTCTAATATCGTGTTAATCTTTCCTTTATGATTTTCCAGAATTTGAATCCAAGGTTCAACCATTGTTACAGTTCTTAAAACTCTATTTAGATAAATAAATGCTTGGGTGCACATGCAATTTAGGTAAATCTTTTTTTGTGCTGCTTAAGCTTGAACTAGTTGAAGTGCTATAGAAATTTGAGCTTGATTTTAAAAAGATTAGACAAATAAATGTTCCCAAATGCATATGATTTCTATACACAATCACCTATTACATGGCACCCGACAGGGTCAACATTTACAAATGAGCACAAATAATGTTTATCTAATCATTGCATGCTCTAGAGTGTGTTGACCAGCATAATTAGAAACCCACCTTTGGGTTTTACAGTTTTTGCAATAATCCCTTGTCAGAGGGACAATCTCAATATCCCTTCTACGAATTCTTCAAAACACTTCTCAGTTTAGATGGTTCCTTCCAGCAGATCACATGTCAAATTCTACTTTCAAATCCCTGCCTCCTTTGTGGATGATGTGAGAGAAAACCTCTCCCTTGATTGGACCAGAGGAAGTAGTTTACTAAACAGCCTCTATCATCATTCCTTTCAGGGTGAGTTTACTTGTCTTGTTTTGAAAGAATAACTTGAAAAAAAGTGCCTTTTGGGGAACTTTAGGAACTCTGTTAAAATCTGTCTCTTATAAACCACTTTCCTTGTGATTTCAGAATTGTTTTTCATAAGGTGACGTCTGATCATTTTCCTATTCATATTAAAATCGTTAGTGATGAAACTTTTAGTGTTGCCCTAGAGAGACTTCAGGCTGAAATTTAAAATGTGGAAGTAGACATTTTATCTCAATTACTGAACATTGGACTCCTGTAAATTAACCAGATAAGTTTAAATATTCTGGCATTGTTCTTAGCATGACTTCACTACAATTGTTAATAATTGTATTATTTTCTTTATGCTGGCTCTCTATGTAAGTTTTTCTGTGATTTTCATATCTTTCTTTAATCAATAGGCTCCTGCTCACAAATGTTTTTGTTCTTTGATCTCTAATTTGTTACAGTACTAGCAAAAGGCTCTCTTGACATTAATCAGACATTTCATGATGATAAAAGTTACGTTTCACATTCAATTCTTCAACCTAATAAATCTTTCAAATTTCTTTGTAATGCATTTTCTCTCTAAACTGTAAAAACAGAAAACACCCACCTGCTTAAGCTGATGGTTCCACGGAGTCAAATTTAGGGAGGGGCGCAGGCTTCCATTGGTACCCACACCCACATAATGAAGCTTAGACTGAAGCTAGGACATATGACAGGTTTACCTTGGAGAATTTGGAAATTGCTTATTACATAGAATGCTAATTCAAGATTAATGGAAGTAGTCAAGGAAATTAAAAAAGAGGAAAGAGATAAGTTTGTCTCATAAACTGTTAGAAAACAGAACAACCTGCTTTATATTGTTCTCCAGGAGAGTCATGTGGATGAGCCCACACGCTGGCAAGTAAACTCTATCCCTCCAAATGAGATCAGAACATTAGTGTAAAAATACAAGTATCTGGGTAACTGGGGCAAACCAGGAGAGGAGGGCAGTATGCCTTCTCAGCAAACACACAAACAAACCCCACAAAAACCTTCAGGCACAGAACAAGGAGAACTATTCAAAATAGTATAAATCTTGGCAGGCAAGTCAAATCCGTACCAGTGTTTGATTGATTGCATTTTCTAAGGCATTGACAAGTCTAATTCTTATGTATTACTTAAGTAAAGAGCAATTACTGCCATCAAAAGCATTATTGAGCACTTACTATACTCCAGCAGATGCTAAAGATGTAAAGAGGGCTGAGATCAGTGTCTACTACCTCAAGAAAATAGCTATAAAGAGAGTGATGCCAAAGCAGAGTGGCAAAGGCAGAACAAAAATAACGTTTAGTTTGACGTACAACTTTGTGGGGCTTCTTTCTCCCCCTTTTAAATTCTGACTTACAATCAACAAAACTAAATAAAATACAAGGCAATTGCAAGAGATACAGTTATAATTTATTCTCTTATATTTTAATTAGCATAAAGAAGAAAAGACATATTTTTGACTCTTCTTAAGTACAGGAAATAAGAAGAAACACAACATTGATTCTTGTATCTCAGGTGTTAATTTCTCAATATTCTACAACTGGAATGCCTTTAGAGTAAACAGCATCAAAAATGTTTTGGAATTCAAACTGTATGTGATGTCTAGAAATCTCCAAGTGGGAAAAAAAGAACTTGATTTAAAGAATTCAAATGTGAGAGACAAATATATTCTTTTTTTTTTTTTTTTAGATAGAAAGAGCAAGTGAGCAAGTGAGATGGAGTGGGGTGGGGGTAAAGGGAGAGGGAGAGAGAGAATCCCAAGCAGACTCTGAGCTGAGCATGGAGCTGGACATGGGGCTCGATCTCAGGACCCTGAGATCATGACCGGAGCTAAAACTAAGAGTTGGACGCTCAACCGACTGAGCCACCCAGGTGCCCCGGTAAGCAAGAGAGACAAAAATATTCTTAATTAAAACCAACTCATCAAGCAAAATTAACTCATTGTTAGAAAACACAGCTCAGAGATGTGCTGACACACACTGTGATCTCAATGGGAAGGTATAAATGAGGGCGCCCTTGGTGAGGACAGGCTCTGAACTGAGCCGTAGTCTCTATCAAATGCATGACAGAAGGTACTTTTTTGCAAATTGCTATTGAAATGCTATTCAGCCTAACTTAGTTGTGTTGACCTATGTTTACACATTTGAATGAAAGTAGTGAGCCAAGATTGATGGGATCCTTGAGGTAAGTGTCTAATAGTAGCGCCACCAGAATCAAACCATCCATAATCATTCTCCTGAGGAAAAATTTGACCAATGGCACCTATGAGATAGTCTGTTGACATGGATAGTGTTTATCTATGTGCCATTTATAGAAAACATAGATAACGTCTGTGTAGTAGCCAGGGTTTTCCAGAGAAACAGAAACAATAGGATGTGTTTGTTTGTTCGTGTATGTATGTGTTATAAGAAATTGCTTCACAGGATGATTATGGATCTGTGCTCAACAAGCTGGAGACCCAGGAGAGTCTACAGTGTAGTTCTAGTCTGAAGGCTGGCAAGTTTGAGACCCAGGAAGAGCCAAGGTTAAATTCAAGTCCAAAGGCAGGAATACACTGATGCCCTGGCTTGAAGGCGGTCAGGCAGGAAGAATTCCCTCTTATTTGGGGGAGGGTCAGCCTTTTTGTCCTATTCAGGCCTTCCACTGATTGAATAGGCCCACTCACATTAGGGAGGGCAATCTGCTTTACTCAGTCTACCAACTTAAATGTTAATCTCATCCAAAAACAGCCTCACAGAAACAGCCAGAATAATGTTTGACCAACTGTCTGGACACCCTGTGGCTCAGTCAAATTGACACAGAAAATTAACCATCATACTCTGTATTGCTTAAAACATATAATGCTGAAAATGTATGTTAAACCTAAAATTGCAGAAATAAAAATATGAAATACAATAACAAAAATATACAAACCAACACATTGATTTAATATTTACAGAGATTCACTATGCGCTGAGTCCTCACTGTTCTTGGCACAGGAAATAAGACAGTGAACAAAGACAAGTTTCCTAGCCCCTTGGAGTTTACACTCAGTGAAAGAAAGACAGTAAAAAATAGGATTATATATACAGAATATCATTTCAAGGAGAGATAAGGTCTGGGAAGAAAAGTAAAGCAGGCCCAGTGGCTGGAGAGGGACCATGTAGGTCAGCAACCTGGGACAGGGTGGATAGGGAGTCTCTGAAAAGTTAAGCATCTGAGCAAAGACTGCAATGATGTGAAGGAGTGAGGCAGGTGAAGATATGAGGGAAGAGCATTCAGGCAGAGGGAGCAGCACATGGATGGATCCTGAGATGGGGACAGACTTAGCACGCTTGAAGACCGCAAGAAGGCCAGTGTGGCTGCAGCAAGGACGCAGAGTGAGATGAGGAGGTAGGCAGCGGCCAACTCAGGGAGCTACACACTAGCATTTATCAATTAATACACATCCCTGCAGCAACACTTTTACCTTCAATTTCCTTGTTTATGTGTTCAGTACATGGGAAGCATATTAAAAACCATAGCACAAAAAAGGAACAAAGGAATGAACACATATTTGAAAGGGTCCATTAACGTGTTGATATGCAACATGCTTTTATGAGGATACCGGTTTCCAGTTAAATAAGTAAGTAATTATCTTGACAATAAATAGTTCTCAGCACAGGCCGATTTTACTTTGTAGCTAAATATTTAAGTACAGAATTTGGTATGTTTCATATTACTACGGTTTCTGGGTTATAGATTGTTTTGCATTATTTCTCACTGGAAGTATCTGTCAGCACTGTGATAGTTTCCAGATGTTAACAAATTTTGGTTGTATGCATAGTCTTCAGTAGAACACATGCAAGTAAAATACAATATTTTTGTGTATTTCCAAAATACTGAGAGATAAAGAAAGGACTTTCAGAGAAGTGTTTAAGCTTGCTGTTCCCCAAAGTGCATCCATCAAGTATGAATGTATATTAGTCTTGTTCAAGTCAGGAAGACACAAACCATTGAGGTATTTAAAATAGAAGTGATATAATATAGTGAATAATTTACAAAGTACTCAGGAGGCTTGAGAAGCACAAAGGAGAAGGAGGGGATGCTAGAGGGGTTATAAAAGGGGAGAGGTGATAGTAAGAGATCAGAAGGCCACTAACACTCTGGAGCTGGACCCGTGTGTTGAGCCTGTTGCTGTGCTGTGGGTTACTTGGCAGCTGCCAGTACTAGAAAGGCTGAAAAGCTGGTTTTTTCTGCCAGGGTTGGAATCATAAGTTTTCACGAAGGTAGCAGTTGGAACCCGTCAGGGAGGTGGTGCACTCCCTGGGATGCGGGAGTCACAGCAGCCTGCTTCTTCCTGCCCTATACCCATCACTAGTAACTGTCAGTACTGTCAGAACGAGCACCATGAAGTTTTTATCTTCTGATCTCCTCCCATGTCTCCCATGGGCAGAACCAAACAGGAAGCCAGCTAGCAAAGGCATCTGGGAAATGCAGTTTTCAGATTCTGTAACCCAGCAGTACAGAGCAAAGAATAGAAACGTGGGGGCTGAGACACATCAGAAAAATAACCAGCCCTTTTGGCTATTCAGTATTCAAATACAACCTTCTATATACATTTAAGCTTCCATACAACAGTGACAACCACTTTTTTAAAAATTAATTTCAGAGGTAGAATTTAGTGATTCATCAGTTGCATATAACACCCAGTGCTCATTACATCAAGTGCCCTCCTTAATGCCCATCACCCAGTTATCCCTTCCCCCACCCACCTCCCCTCAGCAGCCCTCAGTTTGTTTCCTAGAGTCCAGTGACAACCATTTTATACTTCCACCTAATACAATGCAACTATTCTTTGAAGATGAATACTTTTCCTCAATAGTACCTCAACGGTACAAATGAAGATGATCTTACCCTCTCCTAGAAAAAGTTGAGATACAAAAATCCATCAATCATTTTATCTATCTCTGGATGATGATAATTTCCTTTTTTAGTTCAGTCACCATCTCACTTGATTATTCTGTACCTGAGAGTCTAAATTATAAACAACTCATAAAATAAAATTATTTAGGAAAAAAGGAGGAGGCTTAGCTAATATTTATAAATGTGAAATAACAAGTGTATAATTTACCGATTTCTGCATAACAAATTGCCTCAAAATGTAAGAGCTTAAAACAACAAATATTTATTACCTCAGTTAAATCAGTTTCTGAGAATCAAGAAACCAGAAGTGTCTTACCTGGATGGTTCTGGCTCAGGGGCCTATCATGATCTGTAGTCAAGATGTTGGCTAAGGCTATATTCATCTGAAGGCTCGATTATAACTGGAGGGCTCAACGCTAAGCTTGCACACATGGTTGTTGGCTGGAGCCCTTAGTTCCTTGCCATGTAGTTTTCTCCATGGGACTGTTCATGATGACATGGTGGCTGGCTTCTGCCAGAGCAAGTGATTGGAAAAAGACAGAGAGACCAAGACATAAGTTTCAGTGCCTTTTTATCACCTAGTCTTATAATTGGCATACCATAATTTCTGCTATACCCTACTGGACACACAGATCAACCCTGCTTTAATGTGTGAGGAGATTACACAAGGGTGGGGATACCAGGAGGCAGGAATCATTAGGGGCCATCTTGGAAGCTGGCCACCATGAAAAGCATGGAAAAAAAATATACATAGCTGCTCCAATCATTTCTGTAACAAGTCATAAGGCTTTAGTTCATGTTTATAACTTCTGTTTTCCACTATTTTTTGTGTTCTCTTTGCATCCTGTGAACACTTCAGCTGATTAGGATATTTTATCAAAATACCCCAAACTTTCATTCCTAAAGGATCTAAGTTCTCAGTGATTCTACCTTAATTGAGTTGTTATTGTCTTCTCTTAATTTTCCTAACTGACATGGAAATACCAGGGGGTATCCCATAGAATCCTGTAGGCTACAGGCCTACTCCTCCCTTTCCATGCCTATGTGTAGCAGTAAGTAACCAAATTCCATCTTGCTAGTTGGGATCAACAGCATTGGCCAGTAATTCATTCTACAGAACAATTAGATTCAAATAACCAAGTGGGAGGCCCAGTTTCCAACTGGAAAACAATTGTTGTGTCTTGGGAACATATCATAGTTCGAAGATACAAAGATGGAGGGTGCCTGGGTGGCTTAGTTGGGTAAGTGTCCAATTCTTGATTTTAGTTCAGGTCATGATCTCAAGGTTGTGAGATCCAGCCCCTCATTGGGCTCCACACTGTGCATGGAGCCTGCTTAAGAATCTCTCTCTCCCTATCCCTCTGCCCCTCCCTACTCCCTCTCTCAAAAAACAAAACAAAACAAAACAAACAAAAGATATAAAGATGGGAGGTAAAAACCTTGTGAATAGGTATGAGGTATTTTTATATATAGAAAATAGAAACTTTGCAGAGAATTAGCTCCATAGTTTTCAATAGGTCAATTCTATCAGGTAAATGATAAGAACAATTAATTATTTGGCTGTGGTATCACTGCTTCTCTTCTCTTTCTATAAAATGAGTTTCTTTGTTTTATGGGAAAATGGGGAGGCAAATACGGTACCATGTATGAAGGTGCTAGAAGTATAGTGGGCAAAAAGGCAAATTTATATCTAGAATATGCATTTATTCCAGTGAGAACATATAATTGTTCCCTGCAAGGTAGAAGGGGTCCATTGTAATCAGCTTCCAGGTGGCAGGTGCCATGCGGGGGCTTGGTGCTGGTCTCTGCTCCTAGCAAGCTGGGAAATCAATAATGGCAGCATCCAGATCAGCTTTAGTGAAGGGAATCCATGTTGATGAGCTTCTGCATATACTCCATCTCTGCCCTGTAAGTACTTGTAAATGGTACCACTGAGTACCATTAGGATGACTGAGGAAGTTTAGCTGACATCTGAAGAATGAATGAGTTTGCCCACCTGCTTATTAGTAGCCCCCTTTGAAAGCTAGTGCCATTGGTGACCATTCACAAGGGACCCAAATATCCTCATACAATGGTGTCAGTTCAAGAGCTTCTTCCACATTGCTTTTCCCAGAACCTCCAAACATCAATTCTCTAATCTTATTTTTTGTGATATTTAACTTTTTTTATTATTATGTTCAATTAGTCAACATATAGTACATCATTATTTTTTGATGTAGTGTCCAACGATTCATTAATTGCATATAACACCCAGTGCTCATCACAACACATGCCTTCCTTAATACCCATCACCCGGTTACCTCATTCCCCCGCTCTTCCCTTCTGTAACCCTCAGTTTGTTTCCCAGAATCCAGAGTCTCTCATGGTTTGTCTCCCTCTCTGATTTCTTCCCATTCAGTTTTCCCTCCCTTCCCCTGTGGTCCTCCGTGCTATTCTTTATGTTCTACATATGAGTGAAACCATATGATAGTTGTCTTTCTCTGCTTGACTTATTTCACTTAGCATAATCCCCTCCAGTTCCATCTATGTCAATGCAAATGGTAGGCATTCATCCTTTGTAATCTTATTTTTTTCTGAATTCTGACCATATGGACACACTTAGTTAGCTCAAGCTGCTATAGCAAATGCCATAGACCAAGTGGCTAAATAATACAAATTTATTTCTCACAGTTCTGGACACTGAGAAGTCCCAGATCATGGTACTGGGAGAATCAGTATCTGGTAAGGACCCTCTTTCTGGCTGCAGATAGCTGCTTTCTTGCTGTATCTTCACATGGCAGAGAGAGAGAGAACTTTCTCTGGTCTCTTCCTTTTCTTATAAGGGCACTAATTTCACCATGGGGGCTCCATCCTCATGACCTCATCTAAACCGAATTACCTCCCAAATGCCCCACCTCCAAACACTATCATATTGAGAGTTAGGGCTTCAACATATGAGTTTGAAGGAGTACAAACATTCAGTCCATAGCATAGACAACCCATTAGCACCTGGCTATGAATCAGTACACACCTTCCCTCCTGGCCATTTTTTCATCCAGGCAAAGTGGACATTCAGATGAACTGCTAAACATCCTTGGTGGGAGGCTTTCCCTTCCCCCTGTCCTCGTCTGAGAGGAATTACAGTGCTGTAACATCTGCTTCCATCTGAGAGTGGATGCTCTGTGTATCCATCTTTCAAGTAGGTACAAATTGTTTTTTCTTCTTTAATCAATTCTTGGTAGGCAGGGAGGGACTATGATATGGTAAGTGAGGTACCTAGGGCACAAAATTTAAGGAGGCATTCATGCCTAGGATGCAAGTTCTAACTTCTGTGAAAGAAGCTAAGAAATAATAAAATTTGTGTGTATCTACTTATTTCGGCAAAAAATAAACACAGGAAGGGTAAAGAATAAATTAGTGAACTTGGTTACCTACAGGGACATAGAAATGGAGTGGAAGTGATGTAGACATAGTGATCTTTGGGTGGTTCTGACTTTTAGAACCATATTAATGTTTTTCATACTAAAAAAATAACAAAATAAAATCATCAAAGATGAAGGAGGGAACTAAAATGTAATATAAACAGGAGAAAATGTATCTAATTGTATTTTGGATGAATACTATAGCTGCACTGAGGGGAGAACAAAAACAAGTAATTTTGAACAGAATGTTTCGCCTATAAATCCACAGATTAAAGACAAAAGGAGCTGTTAACGATTATTAAACAGATATTAGTCTGCTAGGTTTGTTTTCCTTGTGGTGTGGGTTAGCAATTTTGAAACTGCTTTTATGTTTCTTGCAATTGAGCAAATAAGCAAATGCATTGATGAAAGTTGAAAGCAGATTTCTCAGTGTTGAAGAAGGGAGTTAAAATATAAAAAGGTCGGGGTGCCTGGGTGGCTCAGTCATTAAGTGTCTGCCTTCGGCTCAGGTCATGATCCCAGGGTCCTGGGATCAAGCCCCGCATCGGGCTCCCTGCTCGGCGGGAAGCCTGCTTCTCCCTCTCCCACTCCCCCTGCTTGTGTTCCCTCTCTCTCGCTGTGTCTCTCTCTGTCAAATAAATAAATAAAATCTTTAAAAAAAATATATATAAAAAGGTCGATGGCTAGAAATGAACCTTCTGGCATTGGATTGGGATTGGTGGTATTAGTATAAACTCAAAGTTTTGGATATAGACACAGAAGTATATGTTTATATGCAAACATTTATTTCCTAGCTGTTTCTATTGAAAGTGTTTAGAAGCAATGATACTCCAGTAGCAATGTTCACACATAAAGCCCAGATCTTGGCTTCTTAAAACCATTCTTCATTTAAAGAACTCTAGGACTAGAGCAGGGAAGGGATAAGATGACCTCTAATTTCTCACTGGACCTGAAATTAAGAATGATCTCAAAAAATGATGAGGACATGTTAAAAACAAAACAAAAACAAAAACAGAGGAGCCAAGTTTAAAGGGGTCACACTGGCCAAATCTGGGAAAAGTGAGCTTCAAAATAAATAATGAAAATAAAGGACAAAATCCACTTGTGGTCGGCCTCCAAGATGGTCCACAATGATCCTCACCTCCTAATATCTGAGCCCTTATGCAGTCCTCTCCCGTAGTGCATCAGGGCTGGCCTGGGTCACCCACAGAATGCAGTGGAGGCAGCAGTGTGCAACTTCCAAGGTCAAGCCAAAGGCATTGCGGTTTCCCCCTTGGGCTTTTGGGTCCCTCACTCTGGGGGAACCCAGACTCCAGGCTGAGAAGACACTCAAACAGCCCCGTGGAGAGGTTCCTATCACCAACCAGCACCACCTTGCCAGCTGTGAGTGAGCCACCCTGGAAGCGGCCCCTGCAGTCCCACTTAAGTCCTTGCCAAAGACTACAGGCTAGCAGACACCCACCGCAACCCCATCAGAGACCTCAGCCAGAACTACCCAGCCAATCACCCTGAATCTGTGGCTCTCAGAATGCATGAGAGACAATAAATTGTTATTGTTTTAAATCACTAAGTTTTGGCATGATTTGCTTTGCAGTGTTGGATAAAAAAGCCACCATCAAATAAAATGAGAATTCATGAGTTGCTCTCATGTGACAGAAATAAATAATGAAAGGGCTCCTCTTTGTAATAGATTGCTCAATAATAAATGGAAAAAGATGATGGAATTAGAAAATCACCATTTTGTAGGCACTATAGTAATAATTTGGTACAAAAAATTGTCAATAGTTGCTAAAATTATTGGGTGAAAGTTTAATGAGGAACAAGATATTACATAGTCTCAAAGTATCTCCCCACAAGGTGTTTATTAATCTGGAAGGTAAAACTAGTAATCTTATAGTAGAAAGACATGGCAGATGCCATCCTAACTGAGAAACCGAAGTTAAGCTCACCTGTAATGGGACAGTCACACATCATGAGCCCCTTGATACAATGCCCCGAACACAACAGAACTCTCTTCTTGGCATTCTTGCCAAAAAATGCATAAGTTGAACCAACTGATGATAAACCAACATCAGATAAAGCTCAAATTGAAAAGTATTCTACAAAACTATTAAGTCAAAGAAAGACTAGAACCATTCCAGATTAAAGTAGTAAAAGAGGATGACTGTATGCAACACATGGGCTTTTGTACTCAGGCGTGGCTTTATTTGCAGGTATAATAGCTTCAAAGAATGTAGTAACTTCTGTGTTGTTTTCAAATGAACAGAAAATATAATACAGGGTTGGTAACTCTGAGAGCTGTGTGGGTGCAGGGTTGTGTGTACAAAGTAGATCTGCCTTATGCACAAAGCTTTACATAAACCAAATTACATTTGTTTTAGTCAGATAATCTCCAGACTATTTTTCTGCCCTATTATTTTTATTCATCTCTAGGTTCTGATACATGAAAGGATATAAGTTTGTTCTAATTTTATCTTACCTTTCTCTATACATATATATCCTTCCTACCGTGATGTATAAATGGAACTCAATTTTAGGTGCTGAAAATTTTATCATTGAAAATACATATGTGAAATCTTAGCTTCTACCCAGCTAGGGTTAAAAATGTAAACTGACCTTTTTGAAACAGATTTTAACAATGTGTTTAGATTGTTAAAGATTCTTGCTAAACATTATGAAGAAATCCACTGCAAATGTCAATATATTTCAGTGGAACATAAAAAAATATTTGCATACACGAATCTTGGATATTCTAAGCAGAATGCTAAATGTCTTTGTGGGTGATGGCACATAGGTTTGAAGTAGAACTTGGGACAGAGGAATTGCTTTGCATTACAACTTCCTGAGAATTGAGAAGAGGGAAATAGAGAATGCAAGGTAGGTTGGTGTCCACGGGACGAGAGGTGAGCTGAGATGCAGAGTGCATGCATTAGCCTAGCAAGTGGGGGATTGGAAAGAGAGGGGTCTAAGAGGAATTTTAGGGCAACATGCTCTGCAGTGTGACTCACAAATCTCATAATGTTTAGTGTGCTTGGAGTTGTGGGAGAAACTGATAGAGATGGAGTTTTGTATGTGGATTGACATGGAGCTGAAATCATCAACCTTTGGACAGGGGCACTGCAGACAACTGAATTACATAAGCAAACGTGGGCAACTGGTAACCTGGAAAAGACCCACTTGGGAATCGTTTCTTCCTGGGCCTTACCTTCGTGGGTGTATGTTTATACCATAAAGACTGGTCAACAGAGATTTCCTGTACTTTTTTGCACTAAGCCTTTTTACAATGGAACAATTTAATATATTTGGTAAATTTCTTAGGCTAGTTCACAGGCAAACAAATTCACAAGAGGATGGGTAACAGTCTGTTCACTGGTTTTCTCTAAATAGATGCAGTGAGTCATCTCTTCCCCTTAGTTTACCATCTGCTATGATTTAGAAATCAGCCCTAATTTAATCAAGAATTTACTTTATTCTGTTTTTTTCCTTCCATGATATTCTTGCTGAAGGACTGTCCTAGGACTCACATATTTATTTTTTGTTGTGCATGATGAGCCATATTTTCTGAAAGCCTCATTCTCTTGTTGTAAGCTAGGTAACCCAGTGAGAAGTAACGGCTCTTTCAGATCGAAAGTGTGAAGCCTAGCGCTGACTGTTTCTGTAAGCCTGAAGGTCTTGTTTTGGTTAGGCAAAAGGTACTAAGGGCTTTAGGTTATTAAGAGCCATGTTATAGCATGTATGTCATCAGATCAAAAGAGTCAGCTGTTTTACTCAGGCCACGGGCATCTCCAACATAGAGACCTACTGGGTTGATAGCTGAGCTTGAAGGCAAACTAAGTAGCAGAACTATCTCCCTGGCATGCTGTTTTGTTCACTGTCCCCAAGCCATTTAGCAGGCATGTGAACATTGTAAATAAATATGGTCATACTGAGACAAGGAACTTGTTCATTGCCAAATCAAGATTCCTTCTGATTAGAAATAGGCCAGGTCCACGCTCATCAAATAATTTGCTAATGGTGACCGAGGAAATGTATTTACATCTTTTCATTGTAATCTCTGCTAACTTTCTTCAAAAAAGTCCAGCATCTCTGTGACTTGGACCTAATTTAACTATTTGGAGAGGGTCCAATGATGGTACATACATTCAAGGAGCATCGCTCAATGGTTCAAAGAGCTATTCAGTGAAGAGTTCCCAACTCTTATTGGATGTTAACAGGGTTGGTCTGTCATGTTGTCATCTTGGAGGAGAACGTTAGAGTCAAAGATAATTTGTATCTTTAGCCAAACTCAAAGGCTCAGGGCTCAAAGACAGATGGAGAGGTATAAGTCCTGGTTCTTATGCTGATTTGTTTAAAAAAGTATATAACCTAGTAACCCTAACATGTGTATCTACAGTAGGGAGTATGATGAAGATACAGAACTTGAAATGACATGGTCTTTCTTGAGAGTTGCATCAGGAGCTTTATTTATCTTGTGCTCTGGTGCACTTCTGCACAAAATTTGGTTCTTTTGATACTTTAAGGGTAGGAATTTCAGCAATTGTCACTGGACAAGGGAATGGGGGTAGAAGGGCCAGCATAGAAACTAAATACAAGTGTTTAACTTTTCTAAGTGTTCTCCTTTATGGACTGTGGTTGAAATAACTAACTCCTGAAAACATGGTCTCATTGAACTGTCACAAGGATCCCAGGAGGGTGGTATTATCAGACTCGTTTTGATCTTAAGCACCAAAGACAGTGGCAGAGCCAGTCTTGGAAGCCAGGGCTCTGGGACGGCAGATCTCACAGCCTGCACCTGTGTGCTACAGCTGCGAGAAGCAAACACAAGTCACAGCCTTGACGGAGCCCAACTGTACTGTCAGCAGAGACCAGCCTCTTGGGGCCTTGACTTGTGAGAGTAGCGTGTGCCGTGCCTGGCACATGAAAGTACTCAATTAATGTTTGTTCCTTTTCTCTTCAGCTCATCTGAAATACTGACTGTTGATTGCTCCTCCTAAAACATTATTTTTATCATGTTATTCCACTGCTGAACATCTGAGAGTTGGGAACAACATTAAAATCATAGAAAATAGAATGGATAAATGAACCATGGGCTATTTATACAATGATATATTAAATAGCAAAGGAAGTCCTTGAACTGTGGCTACGTGCCCCCTCATGGGTGAGTACTGCGGTAATGTTGAGCAAAAGAGACAAGACTTAAAGCATTTTTGAAGTATAGAAGTATCACTTTCTAAAAATTGTAAAACAGGAAAAACAAATGCTATTTCATAAGAAAGCAAATTGAGGTGTGAAATATAAATGAAGGCATATAAATTGTTACCATAGAAGAGAGGCTAGCTGTTACATGATGGGGGGAGGGAAGAGCTTGTGACCCAGAAGAGATAGACTGGAGGTTGCTGAGATTCTGGTGACATTTCTGTGTCTTGACCTGGGTGGTAGTTACCTAGGAACTGGCTTTTAAGCCATTCATTAATTTAGGATGACAATAGAGCCCAGCCCATGTCTGTTGTCTTAGTGTCACTGTTAACAGAGGTTCAGTTCTTGCTCAGTTTTTGCTCTTGGGAGATAAATTTGTATGGGCATGCTAATGAAAATGTACATATAAATTTTAGGCACTTTTCAGGGCGCCTGGGTGGCTCAGTTGTTAAGCGTCTGCCTTCAGCTCAGGTCATGATCCCAGGGTCCTGGGATCGAGCCCCACATCGGGCTCCCTGCTCGGCGGAAGCCTGCTTCTCCCTCTCCCACTCCCTCTGCTTCTGTTCCTGCTCTCACTCTCTCTCTCTCTGTCAAATAAATAAATAAAATCTTTAAAAAAAAAATTTTAGGCACTTTTCTTGGTGTGTATTATATTTCACAGTAAAACTTTTTAAAGAAAAAAACAATTGATATGAAGAGTATGACAACTCTTATTTTCTAATGCAGCCTTTGAAACAATGAATAATATCAATACTAATATAATGATAATTACATAATATTGAAAAATTACTATGTAACTGCATGGTCCAGTGACCATGAAATAGCTTTATATAAAGCTGCACTTGTCTGTGTATCATGGAACAGAATGAATGTCATTTGACTTCCTGGTGGCCTCTGGTAGAGTGCAGCATTGCTTAAAGAATTATTTCCCCAAACACATTAATAAGTATGTAAATGCCTCAGATCTTGACTAACAACTTGCAACATATCATAGATCACCACTTAGAGTACTTTGAAAAACACGTGTCCACGGGATCCTTGTTTGCATCTCAATTTCTTAGCCTCCAAATCTTGCTTTCTGATCTTTTCCTCTCTACTCCCCTGCACATACCCTCTGATTACATTCTTCTTCACATTAAATAACCACCCCATTTTTCCCTTCCTTACATTCAACTCCTCCTTGTCACACCACCTAAGCCCCACATCTTATATGAAACCCCTTGAACCAATCCCACAGTGATCTTCCCCCTTTAAAACTCCTGTGTCCATCATTACCGGGATTAGGGGTGGGTAGGAAACAGGGATTTGCCCTGTGGATTCGGGGCAACTGCTGAGACAAGGAGGGCAGATGGAGGATGTGTATGCAAGGGTGCACACCAAGGCCAAGGTCCAATTAGCTGCCCTGTGTTCAGGGTGAGCCTGTGGATACAACTAGAAGAGCAGCCTGGCCATTGGATGGACACAGGTGGTATGCCTGAAACTTGTGCCTGGTAGATCAGGAAGACAGTGGAGGTCTCAGAAAGCACATATAGAACATCTGGAGATAGCTAATTGTTCAAACACAGCAGAGGGAGCCCTGACAGCAAGGATGGTACAGCCAAAGCAAGAAACTGGCGCATCCCGGGCGCCTGGGTGGCTCAGTCGTTAAGCGTCTGCCTTCGGCTCAGGTCATGATCCCAGGGTCCTGGGATCGAGTCCCACATCGGGCTCCCTGCTCGGCGGGAAGCCTGCTTCTCCCTCTCCCACTCCCCCTGCTTGCGTTCCTGCTCTCGCTGTCTCTCTCTCTGTCAAATAAATAAATAAAATCTTTAAAAAAAAAAAGAAACTGGCGCATCCCAAGAACAGGGCATTTAGAGCCAAATAACCTGCAAAACTTAGGACTTGGCAGGTGAATGGGGGCAACCAGTTAAAGTGGAAACAGGAGTGGAAAGAATGTCTCTTGGCAAATTCCTGGTACCAGTTCTCCACGCTCTTTTGGGATATGTCATGGGCTGCCTTGCATATGATATTTATCTGTGTGAATCTAGTACTCCAGCTCAATTATATGGTCTTAAAGGACAAGAATCATGTGTTTTCCCAAGCTTCTGGAACAATCAAGCCCTGTCTAGACTTCTCCGGTCTCACTCCTGCCACTCTTGTCCTTCCCCTCCAGTTCCTCAAATCTGACAAATTCTTCCTACCTAAGATATTCACAACAGATTCACCTGTCACCTGGACATTCTTCTCCCACCCTGACCCTCCTTCACTTTTGCCATCAAATAATTCTGCTTCCTTGAGGTCACTATTTAAACATCGCAGTCGGGTCTGTGACATTTCTTGACCACGTAATGCACTCCTCTGGTATCTTGTGTTTGCATTCCAGAACATTCAGTAATAGGTAATAAAACTACCAACTCACTTGCCATTCGGCAAGTACTCTGCTACAAGGCCTCATTAGAGTCTTTTTAAATCCTGACAGCAGCCCTGAGGGGGTAGGTATTATTACTAGTATCACCATTCACAAATAGAGAAAAGGGAAGCATGAGAATTTGAATAATTCTTCAGGATAAATGGTCAACATCTGTTCCTAGACAATGACTACAGGGCCTAAAACACAGTAAACTCTAGGTAAATAATCTGTTGGTTATGATCAGTAGTACTCCATAAAAGTAGCAAGTGAATAAATGTGGACAAAAGGCTGTTCACATCAGGGGCAATGTCTAAGATCCCAACCATCTGTTCATTTTACTTTCTATGAAAAGGAAAGAGTGGGGATTAACTGTCTAGTTTACTGGAAGAGAAATGATGAACTCTTTCCAGGGATTCAATAATTATCACCCATTTTCTTTTCAGGGTTTCAACTAACTTATAATACTATCACTCAGCCCTAACAAACCCACTGCTAGAATAGATTTTCCCCTTTAAACCCAGGTTTGGTTCAGCCGGAAAATCACATTTGGCAGATGCTTGAATTGAAGCTGCTGTTGATGCCCTTATGTTTTTTGCCCTGGGGCATTGGTTCTCAAACTCTGGTCCCCAGACCTGCACTAGCAGGTGCCCTGGGGACTTCTCTCCTTTCCAGGTCCCAGCCAGACTTATAGAATCAGAGACTTTGGGCTGGGGCCCAGCCGTCTTTGGAATTCACAAGCCCTCCAGGGGATTCTGATGCACCTTACTGTTGGAGAACCACTGCCCGAGAGGATGAGTGAGGAACATACCTCAGACCTGGGTATACAATACATTTTGTTCCCTTTGTTTTTGAATTCCATATGTTTGTCATGTGCTTTCCCTCTAGGCACCTACATTAACTGCATCACCATCTAGAAGTTATTTGGCATTTTTAAACTCCGGAGACTGTATATGAGGTAACTGAATTCGAAGATAGTCTCTCCAATGTCCTCCTTGGTCCTGCTTGCGGATAGAAATTTGGACAACAGGCTAGCCCTTTCTGTTGGGATGCCTGGTACGAGGCATCTAAAGGCAGCACCTGCAGCACGTGCAGAAGTGCCTCAGCACACCGGCCAAGAAGACAGTGAAACCAGGACAAGACTGTTCTCTCCCCAACACGTAAAGTCCCCAATAAAGCCAGCTTCTTTTTCTTTTTTCTTTTCTTTCTTTTAAATTAACATATAATGTATTATTTGTTTCAGGGATACAGGTCTATGATTCATCAGTCTTACACACTTCACAGCGCTCACCATAGCACATACCCTCCCCAGTGTCCATCACCCAGCCATCCCATCCCTCCCACCCCCCTCCACTCTAGCAACCCTCAGTTTGTTTCCTGAGATTAAGAGTCTCTTATGGTTTGTCTCCCTCTCTGGTTTCGTCTTGTTTCATTTTTCCCTCCCTTCCCCTACGATCCTCTGTCTTGTTTCTCAAATTCCTCATATCAGTGAGATCATATGATAATTGTCTTTCTCTGATTGACTTATTTCGCTTAGCGTAATACGCTCTAGTTCCATCCATGTCGTTGCAAATGGCAAGATTTCATTTTTTGATGGCTGCATAATATTCCATTATATATATATATATCTCACATCTTCTTTTTTTTTTTTTTTAATTTTTTTATTGTTATGTTAATCCCCATACATTACATCATTAGTTTTAGATATAGTGTTCCATGATTCATTGTTTGTGCATAACACCCAGTGCTCCATGCAGAACGTGCCCTCCTCAATACCCATCACCAGGCTAACCCATCCTCCCAACCCCCTCCCCTCTAGAACCCTCAGTTTGTTTTTCAGAGTCCATCGTCTCTCATGGTTCTTCTATATATCTCACATCTTCTTTATCCAAAGCCAGCTTCTTTTTCTGCAGGTGCATCGTCCCCGGGACAGTGGCCGCTCAGGAGGCTCGCCTGCGTGGTGAGCTGCTGCGGCCTGCACCCTGTCCTCCCTGCATCTGTGGAAGCTTGTGCTCGTGCTGGGGCCCTTCCCAAGTCCTCAGCTCCTCGCTGCAGCCCCAGCTTCTGTAAGGCTGGCAAAATCTGAGCACCATTTTCTCGAGTCGCCAAAGCACAGACCTATTTCTACACAGTCACTGCTTGCACCTGTCCTTGTCATAAGCTGAGGCTACCAGTATGACAAAAACTCCACCATCAGCCACCGCACAGTTTTAAAAGCCTGTCTGGCCCGAGGTAAGCCTGCAGAAACTGTGGCAATCAGAACACCTGCTTACACACTGAGGTCCAAAATCCAAAGCCATAAAATCCTTCCTCCTCTAACAACTTTTCTTTCTCAAATTCCACTCTTTCCTTCATATGCTTCAATGTTTTTGGTTCATGCACCAAGTAGTGGGGTACCTGACAGGACCTAAAATAAAAGCACACTATCTCAGCTTGAGATCTGAATAAGGTGGGAAATAAAACAGGAAGATATAACACATATTACGACAAATGCAAAGTTAGAGAAGGTAGCATAGTTTGGTGGTCAAAGGTAAAATTAACGGAAGCTGGGTTCAAGGGCAATGCTGAACCTCAGAGGTACAGAGAGGAAGAACTTATGGCATACCCCCGTCTCAGGAGGAAGCAGGGCAGAACTAAGCCATGCATATCCCATTTAACCTTCCAGAAATGTATGGTCCTCAAAGTTGATATTTATCAGCCAGATGGGTCTTCTGCCATCCACGGGAGAGACTGAGGGAAGGGGCTAGGAGTTAGAGTAATTGATCTCCTTCAAGTGAAAGGGAACAGCAGCACTGGTCTTCCCTTACAGTGAATAAAAAAAGAATTTTCAAAAGCCAGCTTCTGTGACTTATGTAGGCTATTTTTGTAAGGTGTGGAGGGCCTGTGTGTGCAAGCTACCTGAGATTTATCTAATTATGCATTCAAAAGCTGCATACAGAATTTAAAGGCAAAGCACTTTAAGAAATATAAAGTTTTTGAGTCAAAAATTATAGCACAGTTTGTTTACAAAACGGCACCAGGGGCACCTGGCTGGCTCAGATGGTAGAATGTGCAACTCTTGATCTCAGGGTTGTGAGTTCGAGCCCCACATTGGGTGTAGGGATTACTTAAATAAATAAATCTTAAAAGAAAACTGCTCAGAAACATGCAGATTTAAAAAAAAAAAGTTTTCAAAGGGTCAAATTTCAATGAGTGGGAGAACTAGGTCAAATGGAAAGATTTCTATTTTCCTAATTGGAAAAGGAATAATAATTAAGGGATTGATTCTGCTTTCTGCCTTTCTCTTTTATAGGTTTGTTTTCTAGTTGTAGCAAAGGTGCATGGAACCTAAGCTAGTTTTTCTCTCCCAAAAAAGAGCAACTTCAGTGAATACTTATGCTAAATAACTAGTTCTTCTTGGTTATCAAGTTTCAAAATGAGAAATTAAGTGTTGCAAATTCACCAACTGTAACCAATTTGCCTTAAGTATATACTACATCGAAAAGGAATGATTTCATGAGAGTTCTGCTTTGTGACACTCCAAATTTGTAGAACTATGATAAAAGCTCCTTAGTGTGAGTAATAAGAAAACTAACAGGTTTCAAATGCAATTTTTAAGCAGCCTACTTTTTTTTTAATATCAAAGAAAATACTTTGGAAATGTATTGGATTGTAAAATTTTTGACAAGCTAACTGAATCAAAACGACCTATAACTATTTGTTGCATATATATGTGTGTCTCTTACTCTGCAATGACATTTCAAAATGTCAGTGATTTCCCCCAAACGTCTCCCAAAATGATGGGTATAAAGATAACCACACAGGGACATCATTAAGCAAAGTACTAGCTCACAGTTGTAGTGTGAGTCTAAAATTGAAACTTTTAAATTTGCTTTAAGGAATTAAAATAAGCATTTGAAATCGAAATACATCTAAGAGCTTGTAAATTTGAAAGCACCATGCCTGAAGAAAAACTGAATTCCATGAAATCAATGGAAAATCACATCTCCCTTTTAATTAGTTTCCCTCCATGAGGAAGGAAGGGATCACCTAAATGTAATGCCTTAGGTTTAACAAAGTTTTAACTGTTTTGACTTCTCATCTAGAAGAGACATTCGCCATTCCTGGCGGTGGGGCTGATCTGTGAATTATGAAAGCAGTTTATGGAGATCTGTGCACAGAGCTTGGGTTTGGGGTGTCATGTGCTGTTTGGCACTGAGGGCACAGGGTGAAGAGTGGAGGGAGGACTGGAAGCTTCCAGACTCTGAGCTAGCACCATGATTCGTGGGCTGAGTTCAGTCCCGAGTCATGAGGAATCCATCAACTATGAATTACAAACCTGGCAAGGTGCAGGTAATGCCAAGGTTAAGTCCTCATCATCAGGCTCTGAACATTTATAACGGCAAAGCCTGCAAGTTTATCTCCAGCAATATTTGGTAGAACTGACGCTGAATGGGGGCGCCTGGGTGGCTCAGTTGGTTAAGAACTGACGCTGAATGTTCATTTTCATAGAACGCATTAGAGATGAGCTGCAGGTCACATGGGATGATTTTGTAAAGAAAGCAATCACATGACTGAGAAGTTAGTGTAGAGAAGTTGAGCAATTTAGATACAGGAAAAGCTTACCTAGAGCAGCTGCATAACTTTCTTTGCTTAAACTCATCATCCATTTCTCTACGCAAGAACGACAATGGGAGACCCAGTTCTTACAATTAGTTCATGAGTTTCATTCAAAACTTCGATAAAAATTTTGAGCATCTACTGGGTGCAATCACTGAATAAGATAAAATCCTTGTATTCAAGAAGCTGAGTGAGAAAACCATTACACTTGCAATAATAAAGATATGCAAACAGACTGGGCAGGGTGATTTGGTCTAGCCTGGGAACTGAATGAAGGCTTCCTAGAGAAAACACTACTTAGGTTGTGCCTGAATAAGAAGAAATCAGCCAAGAATTGGGGGTAGCAGCGGGGTTGGTGGGAAGACAATGTTTCCAGTGGAGGGAGCAGAATGAATAAAACCTCAGAGGTTTGAAATAAGAGACGGGAACCCCAGAAGTGTGTCTAAAAAGTTGCAAGCAGCTGACAGCAGGGCAGGGCAGAGCATGAGAACAGAGGGGTGGGAGTCATGCCTTAATAGTTACGTGGTGCAGGCCACGGAGAACACTGCAAGACATACAAAGAGGTTTGGACTTGATCTTTAGGCAATGTGGGAGCCACTGGAGGATGTGGAGAAGATGTCTTTAGAAAGACGTGGCCCGGGGCGCCTGGGTGGCTCAGTCATTAAGCGTCTGCCTTGGGCTTGGGTCATGATCGCAGGGTCCTGGGATCGAGCCCCGCATTGGGCTCCCTGCTTGGCAGGAAGCCTGCTTCTCCCTCTCACACTCCCCCTGCTTGTGTTCCCTCTCTCACTGTGTCTCTCTCTGTCAAATAAATAAATAAAATCTTCAAAAAAAAAGAAAGAAAGACGTGGCCGTGTGGAGGAAGGATTTGAGACAGACAAAACAAAATAAGGAAACCATTGAGAAGGCTTTTGCAGTAGGAGAGAGATGAGAGATGACAAAAGACTGAATAAGGCAGTAACCACAGAGATAGAGAGAAGAGAGAGAGATTTGAGACCTCTCAGAAGTTAAAATTAATAGAACGTGGTCATTCATTACACGGGAGAGGGTGAAGGAGGAGCAGTTGAGGTGGTGGAGCTTGGTAACTGGCTGTCTACACAAGGAGCAGACTTGGAGGAACCTTAGTTTAGTTTTGGATATTTTATGTTAGAGCTCCCTAGTGGAGATATTCACAAGGCAGCTGGATATGTGCTGAAGGGCACAGCCAAGGTCAGAGTTGCCACTACAGATTAGGAAGTCAGCAGTGGAGAGATAGGAACTAAAACCATGAAGTCAATGGATGATTCGGGGAGAATGTGCAGAATGTAGAGGTCAATGGTCAGAAGCAGCAAATGAATGAGAGGCTCAGAAAAGACCAAAAAAAAAAAAAAAGAACCCATCAGTAAAAAGGAGAAGCAGGAAGGCGTGGGTTGGGGGGAGTAGCAGCAGGGTGAGCTTGAGAAAGAACCAGAGGGATTAGAGAGAATCTGATAAAGAGTCTGATCAGGAACAGGAGTATAACCTCCCATTAAAAGTTTAATTCTGAGACAGCCTTCTCTGATGAAGTGCACTTAAAATAGTTGAGCAAGCTTTAACCTACAAAGTAACAAAGTAACATTAGTCAGTTTGATATTGGGAGAAACATTTTGATCTGTTGGCAAGTCATCTGTACCATCTAGCACTGTATTCTCTAGTATGGTAACTACTACTACATATAGCTTACATATATTTAATTCAAAATAAGTAAAGATAAAATTTAGTTCCTCAGCACTAGTACATCTACGAGTAGTACTATATACTATTAATACTGGCAGCACCAGCATATTTCAAGGCTCAGTAGCCACATGTGGCTAGTAGCTACTGTTTTGGACATCATAGATATAATATTGCCACCATGGCAGGCAATTCTATTGGACACTACTGATCTAGAAAATAACTAATTTGTGTTATTGCCCAAGGAAGAAGCCATGTGCTAAGCAAAATGCAGTTCATCAGTAGGAAGATTATAGATGCGGTCACAGTAATTATGAAGTCCTATGTTTGAAACATAATGCATCATAGTATTAGAATTAGAATACTTTGAAGATTGAAATTGTATGGTGCTAATTACAGCAAAGTACTATTCAGCAGTAGGGAATAAGCCGAAGTGAATTCTTTTCCTGTGTTCAGATTCAATAAAATTTGGAGATGCTGCCACCATCTGGATGATTAGGAAAATCGAATTAAATCTAAACACTGGAAGTTTGTATTTATTTTCCCCGAATCTGCCAAGTGACATAAAACAGTAGATGCCTTTTGTGTATCAGGGATATTTTGCTTTTAGAAAACAATCTTTCACCATCTCTAATCCAAACTGATGATCTAAACTGTTTAAATTGTTCAATGTTATAAAGTGAGAGATCAGAGGGCCCCAAAATCCTATTTCACTGGAGAAAAAAAGTAGGTGAAAAGTAAAAATGTCTCCTCAAATTTGTGTTTCCATATAAATTATTCTTCATATTAGAGAGTAGTAATGTTATCTTCTACTGAGAGGCAAACATTAGTGGTAACAATAAACCATTAAATGAAATTAACATACATCACAGTAATGATTTAGAGGATGAAGGTAGGAATTCACTAAATGGCCCATTTTCTATGGTGTTGATACTACTTTTAATAATCATACAATGGTTACCTGGGAGAAGCTGGCCAAGTGGAGGATGCTGCCCAGTTTGGCTGACCCCAGCATGAGGCCACATGGTGTACTGCCCACAGATGGGTGCCTGCTTAACAGGGAAGTATAAGTGGCTACCTGTGTTTTTGTGAGTGTGTGTGTGAGTGTGTGTGTGTGTGTGACCCCAAATAGTCGGTCTTTTTTTTTTTTTTTTTAAGATTTTATTTACTTGACAGAGAGAGACACAGCGAGAGAGGGGACACAAGCAGCGGGAGTGGGAGAGGGAGAAGCAGGTGGGAGAGGGAGAAGCAGGTGGGAGAGGGAGAAGCAGGTGGGAGAGGGAGAAGCAGGCTTCCCGCCGAGCAAAGAGCCCGACGTGGGACTCGATCCGAGGACCCTGGGATCATTACCTGAGCCAAAGGCAGACGCTTAACGACTGAGCCACCCAGGCGCCCCCAAAAGAGTCGGTCTTGTTGCTCAAGAAACACAGACCTAAGAGGGAGAGTGCGAAAAACACTATTCTAAAGGCATCCAGTAGGTGGCAGCAGTGCTGCAGTTAATGAGCATGTTCTCGCTGATAAATCCAAGTGAAACAGACTAATTTACGATCAAACTTAACTAACCATATCTCTTTATGACATCTGGCCAGAAGCACAATCTAAATATCTATATATTAAGGAGAAATCTCTTTTAATCTTGAAAATGATCGATTTAAAACATAATTTACAGAAAGCTTAGATGTAGCATAACTTCAAAGGCACGAATATGGTGTGTGGTGGGGATAGGATAAGAACAGTCCAAACGTGAGATAAGTGGATAGACTTTCACTCTAGGAAAGGCCATCTGGAAAGAATGACTCCCTGTTTTCTGTGGCTTCATAAAACCCTTATAGGCAACCCTAATGCATGGGAAGCAGACATTTGGAAGCAATATCTCAGACAACTGGAAAAAAGAGGGTGAGTCCCTTGCCGCTGGTGCAGTCACTAATGTACACACAGGCAGCTTGCCTTAGGCTTACTTCCATGCAAGAATGAACAGCTCCTGACAATTTTGCTTGAGGATTACAGAGATGAAAAATAGATGAGGAGAAGGGTCTAAAACGGTGGTTTTAGACCTGCCATGGACACACCAAATCTACAGCTATATATGGATCATATCCTTCTAAAAAAGATGAAACTTCCAAAAACTAGATGAACTGCTCTCCACAACAAAAGATACAAAGCCCACTTCCAGATGGATAGGCAAGGTAGGCACATGGTCTCGCAAAGAAACACAACCCAGCACGGCGACGTACAATGGGGAGGGATCTCACCAGACAGACACTTCTCCTGGAGAAGTGAGGGGTTGGTGCCCCACATTGAGCACCCCAGCCCCTGTGATCTGCATTAGAGAGATAAGCCACAACATCTGGCTTGGAAAACCAGTCAAGCTGATGTCCAGAGGTCCACAAAGTGCTATGGGAAACTGAGACTTCTTTCTTAGGTGGCTCCCATATGGTCTCACTGGCCCCAACCCAGCACAAAACAGCAGCTTGATAAGTACCTAGATTATATGTGAAGGAGATTTCATTTGCTGATCTGGGGGCACTGACTGGGGGGATGGGGGACAATTAAGATGCTCCCCAAAGATAGAGGTGCTGGCAGACACCATCACTGCACTGTCTACAGAGCCTGCCGGCACAGTCTGGCAAGCTCAGACTCAGCCCCCTCTTGTGACACTTGCTGACACTGGAGAGCAGCATTCCCCTGCCACCTGACTGGGGTGAAGTACAAGTGGTTGTGGCATTCTTCTGCACCCAGCTTAAAGCCAGGGCATGCACATAGACAACTCATTCTTCTGCTGCATTGCTGAAGCCTGCAGGCATGTGCGGTGAAGACATTTTCCCCCTCTTTTCTGAAGCTGATATGTACCCCATCCCCAACACTCTCCAGCTGCCATGCAGGCATGTGCAGACCACTCAGGGGACACCCCTTGATCTCCTGGTGGCCAAGACGGTTGGTATTCCAGAGCTCCACAATACTACAATAACTGGAAAGGCAGTTCTTGGCAGGCCAACACCCCCAGCGCAGTGCACAGACAGTAAATTGAAACACACCCCAGTCTTCCTGGGAAAAAGGCCTATTTACTTTTCCTAGATCTTCAGCCTGGGGGAGAGGATTCAGGTTTCCTACACATTGAGAGGCTAAAGAGGCAATCGTGGGGAATGTGAGAAGATACGATCCTTGTACACACCCTGGGCCTTGCTACAGTTGGATGAGACCACATAGAAAAGAGATTATACACTCATCTTGAGCCCTGATTTTTGCAATTCTCACCCAGGGGAAACCTCCAGATCCCCTAGATGGGAGGTCAACAGGGTCTATGATTGTGGCTTCCCGGGACTGTATATATTTGCACACTGTAAAGGCTGGTGCCTGAGGGTCTGGCTTCAGACTGCAACTAGGTGCTGAATGAGATTCCTTCCCTTGGATCACTAACGGCTCTTGGAACCCCTTCAACAATGGAGGTATATCAAGAATAAGTCAGGTAGTTTAGACAATCACAAAGGTTTAAGAGACAACCAAATGCAAGGTTGAACATGAAGGATCACCACCTAAACAAGGCCACTCCTTCAAGACTGAGAGAGGTAGCTGTTCTGTCTAATACATAAAAAAGCAAACACAGAGAGCCAAGAAAAGGAAACAGAGAAATATGTTCCAAATGAAAGAACAAAAAAAACCCAGCATTGGATTCTCTCTCTCCCTCTCTTTTTCCCCTTCCCCCATCTCCCTCTCTAAAAGAGAGAGAGAGTGTGTGAGAGAGAGATAGATAGATAAGTAATTTACCTGATAAATAATTCAAAGTAATGGTCATAAAGGTGTTCACCGAGCTCAGGAGAAGAAAAGATGAATACAGTGAGAACTTCAATAGCATGATAAAAAACATAAGAAAATACTGAACAGAAGTTACAGAGGTTAAGACTATAATAACTGAACTGAAAAACACACTAAAGTGGTTCAACAGGAGACTGATGAAACAGGATAAAGGATCAGCAAGCTGGAAGATAAAACAATGGAACCCATCCAGACACAGCAGCAAAAAGAAAAAAAAAAAGACTTAAAAATGAAGATAACTTAAGAGACCTTTGGGATAACATCAAGGGGAATAAAAATCACACTACAGTGGTCCCAGAAGGAGTGGAAAGGGTCAGAAAACTTATTTGAAGAAATAATGGCTGAAAAATTCCCTAACTTAGGGAAGGAAACAAACACTTATGTCTAGGAAGCCTAGAGTGTTTCAAATAAGATGAACCCAAAGAGAGCCATAGCAAAATACATTATAGTTAAAATGTCAAAAGTTAAAGATAAAGAGAGAATCTTAAAAGCAGCAAGAGAAAAACAAGTTGTTACATACAAGGGGCAACCCTATTAGGCTATTAGCAGATTTCTCAGCAGGAACTTTGCAAGCCAGAAGGGAGTGGCATGACACATCAAAATGCTGAAAGGAAAGAACTTCCAACAAAGAAAACTCTACCCAGCAAGATTACCGTTCAGAACTGAAGGAGAGATAAAGAGTTTCCAGACAAGCAAAAGCTAAAGTAGGTCATCATTACTAAACTGGCTATGTAAGGAATATTAAAGGGACTTCTTTGAGCAGAAAGGAAATGGCACTAATAACAAGAAAACATATGAAAGTAGAAATCTCTCTGGAAAAAGTACATATATTGTAAAGGTAGTGGGTTAATCACTTATAAAATTACTAAGAAGGTTAAAGGACCAAAGTTGTAAATTAACTAAAACTGTAATAATTAATTAAATTAAATTAAAGTAAAAAGATGTAAAAAAGTGACCTCAAAAACAAAATGTTGGGGGGAGAATAGTAAAAATATAGTTTTGGAATGTGTTCAAATTTAAGTAGTTATCAAATTAAAATAGACTGATATATACATAGGACGGTAAATGTGAACCTTCAGTAACCACAAAGCAAAAACAGAACAAACACACAAAAGAAATGAGAAAGAAATCTAAACATAACATTAATGAAAACCATCAAAGCACAAGGGAAGAAAAAGAAGAAAGGAACAGAAAAGAACAAAAAGAGCCAGAAAACATTCACAAAATAGTAATAAGGACATACCTGTCAATAATCACTTTAAATGTAAATGGACTAAATTCTCTAATCAAAAATCATATAGTGGCTGAATGGATTTAAAAAGACATATTTATATACTGCCTACAAGAGAGTAATTTCAGAAGTAATCACACACACAGACTCAACATGAATAAATGGAAAAAGATACTCCATGAAAATAGAAATGAAAGGAAAGCTGGTGTAGCTATACCCATATCAGAAAAAAAAAAAACAACCTTTAAAACAAAGACAGTAAAAAAAAGGAAGAAGAGCACTCATATGCCAATATAAGAGCACCTAAATATATAAAGCAAATATCAACAGACTGAAAGGGAGAAATAGACAGCAATACAATAATAGTAGGGGACTTTAACACCCCACATACATCAATGGATAGATCATCCAAACAGAAAATCAATAAGGAAACATTGGCCTTAACTGACACATTAGACCAGAAGGACTTATTAGATATATACAGAATATTCCAACCCAAAGCAACCAAATATGCATTTTTCTTAAATGTACACCGACTATTCTCCAGGACAGGTCATATGTTAGGCCACAAAACAAGTCTCAATAAATCCAAGAATACTGAAATCGTATCAAGCATCTTTCCTCACCATAGTGGTATGAAACTTGAAATCAATTACAAAAAGGAAAACTACAAATATGTGGTGATAAAGAAACGTTACTGAATGACCACTAGGTCATAAAAGAAATCAAAGAAGCAATTAAAAAAATACCTTGAGACAAATGAAAACGGAAATACAACATAACAAAATCTGTGGGAGGCAGAAAAAGCAGTTCTAAGAGTTGGAAGTTAATAGCAATACAGGACTACCTCAAGAAAAAAGAGAACTCTCAAATAAATAATCTACACCTAAAGGAACTAGATAAAGAAGAGTAAATGAAGCCCAAAGTGAGTATAAGGAAGGAAATAATAAAGATCAGAGCAAAAGTAAATGAAATAGAGACTAAGAAGAAAATAGAAAATATCAATGAAAATAAGAGTTGGTTCTTTGAAAAGATAAAATACATCTAGATTGGAAAGGAAGAAGTAAAACTGTCACTATTTACGGATGACATGATACTATGTATAGAAAACCCTAAAAATCCACCAAAAAACTTGGAACTAATAAATGAATTCAGTAAATTTGCAGGATAGAAAATTAATATACAAAATCTGTTGCATTTCTATACACTAATAACTACCAGAAAGAGAAATCAAGAAAACAATCCCATTTATAGTCACATCAAAAAGAATAAAATACCTAGGAATATATTTAACAAAGGAGGTGAAAGACCCATATGCTGAAAACTATAAAACATTGATGAAAGACATTGAAAAAGACACAAATAAATGGAAAGATGTTTTGTGCTCATGGATCAGAAGAATTAATACTGTTAAAATGTCCATACTACCCAAAGCAATCTACAGATTCAATGCAATCCTTATCAAAATTCCAATGACATTTTTCAAAAAACTAGAAAAAATAATTCCAAAATTTGTATGGAATCACAAAAGACCCCAAATACCCAAAACAATCTTGAGAAAGAGAAAGAAGCCAGAGGTATCATGCTCCCTGATTTCAAACTATACTAAAAAGCTATAGTAATAAAACAGTATGGTAGTGGCATAAAAATAGACACACTGGAACAAAATAGAAATAAATCCATACATACATGGCCAATTAATTTACAACAAAGGAGGCAAAAATATACAATTGGTAAAAGGACAGTCTCTTCAGTAAATGTGTTGGGAAAACTGGAAAGCTATAATTGCAAAAGAATGAAAGTGGACCACTATCTTACAATATATACAAATATAAATTCAAAACAGATCAAAGAGTTGAATGTAAGGCCTGAAACCATGAAACTCCTAGAAGAAAACATAGATAGCTCCTTGGCATTTGTTTCAGCAAAGGGTTTTTGTTTGTTTGTTAATTTGTTTGTTTTTTGATCTGACTCCAAAGGCAAGGGAAATAAGAGCAAAAACAAACAAATGGGACTAAATCAAACTAAAAAGCTTCTTCACAGAAAAGGAAACCAATAACAAAACAAAAAGGCAACCTACTGAATGGGAGAGGGTATTTGTAAATGATATATATGATAAGGGGTTAATATCCAAAATACATAAAGAACTCATACAACTCGATGATGAAAAAACAATCCCATTAAAAAATGGGCCAAGGACCTGAATAGACATTTTCCAAAGAAAACATACAGATGGCCAACAAGCACATGAAAAGATGCTCAATGTCACTAATCATTAGGGAAATGCAAATGTAAACCACACATGGTAGAACGGCTATTATCAAAAAGACAAGAAATAGCAAGCGTTGGCAAGGATGAGGAGAAAAAGGAATCCTAGTATAGCAGGTGAGGATGTAAATTGGCGCAGCACCACAGGAAACAGTATGGAGGTTCCTCAAAAAATTAAAAGTAGAGTTACCAGGATCCAGCAATTCTACTACTGAGTATCTATCCAAAGAAAACAATAGCACTAATTAAAAAACATACATGCACCCCCATGTTCACGGCAGCATTATTTACAATAGCCAAGATATAAAAGCAACCTAAATGTCCAACAATTGATGAATGGATAAAGAAGATGAGGTATATATACACCATGGAATACTACTCAGCCATAAAAAGAATGAGATCTTGCCATTTGCAACAACATGGATGAAACTTGTAAGTATTATGCTAAGTGAAATAAGACAGAGAACAACAAATATTGCATGAATTTGCTTATATGTGAAATCCAAAAATCAAAACAAAAAACCAAAACAAACAAAACCTAGACTCATTGATGGTTGCCAGAGGGGAGGGGGGTTGGGTGGATGGGTGGGTGGGGGGTTGAAAATGTTGCAGGATTCTTTTCCTTCGGTGCCCGTGGTTCTTGGTCATGCCACTTTGAAGAATGAAGATGTAGACCAGATGAAGAGTGGTGGGCAGCAAGGCAGTTTACTGAGCGATAATAAAGTTTATTGAGCGATAGTACAAAGCTCCTGAAGAGGGAGGGGACCTGAGAGTGTTGCCACCAGAGTTTCTAAGTTTAGGGGTTTTTATGGGCTTGTGTTGGTGGAATGTTTGAATCTGATTAACCCTCCATTCGCCTGCCACCCAACCAGGTTTTTGTCCATGTGTTCATCTACCTATCAGGTAGTTGTTCATGTGGGAAAGGGCAGCAGGCTCCTTTTAGGGTGGTGTAAAATCCTTTTAAGGGTGGTTTTGTCTTAGGATGGGAGCCCTTGTCCCTGCCTACCTTTCTTCTGACTACCCTTCATTAAAATGGGTGAAGGCATTAAGAAGTACAAACTTCCAGTTATACAATAAGTAAGTCACGGGGATGTATTGTAATGTACTATGTACGGAATGTAATCAATAATATTGTATTAACTCTGTATGATGACAGATGGTAACTAGAGTTATTGTGGTGACCATTTCACAATATATACAAATGTTGAATCATTATGTTGTACACATGAAACCAATATAATATTGTATGTCAATTAAACCTCAATAAAAAAAAGAGAAAAGCAGATGGAATGCAAAGATGCAGATGCTGAGGGAGGCTTATTAGAACTAGAGCTAACAGTGCTCTGTCAATGTGAGAAGAGCATTAGTTCTCAACTATGACCGTACAATAGGATCACTTGGGTTGTTTTAAAAGAGTCACACCCCAGATGAATCAAATAAAAATATCCAGGCGGAAGACCAAGGCATCACTGTTTTTAAATCACCAGGTGATACTAAAGAGTAGACCAGGTCAAAAAACTGTTGAAATCCAAGAAAAGGTAGGAGAGAGGGGCCTGGGGCCAGGTTGGAAGAGGAATGTAAATAGGAACATTCAGGCTGGTCTGGTAGTGTTTGGGGAAGGTACAATTTTCTAAAAATAAATTAGACCATTCATTCAACTACTGGTTGATTCAATTATATTATGTCTAGCATCATATTAAGTATTGCATACATGCAAGTAAATAAAACTTGGGCATGACCCTTGAAGGGTGCACAATCCAGGCCTTGTAAATTTGTTAGCACCACACTGCCTAGAGGCAGGGAACCACTGCTGAATGGTGGGGAGGGTGAATGGCTATTAAGGTAGGTGCTGAGCATTGCAGAAATGCTAATGTTGACTTTATCTTGGAATTAAAATGATACAGATGCCACTAAAATGGGCAAGGGGTGTTTAGAATTTCATGAGCAGCCCTGCTCAGGGCATTCTCAGCTGGTCATGAGGGACTTGTCTTCCAAGGCTGCCCTCTGGAGAAGGAAAGGCTCATTACCAGTGTCCAATAAAAACCTGGTTAACAGGAAAGACTGTGTGGAAAGGGTGCAGTGGAAGTGTATCAGACTGGCCACCGTGGAATGGAGCCCGAGGGGAAAGAAAGTTTAGGATGCTTTCACTGAAAAAGTGAGGGATGTTGAACAAAATTAATGTATACAAATACCCTTGGCCGATGTGACCCACATAACTGATTAAGCAAATTAAAGCTGTTGAGGTGACCACCCTCAATTCTCATTCATTCCTTTCTGTGACACCTACCTTCATCCCACTCTCTTATTCATTCATCAAAAGGTGTAGTATTTACCATTTGCTAAGATTCACTGTCAGCCTTCAGAGAGCTTACAATTTATTGAGCGAGATTCTTGCACTTCTCCATGCTCAGCAAAGAAAGGTCCTCTACTCTTGTCCAAGACCAACCCTTCCACCTATGCCCTTTACCCCATACTTTGGCTTCCTTCAGTACCTTGTTCAAATTCATCCCTTTTCTTTTCTTTCTCTTCAAACACCACTTTTCTATTGGTTTCTTTTCCTCAGCACGTAAGGAGAGAAATATATTTCCATCCTAAAACACCCTCCAAGCCTCCCTTGACCTTTGTTCCCAACAGCCACCAAGAAATTTTACTCTTCTTCTTCTAATCCAAAAACTTCTTGAAACCATTAGTAATACTTCCTTATCTCTATTTTCTCTTCTCTTATTCACTCTTCAACCCAGACTAAACTGTGTCCCATTCTTTTGTCTCTCATATCCTCCATATAGCCAAAAGGGAAATTTGCCCAATTTCAAATCTGAGCATCTCTTTTAAGGTTAAACCTCTGTCACTTAGGGTAGAGTTCCATTCCTGAGCTGGGCATAGGAAACCATGCCTCCTTCCCTGACCTCAGCTCTCACTAGCAAATGTCTCACTTGATACTCCTGCAATCCTGAACTGTAGTGGTTCCCAGTACATACCATGCCTTTTCTCATTTCTATGTTTTTGCCCCTACTCTTTTCTATACCTGGAATACCCTAACCCTTCTCCTTTGCCAGCTTTGCCTGGCACTCAGGTCAAATATCACCTCCTCCAAGAGGCCTTCCCTGATTCCCCCAGTCCTAGCTGAATATCTGAACTCAGATCTGTGTTTCTGCAATAACCTGAGTATATCTCTAGAATGTACTTATTAGCTAATATCCTAATTATCTGTTTGTGTGTCTACATTATTGTTATTTGCTTGTATGTGTGTCTTCCCTTCCGGACTGAGAATTGCTTTAGAGTAAAGAAGCAGTTTGAGAATTTAGTAATATATTGAAGATTCCAAATATAAACAATTATTACCGTACCATACTCTTTCTTATACACATTATTGAATTTTTTCTTTAAACATCCACTACCTATAAATACAGGCATTTATAGTTATTTCAAAAAAACTACTGTAATGGAAAAATTATGGAATTAATCTATGAGATGATTACTTAGAGAATAGAATATGGTTCTTTGGGAGAAAGTGTACACAAGTCTTCGAAAATCTAAATAAAGGCGGAAAAATTGAAAAAAAAAGACAACATAACAAACACTTAAAGAAGCCACTACCATTGCAAAATACCATGCCCAATGGTATGTTAATAAATTTGGAAATCACAATAAAATAAATGTTTTCTGGAAAACTATGAAATTGATTCAGTATGAAATATATAATATGAATAGACTAACCACCAAAGATCAAATTTAAACCCTAATCGGCAAAGAAGAAGTCAAACTCTCACTCTTTGCAGATGATATGATACTTTATGTGGAAAACCCAAAAGACTCTACCCCAAAACTGCTAGAACCCATACAGGAATTCAGTAAAGTGGCAGGATATAAAATCAATGCACAGAAATCAGTGGCATTCCTATACACCAACAACAAGACAGAAGAAAGAGAAATTAAGGAGTCGATCCCATTTACAATTGCACCCAAAACCATAAGATACCTAGGAATAAATCTAACCAAAGAGGCAAAGAATCTGTACTCAGAAAACTATAAAATACTCATGAAAGAAATTGAGGAAGACACATACAAATGGAAAAACGTTCCATGCTCATGGATTGGAAGAACAAATATGTGAAGATATCAATGCTACCTAGAGCAATCTACACATTTAATGCAATCCCTATCAAAATACCATCCACTTTTTTCAAAGAAATGGAACAAATAATCCTAAAATTTGTATGGAACCAGAAAAGACCCCGAATAGCCAGAGGAATGTTGAAAAAGAAAAGCAAAACGGTGGCATCATAATTCCGGACTTCAAGCTCTATTACAAAGCTGTCATCATCAAGACAGTATGGTACTGGCACAAAAACAGACACATAGATCAATGGAACCGAATAGAGAGCCCAGAAATGGACCCTCAACTCTATGGTCAACTAATCTTCGACAAAGCAAGAATGTCCAATGGAAAAAAGACAGTCTCTTCAACAAAAGGTGTTGGGAAACAGCCATATGCAGAAGAAAGAAACTGGACCATTTCCTTATACCACACACAAAAATAGACTCAAAATGGTTGAAAGACCTAAATGTGAGACAGGAGTCCATCAAAATCCTAAAGGAGAACACAGGCAGCAACGTCTTCGACCTTAGCCACAGCAACTTCTTCCTAGAAACATCGCCAAAGGTGAGGGAAGCAAGGGCAAAAATGAACTATTGGGACTTCATCAAGACAAAAAGCTTTTGCACAGCAAAGGAAACAGTCAACAAAACCAAAAGACAACTGACAGAATGGGAGAAGATATTTGCAAATGACACATCAGATAAAGGGCTAGTATCCAAAATCTATAAAGAACTTATCAAACTCTACACCCAAAGAACAAATAATCCAATCAAGAAATGGGCAGAAGACATGAACAGACATTTTTCCAAAGAAGACATCCAAATGGCCAACAGACACATGAAAAAGTGCTCAGCATTGCTCGGCATCAGGGAAATCCAAATCCAAACCTCAATGGGATACCACCTCACACCAGTCAGAATGGCTAAAATTAACAAGTTCAGGAAATGATAGATGTTGGCAAGGCTGCGGAGAAAGGAGAACCCTCCTACACTGTTGGTGGGAACGCAAGCTGGTGCAGCCACTCTGGAAAACAGTATGGAGGTTCCTTAAAAGTTGAAAATAGAGCTACCATACAACCCAGCAATTGCACTACTGGGTATTTACCCCAAAGATACAAATGTAGGGATCCGAAGGGGTACGTGCACCCCGATGTTTATAGCAGCAATGTCCACAATAGCCAAACTGTGGAAAGAGCCAAGATGTCCATCGACAGATGAATGGATAAAGAAGAGGTGGTATATACACACAATGGAATATTATGCAGCCATCAAAAGGAATGAAATCTTGCCATTTGCAACGACGTGGATAGAACTGGAGAGTATTATGCTGAGTGAAATAAGTCAATCAGAGAAAGACATGTATCATATGATCTCACTGATATGAGGAATTCTTAATCTCAGGAAACAACCTGAGGGTTGCTGGAGTGGTGGGGGGTGGGAGGCATGGGGTGGCTGGGTGATAGACATTGGGGAGGGTATGTGCTATGGTGAGTGCTGTGAATTGTGCAAGACTGTTGAATCACAGATCTGTACCTCTGAAACAAATAATACATTATATGTTAAAAAAAGAAAAAAAAAAGAAGAAGAAGATAGCAGGAGGGGAAGAATGAGGGGGGGGGGAAATCGGAGAGGGAGAAGAACCATGAGAGACGATGGACTCTGAGAAACAAACTGAGGATTCTAGAGGAGAGGGAGGTGGGGGGATGGGTTAGCGTGGTGATTGGTATTAAAGAGGGCACTTATTGAATAGAGCACTGGGTGTTATATGCAAACAATGAATCATGGAACACTACATCAAAAACTAATGATGTAATGTATGGTGATTAACATAACATAATAAAAATGCAAAAAAAATAGTCTACATAAAGAACTTTGACTATCTATAAGTGAATTATTTAAATATTTCAAAGAAAATTTAATTTCTGTCCTCTTAAATTGTTTCAGAACACAAAGTAGTATGACTCATAGTTCAGCCTAAAAAAGTAAAAACCAAAAATGTATCCTTAGCCCCAGAACAAAAACAAAAAAAAGGCACATTTCAATTAAGAATATACATGTGCTATGATGAGCGCTATGAATTGTGTTAAGACTGATGAATCACAGACCTGTTCCCCTGAAACAAATAATACATTATATGTTAATTAAAAAAAAGAATATACATATGGAAATCCAACCAAGAATATTGGCTAACAAAATACAACTATGTATTTTAAATATTATGCCTTGATCATAAATGATTTATTTTAGAAAAACAGGGAAGATTCCATACCTGAGAAGCCATTAATATGTGGTATCTCAAACTTGGAGGAAAAACTTTATAAACTTTTCAATTTTATCACAATGACACTTGATTAAATTAAATGACCATTTCTAAGAAATTCTCTTTTATTTATTTATTATTATTATTTTTAAAGATTTTATTTATTTATTTGACACAGAGAAAGAGACAGCTAGAGAGGGAACACAAGCAGGGGGAGCGGGAGAGGGAGAAGCAGGCTCCCGGCTGAGCAGGGAGCCCAATGTGGGGCTCGATCCCAGGACCTGGGGATCAGGACCTGAGCCAAAGGCAGACGCTTAATGACTGAGCTACCCAGGCGCCCCAAGAAATTCTGTTTTAGTAGAATAGTCCTTAAACATAATAAAGAGCTTCAAGTATGAACTTTAACAAATTTATATTTTCTCCATTTTTAGAGAAAGAACCAATGGTTTCAATTTCGTGTCCTGGAAAGAGAATGTGGCAAATTCTTTTGAAATCCAAAATGCCTACAGTTATGTGGCAAAGACCCCATATGTCTTGCTGGATATTCGTGCAAACGTTATTCTGCCAGTTTGCAGCTCTTCAACAGTAGGTCTAGTTGATTTTAAACTTTGTAATGCTTTTCCTACAAGCTATGTCTGTATATATCTCTAGAATGGCATCCCTTATAAAATCAGGCAACTATCACTTTTCAGAGAGAAAAAAAAATTGTATTAAATAACGATGTGACAGAGTTTACTTAAAAATGATTTAAGGAATTAGAAACATGAGTTTTCTCTTTGTCAATTATCTCCCAGGAGTAATCCAAGAGCAGTTATGTCCTTTGCTGTGTAATACCAATAATAAAAGTTGAACTACTAAAGTACCTTAGAAAAATCTGACGGGCAATCCCTCATCTTCTTAGTGACCATTGTTCTCAGGGTTTGAAAGTGATAAGTAATCACTCTCCTATGTACATAATCCCCTCTGCCCCAAATCAAAGTCAATTAAAAAAAAAATCAGAACAAAATAGTGGAGATGAAAAACATCAGTTTACATACCGATAAAGCTAGATGGAGATGTCAGGCCATATTAGGTTGCCAAATAACTTCCTCACCGAGGTTTACTTTCCCTATGACTATAAGATTCTCCTATTGTTGGTAGAGCCAAGCATGGTCAACTTATCACAAAGAAGAGCTAGGAGCAGTTTAACCTGAAAAAGAGACTCAATGTCCTTTCCCTAAACTCACCATTATGATCAGTTATTTCTCTTCCCATGGGAATGGGTGAGTGAAGTACATCTCCCAGTACTAGAGAAAAGGGATAAATTCCTAATTTGTAGGTGGACAGAGAGTATAGTTGCTGCTACCAAACCTAACATTTTCAGTAAGTTCTTAGATACCTAGAGCAAATCATTATTGATCATCAAATGATTGTGTGGTTTAAGATTACACTTAATTCATATGAATAAAAACCAAAAACAATGGCTTAAGCAAGAAGGAAGCTAATTTCTTTCACAAAAAAGAAATTCAGATGTTCATAGTATAGGCTAGCTTAGCAGCTACACGATCATCCAAGATCTAGCCTCCTTTCTGTTATTTGCTCTGCCAATCCTCTTCTATGTAGCACAAGACAGATGACTCTAGCCATAATGTAAAATCCATACTCAGTGCAGAAGGAAAAAAAAAAGAAAGAAGTGAAGAAGACTATGCCCTTTATTATTAAAGAAATGTCCTCAAATCACACACAACACTTGTATAGTTAATTCCTTTGCCAAAATTTAGTAACATGGCTGTCCCTAGCTACCAGGGAGGCAGGAAATGTGTGTGTGTGTTTTTTAAGATTTTATTTATTTATTTATTTGAGAGAAAGAGAGAGAGAGCATGAGCAGGGGGGAGGGGTAGAGGAAGAGGGAGAAGCAGACTCCCTGAAGCAGACTCCCACTGAGCAGGGAGCCTGATGTGGGACTCGACCCCAGGAATCTGGGATCATGACCTGAGCCAAAGACAGGCGCTTAACCGACTGAGCCACCCAGGTGCCCAGGAAATGTGTCTTTTATCTGTGCCCAGTTAATATTGGGGCCTTATTATTATAAAGCAAGAAGGGGAGGATGTATTTGGGAGGCAACTAGCCAAATCTGTCCTGCCAATGAAGCAACCTGTGAAGGAATAATGGCAGGTAGCAACCCAGCTAATCTGAACTGAAAAGGTTTTAAACTATCAGATTCTTTTATATTAAATTCTTTACTCTTACCTCTTTTCAATAGCATATAGCTATGTAATGGTTTCAAGTTATAAGTCAGACTCTTCATAGGACAAAAGGTACACATTTTATTCACATGATATTTGCATCAATTTCTCCATTCACGTTTTAATTCCACAGTGAAGAGAAAGTGAAAGAACAGATTATATTTCTGTAATGAAAAAACAACCAGATCTGCATAAGTATGGCAACTTTTTCCTTTACACTTAGAAATAAGTTTCTTTCTTTCCTTTTTTTTTTTTTTTTTTTGGGGGGACCACTATGCACTTCAACTGTATATGTCGGGTTAGGATGGAACCCTTGAACTTGAGCCAGTCCAGGTTTCCATAGGGTTAAATTTAGATTCTATTCAATCCTAGGAAAATCAGTTCTAACGTACCACCCAATGAATTTAAATTGAACTGAAAGAGAAGGATCCTGGAGGCTGATATGAATGAAATCCAAAATTCTTTTCACTCCCAGGGGGCCTTAGAGCTTCATATTCTAGTTTGGATCAGATCAACTTTGAGCTCTGACAAACATCTGGGGACTAAGCTAGCATGCACTCAAAATCTAGGGAATTCCAGTAACCTCTGAGCCTCTGAAGTGGCAAAAAAGGAACACTTAAAAAAATTTTTTTTCCAGATGCTATTACATTAGCCAAAGTACACATGGCATCCCTCAGCTTGGGTGGTGGAATAGTATTCCTGACAAGAGGGCGCTATTTGTTTCATTCATCTGCAAACACCATATTCATGCTTCCACAGGAATCACATCTGAGCCACCAAATTTCAGTATCCAGTTTCATAATACAGCCACATCTCCTACAGAACACTACGAACTACCTTTGGTTACTTGACATTTCAGGAGACTAATTAAATATCAGCTTCAGTTTGTAGCAAACAAACTGAGTTCCCAGCAAATGTCAATCCCCATGAAATTCTAAAAATGGACAAAGAACACAGGAGGGTGACATTTCTCTATGTGGTGTCTGGCTCGTGTCTAGTTTGGTGGCCCTATGATCACCAAGCACTCTAAATGGTAATCATTCTTGCTTTTCATGACTCAAGTCTCCCACTCAGTAGTCATGGCAGTACATTTGACTGAGATTGAAGAAATCTGAATTACAATCCCAGTTCTTCTCCCAACTAGAGATATACGATGGACAAGTTCCGTAATTGTCTTGTCTGTTTTATAATTGTCTTGTCTGTTTTATATTCTAAAAAAAGTCGGAAGGTTAGATTAGATAGCTTTTAATCTCATTTTCAGTTCAAAATTCTATGATTTGGAGTACTTTTTGAGAACTCATTCCTTCGATGATACCTAAGAGTAACATATTTCAGCATTTCCACATCTAAAAGAGCCAATCTTGGCTTTAAAGGAAATGGATGTAGCATTGTATGCAGCATGGGTTTTCTTAATCCCATTTATAAATCTCCATTAAGTAATAGATCCTATTTGTTGATTTCTAAAGTAATGAAGAATTTTTCAACACACACTGAAATGTGTCCTTAAGGAAACCTTTGCAGAGGATGTCTTAAGCACACAGCTGAAGAAATGTGGTAGTGTATCCAATGGTTCCCTTAATTTTATAAACCTTAACACACTTCCTGCTACGACACTGGGAAATTGTTGAAGGCAGAAAGAAAAATACCTCCATTGAGAAAGAACAAGCAGGGCTATTGCAAGGGTAAATAAAATCTGATGAACTTGGCATAAAGTTGGAAAAATGCTGGATTGCATACCAGCACCATCCCACGAACTCTCTCTTGGGTGAGTGGGTCTATGTAACCACATGCCACAGGACAAGGAGAGCGGTACATAGTGGTTTCTTTCACAGGGAGTAGGGATAAAAATATTAGATTGAACCTTATGAAAAGTTTTGTAGGTTAAAACTGATTGAATATTGGCAATGTGATATGCCTGGGCCAAATATTTCTGCTTCTTCCACGTGGGTATTAAGTGCCAATTCTACCAGAATGTGGTACAAGAGCACTCAGGATGTAGAAGTATAGTTATCCTTAGTAATGACACTGTGAGGACTGTTAGGCTGGACCGCCACAGGAGGTCTGACCACAGTAGAACCTCCAAAGGAACTAGAGGACATGGAAGTGGGGATGGAAGGTAAGGAGTAGAGATGAAGCCACAGCGAATACACAGGAAAGCTTAGGGTACTGCTTAATTTGTATCTATTGCACTAAAATTAACTGGAACCCCACCCAAACATGCTGAGGAGGAGACAAAAGTATAATCACAACTCTGTTACACTTGGGGAATAACACATTTGATACTCCACCCAGGAGAAAAAGAGTACCCAATGCACAGGTTATTGAGAGGCAGTTAACAGTATCATCCTTCCCCACCATGTGGCTCCTTCCCTCACACTTCCCAGTCATTACCAAGGTGCTTTTCTTAGAATACAGTCTCAGGCCCTCTGCTTTCATTCCTCCTCACCCACTTTCAAGAGCTCTTTCCATTTACATAATGTCATCTGATTCCCTACCCATTAGAAAGTCCTCTCATCTTGCCTTCTTGTCAGTCTTATAGGTACAGGTGCTCCTTTCCTGGTTGATTTCACCCATGTACTACTCCATTTAATATCCCATAAATGTTTATTAAGATCTTTAAATGTCTACTCCTTTGTAAATGTTGCGTCTTTTTCATTTGGGTGCCTTGTGTAGTTCCATAGGATTGTGAACTCTGAAAGTGAAGACTTAACATTCTCAGGAAAGCCTGATACAAAACTGGATTCAGAGGAGAGATTGTGTATGTGGAAGTGCTCTTGTTATTACCGACTCATACAACAATGCCTCACCTATCCAGGAATCAGGTATCTGGAAATCTCAGATTTCTGGGGACACAACTAACAGACACAAAATAAGATGAGAAAAAGTACTGAGAGAATTTAAAACCCAAATAAGTGTCATAATATCCAAACACTAATGCTCATGAACATTTCACACATGATGCCAAATCTGAACCCATTTCTGCTTACTTTGCTGAGAAATCTAACAAGTTTTAATACCTGGTTTCCATAGTAGATTAGAAATTTTGACCAAAGGATTACTATAAGTAGGGATGAAATAAGAAGGTTAATATGGCTATTATATAAAGACGATACATCTAAAGAAAGGGCAGAAAAAAATCAGAATGCAATATGAGATTTTAAAGGAGCAATTTTGGGTTATTTAGTGTAATGACAAATAGTAGGATTTTTTCAACTGATTCTGTGGCAATGGCTATACTAAAATTCAGAATAATATTTTATTTCATACTGATGAACATATTTTCAACAAAAGTTAAAGGTAAATAGCTTTTAAGGTAAGTAACAAAACATAGA
This sequence comes from Halichoerus grypus, assembly GCF_964656455.1. Taxonomy (NCBI): domain Eukaryota; kingdom Metazoa; phylum Chordata; class Mammalia; order Carnivora; family Phocidae; genus Halichoerus; species Halichoerus grypus. Next base: position 59,545,926 of record NC_135716.1, read on the forward strand.
TTTTAGTCTGGAAAAAGTCAATAATATCCAAAGGTTATTTATTTACTGCTTTATTAAGGTTTATGGCTGAAAGTTGTAATGTTCAGTCATCCAGAAATTCTGCTCTTTACATCGACTTATCACCCAAGGATTCTAGATAACTGAATTTCTGTTTAATTATTAACCTACTCAGTATGAGCTCAATAAATGGCATTTATTATTACCTAAATGACTAATGTAAAATAAACTTCCATTATATCTAGCTAGTCTAACCTTTGGGGAAGAATGTGAAACATGAGAAATTTTATTTTTAATTGTGACAGGGTGACAGGTTGCATAGATAAAGGGGAACACAGGGATATACTTTCACCCAGTTTTGTAAAATTTCTCAATTTCTCTTTCTACTTGTAGTCATAATGACAAGCTGCAAGCATGATACCTCTGAAGAACGAATGAGAAACTTCAATCCGGTAGTTTACCAAATAACATCCATTCAGACCATATGGTTGTGGGTGTGAAGTTGTTAAATAATAAAGCCCACAGAGGTAGATCCATGATCACGTGCAGGACGCCTGTCAGACTGTTTCTGGGCAGTAAAGGAGCCCTTCTAGCTCAATCTGGCAATCTACTCTCCTTGTAGGGCCACTACACACGATGACATTAGGCAGCAGAGTTGAAGCAGACAGCAAATAGGGCTCTCGCATGGCACAACCACCCAGAGAAGCCATCTCCACCAATACATAACTGGTGGTGGACCCTCCGACATCAGGGCTGAGGGGCACCCTCCTTTTCTCAAAGGCAGGGAAGATTGCTCTTGAAATTTGGCCTTAGAATTACCATTTTCAACAGCCTCTGATACAAAGCAGCAAAAGCCCCAGGATACTTTCACACAAGACAAGAAGAGTATATGACAAACAGAGATGGGTCAATGGGATCCGGGAAGCATAGCAAAGGTGAATAGATACGTTTAAGTATCCCTTGGTTATGGGTTGAATTGTGTCCCTACCATCCTCTCCCAAAACTCATATGTTGACATCCTGACCTCCAGTACCTCAGAATGTGGCCTTATTTGGAAATAGGGTCATTGCAGATATGATTGGTTAAGGTGAGGTCATACTGGAGTAGGGTGGGCCCCTAATTCAGTGACTGGTGTCCTTATAAAAAGGGGAAATTTGGAGCCAGAGGGAGTACACAAAGAGAATGCCATATGATGAGGAAGGCAGAGATGGGGGTGAAGCATCAATAAGCCAAGGAATGCCAAAGACGGCCAGCAAACCACCAAGACCCAGGAAAGAGGCATGGGACAGATTCTCCCTCACAACCTTCAGAGGGAACCAACCCTGCCGACAACTTGATCTTGGACTTCTAGCCTCCACAACCGCGAGGCAATAAATGTCTGTCGTTTAAGCCACCCTGTCTGTGGCAGCCCTGGCAAACGAATACACTCATTTAACCAGTTCCTTAGTAAGTGTTAAAAACTAATTACCAGAATACCTCTGTAGAGAATTTGTAATAATTGTATTCATATAGCAGATGGATAAATAGATGGAAGAAGATAAAAGAAATAGGGGAATAGGTTTTAATTAATTCTAGTTGTTTTATTTCTACATTTATATGTCTATCCATCTACCTAATCTCCCTCCATAATTTAGTTAACTACACACGGAAAACCGTCCGCCAATCTTGTCCCACGTAGAGGCGGGAGTCATTCTCAGCTTCCTCTCCCTGTTGCTGTATACATTCTAAGCTTGTTAGAGGTAACTGCACTCCAGATTATGCTGACCAGGGGGCCAGACTCACCGAGTGGTGCTTCAGCCACACTCCTGCTGGGGGCGCCACAGGTCACATCCAGGAAATGAAACAACTATCTTTTGTGCAACTACCATGTACAGGGCTCAGGGTGAGGCACTTGGGGACAAGACATACATTAATAATTAACTATTGAGCTGAACATTAACAAGAATACAGATATCAATTTTGTAGCTTTTTATTAATAATGCCCTGGACAGAAGAAAGACTGTGGATTATAGAGCTAAATCACAGGACTTCTTTGAATTTATGTTAGGTTTTATGCTTCCAAGGTCTGGAAAAGCCTAATTACAGCATTTCCCTCCTCCTTATAAAGAGGTACATCCTCTAAGGGTCCCTACTTCTTGGACATTCGCCAAGTGAAGCCCTGTCACCTAGAAACATAATGATCAAAAAAGTCATAGATAATTTATTATTATTTGATCATAATAAATCATTTTATATATATGTCTTCCATTTTAAAGGGCAATTTTCTCCTAACCTCTAAAATGTGTACTACTTATCTTCATGTATACTGTGAAAAAATACGTAGTTATGGATAATTTTATTTTGGAATATTCAATACATTTTTTTTTCTACTTATTCGCTTCTTTTTCTCAGTGGCTTTATGGAAGATGTTTTATGAAATGCTTTGAATTCCATATCCCCTCTCCCATGTTCAAGAAGCACATAGGTAATAAAAGCTTCCCACATAGGCTAATTGGGACCTTACTGGATACTTAATCTCTGCTCCAGGATGACCCTCTGAAGACAGGCTTTTTAAACAGCATCATTTAACCACAATCAGAAATAGTTTCCTGACTTATACACCAGTGAAACTACTTCAGGAAATAATTTGCTTTATTGATGGAATGGGAAGAAATGCCAAATAGCAATCATAAAATCAGTGAGCAAATATTATTAAGCTTCTGATGGAGGACGCCTGGGTGGCTCAGTCATTAAGCGTCTGCCTTCGGCTCGGGTCATGATCCCAGGATGGGATCAAGCCCCACATCGAGCTCCCTGTTGGGCGGGGAGCCTGCTTCTCCCTCTCCCACTCCCCCTGCTTGTGTTCCCTCTCTAGCTGTCTCTCTCTCTGTCAAATAAATAAATAAATAAAATCTTAAAAAAAAAAAAGATTCTGATGGAAAGAACATTATTAAATCTGAATCCTTTCATTAGAATCTAGTATTCTGTTATAAATGGGTTACCATAGAATGTTTTCAAATTAACAAGAGCCTCTTATATGGATATATCTTCACTTAGCTTTATATAAATTGAAATCAGGACTTGTGGCTCCTGGAGTTACAGTTCTGCATTTCTTCAACAGGATCAATCTATTTTAGTATACATCTATAAAACATATTTGAAATGGACATGGAGTGCCTCGTATGAACAAAGTGACCACTTTGGCTTTAGAAAAAGGTAGAGAACCATTTGGAGACATTTAAAACCATGAAAATGAATAACTCCAACTTGGCACATAATAACTAGAATTTTAAAAATTGGCCCCAATCCACTCTCTTCCTATAAAAGGTGTATATACAACTGAACACCAAAAGACCCCCAAACAATCCAATTAAAAAATGGGCAGAGGATGTGAATAGACATTTTTCCAAAGATGACATCCAGATGGCCAACAGACATATGAAAACATGCTCAACATCACCAATCATCGGAGAAATGCAAAACCACAATGACATATCATCTCACCTCCCAGAATGGCTAGCATAAAAAAGATGAGAAATAACAAATGTTGAAGAGGATGTGGAGAAAAGGGAATGTTGGTGGGAATGTAAATTGGTGCAACCACCATGGAAAACAGTATGGAAGTTCCTCCAAAAATTAAAAATAGAAATACCATATGGTCCAGTAATTTCACTACTGGGTATTTACCCAAAGAAAACAAAAACACTAATTCCAAAAGATATACACACCTCTATGTTTACTGCAGCATTATTTCCAATAGCCAAGATATGGAAGCAACCTAAGTGTCCACTGGTAGATGAATGGATAAAGATGTGGTATATATATACAATGGAGTTGTATTACTCGGCCATAATGAATGAACTCTTACCATTTTGACAACATGGATGGATCTAGATGGTATGATGCTAAGTGAAATAAGTCAGAGAAAGACAAATATCATATGATTTCACTTATATGTGGAATCTAAAACACAAAACAAACGAACAAACAAAAATCCCAAACAGACTCTTAAGTACAGAAAGGAAACTGGTGGTTGCCAGATGGGAGCCGGGGGGATGGGTGAAGTGGGTGAAGGGGATTAAGAGGTACAAACTTCCAGTTACAAAATAAATAAGTTACAGAGATGAAAAGTATAAAGAATAAAGAATATTCTAATAAAGAAAAGCATAAAGAATATAGTTGATAATACTGTAACAGTGTTCTATGGTGACAGATGGTGACTACATTTACCATGGTGAGCACTGAGTAATGCATAGAATTGTCAGATCAATAAGTTATACACCCCAAACTAATATTTTAAAAGTCATATATTCTCTCCTCTTTTGAAAAGCCTTCTCTTGCTGTTCTTTATTTTAATCTATACATGTCTTAATTCTTTCCAGAAACGTTGATTTCTCAATTAGCATGGATTCAAAGTCAAATGCTCATAGTAGCCAGGAAGTCATACACCCGGGGGAAAGGTAGTGAGCAAATTAAAAGCAATGTGGCAAACGACAATAAGTGTTGGGAGCAATAGGGAGAAGAGATGACTGTAGTGAATGGAGATTCTCTAAATTGCCTTTAGCTCTGGGTCATTCCATGCAGGAATGTGGGCCAAGGTGAATGTCCTCATTTTAATGTTAAATTTTTACAAACACTGCGCAAGTTGAACAAAACACCTTTGTGTTTTCCATAGAAAGATTATTTCTTGCCCTCAAGGATGTTAAAATCATTGAATAAAGTGTGATAATAGAGGTAGACAGGATTCTGTGGAAAAAGGATTATCTATTCCGAATGGGCTTGGATGGATAGAGATACCCTAGGTAGAGGGCAGAACAGAAGACATGCAGGTGTGTGAACCAGAGCAGGGAAGAAGCAGCTGAGATTCTTTATGCCTGGGGTACCGGTGAGGGGGTGAGAGTTGGAAGCTGTGGGTGAAATTTATGGAATTTGAGCTGAGCTGAAAGATTTAAAATATTTCCATTCTAAGTTATTTATTTTTTATTCAAGGTCAAAACAGTGATTCTTTAGTTTTGGAATTGCATGGACCAGTAAGTCAGTTGGGACATGTATTTTAAAAAAATTGATATTGAAGATAAACTGTCGATTTATCATAATTATGGTGTAACATATCTCTTTATAGTTTTATCAAGTTTTAATTGACATAAACTTCACATTTGATTAAAATTATAAACATTATTAACATCTGTGTAAAACTGTCACCTCGATAAAGATAATGAATATAACTCTTTCACAAAAGTGTCCTCATGTTCCTTTGTAATTACTCTTTCCCACTCCTCACTGCCCCACCCTTGTTCATAGGCAACCATTAATCCGTCTCCTGTTACTGTAGATTAGTTTACATTTAATAGAGTTTTATATAAATGGAACCATATAATATGTACCCTTTATTGTCTGGCTCCTCTCACCTAGCATTATTTTGAGATTTGTCCATGATGTTGTAAGCATCAAATAGTTCCCAAATCAAGAATATATGAAAGTTTCAGCCTTTTTGAACAGCTTTTCATGTGCTTATTTGCCATCCATATATCTTCTTCGGTGGGATACAACCATTTGGGGTCATAGGCCATTTCAAGCCAAAACCACTTTGTAAGAAAAGATTCTTTGGCCACAGACTGATTCTGAGTCTAAGGACTGTAAGCTTAAGATACAGTTAATGGACGAAACTTCACAATGGAGCACTGTGAATTTTTGGCACTGATGTATATTTAAATTATGTGTTGTGATTGATTTCACATCTGCTGTTCTAAAGAATTTGTGTTATTTTTACATGGATTTTTCCAGACCTTCATTGTCTGGCCTCCTTTTATGTTGTTGGGTAGCCCTTCCCTAAAACCTGGTCCTACCCTTGGAGGCTTGGCACTGCCAGGAGGAGGCAGGACGGTGGCCTGGTGGGTCTGCCTCCTGCCATCACCACGATGGCAGGAGGCAACAGGACACACGGCCAGCTCATGCTGCCGCTGCCCCTGCCAGGAACCTCTATTAGAGTTCTGTCTTTCTCCTGGCCAGGTAAAAATAACCAGACCCTTTGAGAACCCATAGTTGTTGGGGAAATCTGCTTCCCTATTCTACTACTACTACCCTTTCCTCTCAATGCACGAAACGGGTTTAGGATCCATTTCTTCCTCTCTACCTAGGGATTCTTCCCCTTCCTATAATTGGGTCTTGGGAGGCCAGGAGTCAAATGAAAGCTTGCCTATGGTTTTATACATACTCGGTAAATTGTATCTCTGTGTGGTCCTTTGACCCACTAGCTAGAGAAAATGAACATGTTGTACTTTAAATTTAGTCTTTCATCAAATCACTGCAGGTCAGTCAACTAACAGATTTAGGTTTTAAAATTCTTCTATGAGGGCTTTACACTAGGTAGGGCCTCACTCCTCCGAGCTCTAAACTCTCCACATTTGTAAACATCAATTTATGGAGGCATAAAATTTGTCACTGTTCACAAGGCTTAGCTGTTAGTTCTTTCTTTCCCCCTCTCCCTTCTTATGTAATGGAAACATATGGCACGGAAATTAAACAATATTAGGAGTGTTGATTGAATTTTTTTAATTTGTCAGGACATGATCTGTGATGTATATTCTTAGATGTTTAATTTTCTCAGGAAATTTCAGTTGGCACTGCCATATTACTATTGTTACACACACATTATTATATTACTTATATTTTGAATTACTCATGTTTACTATTTCCTGTCTTCTCATATAAAGAAAATTTGCTGTGAAGAGGGACAAAGGATTTAGAAGTCAACTGGGTGGCAACATCCATTAGCTCCAAGAATTGGTGAACACATTTTTCTTCTAAAATGGAAAGTAATTACTGGAAGAGAGCTATCATGTTGGCAGAGATCAATAGTACCATAAATATTCTAATATTTTTTAAAGCTCTATTATTTTTATCAAAGTTGTACATATTTTAATCAAATAGTTTTGTAAGACTTAACAAAAAACTCTTCACATACCACCACTATCTTCAACACCACAAAGGCAATAATTTTCCATTTTTTATCTAATTATTTTGCTATTTATCTTGCTATCTCGACATAATAATATGCTTCTGGATTGTGCACTTCTTGGTTTTTCAATTTTAGTCCTCTATTGAGTGTTGAAAATGGAAAACAAGGTATAAGCTCTTTTTCAGTTTTTCACAATACCACACACACTTTCTAAAACTTTAGTTTATAATTCTACTATAGGATGACCGTATAAATGCTCTTAAAAGCTGAATTTTAAAAATATACAGTGATGAGTTTTCCTTTTCTATACATTTTATTTTCACTGGAATAATTGTGCATATTTATTTGCTAACTCTTCTATGTATTTATTATTTAGCCTTCAACTTTCCTTTAGTTATATACATCTCTCAGCATGTCCAAATGTTTTAGATAGTCTAGGAATTTTGTCTTCTTGAGCTTGTCTCTCTCAGAGCTTTCAGACTGGCTTCAGTCTGGTTTTTGTTTTTTTGCTTTTTATTTAAATTCAATTAGCCAACACATAGTTCATCATTAGTTTCAAATGCAGTGTTCAACAATTTTTCAGTTGTGTATAACACTCAGTGCTCATCACATCCCATCAGTCTGGACTGGTTTTATCTTAGTCCTCCCACTCAGGGTCATGGTGGGCTCTCCTCTCACTATCCTCTTGGTGACTACCCTCCCCTCCCCTCCTGTCGTCAATCTCCTGTTTCCTGGATTCCATGTCCTCCTTTTCTCTCTACTCCCTTGGTATGATGTGGCACGTCCTCTTTCAGCTTCTTTTAGAAAGCAGGGGAGATAACTTTTTCACCTTGCTATTTATTCCATCTGAACACTTAATTGATAGTTCTGGGTTTAAAATTTCAGTTTGGAGATGAACTTTTTTCAAAATTTTGAAAGCATGAATTATCTCCAGTCTTCCAGTGTTGCTGTTAAGAAGTCTCTTCTTCACTGCATCAAGGACTAATTATGTACTATACAGTGGCTAACTGGACATAAAAAAAAGTCTCTTCTCATTTTTTAAAATCGTTTTTCTTCCTTTTTATAAAAATCTTTTTCTTTTCTCTTTGAAAGCTTGTTTTTTCTGCAGTTTTGCTCCACTTTTACATATTGTGCAGAGCACTTGGTGTGTCCTTCTATCTGCAAACTCTTTTCTCTTCCCAGAAATTTTCTTCAATGATTTTTACAATTATTTCCCTCCCCCCCAATAGAAGTCCAAATATCTGAATGTGCTCTAGTTATCTTATTTTCTTGCTATTTTTCATGTTTCTCTGGACTATTTTCTATAAGATTTTCTTAATATTCTTTTCTAAACTTTCTATTGAATTTTTAAATTTTCTGAAATGATCTATCACATATTATTCCAGGAATATTTTTCTCTGAATATTCATGTTTCATGGACATAGTATCTTCCCTTCTGTCTTTTATGATATTGATGTTAGTTTTCTTTTTTTTAAATCCTTTCTTCCCTCTGTCTTATCTCTATGCCACACTTATTTGTTTCTATTTGTTCATTTTGGCTTCTTTTTGCGACTGGAATATTTCATTTTGCATACTGTCTTCAAGGTTCATCCATATTGTAGCATGTGTCAGGATTCCTTTGCTTTTTATTATTTTTTTTAAAGATTTTATTTATTTATTTGACAGAGAGAGAGACAGTGAGAGAGGGAACACAAGCAGGGGGAGTGGGAGAGGGAGAAGCAGGCTTCCTGCCAAGCAGGGAGCCCGATGCGGGGCTTGATCCCGGGACTCTGGGATCATGACCTGAGCCGAAGGCATAAGCTTAACAACTGAGCCACCCAGGCACCCCTCCTGTGCTTTTTAAAGTGGAATAACATTTCATTGTATGCACATGCCACGCTTTGTTTATGCACTCATCTGTCCATGGAACCTGGGTTGTTTCCACCTTTTGGCTATTATGAATAATGCTGCTGTGAACATGAACATGGGTGTACAATATAATCCTTTTTAATTAATGTTGCTTTTGCTCAGGCCTTTCCTCAAAGATCTCCAAATTTCTTCCCTTTGGTATTTCATCAAAATTTTCTCTCTTCTTTGTTCTTTTCTCACAATTTCTCTATAGCCCTTTACTGAACTCACAGGCTCAAGGACTGTAAAGCCATGAAGACTCAATAGTCAGCAGGGTTTGGCTAAGCCTCAAAGGGACTTGTCTTCAGAGTAACCCAGGGCTCTGGAGATTTAGGGATCTGGTCCATATAGATAAATTAATATGGTTTCAACTATTTTATGGATGATATAGTTTTATATGGCCTATCTTAGAAACTTAACCTCAATTTATATTGAAATTTCTATAGGAATGTACTGAATAAACATTTGGGATATAATTTATATTGATCTGTGTATTATGGCTACAACTTGCAACTAATTTGTAACTTAGTGGTTATTTGTAGAAACAAAATATTTTAGAAATAGTTTTAGCTATATACTAACAAAATAATATGGGCATGGAATTGAATGCTGCCTACAAGTCTACAATTCAAGTCTACAAACATTTTAAAATAAGTACAACATTTTAGGCACTGAATGTAATGAGAGTAGCTACCTATTAATACATGCTTTAAATATTCTGCCATGTTATACTCAATGAAACTATGAGGTGAGCATGATCACTCCAAACCCCTCGGCGGGAAGATCTAGACTTAGAGCAATGACATAACCTACCAAATCACACAGATGGCCTGTCTGAGAATCAACATGGTCCGATTCGCATGTTGGTGCTCTTACCACTTTGGAACAGAAACAGAACGCACAAAAAAGGCAGGAAAACTCTAGGTGAAAAAGGGAGGGAAGTCTTGGCATTATAGGATGGACCAGGGAACCCTCTCATAAAGTTTTTCATTTTAATCTTTGACTCCATTAACTAATATTAAAAAAATAACATCTTTCAAGAAGAATCTTAAAATTCTCTACATGTGATAGAGTCACCACAGTAGAAGTTAGTGTGGTGCATTTTCCAGGGACAATAGAACAACTTCCTTGTCTGTTTCATATATAATATATCATCCCTCAGTTATTAATCATGCTAATATGGCCTCTCTACACAAGCAGTAGCATAATACATGAATATGAAAGACCATTGGAAATCACAAGATATTTAATTCAGGTTTTATAAAGATCTTTAATCTTTAAAACATAAACCTATTTCTTTCATTATGATATTCTTAAATCCCATGTCCTAAAAACATAGTTTTAACTTCTGCCAAAAAAAAAACCTTTTATACTCAATGCTTTCAAATAGAACCTAATTTATGTGACTGCATGTCTAGATGAGATACCTCTCTAAAATTCAATAGAATTGTAACTGAGGGGGCGCCTGGGTGGCTCAGTCGTTAAGTGTCTGCCTTCGGCTCAGGTCATGGTCCCAGGGTCCTGGGATCAAGCCCCGCATCGGGCTCCCTGCTCAGCGGGAAGCCTGCTTTTCCCTCTCCCACTTCCCCTGCTTGTGTTCCCTCTCTTGCTGTGTCTCTGTCAAATAAATATATAAAATCATAAAAAAAAAAAAAAAGAATTGTAACTGAGAAAAGCTTAAATTGAGATTTCTATAGAGTTCACCTGAGATCAAGATGGTCTTAGAAAAGAATCTTTCTAATGGGCTTAATTTCAGGAACTCATTTGCCGATTCCCTTGTTACTGGTGCCACTCCCTGAAGAAAACAGTGTGAAAATGATCTGAATCCAAGGAAGAAGGGGGAATACTTTTGGAAAGCTAATGTGTTTTAAAAGCCTCATCATCTTCATCTCTGAGTACCCTGACGGGCAGCATTAAACATCTAGAAGATGAAAAGTGCTCTGTGAGAGCACAATTTTAACGTTATTCAGCTTCTCACAGTGAATTGAGGTTTCTTATTCAGAAAAGCGCTGAAGGAAACCTCAACCCTGTTGAGTAGTAATAGTGTAGAAAACTGGGACAGCAACAGTAATTGGAAGTGGATGCAGCAGTGAAATAGAAAACAGTTCTCACAGAGTTCAATGGCAATAACAAAGGAGGGAGAAGACATTTCTCAAGGTCGGCTGAGATCGAATCCTCAGAAGTTATTTGAGTGCTTCCAACTAAGAGCAGCAATTGTGTGGCTGTGAACCCCTGCTGGTACATTTTGTCATGTGAGGTAAATCAGGTCCTCTAAGGCACTAGAAGCAAGACTCTCTTCTTGCTATATTAAATCATATTCCAATGCTTTAGAAGAGAGAATGGTCACTTTCATAAAAACCATGCTATACCCGTACCCTTTAATAATGTAAGATAAGGACATCCCTTATCCCTATTTCTCATGAACAAGATCTTTTGCAGTTGAGCAGGTCAGAGCAGTGCAGAGCGTCTCTGGATGGAATGCGGCAGTCAGAGGTGCAGACCGTGCCTCCTGCCCTGTCCTTTCTTATACACACCCCAACCCTACAGCCCAGTTAAAGCAGTTTAACCTTTTTACAAAGAATTATACTTAAAGAAGGCTAAAAAAAAGGCATATTTAAAGATATATATCTTTATGTCAGATATGTCTATACAAGTTCAAGGCAGTCGTAAGTAACATAGAATCTTCACTTGGATTTCTGACTCTCTCTCTCTCTCCTTTTAAGAGAGGGAGAGAGGGATAGGGTGGGGCAGAGGGAGAGAGAGAGAGACAGAATCCCAAGCAGGCCCCACACCCAGCATGGAGCCTGATGTGGGCTCCATCTCACAACCCTGAGATCATGACCTGAGCCGAAATCAAGAGTCGGATGCTTAACTGACTGAACCATCCAGGCACCCCCTGACTATCTCGTATTTATGTGTCATTATTTTGCCACTTTATGGAAATTTATATGTCTTTCCATCTTGCTTTTTCCTAGAGAAAATGTTAAAAATACCCATTTAGAAGTTAAATCCAATAAAACAACACAAAAAGAACCAAACTCTCTTGGTTCAAACCTCTAAGACCCCCACAGGTCTCTGCCACTCAGTTTCAGATTCCTACCAGTTTCCAGCTGCAGGAGGTCAAGTTTGACACCCTGGAGCCTCAAGGAATAACCTGCCCATCACCAATTCAGTGCACATCCTGAGAACTCAATGACAGTTTGTGCAGTTTAATCCTCTCCCCCTACATAGTGGTATTCCACAAATACAATTATTGAAGAGTTATAATTTCAAAATACCCTAAAACATAGGGTGATAATAACATATGAACAATGAAGTGTGCCCTCATACCATAAAAGGGTACTTCTCTCCATGCAGTGAGTCAAAAAGACTCTATTGTGACATTCTTACTAAATTTTTCAAAATACATAATTAGAACACAAATCTTTTTTAATCTAAAAAAAAACCTAAATAAAACTCCAAAGATTGAGTGAATTTAACTCAGTAAATGAAAATTAAATGAAGATTAGCAAAGAACACTAGAGTTTTGTTTAGTCTTTTGGTTTGCCAAGACTTTACAATTTGCCATAAATTGTAAAGACCAATAGGATAACATTGCATTTATTTTTCATATATATATATTTTTATAATTATATATATATTATTAGATTCTTTTTTAAGTTTTTATTTAAATTCCAGTTAACATAGTGCAATAATTAGTTTCAGGTATAAAATTTAGTGATTCATCACTTCCATACAACAGCTGGTGCTCATCACAAGTGCCCTCCTTAATGCCCATCACCTATTTAACCCTTCCACCCCCCCTCCAATCCACCTCCCCTCCAGTAACCATCAGTTTGCTCTCTATAGTTAAGAGTCTGTTTCTTAGAGTCTTTCTTACCTAAAACGCTGATCACAAGAATTCTCTGTGGGAAACAACTCATGATAATATATCTCTATTATTAAAACTTAAAAGCTTTATTGACTTAACAGTCTATGAAATAATAAATTGTAAGTAAAATTCTAAAACCAAAAAAGTACTAGCCCAGCTGAAATTCATTATGATATAGGCTTTGGTATGAAATAGTTATTTCTAAGTTTAAATGAATGTGTGGCATAATAAGAAATATATATTTTGGTTTTTGTCACTGGTCCCTAACATAGAGCTCCTAAAATTCTTATAAATTTCTGAGGGATAGGGATAATAAGAACATCTCTTATTCTATGGGGGAAGATATTTGCAAATGACATATCAGATAAAGGGCTAGTATCCAAAATCTACAAAGAACTTATCAAACTTAACACCCAAAGAACAAATAATCCAATCAAGAAATGGGCAGAAGACATGGACAGATATTTCTGCAAAGAAGACATCCAAATGGCCAACAGACACATGAAAAAGTGCCCAATATCACTTGGCATCAAGGAAATAGAAATCAAAACCTCAATGAGATACCACCTCACACCAGTCAGAATGGCTAAAATTAACAAGTCAGGAAATGACAGATGTTGGTGAGGATGTGGAGAAAGGAGAACCCTCCTACACTGTTGGTGGGAATGCAAGCTGATGCAGCCACTCTGGAAAACAGTATGGAAGTTCCTCAAAAAGTTGAAAATAGAGCTACCCTACGACCCAGCAATTGCACTACTGGGTATTTACCCCAAAGATACAAATGTAGTGATCCGAAGGGGCATGTGCATCCCAATGTTTATAGCAACAATGTCCACAATAGCCAAACTATGGAAAGAGCCTAGATGTCCATTAACAGATGAATGGATAAAGAAGATGTGGTATATATATACAATAGAATATTGTGCAGCAATCCAAAAAATGAAATCTTGCCATTTGCAACAACGTGGATGGAACTAGAGGGTATTATGCTAAGCGAAATAAGTCAATCAGAGAAAGACAAGTATCATATGGTCTCACTGATATGAAGAATTTGAGAAACAAGCAGAGGATCATAGGGGAAGGGAGGGAAAAATGAAACAAGACGAAACCGGAGAGGGAGACAAACCATAAGAGACTCTTAATCTCAGGAAACAAACTGAGGGTTGCTGGAGTGGAGGGGGGTGGGAGGGATGGGGTGGCTGGGTGATAGACATTAGGGAGGGTATGTGCTATGGTGAGCACTGTGAATTGTGTAAGACTGATGAATCACAGACCTGTACCTCTGAAACAAATAATACATTATATGTTAATAAAAAAAAAGAACATCTTTTATTCTAATATTTGGTCTTTGTCCTGATTCCTGACCTAGAGCTCCTAAATCCTCTGGAATTTCCTGGGTGATCAAAGTATCTTTTGTTTTAATGGGGTGACTTTTGTAGGCTCCTACATAGCTAGTCACCAGACAGACCAAGACTTTTTCACTAGGGCAAAAGTAGACAAACTGAACAGAAGGACTAAATAGACATGCCAGAAACAAACCTACATATATCTAGATACCTGCATTATGACAAAATGACCTAGAAGTACAATAGGCAAAAACAGCTTTTTAATAATGGTGCTGGATCAATGAGATGTTCATATGAGAGACAAGTGTACTTTGACTCACACCACACCACATATAAAAATCTCACACCACATATATCAATTCTATATAAATTGTAGATCTTTATGTGACAGATAAAATATCAAAGCTTTTGGAAAGAATTTTAAGATGTCATTTCATGACTTGGGGTAGGCAGATTTTTAAAATAATACACAAAAAGCACTAAAGATAAAAGGAAAAGTTGGCAAAGTTGACTATGTTAAAATTAAGACTTCTGTATATCAAAAGACACTACTGAAAGAGTCTAAAGACAATTCACAGAGTGGGAGAAGATACTCTCTTATATACACCTTAAAAAAAGGACTTTTATCTAGGACATATTAAGAACTCTTACCAATCAGTAAGAAAAACATATATGTCCCAAAGATATTGAAAAAATACTTCAACATATACATCACAAAAGTGGATATTCAAATAGCTAGTAAACTTATAATAAAATGTTCAATTTCATTGTTATCAAGGAACTGCACATCTAAACCACATGATACCACAATACTCCTGCCAGAGATAAAAAATGAAAAAGATGGAAAATATTGGGTGTTGGCAAAGATGTGGATAAATTGGAACACTTACACAACACAGGTATGAATATAAATTGGTATAACTGCTTTGCAAAACAGGGGCATCTACTACAACCAAACAGACACATACCCTATGACCCAATAATTCTACATATATACTCAACAAAAAAAACAAGAACATATATTCGCCAAAGGATATGAAAGAGAATTTTCACAGTGACACTATTTTTAATAGCAAAATCCTGAAAATTTTAAATGTGAAATTGAATGGATTAGTGAATAGTGATATATTCACACATTGGAATATATGCAGCAATGAGAATGATTTACAGCTGCATGAAACAAATCCAAAATATCTCAACCTAATATTGAATGAAAAACCAAGCCATGAAGGAGTGTTTAATTTACATAAATTACATAATTAGGCAAAGATAATGATGTGATAAGCCAGTATGGTGGTTAAAGTAGATTACTAAAAGGGGCACAAGTGGGGTCTTCTGAGGTTCTGGTAATATTTTGTTTCTTTACCTGGGTGCCAGTTACACAGGTTCAATGTGTGAAATACTCCCTAAACATTATGTACATACATACACACACACACATTTAAACTCTATGTTTAAAATGCCTCTCTTTCCTATCGATCTCTATACTAGAGTTTTCTAGTTTTATTAAAGTGTTTTTTTTATACATTCTATTTTTGGAATGATGCATATGGGCAAATATATTTGACACAATTGCTTTTTAAAAATCAACATTTGAATGTAAAATTGGAAGAAGGTTCCTAAGAGGGGCGCCTGGCTGGCTCAGTCGTTAAGTGTCTGCCTTCAGCTCAGGTCATGATCCCAGGGTCCTGGGATCGAGCCCCACATCGGGCTCCCTGCTCGACAGGAAGCCTGCTTCTCCCTCTCCCACTCCCCCTGCTTGTGTTCCTGCTCTCGCTGTCTCTGTGTCAAATAAATAAATAAAATCTTAAAAAAAAAAAAAAAAAAGAAGGTTCATAAGAATTCAAGTGGCAGAAAATGGAAATTTAGTTTTCTGTAGCAAATTATAGCTTTGTGGATTCAAGTGACACAGTAATACGCTGGCCATGTTTATCACTGTGGTTTGGATATTTACACAAAGGAATTATAATGCTTCTTGAGCACAGGATGTTTAAACCAATGATACTCTTTCATGATGGTAAAAGGAATTTATATTATCATGACCTAATTTTACTCAACATATCTTGATGTTAGGAGCCTGAGTCATCATTGAAAAAGCTGGCCTAAGCCCTTGAAATACAATGGTGCTTTCCTAGGTAATTTTTCAATTAATAAACTTTTATGGTGACAAAGCAGAGGAGTACATTGGCAAAGCTATCAATATTGATTTTTCCCTCACTGTAACTGGCTTCAGCAATAGAACATAGAACAACCATAGAACATAGAGAAAACTCCTGCTAGTTTATTTTTTGTTTTTTAAAGATTATATTTATTTGAGCGAAAGAGAGAACACAAGTGGGAAGGGGGCACAGAGGGAGCGAGAAGCAGACTCCCCACTAAGCAGGGGGCCCGATGTGGGGCTCCATCCTAGGACCCCAGGATCATGACCTGAGCCAAAGGCAGACACTTAACCGACTGAGCCACCCAGGTGCTCCTAGTTTATTTTGTTCTTGAAAATATGGGTAATGGGATGCCTGGGTGGCTCAGTTGGTTAAGCATCTGCCTTCGGCTCAGGTCATGATCCCAGGGTCCTGGGATTGAGACCTACGTCGGACCCCCTGCTCAGCAGGGAGCCTGCTTCTCCCTCTGTCTGCCTCTCTGCTTACTTGTGCTCTCTGTCAAATAAATAAATAAAATCTTAAAAAAAAAAAAAGAAAATATGGGTAATAAGTCCTCCTTCCCACAATAAAAAATAAAGCCAAAATTTTGGGGGCTAATCTCTGCTTGATATTGATTGGTTTCTTCTTCTTCGAGCACCCAAGAGACATCTCCCAAATTTGTGCCATATTTAATAAAGGGAAAAGAGTAATGATAAGGACTTTTTGTTGTTGCTGTTTTGTTCTTAGAATGAGTTGCTAGTAATTTTTCTATGTCACCATTAGCATTTCAATGAGAAATTGGGAGAGGCCTTGTATAATTCTATGCATTTGAAGGACTGTTTTTAAATGCAAGTAAAAGAAAGCCTTTATTGTTTTATTAACAAAAAGCACAGGGAAAAGGGGTTCCAGGATTGGTTCTGTAGCTCCATGATTGTGTCGCAGATGTAGAATCTGTTCATTCTTCTGTGTCATCCTTATATGCCATCTTCTACTCAAGCAGTTCGCCTCATGCTACAAAGTGCTGCAGACCATAGCATTAAATCCTTACATGACAATGTCCAAAGCTGAAGGAAGGAGGTAAGTAGGAAGAAAAGGGCTTTTCATCATATGATTCTCTCCTATAATCAAGGAGAAAAATTATTCTCAAAAGCCCACTGTTCCCCAGCCAACCTCCTAATTTCTCAAGTTCTAGATGTTCATACCTAGAGGGACTACCATGATCAGTTTAAACATATTATGGCTTAGTCCCTGAGATTCATTGAGCAAAACTCAGTATTTTCAAAGAAAAAAAGTAGAATGGACATCAGCTAGGCAAGGAACAACATCTGTCCTGGGCTGTTTGCCATGCACCATTGTGAACAAAAGTCTTCACCGAATTTGCTTATGAGATGCCAAATGTAGGTCTTATATGCCAAATATAGGTCATTAGAAATCAATATGAAAAGCAAGATATAAAACAACTTATTTCTTAATATTTTTACTGCACAAACCTAATATCTATATGTATTTTAACGGTAGGCTCATAAGTAAGATCACATTGGAATGCAAACTTGCTCTAGCTAAATGAGTAAATTGGAATGATGATATTTGAACAGATATTTTCAATCCTACAATAACACCACCAAGAACCAGTAGAAAGAAATGCTAGTAGATGAATGCAAGTTCATCACCACCATGCAAAAATAATTACAAGCATAGGAACCTCTGATATTTCACCTTTGTACCCCAGAACAACAAGTTATTTCCATGAAATCAAAATAAAAGAACACTGGGAAATGTATCCAAGAACCTCAAAAGATAGCCCAAAGTCCACTGAAGGAAAAATCAACAAATGAAGATGTAGTTTATATAGTGGTTACTATTCTGGAACAAACACATCTGAGTTTATCTTCTCCCCAAATATTTATTTCACTTGCTAAGATAGTTTTCGTAATGTTTTAAATTTTTCATATGCCTAAACACCCTTGTGAATAGGCAACAGCACTGTAAGACAGTGATATGTCAACTTTACAGAAAATCAGACATTTGGCAATATAAACACATGACCATAACAGAAGATTAACATCTGTGCAGAAGGAAAATTAGCTGTTCAAACAGGGCATCAAAGTCTGTGGTGTGCAGTGCACCCTTTGTACCTCTGGTTGGCCGTGTTGGCCAGCACCTTGTGGGAACATGTTCCACAAGAGGAGATTTTCACTGTTTGAACAGATGGATGGAATTGGATTAGTTTATTTCCCTGAAATGGACTGGAATCCTTATTAAAGGATGCTCACTCAAGAGAAAAAATATTACTCTGGAAGTGCAGGGTGCAGGAGAAAAAGTGGAAGGAAGACAACAGGAGGATAAGACAAGAGAGAGGATGATCCCCTTCTTGTGGAGATTCTTGGATGGTTTTAGGGGGCCCCTTCTTAGTCCAAGCTATTACTTTGTACCACATTCTTTCCTCTAACTCAGTGGCATCACTTAAAGGGGCAATGCATCACACCCACATGGTGGGGTGCAGGTGGCATTCCCCAGGACATCAGTCTTGGCTCTCCTCTCTCTTTATTCTAGATATGGTCCCAAAAGTTTTTGGTTTCATTTGCATAGTCCTTCTTCTTTCCCCACCTGTTCTTGTTCTTCCCAATTGCCCTGGGAGGTGATTCTTGTGGGCTCCTTTAAGGCTTGCTCATGGGTGTGGACAAAAGACACCAGCAGAACATTGAAGGACCTCAGGAGAGAGAAGTCAAGTAGTTCTTTCCTGCTTCCTCCCTCTTTCAATGCTGTCTATCTGGTGGTGGCCTTGTTCCTGCCAGCAGGTCCTCCTCTAGTACTCTGGGTCCCGGTGGGCTCTGGAAGCTCTAGTTCTTCTTTTCCTTCTGCCTTAGCAGGCTATCATGCTTCCCAGTGCATTCTTGCTAACTAGTGGAAGCCTCACCAGCCATTGTTGGTTTCTTTATCCTAACCTGCCTCTATAAGAAGGTCTTTTATTTCTCTACATTTGAATCATCTGGCGTAATTCTGCTTCCTTCTGGGCCTTGACCACACAGCTGCTGTCTCTTAAAATTGGGAAATTGCCTCTTGATAATACCAGGCTCATATTCTTACATCAAAACAATTAGAGCAGAAAAAACAATTGGACCTTTTAAATCAGTGCTTCCCAGACTTTAGTATGCCTGAGTATCCATTGGGAATCTTGTTAAAATGAGTATCAGGGTATAGTAGCTCTGGGGTTGGGTCTAGGATTCTGCATTTCTAACAAGCTTTCAGGTAATGTTAATGTTGACAGTCTATGAACCACATTTTTGAGTAGCAGGACTTTAGACAGGATGTAGTTACCCACACTTGCCACTCTCATTTATGTTACTTTCACAATACTTTTATTTTCTCCACCAATCCTCGCTCATTTTTGATACTAGTCTGGCTTGTAATCTTTGTTCTCTATCTATTCATTTTGTTTGATTTCCTTTACTCTGATGATCTCAACTGTCCCTCAAGTTCAGACCTCTCTCTTGATCTTTAGGTGAATGATACCACTCACCACCCAGAAATGGAGTAATAAGAAAAAATAAAATCCCCTTTTCTCTACGCACATTCAACTGCTTAGAATTTTTGCTGTTTCTGTCTCCTATAAATCTTGTCCATCCACTCGGCTCTCTATTTAAATTTCTACTGCCCCCCAACCAAACTCTTATCATCACCTGCCTGTTAGGACTTCCTAACTGGTCCCCCTGTCTTTAAGTTTTGTGCCTTCAAACTATTCTTCAGACAAGCACCAGACTGATATTTTCTAAGAAGCAAATTGAATGTTGTCCTACTTTTTTTTTTTTTTTTTGGTATTTCATACAATCTACAGGATAAGAAAGCCCTTAGCAATCTCGTTTCTACCTTCTGATGCAGCCCCTCACCTATCAATTTTATGTTCTGAGAACATTGAAAAACTTACATCAGACTTCCAGTCCCTCAAGCCTTTGTCCATGCTGTTTCTTCTCCCTGAAATGCCTTTGCCACCATCTCTTGACTCCTGCAAACACACGTATGTGCTTTCCCTCCCAGGAGAAGGTCTTTAGACCAGAAACCATGTCTTGTGATTTTTCTTTTTTCTTTTCCTTTCTTTCTTTTTTATCTCCAGCATCTAGTCCAGAGGGTCTTCAGTAAATGTTAATAAAATAAATGTATCATTTAAAATGGGAGATTAATGTTTGACCATGTATTATAATATTCTATTTCAATTTATACATTAAGATTTATTTTAAATGTCCATTAGATATAAAACAAAACTGTGATATTTCTCTTGATGTTTTCAATAGTAAGGAAGCAATTTTTAAAGAACGAGGCTAATAATTTTCACTCTGGCTCTCCATTTGGCCTTTATTAGATATTAAGTAGTTATCTTCCTTTGATCTGTGCTTGGAATCTCTCAATGAGGGTGACAAATGATTTGTCCAATGCAGACCCTAATTTGGATTAACTTTGTATCTACTGAGCAAGTAAGCAATTGTATTTTGTTTCTTTTTCTTTAACCACAACACAGGAAATTTATATCTGGAAGGATTTCCTCTTGGGCAGGCAATCTGCCTGGAAGCATTTATTGAGCACAGTGAGGATGAATCAGACTATCATGTCTCATTGTTTACAGATAAAAATAACTTCCATGAGTAGAGCAATAGAGGGAGTATTTGAGACTTGGTGATGCATAGAGATCATTAAATGTTAGAACTGACAACCAAAGATGCTACAGAATCTCTATCTGTGGCAGTCCTTAAAAGCCCTATACATTGACTTGGGAAAGTCACTCCACCATTCCATGACTTTATTGCCTGATTTGTAAAATGGACAAAATAAAGGACCTACTTCATAAGTTGTCATGAGAATTCACTGAAGTAATAAATGTGAAGCACTTAAATGAGATAATAAGTATAAAACCTGGCTCACTGTGTTCATTAATAAATGTTACTATCAATTTAGTAAACAGTGTCCAGTAATTATTGTAAGTATCTTGGTGACTCTGGAATAAAGAAGCATAAAGCATTATTTCCCTTTTATTACAATGACTCAATTAAAGAATCACTCTATAGTCATTTCCCCAAAGGCTCATCTTATTCCCAAGAACCACAAAGAAGCACCTTTGACTTTAGAAAAGTCCAAGATTTAATGTTTCTCCACCTGAATGGCTCATAAATGTTTTGTCTTGCATTGTGCTCCTAATGCGTTCTCCTATTACTGATCATCAGCATAATAAATAAGCATTTTGTAATGGTGCTCATAAACCCCAGATGATTATGCTGCACTTTACAGTTTAATCAACATTTTCGCATACACTGCCTAATTTGCTTGTAACAACCCTAGGGAGGCTGGTTTTACTATTTCCATTTTGTTCATGAGAGATGAGAAATTCAGAGGAATTACATGACCAACCTAAGGTCACAAAATTGCCAGATGGCCAGTTGGGACTCAAACCTTGGTTTTCTTACTTCAAATTCCATGTCATTGCACGAACTTTTGGTCTCTTGGCCTGGAAAAGATTGGTTTAGCAGAGCATTTGTGGAATCTTGTGTGAGTAGATGGTACTTTGGGCATGGGTTTGCTGATTTCCTACTGGGATGACAACCAACATTTGTAGTGTCCTCTATATTAGTCCATAGCTGTTTTACTTTCCATTATGGAATTACTGCATTTACTTCATCCCTGGTGAGTCCACAGAAAAACAAAACCAAAAATAACCAAATGTAAAAGGCAGGTTATTTATTTTGTTTTTTTTTGTAAGAACTCATCATATTGTAAGTTTAAAATAAATGAAGGTCATTCACCACTTAATTAAGTTTTTGAGCTTCGCATAGAATATATAGAGAAAAGCGTGCTCCATCTCAGTTTTTAAGAGTATGTGATTGTATAACCAAATACATTTTATAAGTCAATTCCACACTTTTATTTCTTTGAGACTTTGTTATTTCAGATAATGCAGTATTGCATTCTCAGTTTTGAGAGATTTTCCATTCTACCAATTCCAGTTTTGCTAATTTCTATAAGCTATTTTTTTTATCCTTCAGAGATTTGGTATTGCATTGAAATGTCTGTTGTTAAAATGTTTATCTTTGATAATAAATAATAACTAAGGCATATTATTGGCTATAAGGATTTGAAAAAAATAATTTTTGATTCTGCATACCTTGAAATTTTGTCATAAGTTCCAGAAGTCATCATTCTTGCTAATAGCATGATCTTCTATCATTTTTATATTGAACTTAAAAAAATATATTGTAAGTTACAACACTCAGCATGACATTTTAGTAATAATAATCACATGCATTATCATCATCAAATTTCCCAACAAATTTAAGCAGAGATGAAAGTCTTCCATATGGAGACATGCCAGGGTTGGAACTACAGTAATTCTGTATAGAAATAATCTTTTTTATGTTCAAAGCATAATCATTCATTTTAAAATTTGTCCAATATCATTGTGATAAACATCAAAACCCCTTCCTATCTATAATTGAATCACTTAAACACTAAACTAAGCTGTACTATTATTTATCATAACAAATGTGATGTTATTTCCAAAGTTACTAAATGCTTAGTATTAACCAATAAATTTAAATGTTCATACTGCTGTTAGCAAGGTCACCAGTGAGATTCTAGTTTCTGCATTGAAAAATTATCCTTTGATTCTCATTTTACCATTTGCAGATTTTGCAAAATTAAATTTTTCTAACATTTTGAAATCTCTCATCTCATGGCCTTCTGGATGGCAGGATTTTTTCTCTCTCTCCTCTCTGAACACGTCTCACTTTTTCCTTTCTCTGTCTCCATCTCAAGGAAACCAGAAACCCTGAAGCCATTCTACACTCTACTTTCACTCATCTCACCCTCAAATTGTCCTCCAATGTTTGTAGTGTCTATGTCCCAGATGTCTAATAAATCCTGCCCCCTCTTTATTTCCATTGCCATGACTCAGGACTTCTTCCTTCTCAACTTTATGGCCACTATGCCATCTTTACTGATTTTACTTTCTCTACTCTTATCCTGCTTGCTTTATCCCTACAATATTGTTAGAGAGACACACAAAAAAATGGAGTTTTACACCCTACAAAGTGGACAACCATTCTACAAAAACCATCCAAGGCCCCTCATGCTCTCTTTTCCTCCTATTCCTTCACAGGAACCCATGTTCTTGAAATATGATCTTGCTCACTTGCCTCTTCCTTCACCACTCCAATTTTCTCCTGGTTAGCTGCTACTCATCAAATCAGATGGGCTTTGCTTCCTTCAGAGAGCCATCTTTGACCAACCTTCCACCAAGCTGCAGTCCCAGAGCACCTGCAGAAGGGACTATCAAGAAACAAACTCCCTCTTTCTCCTCAGCACCACCTTTCCCAGCCTCCTTTGCAGTTATTACGGTCATATAACCACAAAGGACCTAGCCCAAAACAATACCCCTGGAGCTGCTCCATGCTTTTTTTGTCTTCCATGGCTGGATACAAATAAACAAGGCAACATGGGAAGCCCTGAGATGAAGATGGCAGAGTCACTATATGAGATACATGAGTCACTCTCCTTGGTTTCTGAACTATCACTTGAAGAAAAGTTTCTTGCTGATTAGGAATACCTATCTTGGACTTTGATTAAAGTACCAACTTTTATTACCACAGGTAGTTTATGCTAATACACTTTGTACACTCTAGTGAAAACATCTCCTTGTCTAAGCGGGCAGCTCTCAGGGAAAGCCTAATACACTACCTATTATACTTACTACTCAATGAGTGTTTCTAAATAATAATTAAATGAGTGAATAAAAATGCTTTCGGGACAGAAAACAGAATACATCAGACGGGACATCTTTTTTTTTTTTTAAAAGATTTTATTTATTTATTTGACAGAGAGAGCGCACGAGCACAAGCAGGGGGAGTGGCAGGCAGAGGGAGAAGCAGGTTCCCCACTGAGCAAAGAGCCCAATGTGGGACTCGATCCCAGGACCCTGGGATCATGACCTGAGCCGAAGGTAGATGCTTAACCACTGAGCCACCCAGGCGTCCCCAGATGGGACATCTTTAATCAAGTTGTCATAGTTGATGTGCAAAGTTAACTTAATTTTTAAATATTACAGTTTTTTTTTTTAAAGATTTTATTTATTTGACAGAGAGACACAGCAAGAGAGGGAACACAAGCAGGGGGAGTGGGAGAGTGAGAAGCAGGCTTCCCGCGGAGCAGGGAGCATGATGCGGGGCTTGATCCCAGGACCGTGGGATCATGACCTGAGCTGAAGGCAGATGCTTAATGACTGAGCCACCCAGGCACCCCAATATTACAGCTTTCATAAGGTAACTTTATAGTTACCCTCTTTAGAAATGCATTTTTCTTCAAATCATATCTCTGATAGACACAGATATATGCTTATAGTATGAGGTATCTATCATATTTTTAGATAATTCTCCTTGGATAGGCCAGTTTTATCCCCAATTTACTGGTATGTAGCAGATTTTAACAAGGAAGTGATAATGCTACGATCTTTTATTTACTTTTCTTAATAATCTTTTATTCAGTAGGAAGATGGTAATTAGTTTTCTAAAAAAGCTGGATAATTCTCCTAAGCCTACCATTGTTAACTATTTTGATTTGTGGTACTGCATTATAAAGGGGTCATGGCAGGTGAGATAAACCTATAAGCAATAATTAGGTGATTTTTTTTCAGTAGCTAATAATCAAATTTTAAAGCTGAAATTCTGCAATCTTAGTGTTTACCCATCATTTATATAAGATAGTCTAATAAAAAGGCATAATATTGACTCTTAGAATGAACCACCCTTTGTATAATTATATGGAACTATAAAAGTGGGTGCAACCTATTGACTCTGTCAGGAAAAGAACAGTTCTTTACTTGGACATTTATACTTGTGTAACATCAGAAACAGGATGTCAATTTCTGTGAATGAAGGTAAGCATAATTCTTACTATCTTGTAACTTTCATATTTTTAAAGGATAATGCATAGATTCAGATGTTAGATGAGTCAAGTTTTCCCATGTAAGAAATTAGTAAAATTTTAATACTAATTATATATCTGAAATGCCAGTTTGGGTTTCAACTGAAAGGAATGTAGGCTCTCATTTTACATTTGATGTTATTTAGTTTTAATCTGACCTACTTCCCATCATGCACTGGATAAAATAAAAACTTTATTTTACAACTAATTCAATTCAAATTGTTTAAGCTATTGTCCAGAATTCATTAAGAAGCTTAAGACTTGGGATCCTAAAAACTTCTTCTCTTCACAGACTGAGATAAGTTAATACATCCTTGAAACAGTAAACAATATCTCTAAATACTAAAGACAGACTTTGAACTACAGACATTATTAGTGTTAGCTACTTAGGAGAAATCTGATAAAATGTTCTCATATTTTAAATACTTTAAAATTTAAATAATTTAAAATATCCTTGGACTAAAAACATTCCATATATAATAAAGTTGTTAAGGTAAATAGCAGAGGTGCTAAAGAAAAAAGAGCTTTCTTTTGTATTCTTACTGCCCTAGTCTAAAATGATCTACATATAAATTGGTTAAGTGCATATCAAGTAAAGTTGTAACCTACAGGCCTTTTATAATCAGTAGGAAGCTTCAATTGTACTTTCAAATCCTATAAAGGAATACTACTACTATGAGAAATCTGCCATTATCTCTCATTCACTGGCAGATATCATGGCAACATTTTAAATTTTGTCTGTTGCCTCAGGTTAAATAGTTAGAAATAAAAATACACAATGTAAAGGTTAATCCCATCATAAAATTTTGGCTATCACTTCAGGTTAAATAGTTAGAAATAAAAATTCACAACATAAAGATTAATTCCATCATCTAAGTTATGGAATAAAAGTTTATAAGAATACAAATAAATTTTGGGGCACCTGGGTGGCTCAGTCGATTAAGCGTCTGCCTTCAGCTCAGGTCATGATCCCAGGGTCCTGGGATCAAGCCCCACGTCGGGCTCCCTGCTTGGCGGGAAGCCTGCTTTTCCCTCTCCCACTCCTGCTTGTGTTCCCTCTCTCGCTATGTCTCTCTCTGTCAAATAAATAAATAAAATCTTTTTTTTCAAAAAAAGGAACACAAATAAATTTATATACCTAATTTTATTCCAAAATTTGAAATATTATTTGGCGTGAGCCAATTAACTTTTAGTAAGGTGTTCCTTGTCTAAAAGGCCAATTTAATTAGCTTTTTAAATATCTCACATTTTAAATAATCTTATCAGATTTGCATTTTTATTAACTGCTTCAATAATTTCTTTAGACTCTGGTTGCTAAGGGCCCTGGGAATGGTGCTGGTTTAGATCATCTATGTACAGCAATTAGTCTTCTGGGAAGTAGACAGAGCAGAATTTGCTTCAGGTTTCTCTGTAACAAAGCACACAGAGTTTCTCTGATTCCCTGGTAGAAAAGAGCATTTCATAGGTGTCCACAGTAGTGTGTGTGTGTGTTTGTGTGTGTGTGTGTGATTTATGTCACTATTTATCAATATTGAGCAGTTTTCTGTGTGAGACTGGCTGTCACGCAACTGATGACACAGCCTGGTGAGTAGGAGCTCATGAATATTAGTTCCCTCCCTCCCCGCCTTACCCTGATCCTTTTCTAATGTAACTTAAACATTTCAACACATGCTCTATGAAACATTTCTCCTTTCCACACAATTTGGCAGAAACAGGGTAGAATTTTTTTAAAATTATGTAAAAAATAAGAGAAAGCAATTGAAATAAGATAGTTGTCTGAGTACACATATTTATTTCCTTTCCATCTGAAAACCTATGAAATGCCAAAAAAAAAATTTTAATAAGGAGTAAAATACAAACAAAGGTATGAAAACAAAAAAGCAATGCCCGGTGATGGGTATTAAGGAGGGCACATATTGCACGGAGCACTGGGTGTTATACGCAATGAATCATAGAGCACTACATCCAAAACTAATGATGTACTGTATGGTGACTAACATAACATAAAAAAAAAAAAAAGAAAAGCAATGCCACCTACAGTCTAGAAATGTTAAAGAATTCTGGAAAGATAGAGGGTGGGCAAGATCACATCTATAGAGATACAAATAAAGGAAAACACTGTGATGGGAAAATGACAAGGGAGCCAGGCCACAGGATAAAAGTGGTTTTTAAGCATTCCTCAGAGCAGTTGCTAAAGGGGGAGAAATGGTCAGAGTAAGCCTAGTCAATACATCTCCCCTCTCTAATTTGTAGTAAGCAGTGGACAGCAATGGTGTTTCCCAAAGCCGAAAGTGGAGTGTGGGCAATGCGGCCCCGGGAGGCAGGGCAATATTCCAAAAAATAAAAATTTCTTCATTGGGGTGCCTGGGTGTCTCAGTCGGTTGGCTCAGGTGGTGATCTCAGGGTCCTGGGATGAGTCCTGCATAGGGCTTCCTGCTCAGCAGGGAGCCTGCTTCTCCCTCTCCCCCCCCCACCCTCACCCCTGCTTGTGCACAATTGCTCTCTCTCTCCTCTCTCTCTCAAATAAATAAAATCTTTTAATAAAAATAAAAATTTCTTCATGAAATTAAAAAAAACATTTGAATGATAGACATTACTGGAGAGCAAAATAGTGAACTGGAAGATGAAGTCAAAGAATTTTCCCATGATACAGTGTAAAAGAAAAAATTATATATGTGTGTGTGTATATATATATGCATACCCATATATATGTATGAGTATGAATTCATACATATAAATGAGTGACAGTAAGCTTAAGATGCAGGGAAAGATGGATCAGGAAATGTTAATATGTAACCAGAAAAATTAAACAGAAAGAAGATATATAAACATTTACACATCCAGCTGGAAATAGACACTTAGCATCAATTCCTCCTTCTTTTGCCAAGTGTACTCCAATTGGTGTGGTGGAAATGATCCTTCCCCATTCTCAGTCCATGCAATTCAGTTGACTCCAAGTATGACTTTGACAAAAGGCATGTAACTCAGATCTGAATAATCCGATCATTGTTTTTCTGGCTATGGTGACTAAGATATTGAATTTATAACTTAATTAGAGCCAGTGGTACATCATGAAATTTTGTAGAGCTGGTAGAAAATTCAGTGATTATACCCATAGATATAAATTTGAAAGATTTCAGCCAGGTGCTGCTGTAGGTGAGCCTTCAAAGAAGTGGAGAAATCTCTTGCTCTTGATGTAAAAAAGAGAAAGAGAGGAACAGCTTAAAAAAAAGATTTTATTGGTTTATCTGAGAGAGAGAGAGTGAGAGAGCACAAGACAGGGAAAGGAGAAGCAGACTCCCCACTGAACAGGGAGCCTGACTCAGGGCTTGATCTCAGGACCCCAGGATCATGACCTGAGCCAAGGCAGACGCTTAACTGACTGAGCCACCCAGGTGCCCCAAGAAACAGCTTTGATGACATTAAGTCCCGGATCCATCTGGATCTTAAGCTAGTTCTACAACAGACCTTTTTAGTTTTGGAGCCAATTAATTCTAGTTTGGGTTAAGCCAGTTCTGGTTGTGTTTTTCTATTAGTTGCCATGAAAAGATGCTTAACCTATGTAGAAATAAATAATGATAGGGGCGCCTGGGTGGCTCAGTCGTTAAGCATCTGCCTTCGGCTCAGGTCATGATTCCAGGGTCCTGGGATCGAGCCCCGCATCGGGCTCCCTGCTCAGTGGGAAGCCTGCTTCTCCCTCTCCCACTCCCACTGCTTGTGTTCCCTCTCTCGCTGTGTCTCTCTCTGTCAAATAAATAAATAAAATCTTTAAAAAAAAAGAAGAAATAAATAATGATACTAAACAAAAGAGAAGAAAATTTCCTAGAGCCCAAGAAAGATAATCACTAGATTAGAAGCAACCACAGAGTACAGAACAAGATAAACAACAGAAAATCCCCACTGAGTTACATGATGGTGAAATTTCAGAACACAAAGAATATAGTAAAAGTCCTAAAGGTTTCAGAGAAAAAAGTGAAGTACCAAGAAATGAATGAGAAATAGCTTGACATAAGACACTTTATCTGCAAATATTGGATGGAAAAAGGGAACAATAAAGTTAAAATTTCTGAGGGAAAATGACTTTGAAAGAGTTTTGTATCTATTAAACTGCTATCTAATAGGAAGCCAAAATAAGGAGATTTTTGGACATGCAAGGACCTAGGCATGTTACCACCAAATAATACTTTTCTGGCAGAATTACTTACATATAGAATCTAGAAAAATTAATACGAATCCAAGAAAAAGAATTACAAAGATTGTGAGAAACAACAATTTACAATTGTCTAAATATTTTATAAAGTTTAATTTCTTAAAAATCAGAAACTAAAATACTGGGTGTATTAATATGGATAGAAGAGACACTTAGGGAGGAAAGAAATGCAAGCATGCTAAGCTTATTATATTGTAAATGGGGAAGATATAGACAATCATTAACTTTTGAGGTTAACAAAAATCTTAAGTCATTTAAACAAGTAACAACAATATGATATTTTGATGACTTCTCATCAGAAACAATGGAGGACAGAATAATATTTGAAGTCCTTAGGGCGCCTGGGTGGCTCAGATGGTTAAGCGTCTGCCTTCGGCTCAGGTCATGATCCCAGGGTCCTGGGATCGAGCCCCACATGGGTCTCCTGGCTCAGCAGGGAGTCTGCTTCTCCCTCTCCCTCTGCCTCTCTCACTGCTCATGCTCTCTCTCTCTCTCTCTATCTCAAATGAATAAATAAAATCTTTAAAAAAAAAAAAAAATTGAAGTCCTTAAAAAAAAAATAACTGTTAAACAGAAGTTCTCCATCCAGCAAAAGTGTGCCTTAACATTTTTCAAACAGAACTGCCTTACAAAAAATTCCAAAAAAGTCCTCCAGATTGAAAAGAGAGGACACTATACAGTAACTCAAATCTACAGGAAGAAATGAGTAGTGGATATGGTAAATACAACACTATATTTTGGAGTGCATAACATAAGAAAATAACATTTTAAAAACCTACCAATAAATGAGAATGGTTTTCTAAAAGAATTGTTGGACACAAAAGAAGGCAGTAAAGAAAGAACAGATGGTAGAAAAAGATAGGAGACGTAGAAAACAAGTATCAAAATATAATTATCATAGCAACAATTACATTAAATGTCAAAGACTAAACATTAATTAAAAGGCAGAGACTATCAAGCTGGATAAAAGAGCAATATCTAACTCTACTATATACAGGAAACACACTTTAAAGACACAAATAGGTTAAAAGTAAAAGGATGGAAAAAGATTTACTATGGAAACAATAAATATGTGATATCTGCAATAGCTATCTCAGACAAAACCGACTTTAACAGGAAATATTACTAAAGACAAAAATATCTTGTAATGATAAAGGAAAAATACAACAGGAAACCAATAATTACAAATATGCATACATCTAAGAACAGAAGATCCCCAAAATGAAGTAAATACTGAACAGAATGAAGAGACTAGACAATTTAACAATTATAATTGAAATGTTAATACTCCCCTCTCAGTATCTGATAGAAGAATAGACAGAAAATCACTAAGAATATAGAAGGCTTGAGCAGCACTATTAACTAACTGGACCTAATAACCTATTGAGAAACTTGACCAAACCACAGAAGAATACACTTTCTTTTCAAGTAATAATCTCCAGGATAGACCACATGCCAGCCATAAAACATGTTTCAACAAGTCTACATTTGAATTTAGACAGACTAAAATCATACAAAGTATGTTTCCTGACCACAACCAGATTGGATTAGAATTCAACAACTGAAAGAAATTTGGGGAAACCCCACATATTTGGAAATTAAACATTACACTTCCAAAAAATAACTTATGAGTAAAAGCAGCAGCTACAAATGAAAACAACAACAAATTAGAGTTTATGGGATGCCACTAACACAATGTTTAAAAGTATCTTGTAGCTTTAAATGCTTACAGTAGAAGGATGAAAGATCTAAAATCAATAACCTAAGGTTACATACCAAGGAAGTAGAGAAAGAAGAGCATATCAAACCCAAAGTAATTAGGAAGAAAAATCAGAGAGAAAAAAACAATGAAAACAATGAAACCTAAAGTAGAAAGACAATAGAGAAAAACCAATAAAATTAAAAACTGGTTCTTTGTAAATATCAAGAAATTTGATAAACCATTAGCCAGAAAAGAGAGATGACACGAATTATCAAAATCAGGAATGAAAGAGGGGACATTACTGCAGGTCCTATAAGAATTAAAAGGATTATAAGGGAATTTTATGAATAAACTTATGCCAAAAATAGACAAATTAGATGAATAGATAAAGTTATTGAAAGGCACAAATTACCCAAATTTACTCAAGAAAAGTACAAATTCAGAAAAGACCTATAAAAAGATAAGAAAAGTGAATTGGTAATTAAATATATTCCCAGAAAGAAAACAAAAAGCCCAGACAACCCAATTCATCAGGCTGCACTGGTGACTTGTAACAGAAATCTTAGAAAGAAATAACAATATTATGTGTACTACTTCAGGAAATAGAAGGGAACAGTTCTCAACTCCATCAATGAGGCCACTTACACTGATACCAAAGCCATACAGAGACATTACACAGAAGAAAAGCTACAGACCAATATTCTTCATGAATGTAAACACCAAAATCCTTAACAAAATATTAGCAGACTGGGGCGCCTGGGTGGCTCAGTTGGTTAAGCGACTGCCTTCGGCTCAGGTCATGATCCTAGAGTCCTGGGATCGAGTCCCGCATCGGGCTCCCTGCTCAACAGGGAGTCTGCTTCTCCCTCTGACCCTCCCCCTCTCATGTGCTCTCTCTCTCTCTCTCTCTCTCTCAAATAAATAAATAAAATCTTAAAAAAAAAAAAATTAGCAAACTGAATTCAGCAACATATAAAATGTTGACTTAATATTAGAAAATCAATTAATGTAAAATAATAGAATAAATGAGAAAAAGCACACAATCACCTCAATAGCTGTAGAGAAAGCATCAGATAAAATTTAACACCCCCTCATGATTAACAACTCTTAACAAAGTCATCATGGAAGATATGTTCCTCAACCTAATAATAGGTAATTATGAAAATTCTAATATTAACATCATACTCAATGGTGAAAAACAATGCATTTCCCCTAAGACTGGGAAAGAGGCAAGATGTCCACTCTCTGGACATCTATTCAACAATGTCCTGGAGCTTCTAACCAGTGCATTATGGTGGAAAAAAAGAAGTTAAAGGCATATAGTTGGGAAAGAAAGAAGCAAACTGTCCTATTAGAGCAAAAGACATGATCTTATATGTATAAGTTTCTAAGAAATCCAGAAAAAAAAAAAACTATTAAAGTTAATGAGCAAGATTAACAAGGTTGTAGGTTCTAAGAGCAATATAAAAATTCAAATTTTATTTTTATATTTATTTTTTAAAGATTTATTTATGTGACACAGAGAGAGACACAGTGAGAGAGGGAACACAAGCAGGGGGAGTGGGAGAGGGAGAAGCAGGCTTCCCGCTGAGCAGGGAGTCCGATGTGGGGCTCGATCCCAGGATCCTGGGATCATGACCTGAGCCGAAGGCAGATGCTTAACCGACTGAGCCACCCAGGTACCCCTATCTTTATACTTTAACAACAGATAATCTGAAAGTGAAATTAAGAAAACAATTCTGTTCAAAATACCTTAAAACTAATAAAATTCTTAGGAATACATTTAACAACAACAAAGTATATGACCTGTCCATGGAAAACTGTAAAACCCTGCTGAGAGAAACCAAGAAACATCTACATAATAGAGAAAAATGCCATGTTTCTGGATTAGGAGACTTGATATTGTTAAGATGGCACTTCTGCCAAACTGATATATAGACTAAATGCAATTCCTCTCAAAATCCTTGCAAGCTTTTCCATGGAAATTGACAAGCTGATCCTAAAATTTATAGTGCAAAGAACTTAGAATAGCCAAACCAATTTGGAAAAAGAAGAACAAATTTGGAGGATTTACACTATCTGATTTCAAAATTTACCATGAAGCTACAAAATCAAGACTGTGTGGTATTGACTTACTTATGCACAGACTTATCAATGGAATCGAATATGAAGTCTAGAAACAAACCCATATATTTATGGTCATTTGATTTTTGACCATGGTCCCAAGGCAAGTCTATGAAGAAAGCACACAATAGCTGTAGAGAAAGCATCAGATAAAATTTATAGTTTTATTTAACAAATGGTAACAAGTGAATATCCATATGCAATAAAAATGAACTTATACCTCTACCTCACACCCCATACAAAAATTAACTCAAAATGAATGTAAGAGAATAAAATCATAAGCCTTTTTATTGTGAACATAAGCAAAAATTGCTGTATATGACACCCAAAGCACAATCCATAAAAACTAATTAGACGCTTATCAAAATTAAGTTTCACTTCTCAAAAGACACCATTAAGAAAATAAAGAGAAGCCACAGACTGCAAAAATTTGTGAATCATTCATCTGACACAAGACTTGCATCCAGAATAAAGAACTCTTACAACCTAATATTAAGAAGACAACTCAATTTAAATAAGCAAAATAATTTAATAAGCATTTTGTTAAGAAGATGTATGAATGGCTAATAAGAAACAAGAAACAAAAAACAGTCTCATTAGCCATTAGGGAAATGCCAATTAAAACCATAATGATATACCACTATATACACACTAGAATGATTATAATCAAAAAGATTGCTGACACCAAGTTTTTGTGAGGATACAGAGAAACTGGAATCCTCATACAGTGCTGGTGGGCATGTAAAATGGCCCAGCAACTTTGGAAAATGGTTTGGCAGTTTCATACAAAGCCAAACACATACTTATCATATGACCCAGCAATTCACTGCCAGGTATTTAACCAAGAGAAATGAAAATATGTGTCCACAGAAAGATTTGTATGAAAAACTTCATAGCAGCATTACTTATGATAAACTAAAATTAAAAATAATCCAAATACCCAACAACTAGTAAATGGTGATAAACTTCAATATTATCCTTCTAAGGAATTCCATTCCATGGGTGGAATTGATGGCAATCTGCAAAATCTATTGATAGATTTTTTTGGGGGGGGGAGCTTCCATAGTCCCAAAATATAATCATGCCACATTACCTGCCCTTATGTTCAGCCCAGTAGCCCTCTAGGTCAAGTAGTCCACAAACCTTTATTTAGCACAGGATGTATGCCAGGTCCTGGAGCCATGAGGGTCTTAAAACAGGTGCTGGAGATTGCCAGGTGATTATGACCATCCAGGGCCTTAAAGAAGCACACAGATTGTCCCAACAACAGACTGCCGAAGCTAAGTTTTGGCCTGTGCAAAGTGTAATCAGTTTTTGAAAGTTTTTTTTTTCTTTCTAACCTTGTAGCCTAAACATAGTTGCTACAGTTTCAAAGCCTCCACTGAATGAAAAGAGAGAAGCAGCCTCTTCAGCTGAGAGGAGACACCTTCCACTCCACAACTTACACCCATGCTGTTGATTAATAGATGCAGGGCAGGCCCATGAAGATAAGCCTTTCACAAACAAAGCTGAGGGTAAACAAGCCGGCCGCAGTCAATGCGATTTAACCTTTAACCTAACAGTCATTTTTTTTTTAGCCATTCTGAAACACCAAATCGTGAGATTAGTATTGGCATCCACAGGAAATGGGACCTGAGGTTCAAAGGGACCTGATCTAGTTGCTCAAATCAGTGCTAGGATTTAATCTCTCTCCCTATTCTTCTGGAAAGAGAAGTTTTCATTAAAATCTTATTTCCAACTCAAAGAGTCTAAAATGAAAAGGGAAATCCAACCTCAGAAGCTTTGGGGGGGGGGGGAAATCCTAAAAAAGAAAAATCTTCCCAACGGACTCAGTTATTCTCTCATTCTCAATTCCCCCCTCCCTTCCCTCCCCTCCACCGCCCGCCGCGGTCCTGCGGGTGGGCGGTTCTTACTGTTTTTATTATAAAAGATTCCAGAGTCCTTGGATCCACCCAGACCTGACACCTTGACTCAGGGGGTGCGCGGCCGAGCCAGGCAAGTCGCGCGTGCTCTGGGCCCGAAGCGGCGAACGGGGGACGGTCTCGGCGCGGCCACGAGGTCTGCGTCCCTGCCTCCTCCCCGCGCCCCTCTTGCTTCCTACGCTGCCGGCAGCCCGGGACGCGGAACCCCTTCCAGAAGTTCTCTCGGCCTGAGGGAGAGCGAGTTGCCGGCAGCTCTCCGCGCTCCCGCGCCTCAGGTGCCCGCGCTCGTGGGGAGCAGCTGGTGCAGGTGGCGCCGGGGTGCGGTCGATGAGGCGCAGCCTGAGGAAGATGCTGAGCCCTGGGGAGCAGGAGGGGCCCCAGGGCGCAGTCTACCAGGGCGTGGAGAACGACATGGACGACTCCAAGGACTCGCTTAAGGTACCCCGGGCGATGGGCGGTGGGGACGGGTCCGGAGCCCGGGCGGGGGCGGCAGTGCTTAACTCTGCCCTGCGGCGTTCGGGGTTTGCCAGCCGGCAGCCCCGGGACGGGAGGACGCCGGGCACTGGGGACCTTCTCAGAATTGGGGGGGTGGCGGTGGGCGCGAGGGGCCGCGTTAATGAGGCGCCCCAGCAGCGCCTGCTGTGTCCTTTCTGTTTGCCTGCGGGTTTGCTCAACCTGCCCTTACCCCTGCGGGGGCACCTGCAGTCTGGGGAGACTTACCCCAAAGTACTGGGACTGGCGGGACTGGCGAGTTCCTCCAGGGAGTGGGGGCGTCAGGAAGGACTGTGGAAGAGGAGGCCCTCTGACGTTGGCTAGGTGGTCTTCGCGAGGCGCTGAGGGCTAGGATGGGCTTGAGTCGTTTGCGCGGTTCCCGGGACACCCTGGCGTCCGGAGAGGCACACTGGCCCCAGAGGGCACGCCCAGGGCACAGAGGCTGTTGAGGGCTCAGCAAACCCGCCCCTGGCTTTCCTCACACGGTCAGCAGGAGGAAGCGTCTCTTTTTAAACGTTAAAATATCACGTCTTTCCAACCTACCCCCCCCCCCCACCTCAAATCCATTTCCTGAAGTGGAATCAAGTTAACAGTGCCTCATGTATTTTCCAGAGCGCGGGGAAGGGGGAGTTTGCACAAATACACACACGTGACTTACAAAATTATATTTTAGAGTACTTTAAAATTCACCTGGAGATGTACCTCACTCTTTTTTGCAGCTTTATAGTATTCCCTTGTGTGAATGTATCATGATTTACCTAACTAGTTCAGCATGAGTAGACACTTAGGTTGTGTTTTTGTTTTATTTTGCTATCACACACGTGATTGTGTTTGTGAGTGTGAGTACAGCTGATTCTGTTAGTATATTAGTGAATATGTATGCATGTCAAAGTCTTAGCAGGACCAAGAGGTATGTACAGCTTTAATTTTGATAGAAATCACCAGATTGACCTCTAAATAGGTTGCACAAATTGACACTGTTGCCAATAGTGTGAGTCAGGCATATGTAGTAAATCACACAAACTGACAAACCACACTTCTCCTATTTGCGCATACAGATTAAACACTGGCTTTTTTTTTTTTTCCCTCCCCCTTAATAATAGCATATTAACTAGGGTTTTTGGCTTAATCCAAAGAACTGAGATCATGAGCTGACTTCAAGTGCCAGGATAGTGTCTTTGGCATTAATATTATGGACTGTAAGAAAATTTTACATTTCAAAAATCTCATCAGAAATACTTCACTTACCAATGTGGTTTTGTTTTCAAGAGGTATTTGCTGAAGGATTTCTGTAACACAGAGTCTCAAACTTCATGTTTTTAATTGTCTTCATTTAGTTTTATGGCCTAAGTCAAGTAGAGCTATTTATGTTATTTAAGGCTTTTAGAAGCTACAATAGAGCTTGTAGTTGGAAGGGTTTATGTATTTTATTACCTACAGTAATTATAGATCATTCTGTAGGAATGTCAGTGGTGAGACTAATTACAAATCAGTACCATAATACTGTGGAGAGTTCTGACTCTAAGGATTTCCTGATTAAAAACATACGGTGTATAGTATTTTCTCCAGCATAGACACACCATGTCAGGAATACTAACAAAATCAAAGAATGGAAGAAACCTTAGAAGATGAGAAATGTGGAAAAAGAACCATCTGACTGAGGCCTTTACCTTTTTCCATGACTTTCTTTCAAGAGTTAATACTTTAGCATTTGACTCTTCATTTGTTACAATCTTTCACCTAGCTTCCCTCTTTTTTTTACCCCATTACTGCTTATATGTATTTCATTAAAGCAACCTAGAACAAATGTATTTGATATCTGTTTTAAAGTGCTTAGAATTAGCTTCTTTAAAAGTGATCTAATCTGTTATGTTCTGTATCTAGTCATAGTTTGGAATCCAAAAGAATCTGAAGTAACCCTGTGACAATAAAAAACTATTGAATGAATATATAATAATTTTGTCTAAATGACATCCTTGGATTACTTTCAGAACTTTAAGAAGTCTCTTCAAGGGGCGCCTGGGTGGCTCAGTCATTAAGCGTCTGCCTTCAGCTCGGGTCATGATCTCAGGGTCCTGGGATCAAGCCCCGCATTGGGTTCCCTGCTTGGCAGGAAGCCTGCCTCTCCCTCTCCCACTCCCCCTGCTTGTGTTCCTGCTCTTGCTGTCTGTCAAATAAATAAATAAAAATCTTAAAAAAAAAAAAAAAAAAAGTCTCTTCAAAACCTGACTTAACATGTCATGTACTGAATTCAGACTGTTTAACACATCTGATGAGCTTATATAAAGTACTTAGAGGCTCTCTTGTCATTGTGAATTCAGCAGTACCTTATGAGCATCTGAACCTAGTACTTGTTCTCAAGAGTGTGTAATTGGGTTTGTGTTGACAGCACATCACTGAACAGACCTGTAAATTGTTCTCTCTGGCACTGTGGGGTGGGCAGTGTAATCCCTTTCTTATCACTGGGAGAACATCAAATTCAAGTGCTAAAATACTTCCAAATGTAATTAGACACTTTCTTTGATAGAGTGAGACATTGAGAAATAGCTTATTTCTGTAAGAACCTCATTTTTAATTTATTACTGAATCTGTTTAAATTTGGAAATGGTTGCATGCTCATTGTTCTATCCTTCATTCACTAAAATTATGTGTAGTTACATAGAATTTTGTAGTTGAAAAGTGATACATGTGTATTTAAAGACTGTCATAGAAAAATGATTTCTTTGGTACTATTCTGTGATAACAGCAAAAACCAAAGTTCAAACTTCTAAGGGATTTTGTTTTATTTATTTCAACCTGGTATTTATTGAATGGATCCTTTTTGTTGTTGAGTAAATCCTAATATGCTCCATGTTTATTAACTATATTAAAACACGTTAAGTACTTTAACACTTAATTTTATTTCATATGTGTCAAACATGACCAGTCACAGCCAAAGGTAGAATTAAAGCAAGTACCTGGATCATTTGTTTGGAGGAGGTTTCTGTATTTTCAGGAAGTAGTTATTTTACGGTGGTTTCTATGAAAAGCTACTGTCTTGTAAAATGTTTTTGTTTCATGTGATGAAATATTTGATAAGAAATACCTTCAGAAAAAAATCAGATGTATTATTTGGTCACATACTTGCAAAGCTGGGGGCAACACTGAGAAATAATTTTAGTCTATATATTAGCATAGCCCTGGAATGATGTTGCATTCCTTTTTCCCCACTGATTTTTAAAAAGGTAGTCTGGGGAAATTCTAGTGTGTCCATATGGCCCACCTGTTGCTCTGTAAGAGCTCTGGATTTTCCTTATTTCTCTCTTTCCTTCACTCTCTCTTTTTGGAAAACCTATTTACATATATAAAGTATCATGCAAAACAAGTATCCAGATGTGTAGCGCACATTCAGCACAGACAGTGTGAGGAATGAACTAGAGAGTGTTTCTCAAACTTTTTCCATGTCTTAGAATCCCTTTAAACTTAAAATTGGTGATTCCAAAGAATGCTTGTTTATGGGGTTAAAGCTAGAGACAGAAAGAAAGGCTAGGCTAGAGAATGGCATCTTGTAGCTCTCGTGAGAGCCTCAAGGAGGAGGGTGAATTTAGGAGGGCATCAGGAAGGTGGATTGGAAAGGAAAGAGAGCAGGGCACACTTCATTCAGGTAGACAGCCTGGTATAGCTCAAGCTAAGCACTACGTGAACACGGCACAGCATGGTGCTAGAAGAGGCTGGCTTCTGGAATAGAACACTTGTGTGCAATTCAGGGACATGTCAGAGTTTGGCTACAGCCTCAGTTTTGGCCCAAACTCTGCAATTCAGCTGTGGCTTTGCCTTTGGCAATCAAATATCAAAATACCTAATTCAATGCCATTTCTGGTGTCTTTGGACCGGTGTGTTATCAGTGATACCATCATATCTAAACAATGTAAAAATGTTAGCAATAGAATAAGGTATGTTGTTCATATTTGTTGATAATACCTAAATACTCCCTTTCAAATATAAGGAATTCTAGAAGCAACTTTGAATAACACTCTTGTCAGTCAATTGAAGTGTAATTAATAAATATGATTATAATTATTTTGAAGATTTTTTTTTTTCTTTTTAAAGATTTTATTTGAGAGAGAGAATGAGAGAGAGCATGAGAGTGGGGTGAGGGGCAGAGGGAGAAGCAGACTCCCCCCCTGAGCAGGGAGTCCAATGAGGGGCTTGATCCCAGGACCCTGGGATCATGACCTGAGCCTAAGGCAGACGCTTAACTGACTGAGCCACCCAGGTGCCCCCAATTTTGAAAAGTCTTAATTTTTTGTATAAAACAGATACTAAGAATTTTCAAGTAGGGAACTAGAATAGATTGTCAGTTAATATAGATGCTAAAAGAGAATACTTAATTTTTAGAAAAACAGTATACTTTTGATCTAAAATGTTTATGAAAATTTAAATAATGCAAGGCAGGATAATAGAAGCAAGTTCATCACATGAAGATTTTTATAAAATTTTGTTTGCAATAGTAACATTAATATCAAATAAAATTATTTTTAAAGATTTATTTAATTTTTAGTAAGTTTATTCTGTTTAGGCCATGAGACTTTCTAGAAAAAGTTCTGTTTGGGAATTTTTCATATCTTGTGAGAATGAATCAAAAGCAGAATGTCAATATTGTCACCACAAAATTTTACAAGGAAAAGACACAATGTCATTTATGATAAATCATCCTCAGTCCAGTCATAATAAAGAATATAAAAAGCATGAGGAAGAAAAGAGAGTATTAGAGAAAAATAAGGTATTCAGAAAAAGCTCTCACTTCTCCCCTGACATCAGTGGAAATGAGCATGTGTTTGGAGCTACACTTTCACAGGCCACTGTGCCAAAAACTTACTGAACTGGCTTTCCAAAGGCTATTCTTATGGTTTAAAATATTTTAGTCTGTCACACAACTCATTCTATGATAATGGTTTTTACCTCCGCTTCAGTTTCTCTCGTATGTTGGTTTTTCCATCGTTGACCAGTCAGCCAAAATACATATTCCATGCATCTCCTGTTCAAGTTCTGACTTTGCCATTTACTGGGTGCCTTTGGGCAAATTGTGTAACCTCTCCGTGTCCTTGTGTCCTAGTCCTATTTACTTTATCATAAGCATGATAAATAGTTTTGGATGATAGTAACCTTTTAACAATTAACTTGTATTGAGATGCCTGGGCAGCTCAGTTGGTTACTCGTCTGACTCTTGATTTTGGTTCAAGTCATGATCTCAGGGTTGTGGTATTGAGTCCCACATTGGGCTCCACCCTCACCAGATTCTCTCTCTCCTTCTCCCTCTGCCCCTCCCAACTTAAAAATTACCTTGTATTATTAAGTTTTACATATGCTCGTTGGAGGTAACAATTTTTTATATACTTCCAGGTGGTTTTTGAAGGAAGTA
Organism: Halichoerus grypus; assembly: GCF_964656455.1. Taxonomy (NCBI): domain Eukaryota; kingdom Metazoa; phylum Chordata; class Mammalia; order Carnivora; family Phocidae; genus Halichoerus; species Halichoerus grypus. Next base: position 59,586,914 of record NC_135716.1, read on the forward strand.
CATGTAGATTTAAAAACCTTATGAAGAAACGAAAGAAATTAAGCAAATATGATATGAACGCATCCCCTTTGCACCATGCTGCGGAAGAAGGTCAAGTGGAGCTGTTGGAGATGATCATCAATGACTCCTCTTTCGAAGGTCACAGGATGTTACAATGAGTGCTGTATAAGTCCATCATCCCATTAGATTCATTGGGAAGAGTGGTATGAAGTAATTTTGAAGGGCAGATTAGTTCCAGATTATAAAGGGCTTGAATATCTCACTCAGGAGTGTGACTTTTCCCTTCAGGCCAGTTTCCACTGAAATACTGCAAAGGATGGTTCAGGGATTTGGGACATTGCACAACATGCAGAGATTTTGTTTATATACATTTTATGTATTCTTCTTTACTATTTCCACTGAGGTCATTCTGTACTTAAATTGCATCATTGAACAGGTTCGCCTGGGTGGCTCAGTTGGTTGGGCGACTGCCTTCGGCTCAGGTCATGATCCTGGAGTCCCAGGATCGAGTCCCACATCGGTCTCCCTGCTCAGCAGGGAGTCTGCTTCTCTCTCTGACCCTCTTCCCTCTCGTGCTCTCTATCTCTCATTCTCTCTCTCTCAAATAAATAAATAAAATCTTTAAAAAAAAAAAAAAAAAAAAAAAAAAAAATTGCATCATTGAACAAAATCAAGGCTCCTATCCAGCTTCGTGCACACACAACCATGTTTGAGAAACTCAGCTGTAGTCACATAAGGAAGGGCGATGCCACAGATTTAAGCAGTGAGATACTGTGATAAGACCTTTATTATTTAAGATGATTCCATCAGTATTGTGGGAGATGGATTGGAAGTGGAAGCCCAATTGAAAAGCTACTTTAGTAGCAAAGAGTCCATGAGGGTTTTGAGATTGCAATAGGGAGAAAGGGAGAGAATCAAGAGCTATTTTGCATGTAGAATGGACAGTGCTTGATAAGAGATTGAGTGTGAGGAGTAAGCAGCAAGCAGTTGAACTGACTTTGAGATTTCTAATTTAGGAGATTAGGCTAATAGTGTAGCTATCCAGAAAAGAAGGCATATAAAAAGAACAGAAGAAAAGTGAGAGTGAGGTGTGAATAATAATGAATTTGGTTTGGTCATACTAAGTCTGAAAGGTCCAGAGGACCTCTACTTGGAAATATCCAGTAGACTAGTAGACTAGTAGCTAGTGTTCTAGTAGACTAGAACTCTAGAAGGAAGAGAGCTGCCCCCACAGGGCCATTGTTCATAGAAAGTATCTGAAGCTATGGAAGTACATGGAAATCCTTTAGGGGACTGTGAAATTGACAGCAAAGGTAGCTTAAGGGTAGGGCACTGACATTAAGGATCAGATGGCAGAGGAAAAGCCGGCAAGAGAGTGGTGAAGAAGGCGGTGGATAAGAGATTGATGGTACAGAAGCCCGGGGAAGAGTTATCAGATAGACGCATAATAAGGGTAACTGCACCCAAGAGCTCAAGTAGGAAGATCACAATAACCCTTGTGTTAAAGGGCCTCATTGACCTTTGTAAAAATGATTTCTGAAAACTGATAGAGATAAAAGTCAAATTCAAGTTATTTAATTAGTGAACGGGAATTTATTATTGTAGGCCCCTGCTTAAGTTTGGTGCTGAATGAAATGCTTGAATGGAGTGACTTGATCAGACAGAATGGTCAAAGGATGTATATGAGTATGAGAGAGTGGGAGTGTGTGTGTGTGTGTGTGGGGGGGTGTTGCTGAGAATGAGGTACTTGGATGAATGAAAGGAGAGTGGAAAGATAAATTTTAAAAGGAGGAAAATGGTCAGGTGGCGCCTGGGTGGCTCAGTCGTTTAGCATCTGCCTTCAGCTCAGGTCATGATCCCAGGGTCCTGGGATCGAGCCCCGCATGGAGCTCCCTGCTCCGCGGGAAGCCTGCTTCTCCCTCTCCCACTCCCCCTGCTTGTGTTCCCTCTCTCACTGTGTCTCTCTCTGTCAAATAAACAAAATCTTTAAAAAAAAAAAGGAAAATGGGCAGTGTGCCTGCAGCATGGTTGCACATGGTCCCCAAATCCTATTCATGACTAAATACTTCCCCCTCCTCAGACATAATAATCCTGCCACGAATTAAAAAGGCTGATAAAGCAGACAGTCATGTATATTTTAGAATAAATATAAGACACTGCTGTGTAAAAGGTTATATTCTTATGCTGAGCTCACAGGGTAAATAGTACAATATGGTGCTTTATAGAAAGAAGTGGAAACCATGTGTGGCATTAGGGGCACAAGCTCTAATTCCAGTCTTAATGGTTTATTAGTGGTGTGTCTTTTGTCTCATTAACATTTTTTTGAACCATTGCTATGGGCCACTATACTAAGATCTTTGAAGACATGATTTGATATTCTCCCCCGCCCACCCGAAGCGTTGTGAAGTATATATGTATTTTAAGCTTTCCCCTCCCTCCCTCCCTCTCCCCCACCCCTTCCTACCAAATTTGAATATAATAACACTGAGGTTCAAAGAGTAAGGCAGTTTACAGAACTCCATACTGGTTGTGTAACACTGGCAAAGTTTTGAACCTCTAGGCCTCATTTTTCTTTATTTTTCTGAAAAAAATGGTCATGGTTCCTTGTGGGCTGTTGAAGGGTTGAGTGCAATAATGGTCGTATGGAACTTAGTGTTTCTGGCATATAGTTACTGCTTTTATTTAAGCTCAATATTTTATAACTATCCTCAAAGTCATAGTGCAGATAAAAACATATAGCAACAGGAGAATCTGTTTCTTGTGGATGCTATAGACAGACATCTAACTCATTTGACAAAGTCCGTGCCGTACTTCAGCATATCCCCTGTAGGTGTCCATTAGATGTTTCCTGAGAACTGAAGCTATATTTTAATGTTTTTATAAAGAGGGTGAAGCCTATGTCAGCAGCACTTGGCACTGAGCTTTGAAGTGAACAGGCGTGCAATAGGTGTTGAATATAGTCCAAGCAAAATCTAACTCTTATTTCGGTGTATTTTTCTAGTGCTGAATGTGATGGATGATTATGGAAATACCCCTCTGCACTGGGCCGCAGAAAAAAACCAGGTTGAAAGTGTTAAGTTTCTTCTTAGTAAAGGAGCTAACCCAAACCTCCGAAACAGCAACATGATGGCACCACTTCACATAGCTGTGCAGAGCTTGCACAACGAGGTGATGAAGGTAAGGCTGCTCCCTGCTCCCCATCATAGCATGGGCCAGGACTCAGGTCCAGTGGTCTCTGCCTGAGCCACTGAGCCAGAGTGGCCAACCTAGCCTACCAGGATGGACGAAATATAGTGATTATAACATTAGTTTTGCTTTTGACCAACCAATGATGATTGATTATGATAGTCTTATCTTTAAGACTAGAGATAAGATTTCTTATATATCAGCATTTTAAGAGAAGTTTTATATGTTTCAATTTTTTAATCCTCATTAAAAGAAACAGAACTGTGTACTATTATCACTGTTTCATAGCTGACGGAACTGAGGCACAGAGAGAATGAAATAATTTGCCTAATGTCGTATAACTGGTTGAAAGCAAAAATTAGGAATTTTGTTCTCATCTTTATGTTTGTGAGTTAATGCTTTACTTTTTTTTACCTGACTGATAACATGATAAAAAGGAAGATAGTGATGAATGAATGCCTCAGTGAAGACAGAAAGCATAATTGTGACTTACTATTTTTGTTAGACAACATGCCTTAGTGGATGGCATGTCTTGGCAGAAGACATAATGATACTTTTGGGGGAATTTCTTATTTTTTCCAAGGCTTCAGAGTGTTGTCAAATAAAGGAAATGCTGGTGAATGCCAAAAGGGTGAGTTTTAGGCCAAGGCTTTTAAACTGCATTGCAGAGTCTCTCGGACATATGGGAAGACACACACGGTTACTTAAAGAGCACTGAAATTTACAAATGGATCAGGTTCCACATATTCATTTCTGAGAGAGGCAATTTGGAACTTATAATAAGTTTTCCTGAGGTAATTACATTGCAAATAATAACTTGGATATTATGCTAAGCCACATATCTTAATTAGTTCGAGTTGCTATAACAAAATACCATAGATTGTGGGCCTAAAGCAAAAACATTTATTTTTCACGGTTCTGGAGGCTGGGAAGTCCAAAATCAAGGCACTAGCCAATTTGGTGTCTGGTGGGAGCCTGCTTCCTGTTTCACATGTCTGTCATTTCACTGTGTCCTTATAAAGCAGAAGGACGAGAGAGATTTTGGGGTTTCTTTTATATTCTTCATCACCTTCTGAAGGCCCCACCTCCCAGTATCATCACATTGGGGATTAAGATTTCAACATGGATTTTGGAGGGACAAAATTAGCTGGCCCATCACACCATACCCAAACCTACTTTGTCTGTAAATCACCCAAAAAAATCCCAGGGGTGTTCTTGAGCTCCATGCTCCTTTAGCCCAGACACCTTCCTCTCAGCCCCCTGGGTCCTTGGTTCCTTGAAGCCAGGCATAGAGGGTGTTAGAGGGGCCTGCTTTCTGCTTTCCCACTGTAACTTGTATAGATAGAGTATAGCTCTGTCATTAATACCTAGCACATGGTATTGTAACCAAAATTCATGTGCTCCAGGAAACAAACTGAGTGTTACAGAAGGGGAGGGGGCTGGGGGGATGGGATAGCTGGGTGATGGGTATTAAGGAGGGCACGTGTTGTGATGAGTACCGGGTGTGGTACACAACTAATGAATCATTGAACACTACATCAAAAACTGATGATGTATGATACAGTGCCTAACTGAACATAATAACAAAAAATGAAAAAATATTTAAAAAGATTTATTAAAAAAAAAAAGTTCATGTGGTTTTCTCCGGCTCTGGCTGGTTATCTTTGAAGGAGGGACTGTGTGCAACTAATCTAAATATCTCCATTCCTCACCACTATGGCTCCTGAATAAATGAATGAGTAAATGGGCATTTTGCCTGAAGGAGAAGGGATGAGCTTAAGTGTCCGCCCCTAAGAAGATGGTTCAGGACTGAAAAGGCCTTTGGCAGCAGGCTATTTGTTTTTTAAATGTCTGCATTGTTTGTGACCCAGATGCTTATTCTATACCATTTGCATTGGACCACTAGTGACCCTGGGGACCCCTCTCCAACCAAAGAGGCCTCTTATTTTCTCAAGGAACTCTTGTGCTTCCTCTGAAGGCTCTTTTCAGAAGCAAATGCCCATGGACTTAATTAACCTTGACTCTGAAAGTGTGATTTGGGAATTCAAAGGCAGGTAACGGTTGAATGGCTATCTTTAATTAGGAATCAGAAATGTTAAGATTAACAAGTACAGAAAGATACCACATAGAAATAGAAAAGAAAGTTTAGAAATAAGCCCATAGCTGATTTATAAAGTAGATGGGGGGTATAACAAAGAATTTCCTGGTGACACCAGAACAAGGAAAAAAAAAAAAAGCAGGGTTATAAGAGAATTGAAATTAGTTGCCTCTCCTTTGCTTGATCTTACCAGCCATAACTTCATCTAAAAATATTTCTAAACCCCTCCACTTCACCGGAGATGAAGTGAATGGAAGGAGGAGGAATTTTGGGGTGTGTCTCTGTGTGCTTGCAAGCCCCTCTAGGGCTGCCTCTCCCAGTTACGCCCATGGGTCCGGCCTGTACCCCACCAGCCTTTGCTGAATGTAGAATGCTTCTCCATTGTCTACTTGGCCAGCCTTCCCTCAGACCTTCCACCACTGCCTATATGCTTGTAAAGTAAAAGACTGTTGCATGTTCCCTCAAGTTCTTGTACAGATACCAGCAGTGTTTCCTGGGACACGTTGGCCTAGGGGTTAGTGGGTGGCCTTGTTTCTCTATAGCCTGTAAGCCTTAGTCCTTAGGGCTTACCTCATAGGTATCCAGTGGTTTGACCCTCCTGTGAGGCTTCCTGGATTTTTACCAAAGGGACCACTGGAGGCCACACCTGCAGACTTCCAGACTTGCCTGGTCATGAGTGAATCTGAAGTAGGCACAGTTTAGTTGCTCTCTCTGGGATCTCTGCCACATAAAATTTTACACAGCTTTATGAAAAATTGTGCTTATGGTAGCAAGCAGTAACACCCTAATAAGTACAGTAAATCTATGATCTCTGATTCTAAGAGGGCAAAGAGAGAAAAATCTCTTACAGACTCGGTAAGTTACTTTACATGGGAATCTAGAGTTTGTTGAGAACAGAATGTGAAAGTGCCTGACGTTCAGAATGAACTTGTGTTCTCGTTTTCTTTCATCCATCAATAATCTACGTGTTCTTACATACTAACATCTCAAATTAAGTTTGTTTTATGAGCAGAGCTAATTAGTAAGCCTAATTCATTTGCTGACATATCAAGGCATATTCTATTAACAAGGGGCTCTGTGCATTTTTTTTTTTTAAGTCAAGGTTTTTAGGAAACAACTTGTTTAATAAATTTTTCTTAAGAAATTGTAAGTACATATTATAGTTTTATCATAGTCTTGTTACAAGAGAAAAGGCCTCTAGTAGGCCAATTCAAAGATTCTCTCTTGGGGGAGACATTTATATGAGATAATTATTGTTAGATTTAATATAAAATAAAGACTGGTTAAAGATCTATAGATTCTTGGCCTATAATCAGTTGGAAGTCACCAGGTGAGGGGGTGTCCTGGGCGTGCTACGAAGGCTCACATGCACGAGTTGTTTCTTTCCACAGTGTCAGCTTTATTCAATCATAAAGCAAAGTTAATCACAATTCTAAAGCAGGTTCAGGATTCCAAACTCAGTGACGTTTCACCATGTGATTAAACTTGGCTTCTTACACAGCCCCCGGAGCAGGACAGAAGACAAATCACACAACAAACAAGGTAACAGAAGGGTGCAGGAAGTTAACAAATCAAACTCGAAGTCAGTCTGTGGGCGCGCAGTTGAGATAAGTCCGGTGCGGGTCAGCTTTCGGCACTCACTGCTTCAGATCACTCGGGCAGAGCCTTCTGCAGCAGTCTGAAGAGTCTGACAGTTTGCTGCCCAAATCCTCCCCTTTCTAAAGGGATTGAATCTGTCTTGGATCTCTGCAGACCTCCTCTGGTTTTGCTCCTTATTAGTTCTGGGGTGTCAGGTGCTGGTCCCAGCGATATCTCCTAACTGCAGTACCTTAGCTGCTTGCGTCATTGCTTCACATGAGAGACTCAGTTGTGATCTCTACAGAGGTGACAGGTCTTCAGTTAAATTCCATCATTGCTTAACCATTTTGTCAGGAATGCTAAGTTATTAAATCATAGAAAAAGTTTCTATTCCGGACTAAGTTTGAATTAATTGAGTTAAGCCATACCAGTGTTACATGAACTCTCTTTTCTCTGCTGAAGAAAAATAAAGTTTTTAATTGACATTTCCCAGAATACTTAGAATAGAGGTACAAGAAAAATGGCTGGAGGGGAGAAAGCAGCCCTTCCCTTCCCACTCCCTCCTCCCTCTCTCCCTTCCTACCTCCCTTATCTCTGTGTCTCGCCCTTCTCCTCCCTTCTTCCTCTACACTCATATTCTGAATGGCTCCACAGAAGCTGTTAGTTACCATAGTTCATTTAATACAAGTGAGAAGTATTAAGTGAGCTGTTTATTAGTATCCACATTTCTTCTAGTTTCACAACTCCATATTGCCTTAATTGATGTGATATAGAAATCTCTTTCTTTCTTTTCTTTCTTTTCTTTCTTTCTCTCGCACATGCATGGGCACATGGAGGGTAGGGAGGGGTAGAGGGAAAGGGAGAGAGAGAATCTTAAGTAGGCTCCATGCCCACCACGGAGCCTGACACAGGGCTTGATCTCATGACCCTGAGATCGTGACCTGAGCCAAAATCAATAGTCAATCGCTTCACCAACTGAGCCACCCAGGTGCCCCCAAATCACCATTATTTCATCTTTTTTGAGAAAGGTATGTAGTAACTACTAAGTACGATGTTTGTGCCAGATTCTGTGGGAGAGGGATGAAAAAAGATGAATAAGGACATGGTCCCTAGCATCCAGGAGCTTATAATCTAATGGAAGACAAATTCTTTTTGGAAACTTGAAAGCTAACTGACCGTTATTCCCCTCTTTTGTGTAGGTCTTGACTGAACACAGCAGTACAGATATTAATTTGGAAGGAGAAAATGGAAACACAGCTGTGATAATCGCATGTTCCAAAGACAACAATGAAGCACTGCAAATCTTGGTTTGTATTTTAACCATTTTTCCCCATTTTCTTTCCTTCATTAGGGTAACATGAATCATTGTTATTTATAGCAGCTCTTGATTTCTCAGCAAAATATAAACAGAAAATGTCAGGAAAAAATAGTTTTTTTGTGTTTCTGTATTTGTACACACTCCTTAAATCTTAAATCGATCTGAGATTGCTTACAGAAGACTCACAGGAAAACATTAAAGAATATGTGAAGAGAACCAAGTGAAAAGGAAGTATAGACAGCAAAAATGAAGGTGAAGCTCCTGGTTAGGCTAGACTACAGAATGTGAAGTAGAGTAGCTTGGATGTTAGTAAAAGTGGACCATAGTTTTTACTCTGAGCTTCTGAATAGTCTGAGGAGAGAGAAACATAGTCAACTGCAAACTTACTGTTGGGCTCATGAAATAAAAGCCAAGAGACACAGCTATTCATGTTCCCAGGACTAGAAGTTGCTGCCATGGATTCTCAGAAAGGGAGCCCTATGTGACATAATGACCAAGGTCTTTGGCCACAGCCCTAAAAGTAGGGCCAGCCCTCTCTCTGGTGGGATTTCCTGGGGTGGTTCACTGAACCTGGAGATGCCCATCTAAAATGACTGACTCTTACCCTACATACTGTCCCTTCTGAGTGTGGTGTTAGAATTCCAGAAAATAGCTTTCTTTCAACTATCCCTTAATCATGTGCATGTTATTCAGGCCAGGGTATATATTTTTGCCACTTGATTTTTTTTTCCTCCACTATGCCAGAGAGTAGGAAAATAAAAATAATTTTAGAAATCTTCCTGAATATTTAAGTTTACAAATAGGTTCTAACATGTTAATTAGATGTTTTGGAGAAAAAATACATATTCCTATAAACTGTCATGATTGGACCAAAAAGAGGATAAAAATAAATGAATTAGCACTCAAACTAAGAGTCTAGAAAAAGAGCTTCAAATAAAACAAAAGAAAATTGTAATAAAGGAATAGTAAAGTTGTAAACAAAAATTAATGATTTTTGGATTATTTGATAAGTTGAGTTGTTTCTTTGAAAAAGAAGATAAAATAGAGCTGGTATGGGCTAAGTCTAAATAAAAGAGAAAAATATAAAGTGCAAATCACAGAGGACTTTATCTGGATATGATAGGAAATTTTAAGATGACAAAAGATCAGTATGAATAATCCTATTCTTAAAAAATTGGAAAATCCTTTTTAAATGGATAGTTAAAAGTAATTGAAATTTAGAAATTAACCAAAAGTTAATTCTCATTTATGTAGAGAACCATAAAAAATATTAAAAATGCATTATTAAGCTCTGGAGTCAGCTAATTTTACAAGCTTTTATAGATTTTACAAGTTCTTTCAAACTTTCATGGAAAAAGTTTTCATTTCAGGTAACTGTTTTGTAGCATAAGAAAAGAGTGAAAATAACCAGATTAATTTTAAGAAACAAATGTAATAATTCCAAAATTTGACAGTTTTCCTCAAAAAAATTTAGACCAATTTTACATATAAATAAACATATAGATGCAAAATCTTAAAAATACTAGCAAAATTGATTGAAATCATTAAGAGTAACACACGGTACCACATTGGCCTTATCCAGGGAATGTAGAGATAGTTTAGTATCCGATTATAGCACATCAGTTGACCTGAGCAAACCAAGCATATGATGATATCCACTTCTTTATCTTTAAATGGATAAAAATTTATCTTTAAGGTATTCTTACAAATCTGTGAGGAAAAGACTACAGAAAATTGGCAAGGGACACATGAAGTTTAATTAATTTCTTTAATCAAAGAGAAACTTTGAAATAATGAGATTCAATTTTTTTTTTGTCTCTTAAATTGGAAGGATGAGGGGCGCCTGGGTGGCTCAGTCATTACGCGTCTGCCTTCAGCTCAGGTCATGATCCCAGGGTTCTGGGATCAAGCCCTGCGTCAGGCTCCCTGCTCAGCGGGAAGCCTGCTTCTCCCTCTGACCCTCCCCCTGCTTGTGTTCCCTCTCTCGCTGTGTCTCTGTCAAATAAATAAAATCTTAAAAAAAAAATTAAATTGGAAGGATGAAAAAAACTTGTTGATTTGATATTCAGGGTTAGAGAAATTTTGATGAATCAAAGAATTTCATTCACTGTGGGTGTGAATACTTTTTAATTCTCGGAATACATTCCAAGGAGATAATTAAAGCTATTACTAATATTAATGCTAGTGGTACATATATCAGATGGAGAAAACTGGGGAAAAAAAAGTATAAGTTCAGTAATAAGGATTTATTGTATAAAGTTTTGTGTATCCAAAAATGGAATATGTACTTAATAAAATCATATTTTTAAAGAATGTAAACTTTTTGAACAAAATGATCATACAGTATGCACATAATTACTTTTGAAAAGAAATAAGACAAAAAAGATCGTCTCTTAAAATGTAAACCAACACTGTCCCTCAAAAGTGAGATTATAGGTAATATTTGCTTCTTCACAGCTTCCTGCTTTTTCAGATTCTTTCCTTTTGTGAAAATAAAAGGCACTTAAAACTGAAGTTCAATGATGTATAAAAAAATGATAGTTGAAAATGATGGACTCAGAGATCAAGGTAACATTCTTTTAGTAGAGAATTTCTACTATGAAAATACCTGATTTTCATTCTTTTAGTAGAGAATTTCCATTAATGAAAATACCTGATTTTCATACTTTAACAAGAGTGCTGGTCTTACCATTTATTAATTTTACGTAAATGAGAGGACAGGAATCTGGGAAATATCACTTTATTTATATAAGGTATTGAGCATAGAAATAGGAGAAGTCATGATAATATTTTAAAACACTTCATTAATTCCATTGAAAAATGTGTTAGTTGGAGTATTAAGATTGATATTTTTATGTCTACATTGTCACTTCATCTTTGGAAAATATAAAGTGTCTCTAGTTCATAATCCTAGCCTCCTTCCAAAATTACCTTCTTGCCTAGATTTCATATCCAACAAGCTTTTCTATATAGTGTTACCTATATTCTGTGGCACAGAATAATGAAATGGTCTAGGAAAGACCTTTAATTCTTGTTTATCCTTGTGATTTGGGGTTTAACTTGTGTCAGTTGACTTTTGTTTGTTTGTTTGTTTGTTCTTTTCCTCCAGTTAAATAAAGGAGCTAAGCCATGTAAATCAAATAAATGGGGATGTTTCCCTATTCACCAGGCTGCGTTCTCAGGTGCCAAAAAATGCATGGAAATAATATTAAAGTTTGGTGAGTAGAGGCTTTCATACATTATATACTATAAAGAAACCTATTCTGCTGGATGCTATTAATTTGAAAAATATTTAATAGAGTTTATACACAGGCTTTTATATAAGTCTAAATATCCTTTTTTTAAAAAATTTATTTATAATGTTTGTTCTCTTGAATTCTGTTTTCCTCTGAAGGTGAAGAACATGGATATAGCAGACAGTCTCACATTAACTTCGTGAATAATGGAAAATCTAGTCCCCTGCACATGGCTGTTCAAAGTGGTGACTTGGAGATGATTAAAATGTGCTTGGACAACGGTGCCCATTTGGAACTGATGGAAGTAATTGTTCATGTTCTACATGCTGCTTTTATTTAGGGTTGTCATAAATTAGTTTCCAAAATGCTTTATAGCTCTTTTACAGTTAATTCAGATTGCAGCAGGCATTATTTTTTGCTGCTCATGTAGAAGCAGAACAAGAGAATATCCCAGATTTCAACCTAGCCAAAGAATTTTGAGAGCTACCCAGAACACTTGCAAACACAAATACAGGACAGGTGATGATATGGATCATGATAGTAGAGGTACTGTCAGAGCTGTCAAAAGCTCTCAGACTGCAAGTAAGCAAAATTGCTAGCATGATTCTTATATTAATGCTTGATTTTGTTGACCTGGGAAGAAAAACCTCACGGCTGAATTTAGGTTATATCCTTAAATTTGGACTTAAATATTGATTCTGATATTAAAACTCTTTACAGAATGGGAAGTGCACACCCCTTCATTTTGCTGCCACCCAGGGAGCCACTGAGATTGTTAAATTGATGATATCCTCCTATTCTGGTAGCAATGATATTGTCAACGCAGTGGATGGAAATCATGAGACACTCCTTCACAGGCAGGTTTCCTACCTATCATTGTGTGTACACATTTATAGTCTGCATGTGTTAAATTATACCCTGCAAGAAAAAGTTAACACTTAGAGTAGCAGAGATTCTATAGTTCAAAAGAAAAGAACAGAGATAAAGATCCTATGTTTGAACTGGAATCTCTATGTTCCTCTGGAATTAGAGTGTTAAATAGAATTTCTTAGAAGAAAATCTCCAGTGGCATGTTCTGGATCATTTCTTAGGCCAGTGGGTATAGGCTCAAGATTAACTTTCTATATGCTCAGGAGATTGATGTACATGCTTTTCTAAGCCTTTTCTTATTTGTTTCAATTCCTTATGTGTGTCTTCTCATTTTTAGTAGGGATAATGGAGCAGTTACATCTGGATGTTCCACTTTTCCCACCTCTTTCTGCTCACCCTCACAATTTTAAGTATTTTCAAACAGTTTTTAGGAAATGGTGGCCAAGCTCCAAACAAGATAAAAGTTTAACAGGAATACACATCAGAGAAAAAAAAGCATCTGAAACTGTAGGCTTACTAGATGCTAGTATGGACGGAGAAGGGAAAGTAAGGAGTAAATGCTTCCTGTGTGAGTGAAAGAAGGAGCTGAGATGAGCCTTCCCTCTCTCTGTCCTTGCCTTTCTCTCCCTCTCACAAATTGATATTTGCGAATAAAAGATTGGTGATATGAAAATGGCTATTAAATCAGAACAAAAACAATAGAATAACCTCCAGACTGGAGATTCTCAAATACCTGCATATTAGAATCATGGGGGTAGTTTATAAAATCCCAACGCCAGTTCATAACCCAGATTACATCAGATTCTTTGGGATGGTCTCAGGAACTTTTTAAAACTCTATGAACTATTTCCAGGTTTTAGCCAATTTAGAAACCCAATGATCTGGATATAGTTAAAATGTGTTCATTTGGATCACAGCTTTAATGTACAAGTATGCATAAGAAGGAATTATTTTAGAAGAATAGATCATTCACTTGACCCATATGTGTCCTCAGCCTGGTGACTACTCTAGTTGGACATACTCAACTTGGACTGGCTGTAGATTTCTTGGACCAGTTCCGTCCAATTCTGATTATCCTAATACTGATCTATAATCCTGGAATGTCCTTCTAATAGCCAATGACATTTGGAGTTTATCTTGAGCTTCAAAGGGAAGTTTGCTCTTTGGGCTAGAATTCTTTTTGTTACCATAGTGCAAAGACCCCAGTACATTGTTCTGACTGAAACAGTAAGCTTTGGAGTAAGGGGAATAGGGTGCCAGCCCTATCTGGCTATGTAACATTTGGCAAGTCATTAACATCTCCCAGCCTCAATGTTAAGATCTACTGAGAATTTGCATTTTTAGTGAGCTCCCAGCTGGTGCCAGTGCTGGTCTATGGCCCACACTTTGAGTAGCAAATCTCTAAACTGGGGAGATAGAAGAATAAATTAAATGGGGCCTTAATGTTTTATTCATTTCCTATAATTACTAAACCTATTTCATGTAATTTATTTATTTATTTATTTATTTTAAAGATTTTATTTATTTATTTGACAGAGACAGAGATAGCGAGAGCAGGAACACCAGCAGCGGGAGTGGGAGAGGGAGAAGCAGGCTTCCCCTCGAGGAGCGAGCCCGATGTGGGACTCGATCCCAGGACCCTGGGATCATGACCTGAGCCGAAGGCAGACGCTTAACGACTGAGCCACCCAGGCGCCCTATTTCATGTAATTTAAATGTAATACAACCTCTTGTGAATTTGAGGTGAAAATTGATAAGCTGATTCTGAAATTTATATACAAAAGGCTAAGAATAGCTGAGATAATCTTAAATAGGAACAAAGAAAAAAGATCTGCAATAGGAAACAAAGTATTTTTTTTAAGCATTTGTTTACTTTTTTTTTTTTAAGATTTTATTTTTTTATTTGACAGAGAGAGACAGGGAGAGAGGGAACACAAGCAGGGGGAGTGGGAGAAGGAGAAGCAGGCTTCCTGCTGAGCAGGGAGCCCGATACGGGGCTCGATCCTAGGACCCTGGGACCATGACCTGAGCCGAAGGCAGATGCCTAACGACTGAGCCACCCAGGCACCTGAAACAAAGTTTTCAATCATTAGTATTAACATTTGTTACAGAGGTGCTTTAATATAGGTTGAAAGTTTTTACTGGTTTTATTAATATTATCCTTATGACTGCCTGTGAAATAATACAAAAGTGACTTCAGTTCTCCCCAAAATTTGTCTTTGGCTTCATGAAACCTTAGGAAAGCTAATGCTGCCTTGTTAACTTTTGGCAAAGAAAGGGCACTGCAGATGAATTTTAGGTGCATCTTGCATGCAACTGTTTTTATTCCCCATGATCGCAGTGATAACAAACCTGTTCTTTTGTTTTAAGCTCTTAGCACAGATGTCACTACTCACTTCACATCTTCATGATGATTTTACAAGGAGAAAATCATTTATCTAAAAGATGAGGAGGAAAACCTTGTGATGTATTTGAACTATTACTATTACTCTGAAAATATGGTCCTCATCACAACCAATTATAATTTTTTAATAAAATTTTATATTTCAAATTATACAAAATTAAAAATTCTGAAAGGTTATTGATTGCCTAGCATTTTATTATGTTGTTAAATGGTCATTTAAATTGACTTTATGAGTGCAATATAGTAGCTTATTATATTTATATCAGCAGTACCTTAACGTGTGTCACTCTCTTTTTGCAGAGCCTCACTATTTGATCACCATGAACTAGCAGACTACTTAATTTCAGTGGTAACTATTCCATGGACAGTTTTTTATTTTATTACTATTTCTAGTTGAAAAATCATATAGTTATATAAATTTTCAAAATAAGCCAAGTTTTTTTTTTTTTTAAGATTTTATTTATTCGAGACACGGAGATACAGAGAGAGAGAGCATGAGCAGGGGGAGAGGCAGAGGGAGAGGGAGAAGCAGACTCCCCGCTGAGCCAGGAGCCCGATGTAGGGCTCGATCCCAGGACCCTGGGATCATGATCCGAGCTGAAGGCAGATGCTTAACCATCTGAGCCACCCAGGTGCCCCAAAATAAGCCAAGTTTTAATTTGTTGCTTCTCAACAAAAAAGTTTACAAAAAGATGATTGACACATTTACAAATAGGATATAATGTGAATGAATACATTCAGGCCAGACATCATTGCCATGCAGTTGGTCAGAAGTACCAAAGTGTGCTTTTGATACCTGGATCCACGTTTTTAGTGTTGGGAGTTGGTGGGTACATCGCAGGGACAGTTCTGTGAACCAGTCCTAGAAGAGGGTTAGGCTTTGCAACCCTGCTGACTCTTCCATGCACGAGAAGCTTCGAGGTGGAAGCAGGACAAGTAGCACATGTCACTTCCACCATTCACTGTAAGCTTCTACCCCAGCTGCCTCAGTGAAAACAGTGAAAAACTGAGAAATTAAAAATATTGTCCAAAGCTTGTTACAAGTGAAAGCACACAATCTTTTTCATTCGAAGAAGTGTACTCAGTTGGCTTGAGTTAAATTTTAACAAGTCATTTATACAGATAAATATATGGTGTATTTATTTAAGCCCCACCATATCAACAATGAATGTAATTCCATTTGTAATGTTTATTGTGGGTTTGTTGTCAATAGCAACATTGAAATTGTGATGTTTACATAGAGGAATCCTGGAAAGATTCATTATATGCCGTAGTTTTGTCATGCATGGTTTCCTGCAAATGCAGCCATGTCTTCACCTGGCAAGAGAACTGTGGCAGAACCTCACTAACCAACATGAGATTTTCAAAGGGGACACTGGTGCTGTTGTCCTCTGTATTTGCTGGTCCGCCCAAAAACTGGGAAATATTCACAGTCGGAGTTTAAGCTATTTTTATTACCTGTCCAAAAGATAGAATTCAAGGGGCGCCTGGGTGGCTCAGTCATTGGGCGTCTGCCTTCGGCTCGGGTCAGGATCCCAGGGTCCTGGGATCGAGCCCCGCATCGGGCTCCCTGCTCGGTGGGAAGCCTGCTTCTCCCTCTCCCACTCCCCCTGCTTGTGTTCCCTCTCTCACTGTCTCTCTCTCTGTCAAATAAATAAAATCTTTAAAACAAAAACAAAAAAAACAAAAGATAGAATTCTTTCCATGAACTTTTTTAAGCCTTTGTTTCTGGTCATGTAAAATAGTATAACCATAACACGTCATGATAAATACTTTATCATTTAAAATATATATGATTTTTAAATATAAATTTTCTCAAATATTTGGCTAAAATTTTACTTTAGGATCTGATTTAGTTCAGTTATTTAAGTTCATCTATTTCAGATGAAGTAGATTTTTTAAAAAAGTGAACAACTTCTTGTGAAAGTTTTAAAAATCACATATGCAATAAATTTGGAAGGTTTTTGTATTATGGATATTTAAAAATCTTTTCTTACGTTGAGAACTAAACTATTGCTATAGACCAGAGGATTTTACTTTTATGATTTACATAGTAACACTGATCTATTGCCAGACGTCAAACAAAAAGTTAGCATGTGAGGATAATTTTTGTTGTTGAAATTGTAAAAGAATGTCTTGATTTCTGATATTACAACATAGGAATTATAGGGAAATTCCAAGTAGTTCTGTAGTTATGTGCTTGAGTGCTAGCCATATTATGGATGCTCTATTTTAATGAATTAACATTATTTACAGATTGCAATTTAAGCTAATTTGTTCATAAGCTCTTTGTTGAATAACTTGTTTTATTTTAGGGAGCAGATATTAATAGCACTGATTTGGAAGGACGTTCTCCACTTATATTAGCAACTGCTTCTGCATCTTGGAATATTGTAAATTTACTACTCTCTAAAGGTACTACGAAGGGCCTCGCCAAGCTTTTAGAACTACTACTCAATTAGATATTAAACATTTATTGGCCATTTATTGTGTGCCAGGCATCAGGCCAGGTGCTGTGAATACAAAGATAAATAGAATACTTTCCCTGTCTAGAAAAATTTTCAGTCCAGTAAGGGTGTGATATTTAAAAAGATAATTTCAGAGCAATAATAGACAACACTTATAAAGCAAGTATTTTATTGCAGGTACACTGCTGAACATTTTATCTACATTCTCTCAATGATTAATCCTGTGATGTAGGTACTGTAACTGTCCCTATTGTAGGTACTAACCTGATGTGAAGATTACAGAGAAGAGAGCTACTGTCCCTTCTTTTTTCTTGCTATCTAATCTCTCCATCTTTATATTTTATGCTTTAAAAGCTAAGATCTCATGTATTAACGTAACAAATCATATATTCTCTACTCCCCCTACACACACACACACACACACACACACACACATACACTAAGGTAAACCCATTTTAAATACAGTTTTCTTGTCTAAATAAAGTTTCCTATAAGTTAATGGTTGACAAAGTTTTTTTTTTTTTTTTTTTTTTTTATTTTTTTTTAAAGATTTTATTTATTTATTTGAGAGAGAGAGAATGAGAGAGAGCACATGAGAGGGGGGAGGGTCAGAGGGAGAAGCAGACTCCCCGCCGAGCAGGGAGCCCGACGCGGGACTCGATCCAGGGACTCCAGGATCATGACCTGAGCCGAAGGCAGTTGCTTAACCAACTGAGCCACCCAGGCGCCCAACAAAGTTTTAAGTAAAAAAAACTTTTATTTTCTTAAATTGAAAATCCACCATAGGTAATGCTTTAAATAAATAAGTAGAAGTTATATTTATATTTTGTTTTATAGGTGCCCGTGTAGACATAAAAGATCATCTTGGACGTAATTTTTTGCATTTAACTGTACAGCAACCTCATGGATTAAAAAATCTGCAACCTGAGTTTATGCAGGTAATATATGTATACGTACATGGATTTCCATAAACTGAGTTGGGTTCAACAGAGAGTACAGTGATTTTGCTTATTATGAAGGCTGCTTCTGGAATTTAAAAATTATGTTAAAATAAAGATGCCATATTTGAATATTTATTTACAAGACAGTGGTGATGATTATGATAATGATAATACATTTCATTGGGATTGAATTTTCCAAGTTACCAAGGATTCCCATATATCCCCATCTATAATGAGTCAGCTTACCATCACTCTTTGAACCATTATGAATTGCATATCAGTGGAAAAGCCAGGTACTTGAGTAAATTAGCAATATTTCAACATCAATTAAGAAAAATCATTCAACATATTTGACTTGACAGGTTGAAATGTGATCTCCATATTTATATTCACCAGCTCATACTTACTGAGTGACTATTAGGTGTATCTGAAGTTCATCATATTTTTGTAATAAGTAGATTTTAATATTGTCAAAGTCTTTAATAAAGAATAAAAATAAATATTTTAAAAATAGAAATTTATTGATTGAAGTGCTTATTTGCTATTTGCTTTTTATTTAATATTCATATAAAAATAAAGTAAATCTAATTTCAGCATCTCATCCCTTTTGCCTAACAGAACATGTTAGCATTAAGCTCTTAAGTCTTATTTGGGGGAAAAATGTAAAAGGTGGGCTGAAGTGGGTGGCCTGTAGCAAAATACATTTAGAAAACGCTCGGTTGAACATGTTAAGTACATTTCTTATTCTTAGGATTTCTCAGAGCCCTTAATACAGTACTATACATTTTAGAAGACAGCATACACCATCATCCATATTTATTTTACTCCAGTACCTTTAAGTTATTTATATTTTTGCCCTCAAGGTATACATACTGATCCTTATTGGGAAATACTGTCCTACAGAATAGTTTGAAAAATACTATATTAGCATGAGAACAGAACCATATTTAGAATATTCATTTTTTTCCATAGATGCAACATATTAAAAAGCTGGTAATGGATGAAGATGATGACGGGTGTACCCCTCTACATTATGCATGTAGACATGGGATTCCTGTCTCTGTAAATAACCTACTTGACTTTAATGTATCCATTCATTCCAAGAGCAAAGATAAGAAATCACCCTTACATTTTGCAGCCAGGTAAGGGTCAGTTTATGTGACATGTGAGCATATCTTCTCTCTGTTTAATATTTGCTTTGAAAACATGAAACCTAATTTTTTCAAGTTACGGGAGAATCAACACCTGTCAGAGGCTTCTGCAAGACATGAGTGACACGAGGCTTTTGAATGAAGGTGATCTTCATGGAATGACACCTCTCCACCTGGCAGCAAAAAATGGGCATGATAAAGTAGTTCAACTTCTTCTGAAAAAAGGTTCATTATTTCTCAGGTGAGGATATGTGATCAGAATATTTATATATTCTTTTTAATTGGCCATTTTCTCGCTTTTTTTCTATCTTATTTTTAATTATGATAGTTAACTTTCTATCTCACGAAGTACTTTTATCCATCTTATATTTAATCCTCAAAACATTTCTCAAATATTGAAAGGGACATCAGTGTTATTTCTAATTGACAGATAAAGATGTCACGATTTATAAAGTTGAAGACTTCATTTGAGGTCACAGAATAAGTGGCTTTGTGCGAAGTAGTTCTCAGAACCTTTGAAATACAGTTCTTCATATTTTGCTTCATCATGCTACCATCCTTTTATGCAGATACATGTGCACATACACATCCCATACAAATTCAGACTTTTTAATTCAGTCTGATGAATGATGGACATGAAAAGTTGCCTTTACACTGCAACACCAGACATGAAGAATTCCTGAATTTCATTATACTTAAAGGAAGTCTAACACAAGGAGGAAAGACAAAATTATTAAGCATTTAAAAATGTAGTATTATTAAATGACATCTTTGTAAAAAAAAAAAAAAAGTTTTATAGAGGTTTGGTGAGCTATTTTCTAATTTTACCAGCACGGAAGCAAAGAACTCATTAGGTTAATGTTCAAAAGGCTAATGTTCATTTTTTTATCAGAGCACCAATCATGCAAAGTAGGGTTGCAGCTGCAAAAGGAATGCTTTGCTTAGTTCCTTCCTCTAAAGGGACACCAGGCAGTGGACATGCAAAGGAGATCCCAAATGGATCCAGGCCAGAGACTTGTTGCTTTTAATTACATCATAATAACTGAAATGGTGAGGTTGCCTTTGCATCCTAAAATAGTTGTTCACTAGCACTGAAATTAAATTGTGTCAGGATCTCATGCTTTTTTTTTTCTATCTCTGATTTGGAAAAATGACAAGCCTTGATTGTATTTACATCTTGAATTTCTGTGAGAAAGGACAAACATTTTCTAAAGGGATTAAGAAAGCATCTTTCAGGGGAGCCTGGGTAGCTCAGTCATTAAGCGTCTGCCTTCAGCTCAGGTCATGATCCCAGAGTCCTGGGATTGAGTCCCCACATCGGGCTCCCTGCTCCGTGGGAAGCCTGCTTCTCCCTCTCCCACTCCCCCTGCTTGTGTTCCTGCTCTTGCTATCTCTCTCTCTGTCAAATAAATAAAGTCTTTAAAAAAAAAAAACAAAACCATCTTTCAGAGCACAAGAGGAATGCTCTCTTCAGACCCAAACGCTTAGAAGAATAAGTAGCATTAAGCTAAACATCTTAAGACCAACTGTTGTAAGATGATATTATCATTAGCAATACCTAGTGGCCATGAAGACTGATACTACCATCATGGAATTTTTTTTTTTAAGATTTTACTTTTAAGCAATCTCTACACCCTCTGTGGGGCTCGAACTCACAACCCTGAAATCAGGAGACGAGTGCTCTACTGACTGAGCCAGCCAGGCACCCACCCCCCCATCAAGGAAAATTTTTGATATGATATTCAATTAAAGAATAAAATAAGATTTAAAATAGTGTGTATAAGTACATTACAGCCTTGAAAAAAAATATGTACGACACAGACATGCCAACTCTGGTTTTACCCACCCCCAGATGGTTGATAATGTGTTTATGTACTTTTATATGTTAATCTACTAAATTAAAAAATATGTGTGAATCACATTCTAGGAAGGTTATTTAAGACCATTAGGCTTGAAATTAGCTCATTTGTTAGAAATATGTAATATTTAGTTGCTAGAACTCATTTTGTTGTTGTCATCCGACTCACCTTTCCAATGGGCAGCATCCCTTCCCACGATTCATCTGTGAAGTGAATGCACAGCTTTTTTCTTAACTCTTTAACAGTGACCACAATGGCTGGACTGCTTTGCATCATGCTTCCTTAGGCGGGTACACTCAGACCATGAAGGTCATTCTTGACACTAACTTGAAGTGCACAGATCAGCTAGATGAAGAAGGGGTATGTACTGTGTTCCTCATACCTACTCAGTGTCTTGGCATAGAAGCTTCCAAAATTGCAAGAAAGCCTCCTTCTTAGCCACTCTCTTTCCTTCCTTGCTGCATTTATACTCTTTTTTGGGTTCTTACTCTGCAGGGGAAAAGAATAAGGAGAATGCCAACGGGGTGGATGCATGTTGAGAACACCTCTTAAGTCTCATAGAGACTCCACAGGCCCATGTAGATAGATGAAACAATTTTCACTACTCCCTGGTGAACCAAGAAAAATGAAGAGGTTAGGGATGTTTTCATAAAACTAAGTGTACTGGATTTGAGGACTATCCTTTATTCTGCTATGATGTTCTCCCTCTTTTTATGGAGTGTATTAAAATAAATGCATATTCTTTCATGAAATGATAGAGGGTTGTCATTGCTTTTTGAAATGTCTCTATGTGGCAGAATTAAAGACTGGCAACCTTCTAGCAATTATTTATTTTTTTTAATTTCACAAGCCTGTGAAAACCCCAAATCTGGAAATCATTGCTCTAAGACAATAAATCTCTTAGAAGAATTCTGTGTTCAATCCAATATCCTTACCCTGAAAGTTTGTCATTTATCCTTGTGGAATCATCCCACAGCAAAAACAAAATAAAATGAACCACTTTGAATTCCATATATACACACACAGCACCCCTCTCCCTCTCCCCGCCCCCACACGATGTTCGAACTATAAATTAATTATGCAAAGCCTGATTCTTAACACTGGCTTTGAATTTTATGATTTTGGTATTAAATAGTTAAGTTTGTTAATAATTTATTTTAAGCAGTCCAACAATGAAAGCAGAGAAATAGCCAAAGGATGAACAGCCATTGTTACTGGATTTTCTGTGTTGTATTTTTTCTAAAAGAACACTGCGCTTCACTTTGCTGCGAGGGAAGGCCATGCCAAAGCTGTTGCACTTCTTCTGAGCTCCGATGCTGACATTGTTCTGAACAAGCAGCAGGCCTCCTTTTTGCATGTTGCAATTCACAATAAGAGGAAGGAGGTGGTTCTTACAACCATCAAGAACAAAAGGTATGCTGTCTCCCTATCCCACTGTCATTTAGTGTCCTCTGACGTGTGGGATGATAGATAACCTGAGAGGAAACAGGAAAAGAACAAGTTTCAGCTGTTAATCAACATTCCTTAAACATCACTTGTTTACATAAAATATTTAATTAACTCTTTGGGTAACAACAGACATGTTACTTAACCTTTCTGGTTTTTGGTTTCCATCTGTAAATTATGGGAGCATAGATCGCCTTCATAACACCCATGTAAGACGCATGGGCTTCAGACATGTGTCGTCTAGTCATTGTCTAGCACATTCTGCCCTGATCTGTCTGAATCTGCCCAACATTCTCTTGTTAACAGAAATGTCAAACCTGGATGTTGGTGAAAATAATCTCCAGGGTATATCCATGCTGTTATTAGGGCCATCTATTGGAATTTCTCTTAACACATGATCTTTTGTGATTGTGGATTTTTAAACCATACTCTAAGGAGTTTTAATGATGAAGTTGGAGGGTAGTTTGTCCTACTTTTTGTACATAAACTTTTTGTATAATCACAGAAATGCTCAAGGGCCCAGTGTCACCCAGTCATGGACACACAGACGAGCCATGTCCTATTCAAGACAGATCAAGCCTGTGTTTTGATCTCAAGATCCCCCTGCTGATCATTTCTTTGAAACACTACCCAGTGCAAGTGTGCAACTGGAAGTTTTCTACTTATTATGCAGATATTCTAGATGAATTTTACTGATAGGGTTAACAGAAAATATGGATACTTTTTAGAAGTAGTCTCTTATGACAGATCGGATCTTGGAGGTAAATGTCTCTTCTTTACTTCCTGTTGGGGATTTATTTCCCCCTTGGTATCATAAGTATCTTCTTGTTCTGTCCAACTGGATGGTGATGAAGAAAGGAGCAGGCTACGCAATCTTCTGGCAGAATCTATGCTTATTAATGTATTTGACACATGTTGTTTTGTAGTTTAATGCAACACATGGTGTATACATGGATTAAATGTTAAATGTTGTGTGTCCAGTACTATGTTGTTATTGTATATACATGCATGTGACTATCTCTACTCAACATGACCAGCTCATACTATTTCATGATTTCAGGATGAAAAGAAGGTAATAACTTACCTTCTTTAGAAGGCATTTAGAGAAAGAGAATAGTGATTATAACAGCCATCCTGGAATTTGCCCACATTTCTAATTTCCATTAGTGGACAAGGATCCTATTAATGGACTGATACTGATTCACATATTGGTTCCACTGGAACAAATTCAGGTTTCTTCTAAAGATATAATCTTGAATCTCAACTGGTAGCTTTGTTGTATAGAACAGAAAGATTAAGACCTTGTGTTTGTTTTATTATTATCACCATTGTTATTTTTTACAGATGGGAAGAATGCCTTAAGGTTTTTAGTCATTATTCTCCAAGCAATAAATGTCCAGTCATGGAAATGGTAGAGTACCTCCCTGAATGCATGAAAGTAAGCTCTCCAGATAAAACTGCTTCTGAGTATATGCTTGGCATGTAATATAATATGAAGATTTATTGTTGTAATCACAATGTAAAGAATAGTAATTTTCATTTTTAAAGTAAAGTTTCTAGTTTCCCATAGGCTATCAGTCAGGGAAGTTAACCAACAAGTATTTAATAAGGACCTACTTGGATTAAAGAATGCTGTTAGGTGTTGGGTTAGGAAAACATAGACAACAGATTTTTTTTATTCACATGATCCAAGTCTAGAACAGAGACTACTAATGGTGGTTACTGGCTGAATAAAGCTCTAGGTGGTTTTTTGGAGCCATCCGTGTTATTATTTCAAATATACAGTAGTTGTTAACATTTAACACCAGGATGCCTCCCTTAAGGATCCAGATATCTGGCTTTCTGTAAAAATCAGATCTGGTTACTGGGCCTCCTGCTCACGAGGAAGGAACTGCTGGGCTACTAACAGCTGCTTCCTTTAGATGGGGCAAACACTACTCCCATTTGGTATACCTCTTCCTTTTGTATACTCCGTCTAATGCCTACTGTTGGTTGCCATGTATTGTTATTCTGGTGCAACTGCTCTCCTTGTAGTAGAGAGGTATTTCTCTATATCTGCCTCTACCCAAACTGTGAAGACAGAAGCCAGCCCAGGGAGAGCCCACATTTCAGAAACGATGGGAAAGAGCTCTTAAGGCTGGCACAGTTTATTCATTTACACTACCTACCTGGCCTCTAAGGACCTCCAAATGTGTAATTCTCTGCTGGATTAAGCATATACCCAGCATGTGACTGGACTCCTACAAACAAGAGAAACACCCACGAACTGTTGAGGATTTGAGTGTATAAGGATGCACATAAGAGACCTCCTTGGGAAGGTTGAGGTTTGAAGATTGGGATAGATATAGAATAATCAAAAAGAGAGGAAGGATGTCGAGTGTCATTCATAGGGAAAAATATATTCAAATACTGGAGGAGGCAGTGAGACATAGTGACACAGGGGCCATAGGGCCAGGTTCAGAGCCTGATGGTCCTGGGATTTAGTCCTGGCTCTCCCTCATGCTGTGCTGCTTTAGGCAAGTCATTTCACCTCTCTGAGCTTCATTTTCTTTCTTTTTTTATTTTTTATTTTTTAAAGATTTTATTTATTTGAGAGACAGAGCATGGGCATGGGGGAGAGGCAAAGGGAGAGGGAGGAGCAGATTCCTCATTGAGCAGGGAGCCCAGTGATGTGATGATGCAGGGGATCCCAGGACCCTGGGATCATGACCTGAGCCAAAGACATTTGCTTAACCGACTAAGCCACCCAGATGCCCCCATTTCTGCTTTCTTTACCTCTAAAGAAGTGTTGCTGATCCTGATCTTGCAAAGTGATTACAAAAATTAGACGTAAAATATATGAAGTATTCAGGATGGTGCTTGGCTTATATTATACATCCTACTATTTTTATACTTCTCCTGTGGTTATTAGTACTATAGCTACTCACACGTACTATTTTTATTTATTCAGTAAGCACTTAGTTTGTGCTAAATGCTGTACATGTATTTTTTTATTTACAATAGAAATTGGAGCCAGTCCAGTCCATAAATTAGCATTTCAGGTGCTTAAATTTCATCAGAGGGCACATAAATATTCAGGATTGAAAATGATCTCAGAATTTCTTACTTAGTAAATCCTTGGAATCTGTCCTAATGAATAATCAGAGGTACAGATTTATATACAGTAATATGTCTGCAGCATTATTAATAATAGTAAAAAATATGTTAGAAATACTCACATATGGAAAACATGGGATAGAACTGAAGAAATTATACCAAAATGTTGATGAGAATTATCACAATTGAGAGACTATGGACTCTGAGAAACAAACTGAGGGTTCTAGAGGGGAGGGGGGTGGGGGGATGGGTTAGCCTGGTGGTGGGTATTAAAGAGGGCACGTACTGAATGGAGCACTGGGTGTTATACGCAAACAATGAATCATGGAACACTACATCAAAAACTAATGATGTAACGTATGGTGATTAACATAACAATAAAAAATGGAAAAAAATTATCACAATTGTAGGATTATGATTAGTTTTTTATACTATATATTTTCTAGTTAGTTTTCTATAATTTCCTTGTATTTTAGTATTGTGAATTTTTCCTTAAATAGGGTAACTTGATTTTTCAGTTTAGCCTCACGTGACACATTTGAATAATTTACATAATCCCCCCCCTCCCCCAGCCCCGGGCAGCCTAGCTTTATTTTGCCTGTGCTGATGATTATAAAATTCTCAGTCTAAGACTGGCTTCTCTGGTTCTGCTTTGCACAGCACTACTGACTAGCTTTGTCTTTATTTTTTTTAATGATGCCTTTTATGACCCTTAGTATCACTGCCTGGTCACCAACAGAGATTGAACTTTTTTAAGTCCCCTGGTGCTTGAGGATGGCAGTGCCCTCCCAGTGGGGCCTGGGTCCCTGTTTCTCCCCTGCAGAGTGCTGTCCAGTCCTCCACCATTGTGTCTTGCAGGTGGGGTTGACCAGATGCCCCAGGAGTTTTGGGGTACACACTGGTGGGGTCATCTGAGACTTTGTGTCCAGACTCTGTTCCAGGAGGGCAATCTGACTGAGAAGTATTTTTTTCTCAGGATGATGAATTTGGGCCACCAGAAAGGTGCCAACACACAGATTGGGGGTGACTGAAATTGTTTATGTTGATAGGTACCCCATAAAAATATTTGTCCCTACACACCCTAGAGGTGTGGCTCTAATGATCCCTTAAGCATTCTCTCCTTGTCTTAAGCATCTAGAGGGCCTTCAGTATTGCTGCGTATAACACCTATTCCCCACTGTGCTGTCCATGCTGCTTTGGATGAATACTTTGTCAGTGTTGCTCAGCAAGTGAGATACAGAAACCAACACAGTACTCCATGCTTGAGCAATATGGAAGATGACACCTAGACCAAAGAAAGACCCCAGTGCTCAGCCATGAGATCACAATTAGAGACAATAAATTATCACTATAAGATGCTGAGCAAAGGCATCCTTTATATATTCTGTAGAAGCCCAGGACATCAAATCTTAGGCCAAACTAATGAAATATTTCTTACTCAAATTTTAGTAAATGTAATTTCATTCTTAAGCATGTGGTACATTTTCTGAATCACTTGGTATTTCTGAGGCATGCAGTGATAGTTGAAACACTTTATATATTTTAAACTTTATTCCTTAATGACATGGATTATAGTTTATCTTTGAGGTACTAGAAATAAAGGGAGAGGAAAGGAATATCTTGGGTATAATTTTAGAAAGGGAATCAAATCCTGTCTCGTATGTAGTCTTCTGACTAATATCTTAGCCACTTTTTCTTTCTTAAAGGTCCTTTTAGATTGCTGCATAATACCCTCCACAGGAGACAAGTCTTGCCCAGACTACCATGTAAGTTTATTTTATCATGATAATTTGAAGTTTATTCTAATTCTTTAATGAATATTAAAAACAATGTTACTAGAGTTCCATGATCTCAGAAGATGGCAATTATTGTCTTCATTTGTCATATTATTATATCATCTACTTGTGAGAGGATTTTTCTTCCATTTTCTCCCAATATTTTAATTGTTTCTAATAGCATTATTTAGGGTTGTTTCTAGTCTTCATATTTTCTTTTTTTTTTTTTTTTTAAAGATTTTATTTATTTGACAGAGAGAGAGATAGCGAGAGCAGGAACACAAGCAGGGGGAGTGGGAGAGGGAGAAGCAGGCTTCCCGCCACGCAGGGAGCCCGACGCGGGACTCGATCCCGGGACCCTGGGATCATGACCTGAGCTGAAGGCAGACGCCTAACGACTGAGCCACCCAGGCGCCCCATAGCCTTCATATTTTCTTTAGCAGTACTGCCTGAAGAATGAAGTTCCAAAGATCTAAGTGATCTTTTGAGAGTTCATCTTCTTCCATGACTATGGGTTACAGAAGGTTAGGTAATAGCCTCCTGAGATATTTTTTAAATTTTTTTAAAAAGATTTTATTTCTTTATTTGAGAGAGAACACGAGAGCATGAATGGGGCAGGGAGGGGCAGAGGGAGCGGAAGTGGCAGATTCCCTGCTGAGCGGGGAGCCCACCTCGGGGCTCAATCCCAGGACCCTGAGATCATGACCTGAGCCGAAGGCAGAGGCTTAACCAACTGAGCCACCCAGGTGCCCCTAATATAAAAATATTTATTTTTTGAAATTAAGATGAAATAACTTAATCTACATTTCTTCAGACAAAAATGACTCAATTTTATTTGAACTACTTAATTTTCAGCAGAATGATAGCCTTGCATATTTGATTTGTCAAGACCTATTTTGGGGGTATATACTAGACTGTTAATTTTTTCAAAATTTTATCTCCTACAGATCGAGTACAATTTCACATATCTTCAATGTCCATTAGAATTTACCAAGAAAGTAACACCTGCACAGGATGTTACATATGAGCCTCTTACAACCCTCAATGTAAGTCTGGTATTTTCATTATCCAGGTTGTTTCTACATGGGTTCTATAATGTTTTGGTGCAATAGTTCCAGGAAGGGGCCTGGAAAGAATTCCACATTAATAGTTTTAGGTCTCTGTCCTCCATGTGTCCTAACCCTTTATTTTTTAGGGAAGAAAACAGTCATTCTCTATAGTTGCTATAATTTGATCTGCCCTAAAGTTCCACACTCTTGACCACTTTAGTCCTAATGGTCATGTTAAACCTGCCCCAACCCAGAATCCAGTAAACCATGGACAACATGGGCTGACAATCAGCACTTGCTCTCCACCTCCGTCCACCTAAATATAAACATATATATTTAAGAGTTTCCTCCATGTAGAACCACGGGAAAATTCAAGGCTGACATTTTACAATCATAGCTTCCAAGTCAGCTAACCACTGGGCTCCACAGTAAACTCTGACCTTTCAGAACCTTAGATCCTTCTGGAGGAGTGATCCCAATCTGAAAGCAGGCTCAGCATGCACAGTGTGGACCCAAATTGCCCAAGAGACTTAAGACCAAATCAGCTCTTATTCCAAAGAGTACTTTTACATTTCCAGCAGATGGGACAATAAAAACCATGCCAAGATGATCCACTGCAGTCTAAATCAGGGGTCTCAAACTCAAATAGCTACAGAGGAAATAGGTAACAGATGGTCTAAAAGGAGATCAGCTACTAGCATCAACAAGTTGGTGCCCTCTGGGAAGGGCAACCCAGCCTTATAAACACTGGCAACAAATTAACACTGTGTGCAAGCAAAAGAAAACCTATTTGAGGGTTGGATTTCCAAATGTGGCCTAGGGCCTAGATATGTGTTAATATGGTAACCACTAGCCATATGTGACTACTTAAAACTAATTAAAATTAAGTAAAGTTAAAAGTTCATTTCTTCATTTGCAGTAACCACATTTCAAGCACTCAGTAGACAATGTGCCTTGTGGCTTTCCTATTGAACACAAATACAGGACATTTCCATCACTGCAGAAAGTTCTATTGGACAGCATTGGTCTAGACCAATTGGGAATTTTCATTCACTTTAAATGAATTCATTTCTCTGCATGGAAGCCTTTGGTACAGATCATGGTATCAACCATCACCTAAGTGATAT
Source organism: Halichoerus grypus (assembly GCF_964656455.1). Lineage (NCBI taxonomy): Eukaryota > Metazoa > Chordata > Mammalia > Carnivora > Phocidae > Halichoerus > Halichoerus grypus. Next base: position 59,616,516 of record NC_135716.1, read on the forward strand.
CTAGAAGGCTTACTAAGTACTTGGAGTAGGAAGGATGCAGAGCCCCATGGACTTTATGCCCACAAGGCTGGCAGTGGAAACGACTCTCATATTGGCTTTATGCAAAGCATTTTAGCTCTGCTGGAGTATGTTTTGCAGTTGTTGTTATAGTTCAGACTCAATAGCCAAATGACCTAAAAGTAACTATACTACAGCTATACTTAGAATTTTTGTGTATGTATGTGGAAGTTTTTAAATTGTAATTTAAAGAATAGGCAATACTTCTATCAGGGTATGTCAGGAATGAGAATAGGAGGAAACAAAATCTTTGTAGATTCTAAAAAGTAATAGATTTAATAAAATACAGATTCAGGCAGGACAGAAACCAGTCCCTTGGGCATCTCCCTACAAAGTTAGAACATTCCACACCTCTCTTTCCTCCTCAGGGAGAAGCTAGGAGTTGGGAATTTTCTCTTGATCTCACTGCTTTGTGCTGGGAGAGGGACTGTGGCAAGTAAATGCCATGGATTTTCCTGCTGTCTTTGATGTGGTTCTTCTTGGCTACGGGCTCGCTTGGGGTGTAGGAACCTCTTAACTGGTTTCTGTATTTCTCACAAAGGCAGTTTCCAGGTATTGCTATTAAGTTGATGTCTCTTCTCTCCATGGGTATAGGAGGGTCTGGGACTTCCTGTTCCATCTTGCTGACATCACTTCCTATATGTATTTCTTTTTTTTTTAATATTTATTTATTTGACAGAGAGAAAGAGCAAGAGAGGGGACACCAGCAGGGGGAGTGAGAGAGGGAGAAGCAGGCTTCCAGCTGAGCAGGGAGCCCAGTGCAGGGCTCGATCCCAGGACCCTGGGATCATAACCTGAGCCAAAGGCAGACGCTTAATGACTGAGCCACCCAGGCGCCCCCCTATTTATGTATTTCTTGAATAATTAAAAATTAATTTGGGGGCACCTGGTTGGCTTAGCCAGTTAAGCGTCTGACTCTTGATTTTGGCTCAGGTCAGGATCTCAGGGTTGTGAGATGGAGCCCCAAGTCAGGCTCCATACTGTGTGTGGAGCCCATTTAAGATTCTTTCTCTCCCTCTTCCTCCTTCCCCTCATTAAGAAAAAAATTTTGAAATAAATACTCATAGTTCCCAATAATTCACGAAAACCTAATAATCTACAAGCTAATTTAATGACTATTTATGTGTACTATTCAAAATTCTTCTAGAGAGATAAGCCTGAGTTTCTTCAAGTAAAGAACAAGGGTGTAGAGCTTCCTTATTTATCTTTAATATCCTTTCCAGTTGTAATTTTGTATAAGATTAAAATGCTTATTCTATGTCAACTAGTGAGAAATTGAAAGAGACAAACTGAATCAAATAACTGCATCTGTAAAAATGATTCTCTCTAGCTTGTTTTTGAAAATATACATTCTTGCTGTAATTTTTGATTTTTTGAACTTTCATAAGGAAGTGTTACTTTTACAATATTAAAATAAATTTATAAAACCAGCAAACAGCTTAGTTTGTACTTACTAGTTTAATAGGATTTATTTTTATTGATCTTTCCTTATTTCTCAGGTAATGGTACAACATAACCGCATAGAACTTCTCAACCATCCTGTGTGTAAAGAATACTTACTTATGAAATGGTGGGTATTAAGTAGTATTTCTTTTTAATGCCCCCATTAAGTTTGTTTAAAGCCTTCTAATTAATTGTTTAGATTTTATTATTTTAATGTTTTACACTTTGAAAAAGACATGTGTTGAAGGCAAATTTTGGTATTAAAATGCTGTTGTTGGGGCGCCTGGGTGGCTCAGTTGGTTAAGCGACTGCCTTCGGCTCAGGTCATGATCCTGGAGTCCCAGGATCGAGTCCCGCATCGGACTCCCTGCTCGGCAGGGAGTCTGCTTCTCCCTCTGACCCTCCCCCCTCTCATGTGCTCTCTCTCTCTCTCATTCTCTCTCTCAAATAAATAAATAAATAAATAAAATCTTAAAAAAAAAAAAAAAAAAAATGCTGTTGTTTATCTTTGACATTAAATGAAATATTTGGGGGGTGGAAATCCTTATATAAGACATGAAGAAGCACTCCTCCTGGGCCTTGCATTTTAGTGGACGGTGAAGTGAGAGGGGTACCTGAGAAGAGCAATCAACGTGGAAGTCAGAAAATAGGAGCTAAAGTCTCTGTTCTTCCGTTACTTGGTGAGAGATTTTAAGTAAGTCATGATTTTCTGGGAAGTTGAGATTCCTTTCCCGAAAATGAAAAAAGGTGAATTTGAAGATCTTGATTCTAAAGTTCAATGAATTTACCAAATAGATTTCTGAGAGAGATTATAACTACTTTTTCCACTTTTTATCTTACGCATTTTTTTTGTTGAAATTGTGATTTATTTTTGTAGGATGGCCTATGGGTTTAGAGCCCATGTTATGAACTTAGGATCTTACTGCATTGGTCTCCTGCCTATGACATTTCTTGTTATCAGTATAAAGCCAGGTATGGCTTTCAACTCAACTGGAATTATCAATGGAACTAGTGATCATTCAGAAATCTTAGACACCAAGGTATTTTCAATTGGTCTTTATATTTCAACTTTTTAAAATAAAATTATTATCAAAAGTGTGGTTTTTTCCTTAGAAATACTAACCCCATAATAAATCTGAAATATCAGGACTTTATTATAAATAGACTGTAGAATTCATATATGAACAATTTCTCCCAAAATCCTTTGTGGAATGAGAGGGACTATAAGTAAATAGGTCAATAAATGAGTTTGTAAATTAATTTAAAGAGAATTGACATGAATGAGATACTAGTTTTAATGCTGGAGTTTAAAACTTTAAAATAGGTCCACAAGAAAGCAGATTTGTGGCTGTGAGGGATTTTGGGGGAAAAGAAGTGTTTCTTAGTGGATACAGCGTTTGTGTTTGGGGATGATGAAAAATTACAGAGCTAGATGATGATGGATGGTGGTGGTAGTTTCCTTCATGTCACAGAATTATACATTTTGAAATGTAAATATACATGTAAAATGTAAAACTTTGAAAATGGTAAATTTTATGTTTATGTGTATTTTACCATAGTAAAAATTTTTTTTATATAGGTCTACAGATTTCATATTCTTTTAGAATTCGTTTGGTAATTTTTGGACCTCTCTTAGAAAGGACATTATGAAATGGGTATGAGTTGTCTTTATATTGGTATCACAGTAATTTTCTGTTTAAAGCAAATACAAACAGTATGTAGGAATGAAACAAGAAAAACGAAATATTTAATAGTGGAAATTATGAAGACGCTTAAGTGCTGTTTTATTTGATATCCTTCATAACGGTTTGTTTTGTATTTTTCTGTTTCAGAATTCATATTTTATAAAAGTTTGCATGATTTTAGTTTTTTTATCAAGTATATTTGGATATTGCAAAGAAGTGGTCCAAATTTTCCAACAGGTACACAATACATTTTGTATCTCTAAAGTTGCAAATATTTTAATATGCAGAACATAAATTGCTGAACTATTATTGAAGCAATATATATCAGAATAAAATCACATAACTTGACAAATGTATAGACTGGAAATACCAAGCATAAACTTTTCAAACTGTAGAAATCACATGATTTTAGATAAGACTCCTGCATTGAATGGTGCGTATTTGATAAATCTGAAGTAAGGATGTTCCCGTTGTACTAGTCCATATGGGTCTGCTTGGCTACAAATGAACTTATGAATGACTTTTCTGTATTTTCTCTGATATCAGTTAGATATTTTGCTAACATAATAGATTTTGAATTTGATACTTTTAGTAACAATTTATAAAGAACTTACTTGGTCCATGACTCCATTTCAAATGGGTTTTTCTTTGAATTGCTTTCTTAATTAGAATGCTTTTCTTTATTGGATAAAATTTCAAGTTATAAAAAAAATTTGAGAACACTTTATAGCGTAATTTTTACTTCATGCCTTATTTTTTGTTTTAATGGGTAGACCCAGATCAGACTCAAGAATTATGTGAGTTACCTATAGGTCCTTACTTTGGCTAATAAATGGCATCAATCTTTTCTCAGTGTGGAGGTTTAAAGTCTTTTATTCATTTTTGGGGGTTTTTTGTGCATCTTTTTATAAGATATATATCTTTTATACAATACCTCATTTTATGTGAAAATTTACTTTGTTACATAAGCACATTGATATGTGCATTAAAGAATGTTAATGATAGTTCCAATGCTTCACATTTGTTTGATATACATTGCAAGTACTTATGTGTGTGTGTATGTAGTTGCAGTAAATTGTCACAATTCTGAGAATTAGACTATATTGTTCCATTGTAGCTTAAATGATTTAGGGCATATTATTTAATCTTGTCATAATTTTCATTTTTTTTTACAGGTTATAACCTAAACTATAAAGTTATATGATTTCTCTAACAGAGTTGGTCTCCACGTTTTTTTATTGATACTAAAATCATCACCTCTATAGGAAATTTAATGTCCAAAACATGAAATCTTTAAGAGTAGGAAATGACGTCAAATTTTTGCAGTCATTAAGTCTTCGCACAGGCCTCAAACCTCCTTAGAAGCAGCTTTAGTTTATTTGTATCCTGAGAAATTCACATGTATGTCCTTACACAGGCATAAAGGAATTAATTAAACCAACCGGCAGCTCCTCAGGAATTTCCTTAAGAAGGAATGGACTCTACAGAAAAAGCCCAGGAAATTGTAGAATTTCCTTAGGTATCAGATTCCCAAAGTGTGCCAGGTCAACAGAAAAGGCTGGGCCACCTCCAATACTGGTCCATACCCAGGGCTCTGAGTTCAGTCGAGGATGGCAGAAGCTGGCTCCTCGGTCCTAAACCTCTCCAACTGCAGTGCCACAAAAATGTTGCTGCTGGTCAACGTGTGTGTGTGTGTGTGTGTAAGATGCCAGGTCTTGGTCTCTACATGTGGTAATTCTCAATTCTTTTCAACCCCAGAAGAGGAACTATATTTTGGATCATGCCAATGCAGTTGAATGGATTATCTATACAACAAGCATCATTTTTGTGTCACCCTTATTCATTGGTATACCAGCTTCTGTGCAGTGGCAATGTGGAGCGGTTGCTATATACTTCTACTGGATGAACTTCTTATTATATCTGCAGAGGTAAAGCCAGCTTGAATGATTCCTATATCCCTTAGGTATTTTTAACATTAAAAGAACTATTTTAAGTACCATAAATTTATAATTGGCTCATTCCTTTTCCAATTGTTTTAGACTGTGAAGATACATTTTATATACTATTAAGGAAAAGGTGAGAGAGGTTTGGAGCTCAGAGTGTAGACCAAGAATTCTTAACCTTGGCACTACTGAAATTTGTGGCTAGGTATTTTTTTGATGTGGGGGGGATGCCCTGTGCATTGAAGAACGTGTAGCAGCATCCCTGGCCTCTACGCACTAGATAACCAGTAGCAACACCCCCGCCATGTGACAACAAAAAATGTATCCAGATATTGTCAAATATCTTCTGAGTGGCAAAATAGTCTGCGGTCAAGAATCACTGGTCTAGACAAATCTAGGTTAAATGTGGGGTTTAAATCGGAATAAAAGTATTGGCTATTCTTGGCTTTGGTATTATTTGCTAAGCATTTACTTTAGATTAAAACAAAATGAAGAGATAGGTATGGGAAATAATAGTGATATAAGAGACAAAAGAAGTTCAAAAAACCTAATTCTAGAAGGGGAAAAAAGGACTAAGCTCTCTTACCTCCCACACTTGCCAATGTTGAGATAAAGTTATTTCATAAAATCTTTACAATAACAAGAGATAAATATTACTCACAGTATATAAAAGAAGAAAATGAAGGGCTGAGTTAAGTAACTTTCCCAGGATCTCAGCTAGCAAGCGGACATTTTACCCACATCTTTCTAACTCCAGGGACCATGCTTTTCCTACCATATCATCTGCATCACTGTTTACAAGCACAATGTTGTGGGGTTGAGCCCAGCCCCTTAGAAAGGACATGGTATAGTGGGAAGAACAGTGGTCTGGAAGTCAAGAGGCTTCAAGGCAAGTCCAGGTACTGCCACTCCTTTGGCTTTGCCATTATCAGCGACCTTAGCGAGTTCCTGGACATCTTTTGGGAACTTAGTTTCTGAGACCTCTAAAGTCCCTTTCAGCTTTAAAGTCTCATGATTCCCCTTTTAACAAGCTGTCTTTGTCAAAGGACATGTCCAAATTGGTGGCTAGATAACACATCCATTATCTGCCTAACCATTTCACAATTTTGGTTTCTGGGAGAGAAAAAGGAAACCTCAGGAGGCCATGTAAATCATATGGGTGTGCCCTTCAGGTCTAGGAGCTCATTTAGAATCTCCACTGGATGCATCACATAAATCATCTTTAGGATCCCTTTATCAAGCTTTGGTAGCACTTTCTATGATCCTGGGAAGATTTTTCTCTCCTACTTTGTTTGAAGTGATACCTAGTGGTCAAGTAGTAAAACAAAGATAAACACTAACAAGAAGGAAAAAGAAAACCGTTTGACAGTTTGAAAATAAGACTACTATTCATGATTTCTCATGTCTCCTTTTTGAAAGTAACTGGCCTCAGTTACTCATCTATGAAACATTGTACCTAATGCATGATGAATATTAACACTTTGACCAGAAAAGTAAATACATATTTTAATTGTTAAATTTTCCTAGATTTGAAAATTGTGGAATTTTCATCGTTATGTTAGAGGTAATTATGAAAACTTTGTTGAGGTCTACGGTCGTGTTTGTCTTCCTTCTTCTGGCTTTTGGCCTCAGCTTTTACGTCCTCCTGAGTTTGCAGGTGAGGCAGCTACATTAGTAGTTGATTTTGTTGATGTGAATATTGGGAATACATATTTATACTTAAATCTGAATGGCTTAGAAAATTAATAGTAACATAATTTTTTATCTGATAAAGTTGCCTTCAAATGATTTTTATTGAAGGAAAAAAATATCGCCTAACTCAATGACTTTCTTCCATTGTCAAAATGTTTATATATATAATGCATGATGATTTGTTATAGATGCAGAAAAGATCTTGATGACTTTATTGCCAGTTTACTAGTTCTTATCACTTTCAGTAGCTATAGTCCTGTGACTTAAAAAAAGTATTCTAAATAAGATTTTATCATTTTACTCTTCAGGAAGTATTTTTTCATTACATGCATTTTGCATTTCACTTTTACCTTACCATCTTTTCTCAGGATGCATTCAGCTCTCCATTGCTCTCTATAATCCAGACCTTCAGCATGATGCTAGGAGATATTAATTATCGCGATGCCTTCCTAGAACCGTTTTTGAGAAACAAATTGGCATATCCTGTTCTGTCCTTTATACAGATTATTGCCTTTACCATGTTTGTCCCAATTGTACTCATGAATTTACTTGTAAGTAATTTATCCTTATATTTTCTGTTTGTTGATCATGTGGAGCATTTAGCAATGATAATTATTCTTAGCCTCCTTCATCTCCCTTCATGAAAGTCAAAAGGGACTATTATAAAATCCATTCATTCAACATTCATTTAGTGCTGGGGGTGTGCCAGGCACAGCACGAGGCCCAGGGGATGCCAGGATGCATGCACTTGGCAGATACGAAGAATCTAGACACTGATCCAGGTGCTGGGAAACGGTGGTGAATAGAGCAATACCCAGTCCTTACATTATAAATTAGTCATGAAGTTAAGTAGTAAATAAATAAATATGTAATATAATGTCATGGGGATGATAAATGCTATGAGGAACTACAAAACTGAAGAATAAGGAAATAAAGATGAATGGTGTGTGCTGCTCTGGAGTTGGGGTAGGGGGTCAGAGGTTGGGCAGAGATCTTGGTGGAATGAAGGATTAAAACCTCATCTCTGCCTTTAAATTTCTCATTGACCAGAGATTCAAGTGGGGAAGAGCCTCTCAGGCACGCGGACATCTGTGGCATTCAGGTGCCATCTCTAAACCAGTTACAGGCTAACGTCCCCAGCAGACATGAACATGCCCTGCACAGAGAACCTGCTCCAGCCACGAGCATCTTAGCCAGTGCAGGCAGAAGTACATCCCAGGTCCATGGAATACCCGAGCTGACATTACAGTGCATTTTTTCCCCCTTATTCATTTATGTAAACATGCACACATTCAATACACTTTTACTGAGTCTGACTATGCACCAGGAATTGTGCTATACAGTGTTTCTGGAAAGAAAAGATCGACTACTTAATGTTTTGATTCACTTACTTGATGCAACTCCACAGAGTTTTATTTTGATGACCTAGAAAAATAAAGGATAACATGAAGAATAATAAAGAATGACATAAAGCCCACATTTTTCCCTTAGAATCCCTTATGTTTTAGAAGATAATTATCTAGAAGAAGATTTGGCCTAGCAGTAGTATACATTGGTGCCATCTCTCCCTGCACGTCCTAGAAGAAAATCAAACCCAACAGAGCCAAGACTGTCAATGTTTTCTTTCCTTCAAACTCTGCCGATGCCTCTCAGTAGCACCTTCCTGGTCATCTCAGATCATTGGAAGATACTTTAGATTCAGCTCTGCCCTTTCCTCACTTCTTCCAGTAAATATTTGCCTCTTATGCCTACTTCCGGTTGGCTTACACCCTCATGGTTCCTCATCCATATTGCTGCAGTAGCCCAAAGAGGCTATCTTGTCTCACTTCTCTAATCCTTCCTGCAAATTGTCACCACAATGATGTTCTAAGGGAAAGCCGAACCTGTCAGTGACTTTTGCATCCCTTTTTTTACCCCCCTAGGACTCTTCATTTCAGTCTAAATCCATCAGCATGGCACGCAAGGTCTTCATGATCTGGATCTTACCCAGATCTCACCCAGCTCTCCACTGTTGGCAGGATTTACTCAGACATGCACCATGAATGTCATGGAGTGTGCCAGACTTTTCTTTGTACCTCCTGGGCTCCACACAAGCTGCTCCTTTTCCTGGAAGGCCCTCCCACTTTGGGTTAACTCTTTCTAAGCTTTCAACACTCAGCTCAAGCATCATCTCTCCTAGGTAGACTTTCTTAACCAACACCTCCCCGCCATCACCCTAGTCTGAATCAGATGTCCCTTCCTTGTGTTTTCATAATTTTGAGGACACAAATCAGAAAAAGATAATAAAACCTACTTTCTAGGTTGTTATGAAGATGAAATGAGCTAATACAAGGCACTTGAAACAGTGCTTGGCACATGATAAGCATTAAATAAATGTTACCTGCGATTAAATATTAGTAATTTATCTACTCTATGACTCAAGATCAGATATCTTTAGATCCTAGGCAAGTATCTTAAATGTGTGAGGCAGCCAGTATGAGACAGCTGGTTTTGATGGAGGCTGATATAAAAACTGAGAGAATGCCCACTGAAAGGCTTCCAAATTTAAAATAAAAAACATTATCCTGTCAAATAAAGCCTACTTGTTGACTATACATGGTTCTCAGTGCTAGTCTGCACCCCCTGGAATATACTCTTTCAGTGCTCATTCACTCAGTAGTTATTTTGTATACCTACTATATGCCCTGTATGGTTCTAAGCACTGGGCATACAGTGGGGACTTGGACAGACCGAGCCCTTCTCTCTTGCAGTTTACTTGACTTTGAGTTTTTGAGAGCACCAGCATCCAGAAGGCTGGTTCAGCATAGGCAGGTACTGATTGTCTAATGAAATAGGTGGCAGCTAATGTAAGTAAGTGAATTTAATTTGGATTGAGTGGAACTGAGCTGACGGGTTCCCCTCACCTAATTCTATGAAGCCATGGAGTTCTAGACGGAGTTACTGTTTGTTTTTGTTTGTTACCAAAGCCACACCCCCCCTTGCAGTGTACCCCTTCCTGCCAAACCTATGTAAGGTAGACATTTCTGCTTCGCCTCAGTTTGCTATTTAACTTTTCCATGTTGTCAAGTCACTCTTGTTTACCTTAGATGCCAAACTCCTGCAGTTTGCAACCATGTTGCATGGCTTACCCCAGTGGCATTTGATATTCTATCACCCCTATCATCTGCAAAAATAACAAATTTTTATTTTAAAATGAATTTGATTAATTGGTGTGTCCTAATTTTTTAGGATAACACTTAAAATTAATGAATCCACCAGTGTGGCTACCACTGTGACAAAGGTATATAGGCTTTGCAGTTTGCTGCAAGATGTGTCATGTGTGTTGAGGTCACTACTAGGCAATTTACATGCTCACTCCCTCACTGCAGCCAAAGAGATCTTAATGCATTTTGAGGTGAGCCATTAAGCTGGTAATGACTTGGTGCTGTGTTGTACTTCAGATTGGTTTGGCAGTTGGTGACATTGCAGAGGTCCAGAAGCATGCATTGTTGAAGAGGATTGCTATGCAGGTAAGTACTGTATTTATTTAAAACTTCCTGAAATTAGCACCATCGTAAGTATTCATGTATAAGAATAGCTGATTTCTGTGACCAGTTATTTAAAACCGACATTTCGTTAGGGCTGAGAAGCACCACACCGTATAGTGCCTGTCATGCACATTCCCTGGTATACCTGCTGTAGTCAAAGGATCAGAAATGAGGAAAAAATTTTCAGAACAGTATCGGCAGAGGAACGGAGAAATTATCTGGGCCTCTTTTAATGTCAACATGTGGCCAACCAGGTAGCTAGCTGCTAAATAAGAATATGACAGGTGTGAGGTATTCTGTCTTGTCACAGCCCCGCTGTTCCAAGGAGCTCCTGATATTCTGGCCATAGCCTTGCAAGCTTCCCACATCATGTGTTATATTGAAGTATTCACTGCATCCATGAGATTTTTGTCCCTTTGTCACATCCCTTACATTTTTCTAGATAATTCGATGTAAAATTTGCTCGACTCAGAGGCTTCCGGATAGGTCCTTGGCTGTTGAATCTTGTGAGGTGGTCTCCTATTACACAATGCAAAACTATTTCTATGCTCTTATTTGCATTGTCTTTAAATTTCAAATTTGAATGGGAATACTTGACGCTTCAAAAATATCTGATGACCAGTTGAACATACACATTCAGAAACTTAGGCCAGTTCAAGAGAAAGACAAATTCATGATAAGATTTAACTTTATCCTCTTCACTTTTCTTTGTCATGCTGCTTCCTTCTCTCTTACTCATTCAGCTATCCATTAGCATATGTTTATTTCTGAAAAATGCTCCAGTACATGATATGTGTGGAGCACAATACAGCTTAGCATGAGAGAACACAGAACCCCAGCATAAACTCACCCAGTTACTTACTGACTTTAATAAGTAAAATCAATCTAATTAGCGCATCAACTGAACATTCAGAGTATAAAATATCAAAATCAACTTAGAACTATCCTTAAACTCTCTTTTCTGTGACTAAGCTGTACATTATACAGAGAGGGCTTGGCACATTTAAAGAACAAATATATATAAATTAAATGGTTAAAATGTTAGGTACAGAAAATGAACGCAAACACAGTTAAGGAAATGCTACATGAAAAGTTGGCATGTGAGCCAGACATTGAAAGATAGGATTTAGAGGAGCAGCGAGGCTAGTCCAGAAGGGCCGTACCTGGCAGGAGCAAAGGGCTGAAGGCAGAATGAGAAGTGGCTAAGGAGGGGTGAAGGGCCACCTGGCCTGGAAGGATGGCTCCTTAGGGGGCACTAAGGCAGCTCAAGACGATTGAGGGCTTTATTAAAAAACAGCACAAGAAAACCTTAGCTTTTTTTTTTTAAGATTTTATTTTTGAGTAATCTCTGCATCCAACCTGGGGTTCGAACTCACAACCCTGAGATCTAGAGTCTCGATCTCCTGACTGAGCCAGCCGGGCACCCCCGAAAACCTTACCTTTGAAAGAAAGGGCAGTAAATGGTGGAAGTGCTTCAAGTTATTTTGTTAGTGGGACGTTACTCTCAGCTCTTCCAAAGAATGAGAACAAAATGAAAGTGGTATATAAGATGATCTGTTGTTATCTCGACTTAGTGGAGAAAGATTAGAGGAAGGAAGAGCTAACTGACCAGTTACTACTGTAACAAAAATGGAGTGCGGGACTTGAGGGAGGTGGGTGAGGAGAGGAAAAGCGATGTATAAACCTCTTCGCAGGCATGTCATCAGTGCTTCATAACAACTCTTGAAAAGATCAAGGAAAGTAAATAAAAAGAACGATGTAAGCAACAGCCCTACATAAGACGTCTGGGGGAAGCCCACTAAACTACAGTGTCGGTACAGTTGATATGAAAAGCACGGTTCTATACTAGACTTGATCTCTTCCCTGAAACACGACGGCACAAGGGCATGTAAAGGAAACAGGCAAAGCAATTGCTCCTGTGTTATCTGTGCCTTGTTTTGGATCACAAAGAGCACGGACTAGAAACCCAGGAAGCCATTCTCTTGTTTCCCCTAAGTTGTTGTTTAAGCAAATCTCTACAGCCATGTACAACTCTGTCAGACATACAACCTGAGTCTGAGGCCACATCAGAACCGAGCATAAGGGGACGGCAGCAGCCCTTTCACAGAGGACATTTAGTCTTCTTTCAGACCCTTATAAGTGGGGACAGAGAGGTCCCTGGGGCAGCGCCTGCTGGGAGCTGTAACAGTTACTCAAAGACACGAGTCATGAGTATTTTGAGGAGCTTGGAGCTCTTTAGTTTTCAACATGAGTATCCCCACTTCCGGTTCAGGCTGGCAGCTGTAGACACCACACATGGACAGACCTCTGCACATCACAAAAGGAGAGCCACGGAGCTCTCTTACCTTCAACATGGGAAACCCAGCAGGTGGAGGTGCAGATGAGCCCTTAGCCCAGAGGAGCCATGCCCAGTGGGTCCCAGCAGACCCACCAAGGTTGGACTTGAAGCTCTGCTTGCCTTCCTCCCCAGGACCATACTGGAGCAAGGAAATCTGGCAGGTCCTATGTAGAAAATGGACAGGGTTAGACACACCATGTGCTTTGTCTGTTGGCAGGCACTAGACTTGAATAAATCTTTTTCAATCAAGTAAGTGAATGATAACATATGACCTCTGAAAAAAATGTTTATTGCAAGAGGAAAGGAATATTGCCCTTAAGACCCAAGGGAAAAAGGAACCTTGGAAATTATTTATTATAGAAACCCAAAGAAAATACCTAATTGGTGTTGTGAATAAAATACAAGAAAACATAGCTGTTCTTGAAACTGGAACTAGTACATAGCACGTTAAGTGGTGGTAAGTGTTATAAAAATAGGGAAGCAAGATACAGAGCGTGTTGTGTGAGAGAAAGGCCGACATTTTAAACAGGTGGTCAGGGAAGTTCTTATCATCTCACCATTTGTGGGTGTGAACGACTGAAATGCCCATGTATGAAAATGCCTATGGTCTTAGCAAACTCACCTACATGGTGATTACAATAAACCTATCTAAACAACAGACACAAAGGACTATAAAAAAAAAAAGTGGAAGAGAAAATTTGGCAAACAGAAAACTAAATATCAACTCAAGGTCAATCTGTTAAATGAGACAAAAGATTGTATCTCTGAAAATAGAAATTAGACTCAAGATATGTCACGGATAAACCATTTTGCACCCGACAGCACAGTGTGAAAAGTCGATGAAGTACTACCCTTCGATGTGCCAGTTGTGGTCCTTTCACTGGTTCCTGTCGCGGTCCTCCATCTAAGCATGGCTTCCTCCCCTGTCGCAGGTGTGCATCATGCCCGCCGCACAGCCCGGCTGCGTGCATCTTGTCGTACGATGCCCCAGAGTATGGGCCGAGTCGTTGCCGTCTGATGTGCCCACTGTCAGCCACGGTCCCTGAACAGTGAACATCTGCTCACTTACACTGAATTCCTTCTGTAAACAGTTTGCCCCAGCTGCAGACTGCTGCCCCTGTCTTGTCAGTGGATGAGCTGAGAGACAGCAAACCTGGCCAGCCCAGCTGCTTGTGCATAAAGCAGGACACAGGAGTCAGTTTTCAGTTTGCTGTACTAACAGCAGTTGCTTTTGTGTGGTGTAAACATTCCAGATGCTTATTAATGATTCCTCTCAATAAATCCAAACTATACTTTAGGTGGAACTTCATACCAGCTTAGAGAAGAAGCTGCCCCTCTGGTTCCTACGCAAAGTAGATCAGAAATCCATCATTGTGTATCCCAACAGACCCAGATGTACAGGGTTATTAGTAAGTACATGTGAAAAATATTGGCATAAATCACGTGATACCGTTTGACATTCATTCATTGTGTTATCCTTAAGGGTACCCTTTTATAGACTTTGAGTCACTGTACCTGTGGAAAAGAAGTAATTGTGATTTTAAAAAGTAAGTGCATGATTAACCCACAGTGAGAACGTGATGGGCAGTGTGAGGGAGGCATTTGTCCTACTGGCTCATTCACAACATTTGTGTTAAATGTGTACCACATCCCTGTGAGAGCGGATGGGTGGTTGGGTGGATCAGCCGTACCCTATATCTTTCTTACAGTGTACCTTTTTGTTTTTCCTAGTCACATGCCACTTACATATATGTGAAAAAAAATGTGTCTATGTGCAAATATAGAGCACATAGGTACATCCACTCAGGTACATATACACACGCACGCACGTGCATGGGGAATGTACATTATAGAAAATGTGCTAAGTGTCGAAGACTAAGCAAGCCACTGCATGATAATGGAAAAGGGACCATATTAAGAGAAGTACTGGATGCTAATCCTGATCATGCCTGGGCTTCCTCATCTCTCTATGAATATTCTGAGTTCTTTGCATGTTAATTTTTCATTGTGTAGTCATGAAATGATAAAGTCAATCTGAGTATCAGCCTAGGCTTTATTCTAACTACACTATTTCCCTGTTCAATTTCATTCATATCCACGGTTGCAACTACTCCTAAAATACAGAAGGCTCAGCAATTGATTCTCTAGCCTAGAGCTCTCTTTGAGGTCCAGGCTCCTATGTCCAGCTCTCTACCTGACATCTTTACTGGTATGTCTCAAGGTACCTCAAATTTGGCATATTCAAAACAAACTCATGCAAAAGAAACTCACAATTTTCACTCCTCCCATGTTTCACTCCCCCTGCAGGGAAAGAATGAAAAAGCCTCTTCTCTCTCCAAAGTTTCTTAATGTCAACACCATTTGCTTGTGCAAGATGTCATCCTTGATGTCTCCTTTTCCCCGCTCCTGACTCCTCACACCCAGTCACTCCCAAGTTTGGTTGATTAGGCTTCCTGGATGGCCTGTGTGTGCTGCCATCTTCTTTTGCCTGGACTCCTAAAATTGCCTCATTTCCGGTCATTTCATATCTGCCCTTGACACATTCGTCTACCAATGGTTTAAAAGACACTAAATTTTAAAAATATATATTAAAATAGCATTTCAGAAATGTCCTCATGGGAAACTCAGTTGTGTTGCATAATGGTGCAGTTTTAGAGAACAACTAATCCTATATGGAATACCACCACTTATAATGAGCATTTTTCATGAGAAAATATATGATGATTCAGTTATACCTTTTCATAAACAATCTTCCACTCCAATTTTCTCCTTCTATATTATCTATACATCTTGTACTTCATTATAATATGCATGATTCATTTTATAGCTCTTTATAGGTCTGTTTCTGTCAACAAATTGTGAGCTCCTTGAGGGAGCTCAAGCTCAAGCTCAATAGCTATGTCTTAGCTATTTGTGGTGCTAGCATACCTGGTTCAGTAGCTGAATCGTGGGCACACATTCAAGAAATAGTTCCTGAATTGAGTTCAACCTGAGTAACTGTTCATCTTTTATCCCACAGCGTATATTTCATTTTATTTTTTACATCAAAGAAACAAGACAGGAAATTCCAAATGTTGACACATCTCTAGAAATAGAAATATTGAAGCAGAAATATAGGTATGTGTTTTTCTTTATATCTGTATTTGAGAAACTTAAAACTTTTAAATAATGATGTATAGTGTAAGGTTATATTGTATATTTGTGTTTATCTCATATTAAGTCATGCTTTAGTTGACTGATGTCATAGTATATTGAGAATCATGAGAAATTTTTTAGACCCAACAACTTATTTGCTGCAATTCACCAATCAGTTCTGCCAGTCAGTATCTTAAACTGCATTTCCATGAGCCATATGAATTCATACATCAAAGCTTTGAAAGATTTTCAGGATTCCTAGAGAAGCTATGCTGTGTCCAGTGGTTAAGCATGAGGGCTTTAGAGTTAATTTACCTGAGTTTAAAGCCCTGTTCAACTGCTTACTAACTCTATGACCTTGGGCAAGCCAGTTAATCTTTCTGTGCAAGAACATTTTAATCTTTAAAATAAGAACAAAAATAAACTGGCCAAGAACTAACAGTACAACCTTAAGAAGAACACTTAAACTTAAAAAATGTGTATTGCTTAGAAGGGTTATGACTACCATGAAGCTCTGACCTGACACAGCCCATCTGATACAGAACACTTCTCATAATCTAGGCCTCTCTGCACTCAAGGATTGAAAAGATCATTGACAATAAATTCATGAGACATGTATATCCTTTTAGGCTGAAGGATCTCACTTCTCTTCTGGAAAAACAGCATGAGCTTATTAAACTCATCATTCAGAAGATGGAAATCATCTCTGAGACAGAGGATGAAGATAATCATAGTTTTTTTCAAGACAGGTTTAAAAAAGAATGGTTAGAACAAAGGAATAGCAAGTGGAAATCTGTGTTGAAAGTAGTAAAGACAAAGACACACAGCCCTTCACATTAGCCTGCAGTGGGTCTTCCTGTGAGGGTTGGGGGGGGGCAGTTTGCATGACCCTGCTAGGTCCAATTTCCAGTTTGACAAAAGTGAGGAAAAGGCAGAAATATGATTCTGATTTCACTACATGTGAAAGGATGGTTCCTGTATTCTTTGTAAAAGTATGTCTTTCTCTCTATTTATATTTTATGCCAGTTAGTATGTATAAAGAATATCCTTTCTAATAAATTCAAGTTGCACTTCTCATTATTTGAATGGGTAGAAAACTAATTTGTTAAACACACATTTTAATGATAAGGACTAGTAAATGTAACTGTTAAGCTAGAATACAAATGTCAATACTGGATTCCTGCTTGATAATTATATAATATGTAATGTATTAGACAATAAAGTATTATATTAGGTTATACCATTTGGTATGCTTTTTTTGTGTGTGTTGGAAGAACCTGTGTGTGGAACACTGTGTACTCTGTTCCAACTATAATTGCCACACCCTTCTTGCTGCTAACACACCTGACGTCACTTTGAGTTGAGACCCAAATTAACAGACCTTATTATACGCATGAATTTTACTATAGATATAGATAGTATATGTTTCTATTTTTGGTTTGCTAATAACCGTAATAAATGTAAAACCTATATAGTCACCCCACTGATTATTGTGTGAGCTTTTTACTATGTTTAGTTTTTTGAGATTTGTAAAAATGCTTCCATCATATATGGAACCAGAGAAAGACACTACAAAAAAAGAGAACTACAGGCCAATATTTCTAATGAACCAGATCCTCAACAAAATATTAGCAAACTGAATCCAACAATACATTTTAAAAAATCATACACCACAATCAAATGGGATTTATTGCCAGGATGCAAGGGTGGTTCAATATTTGTCAAACAATCAACATGATATGTCACTTCAGTAAGAGAAAGGATAAAAAAAAAGACACCTTCAATAGGTGCCAAGAAAGTATTTCACAAAGTACAACATCAATTCATAATAAAAACTCTGGAAAGTAGGTCTGGGGGAACATATCTCAACATAATGAAGAACTTATATGAAAAATCCACAGCCAACATCATAGTCCATGGTGAAAAACTGAGAGCTTTCCCCCTAAGGTCAGGAAGAAGACAAAGATACCCATTCTTACCACTTTTATTCAGCATAGTACTGGGAGTCTTAGCCACAACAATTAGACTACATACAGAAATAAAAGGCATCCAAATGGGTAAGGAAGAAATATAATTCTATTTGCAGATTATATGATACTATATATAGAAAACCCTAAAGACTCCATCAAAAAATTACTAGAACTGATAAATGAATTCAGTGAAGTCGCATGGTACAAAATCAATGTACAGAAATCTGCTGCATTCCTATACATTAATAATGAAGCAACAGAAAATGAAATTGAGAAAACAACCTCACTTACAGTTGCACCTAAAACAATACATTTTCTAGGAATAAATTTAACCAAAGAGGTGAAAGACCTGTACTCTGAGGACTATAAAATATTGATGAAAGAAATTCAAGATGGTGCAGAAAAACAAAATAGACATTTCCATGCTCATGGGTTGGAAGAACAAATATTGTTAAAATGTCCATACTACCCAAAGCAATCTACAGATTTAATGCAATCCCTATCAAAATACCAACAGCATTTTTCACAGAACTAGAACATACAATTCTAAAATTTGTATGTAACCACAAAAGACCTCGGATAGCCAAAGCAATCTTGAAAAAGACAAAACTGGAAGTATCACAATTCCAGATTTCAAGTTGTATTACAAAGCAGCAGTAATTAAAAAACACTGGTACGGGCACAAAAATAGACACATAGATCAATGGGCTGGAACAGAAAACCCAGAAATAGACCCACAATTACATAGTCAACTATTATCTTCAACAAAGGAGAAATGAATGTACAATTGGAAAAAGTCTCTTCAAAAAATGGTGTTGGGAAAACTGGGCAAGAACATGCAAAAGAATGAAACTGGACCACTTTCTTTCACCATACACAAAAATAAACTCAAAATGGATTAAAGATTTAAATGTGAGACCTGAAACCATAAAAACCCTAGAAGAGAGCACAGGCAGTAATTTCTCTGACATTGGCCATAGCAACATTTTTGAGATATATCTCCTGAGGCAAGCAAAATAAAGCAAAAATAAACTCTTTGGACTTCATCAAAATAAAAAGTTTCTGCACAGTGAAGGAAACAAGAAAACTAAAAGGCAACCTACAGAATGGGAGAAGATATTTGCAAATGACATATCCAATAAAGGGTTAGTATCCAAAATATATAAAGAACTGATAAAACTCAGCACCCCAAAAGCAAATAATCCAGTTTAAAAATGGGCAGAAGTTATGAACAGACATTTCTCTAAAGACATACAAATGGCCAACACACACATGCAAAGATGCTCAACGTCACAAATCATCAGGGAAATGCAAATCAAAACTGCAATGAGATATTACCTTACACCTGTCAGAATGACTAAAATCAAAAACACAAGAAACAAGTGTTGACAAGGATGTGGATAAAACAGAACCCTTACACACTACTGGTGGGAATTTAAATTGATGCAACCACTGTGGAAAACAGTATGTATGTTCCTCCAAAAATTAAAAATAGAAATACTATATGATCCAGTAATTTCATGATTGGGTATTTATCCAAAGAATACAGAAACACTAAATACAAAAAGATATATGCACCTTATGTTTATTGCAGTGTTATTTACAATAGCCAAACTATGGAAGCAGCCCAGGTATCTATCAATAGATGAATGGATAAAGAAGATGTGGTATATATATATACAATGGACTATTTTTCAGCCACAAAAAATAATGAAATCTTGCCATTTGCAACAACATGGATAGAGCTAGAAAGTATAATGCTAAGCAAAATAAGCCAGAGAAAGACAAATATATGATCTCTCTCATATGTGGAATTTAAGAAACAAATGAGCAAAGGAAAAAGACAAACCAAGAAGCAGACTCTTAACTATAGAGAACAAACTGATGGGGAGGTGGGTGGGAGGATGGGTGAAATAGGGGGTGGGAAAGAAAGAATACACTTATCATGATGAAAAAAAAAATTCTTCCATCACATATGCCCTCTTTTCTTTTGATGTCCCCCACAAAGTATGAATCAGTCACATACATCATTGTTGATCTTTTCAAGGTCCTTGTTTTTATTTTCCCCTTCACCCTAATTCTCATGTTTATTCCCTCACTTGCCCCAGGAGATACCCACTCATGAATGTCTTTGGCCATGTGTGTATCCTTGCATTACAACTGGCCAGTGTTGGTTCATGTGTGTTTTTGTTTACATAGGTGTTATTATGCCAGGGTTCTTGTTCTCCTTACTTCTTTCCACTTAATGTGTGTATAAGATACAACTGTGGTACCCTCTGTCCACCTAGTGCAAGGATTCTGACAGATGTTCCTATAATTTTGTGGACCCCATTGCATGGACTCATCTCTTCTCCACAGATGGGTGTCTTGGTGGCCTCCACCTCCTGCTATCATACATTCTCAACCACACACTCAACACAAACAGAGTGCTGAGTGGCAATATGTAATATGAGGAAACCATTTTTTCATTCATGGTCCAACAGAATTCATGCCCTAGAGACAATATTGTATGTTCCTTAATCTTTGATTCAGACAAGATCTTTGTCCTTTATTTTCCTTAAAACAGAAAGGCTGGAAATTCACAGTATAGGAACAATCACCAGAATGTCCTAGTCATGAAAACAAATGGTCTTCTCACAGTCTTCCCACTCCTCACACTTTGTAGAGCATTGCACATATTCATTTAACATTTATTGAACACCAAGAATGTAAGAATATGTGCAATATTGTACTACACCTGTTGTGGGGGAATATGGAAATAAATAGGTTATCTAACCTGCTCTGAAGATTACAATTTAATAAATCATTTAATTTTCTGAAATTCTCCCCTCCTTTTTCCCCCAAACACTGAATTCTGCTTTTTCCACTATTTTTCTTACTTTTCCTCCTCTGCTTCCCACTGACTGCTCTCTACTGCCTGCTAGCTAGATGTTTACACCCCTGAGGTCTGTCCTTGACCCTCTTCTCTTGCATACTCATCTCTTTGCCGTCTTGCCATATCACAACTTCACTTACCTTTGTAACTGACTACTTGATATAATCTCTCCTGCCCCTCCCCCCAAAGTCCAGTTCTGCATTTCCATAGTTCTTCAAATTAAATACCCATAAATATGAATGGGGGAGTGCAAACTGGTTCCCCCAGGTTTCCTATTTCCTATCAATGTTACCAACATTCCTCAGGGTCCTAGACTTGAAACCGACATATTGCATTGCTTAATCTTTCTAAAGTACAGCTCTCAGCCTTCACATCCATGCTATAAAGCTTTAAAGACTTTCTTTTTCTTTCACAAGCAACCTTATCATCCTAACTTGACTCTTCAGTCTAATTTAGCCTTATCTGCATTTCATCCAAACCAGATCACTATTTCATCCAAACACACCATGGCCTCCCACTTCCCTGGCTCTTACTAGGCTCTCTTGCACCCAGAATGTCCTCCCTCCAGCTCTTCTCAAGCTCAGTTTAAGTGGCACCTGCATCTTGAAGTCTTCCCTAATGACCTAACTGATGATGCTCCCCACCTCCTCTGAACTGGTAACACTGCATTTCTCCTCTGCCAATTCCGCCTGTTTGGTTTGACCGTGACTCTCTTTCCAGTAGGGTCCATCTAGTGGGAAATAGAGTCCATCTCAAGTTCATCTTTGAGACTATTATCATCAGTCTCAAGTGGCCCAAAGAATTACACCTTGTTTTTTTTCATCCTTTGTAGCTCCTGGCCCATGTCCTTGCACATAACAGATATCAATGAATATGCACATATAAATTAAATAATAAAAATCAGTGAAAACAATAAATATCACAGGCCTAAAAGATACCGCAAGAAAACTTTAGTGTCCCTATTCTGTTGACCCTTTGCCCTACAAAAGTTGAATAATATGGCTCTAACTGGCGGACGAGACATTCAAATACCACTTTTCTGCCTTTTCTCCTGTTTCTGTCTTCTGTTGTTGTTGTCATGGTTTTTGACTATGGTTAGTAGTGGGTGAAGTCTGTGCTTTGCAATAAGACAACCTGAGCCTTCATACTGACCCTAATTCCTGTTGACGAGTGACTCTGGATATGTTTCCACATCTCTAAAATGGTGATCAGAGCATAAATTGCTATGGTGTTGGTAGGATTGGAAAATATCATGCATGCAAAGTACCTATGTCAATAAATGCTATTGCAATGTGTTTAAGAGAACTGACTTACCCGAGGTAAAGGGGATTATATCCTACTGATTACACATGGAATTTCCTCAGATACAAGCTGGCACTCCCAGGTACTTCTGGATCTCATCAGCCAAACAAATCCTGGAGCCAAAAAAAACTCACATTTAGAGAAAACTAATTAAAAAAATATATTATAGCACTTTTTCTAATTTTTTTTTTGCCCCAGATTCAAATTGCCAAACATCAACAGAGCACCAACTCTCTGCTAGTCAGAATAAGCCATCGCCATTGTGTATTTTTAAACCATTTTCAACATTTTGATATGAGATTAAAGGACAGTAACAGGAAGAAGGCTTATGAAGTATTTACTATGTATCAGGTACTGCTCCAAACACTATGTTAACTCATTTGATTCTCAAAATAACCATATGTGGTAGGTACTATTATTCATCATCCTTGTCTCCTAAATAAAAATCAGGAAAAAGGTAATTTTTTCCCTTGGGGATTCTATACCTGAAAGGTCACTGAGAAGATATTTGCAATGTCACATTCATAGGTACATGCTTTTGAAGGTTAGGAGACATGGGGATGGCAGACAGAATGAAATTAGGTGTGCAGCCTCTGAAGTTCGGCTACCTGAGTCTCTCCAAGTCAAATGACCTAGCTGTGTGACTTTGAACAACATACTAACCTCTTGGTTAGGTGGGACTAATGAGAGTACATACCTCACAGAGTTGTGTTGATCATTAAGTGAGTTCATGCAAGTAAAATGCTTGGAATAGTGAACTGGCACTATTCTAAGTAGCACTAAGAAAATACTAGCCACTAGAGAAGAGTGAATCATTTGCAAAGTTCTGGAAGAACAACTATTAGTTTAAAGCATTTTTTTTCTTTTTTATCCAAACTGAAAAATGTAAGAACTATACAAGGATGATCTTAACAATGCAGCATCATATCCTAGTACAGATTTTCCCCCCAGTTTGATCCCAAATTTCTCAAATCTAATTTCATTCAAGTGCTTGATAGGACCTCAGTATCTTCCCAGATTATGAGTGACATTTTATAAGTTGTAAAAACTCAAATGGGCAATTTTTTTTTTTTTTTTTACTATGACTGAAATAGAGGGGCACAGTGTACCTAGATAGCCCTTTCATGGGTCTAAAACCTGTTTCAAATGATGGTGATTTATAAGAAGATGGTGAAAATAAAACATATCATTTGAAGATTAGATATGAATGTGAGTACATATAGGAATTGTCCAGGTTCTCTTTCTGTCTGCCAAATGTTTTTAGGCCACAGAGTTATTTTAAAGCCTGATGTTTAAGGGCAGTGAGAGTTAAAAATGCAGCCTGGAAATTGCTTGGATCCTTCCAAAAACAATCATTGGCCAGGGTAGAAAGTGATTTTTAAAAAACCTATCAAGTACATCTAAGAAATGATTAACTTTAAACATCACTACTGCATTCAGCGTATGCAGGCCTATGGTCTGACAGAGGGGCCAGTAACCCTGTAATCCAGGGATCCCAGGTGCCAAGCTGCCACAGAAACCTCCAGAGCAGCACCTGCTTGGCTGCAAGGTCCCAAGTGCAGTTACAGGGAAATTGCAAGAGTCAGGAGCTAGAACACCTCCTGACGACGTTATGGAAACGGTGTCTAAAAAGCCATCAGAGCTAAATGACAGAGGACCTGTCTCTGATTCTAGGGACAGTAACAGTTCCGTTCATTGTGTGGCTTCATGCTGGGTTAAACTTCAGTCTGTTACAAATGAACCTTCTAGTGTAGAGTCTCTGCACCAACGTCTTTTTTTTCACTAACATGTTTTCAAGGAAGAGCCATTTCAGTGGGAGACAAGACAGGAAGCTGCAAGCCACCCCTTGCACTTTCCAACTGTAGATTCCACCCTCCCCACCCCGCCAAAAAATGCTTTCAAGCATTTCCACAGGTTCTCAGGAGGTGAAAGGAGACTTATCCCAGCGGCCATTCCAGTAATGTCAACAATGAAACTAGCACCCCCTTGAGGTGTGATTGATACTGAGCCCGAATGGAAGACCTCATTGACAGAGACCTCTGTTTTGTGCAGAAGGGTTTTTTATTTCAGGAAAATCTACAGTGGCAATTACATATAATTTTGCCCATTCTTCTACTAAAATGTATTGGTCACTTGAAAGGGCAGAGGTGGATGGTGGTATTGATTCACAGAAGCTTCAACTGCAGTTGTGGCATTACAGGATTTAGGCTGCCAATAAATAGTACACACGATAACCAGGTGTATAAAATGGTACTTCTTTGTGAATCAGAAGTATTTAGCAGCTTAAAGGAGATCTATTCCCTGTCTAGAACCAGATCTGAAAAAAAAAAAAAGGAGTACATTGAGGAATAAAAGTCTCAGAAGAGAAAGTTATCAGTGGTAACTTCAACTGTTCAGTTGTTTTTAAAAATTGATGGAGAGGAAAAGAAGGAAAATGGGGAGTAGGAGGGTTATTATGGCTCATGGACAGAAAGGGTCTCAGCAGTACCAGCAAAACCTGAAAGACAGTTTCACTTGCACCTTCCAAACCAGCTTCCAAGAATTTCATTTTGAAGCAATACTGAAGCTCAAGAACCTGTTAGAATAACAACCAACTCTTCCACAGCCTGCCACAGAAACAGTTACTCTCAAAATGAAAATTTCTCATCAACACCTGCTGCAGGCATGGTTTCCGGGCAAAGCAGGATCCTAGTTTAAGTCCCCACTTAAGGACTTCCACAAAGAGAGGGAAATTGTGTGTGTGTGTGTGTGTGTGTGTGTGAGAGAGAGAGAGAGAGAGACAGAGAGAGACAGAGAGATAGAGAGAGAGATAGGGGGTGGATATCAAGTGGCTTAACAAAGCTAATTGTTTTCCTATCTACAAATTGACTCAGTAAAGGCAAAAACACTAAAGGTCAGTTGAGACCCACACGCTGTGTAGACATAGAGCACTGATTCTGGAGAAGCCAAGGCTGAGGAAATGGCAGTGGGAGAAACCAGGAGCTGGGGATGAAGAGGACAGACATCTCTACTTTCGGGAAAACGTAAGCAGACACAAAATCTTTCACAACCAGATGCACCAGCCAGTCCCAAGTATACGGTGATACTGATAGGTGTCCCCAGCCCTGGAGACACGGGATAGGTTCCATGAAGGAATGGAACCAGTAAGCCACACTGCAGTCTTCAAAAAGGGACTCAGAGGGCGCCTGGGTGGCTCAGTCGTTAAGCGTCTGCCTTCGGCTCAGGTCATGATCCCAGGGTCCTGGGATCGTGTCCCACATCGGGCTCCCTGTTCGGCAGGAAGCCTGCTTCTCCCTCTCCCACTCCCCCTGCTTGTGTTCCTGCTCTCACTATCTCTCTCTCTGTCAAATAAATAAATAAAATCTTTAAAAAAAAAAAAAAAAAAAAAGGGGACTCAGAGCCAGTTCCTCCTCACCATGGTGACCCAGACAGTTTTGCCTTTCAAGTCCAGGGTGCGCTACAGGAACAAGAAAAGTACTGGAGAACTGCAATATTGGACTCCCTATAAAAATGTATGCAATTACCACCATTCAGTGTCACTGTGAAAACATTCCCAATTATAAATTTGCTAAAAAAAAAAAAATGCGTTCACCCAAATTTAAAAAGCCTGGGCAATGTGAAGCCCAATTGTCTTTCTCAGTCGAGTAAAACCCCGGCAGCTCTGGGGCCTTCAGAGCACTGCCATCTAGTGGTCAGCTCCGCCATTCCTTCTCAGCTTGTAAAACAAGCCAGCGGCCGTTTCCTCATCCGAATCCCTGTAGAGGGACCGGGCTGCCAGAGCCATGCTGCCACTTCCTGCCTAGAAATGGCTTCCACCCAAGCCGACCACGGAGGCATGGCCAGCAGCTGACCAGCCAGAGGATCAGGGATTTTCAAAGTTTCTATAAATTGGTGAATGACAGTCCACAGAATTTATCAAACCTTTGAAATGTGGAATATATTAATTTCATAATATGAAGTGTACTACCTATGTGGCAGGTCAAATTTTTCAAAATGTTAAGATTCTAAAGTAGGGATGTGTGTATGTGTGTTTTAACTAAGAAGAAAAGCCAGTGAGAGAAAAAGCTAAATGCTATGGACTATTTTGAGGTATGTTTGAAACTGTCATGTTAAGTCCTAGAATTTATAATAAGAATCATCAAAAGGCAGTGATTTCCTTGTTATTAAGATAATACCATGTTGGGAGCGCCTGGCTGGCTCAGTTGGTAGAGTGTGTGACTCTTGATCTTGGGGTCGTGGGTTCGAGCCCCACCCTGGGTGTAGGGATTACTTAAGAAAAATAAAATCTTAAAACAAAACAAAACATAATAGCATGTTGGCTTTACTGATGTTCTTTGCACGTGGAGATTTGGCAAACTTCTGCTTTTAGTTTTCCCCAAGATTGGTAAGCCGTTACCATTTCAAAGTGGGTACTTTGAAAACAGAATAAAGTAGGACCAAAAAAGGGCTGAGTTGCTTAAAGTAGTCATTCTGTTCTATTTTTAGTTTTTAAGGCTGTTTACCTTGAGAAGCTACTGGAGCAGAAACGTGGGGTAGGCCTTTCGGGCTGGGCACAACTTTGCTGCTTGAGTAAAATGTTTCCTAAGATTTAGGTCCTTACCTGCTTGGAAAGGATGAGAGAGAAAAAGTCAGGATGGGTGTTTTGATTAAACCATTTAAAATGGCAATTGCAAAAGTATAATGTTAAATGTTTCCATTTATTGTTAATATTTGCTTTTAAAGAAAGCAGTAATCAGCTGAGGTTTTAAGTTCCCAAGGATATACACATATATCTTCATATTCTGAAAAATGACATCCTAAGAATGATTTACAAGTGAATATATTGAGTTACCACAGAAGATAACTTTTGAAACATAAACTGATTTGAACAGTATATTTCAAATGACACAAATCAGAGGAGTAAATAGACAATTAGGACTATACATCGGGGCTGTTATGTTAATATACAGAATATTGTGTGTGTGACTTAAAAGTCTGTCTTAAGGTAAGAAGGATCAGATGCTTTTGAATTACACAAAAGAAAGTGTCCCTGATAAAACATAACCACTCTGTCATTAAGTGGCTATCATAACCTTCGAAGGAGATGATGTAAGGCAACACAACCTTGCCATGTAAATATTCTAGAGTCCGCTCCAGACAGAGGCTTCAGCTCTGCACTGCTCATGCACTTGTGACCCACAGCCTTCCCAGATGGATGTAGCCTGTCTGCACTGCACTTTTAAAACAAGTTACAAAAAAGGCAAACTCTCTGTTCTTTTGGTCCCATGTGTATATATTTTGGCTATTTCAGGATATAAGGTAATGGGGGAAAAGCACCTTTTGTTTCATTTTTCACCATAATGAGGAACACCATTTGACATGTGCACCAATTCACTAGATAAGACAAGAGCAATAAAACACAGGGCTGAAACAGGAAGAAAAGAATGTTTCCTAAGGTTCTCTTGGGCACTGCATTGCTGTTTTATGATATTTTGAAGCTTAGTTTTAACTGCCCATGCCTGAGTCCAAACTTTGGAACAGAAATACCTATGAATTCTCACTAATCAACAAATGTTCCAGGGGATCAGGGACACCAGAGCATGGATGTATGTGGCACAGGACACAGATGTTTATGGGGAAATGACTAACCCATTTGTAAATTTCCACTGTATACATTTCAAAGACCGCCAGTGCTATGTAACTGTAGATTATACCTTCAGTATTGATCAATGATAACGCTGACAACTATAAAAAAAAAAAGTCAGACTGTTTGCATTTCACAATTATGGGTGGTGAACAGGAGATGGTAAATGTACTATATCATTTTTCTTAGCAAGGAGTCAATTCTATTCAAATCAAGTAAAGATACTGCTTCATACCTGATGTTTGCAACTTAAGAAATAGAGGTTTGACAAGTTCTTTTAAAAATTAAGTAACCACAAACATACTTTAACAGAATAAATACCTATGAATGCACCTAACAGTAGAAGAAAATAAAACAAGCAATATCAGAAAAGCTTTCTTAAAAGATAGAAAACATCAAAACACACAAAAATCCAAAAAACACAAACAAGACTACCCAAATAAAATAAAACCTATCAACTGACAACAAATACAAACATCAGCAAAAAGCAAATATTCTCCATTTGAGTTCAGAAATTTAATTACTAGGGAATAATATAAACTAGCACTATAGAAAGATAAACAAAGATAAATCTAAAAATGTAAGCAACAGTAGTGATCAAATGAACTTAACACGAACTGAAGGGAGAAATTATGAAATTAAGCAAAAATAGTGCTTTACACTGATAAAGTTTTTGATCTATCAGGAAGTCATGAGTTATTAGCCTTTTTGTTTCAAATAAGTTACCAAATTATGTCAAGCCATAACTGGTAGAAATGAATCACTGGTAGAAATATTATGGGAGAACCTTATCACACCTCCATTAGACTAATCCCAAGCTCTACATTTATGAACTGTGTGACCCACAAAGGTTATTAAAACACAGTTGTCAAGGGACCAGGAGAAAAGAGGCTGCCAGGCCAAGGCCGGCGGCAGAGACCAGCAGTCGCTAGAGTAACACAGGTGCCAAAACCAGGTTCCCGGACGAGAACAGGGCCTCAGCGGAAAGGCGCGTCTTTGGAGATAGGAGGGTCTATGAACCCTTTGACCATCTGACTCTATTTTGTAGTGTTACCTCCTGGCTTGACTCAAGTTAACTTCTTTTCATCTCAGTCCATTTCCCCCCTCCAATTTCAGACATTAATATCCCATTTTGAATAATGAATTAGTTTTTAAAAATTCATAACCCACAGAACTTGAGTTTGTAGGTAGAGAAAGAAGATCATAATGAAATCTGAACCGATACTGGGTCTGACTTTCTTCCCCCCTTACCTGGGTTTTAAGGACAAAATGAGCCTATATTAGTCCGTATGCCCATTAAGGGGCTATTTAACCATCCTATATCCTTTCCCCCAATTAATTCAGCCCCTAGATGTTAGCTGAATGAAACCTGCCCTACTTAAGCTACCTAAATTTAGTCTTGCTTGCTGCTTCCTCCAAAATTGCTCTTCATATGGGTTTATCCCCTCTTCCCTCATCCCTGCTCAAAAGCATACTTGTTTAAACAGTTGGTCCTTATGGTGAGTAGGATAGGCTTCAGTATTTGCTCTTTCACTGCAATACCAAATATTTTTTCTTGACTCTAATATGTTCTAGTGCCTTGCTACTCCAAGTGTGACCTATGGACCAGCAGCAGGGACATCTCCTGGGAGCTCGTTAGAAACACAGAATCTCAGATCCCACCTTAAACCCACACAATCAGAATCTGCATTTTAACACGATTGCCTGGTGATTCATGTGCACATGACAGTGGGAGAAGCACTGCTTTAGTGATTCTTTCACGCGAATAGTGCCAGATACATCATTCAATAACGTGTTGAACCATCCCCACTCCAGGTTCACAATGTCCATGGGCTTAATAAAGTCTCTGCTAAAACTGTATTGAATAAACCAAATTTTTTTTTACTTCAGTATTTTTGCAACTTACTCCTCCATGGATCCCCCTGTCCCATGATAACTATTATCATCCTTCAGAATTCACAATCTATGGAATACATTTTGAGAAATGCTGGACTAATGGACATAATGTAATGAATGAAAACAAATCACTAATCAGCCCATCTTTGGATTTCAGTTTCCTCACCTATTCAATATGGATAAAACTGACCTACTAATGTCAAAGGGTAGTTTGGAGAAAATGATGAAATAGATCTGAAAGCCCCTTGGAAATACAAGTGTTGAGAAAAATTTCGTTCATTTATTTATTCACTGAGCAAATATTTGTGAGTGCCTACTCTGTCCTAGGTCTGTGCTGAGTATGGGGGCTACAGCAATGAGAAAAGCAGACATGGTTCCTATGTTCATGGAGCCAAAAATGAGTTCCGGTGAATTAAGGATTAAGATCTATAGACTACAAAGGTAGGCACTAATTCCCCTGAGGTAATCAATTACTAAATCAATCCCATCAGTGTTACTTTGACTCAGAATTCATTTAATTAGCAGAATGCCTTCTCAAAACCATGAGGGAGTTGGAGTACCCACTGAGTAATAATCGTAACGATGTTAACATTTACAGAGAATTTATGGCATACAGCCAAGCCAAGCCAGCCCCTGATGTGTAATGTTTAACAATTTCCATGGTGTATATACTCTCACAGGACCAATTCATTTCAAGCTACTGATGAAGTTACTGGATGGGGGGATGGGAGGATCTGGAGAATCAGAGAAGGTATACACTCTCAGTCCTTGCGAGACACTGCAAACCAGCTGCAGCCCATCACGATGTAGATCATGCTAAGTAGTTAGCATAAAATAAATCATAACTACCTGATAAGAAATTAGCTGTTATATTCTCCATTTTACAGATGAGGAAACGGAGGCATAGAAAGTACATAATTTCCAAGATCATGCAACTAGTAAATGGTAAATTGGGATTTGAATCTAGTAGAGACATGTGATTCCAGAAGCCCTACCTCTAGACACTCTAGCCCAGTACTGTGGAAAGCTCTGATGTAATTCCTTAGGTTAATGTTAGCCAAATCCACCTCATTCATTCATTCATTTACTCAATAACTCACCCGGTGCAGCCAGTGATGGGGAATACACCATGGCCAAGATCCTCACAGTTGCTTCACTGGAGTGAAAATATTCTACATGGGGACTAAAATAAATCAACATTTGGATGTAGCTTATATACTCCTGTGTTATAGATCCACACTATCATAGGACAGCCACAAGATGTCCTTGCTTTGGCTTTCCAGATAAACTGAGATACGGCCCAAACGGCTGATCAGGGATTGGGGAAAGAAATTATGATATAAGTTCAGGTAGGCATGTGGATATGTGCGTAGTTCCTGTTATCTGAATGGTAAGAATGTTGCTCTGGATTAAGTTAAGGTTCTTCTAGCCAGACTTTAATTGGCTAGGATGTAACAAGAAAGATTTACCTCAGAATCGAGAAGTTGCATCAAAATCCAGTCACAAGTGGCTGAAGCCAAAGCAGCCTTGCAAATACATCAGAAGAACGAAGAAAAGCTTCAGGCATTCAGGTATGGAGGTAGCCAGAAAAGAAGGTTTGGATGAAACTCTCCATCTTCAGGAAAGCATAAAACTGCTTTATCAAGAACCTGAAATAGGGAAGGAAAAGAGTAAATGGACTGAGTAAACAGAACAGAGATTTTCCTAACACACCTGTTAGCATAAAGGACTCTACCATAAACACTCAGCTTGTTTCCATACCCCTATATCCTGAGGGCAGAAGTTAATTAAACCTTCAGATAAGCTTACTTCTGAAGACCTAGGAAGAACAATAATTTTTCTCTCTCATAAAATGTGATTTTTAATTTTCTATATTTCAGTTTCACTGCTGTTAAGGATTAGGCAAATGGCTTAAAATGAATCTTGATAGAGTTATAATTTGTAAAGATAGTGTTTCAAAAATACAGATGATTTAAATTGGAATATATGAATAAGTTATATTCTTTTTCTTCCGATTCTAAATAGTCTAAGTTTAGTATTTTGTTGATTTTGTCGTTTAACAAGTTCACAAAAACAAACAGAACAGGAATTCTATATCAGCAATTGGAGACGTGTGAGACAAATTGAAGACACTTGAACAGAGTAACTGGAGACATTTGAAACAAAGGCCATGTCTGTACATGCCCAGAGATGTAATTACTATAGCTATATGACAAACATGAAAGCAACCTAATGTTTACCTAAATAACTTAGTTGGTTTTTGGGGGATTTACAGATGAGGAACTCACGTGTTTAATATAAAGTTCAGAGGCTTCTCCTGAGTTGGAGTTTTATTATAGTGAAAGTTTAAGCTCACTTACAAAAGTGGAGAAATCCTTTTCTTGATGATCTCCCTAATTAATTGGTGAGTTATAGACTTTCTCTTTCTGTTACAAACTTTCTGCCCAGCAACTAATGCATCCAGTCCCATGAGGTTATGAAGCCTGAAGGAAAAGTCCATGCAAGGAGGGCTGGTACCAGTGATGGAGGTCTGGGGAAGACAAACAGAATAAGCTGAGACTGAGCCGCAGGGTGTGCCTGGGTAGACAGGAAACACAGTTTTTCAGGACACAGACATCACAGCACAAGACTAGATGTTCAGAAGAGATGGTCTGCAAGCTCCACTTTAATCTGAATACAGAGGGCTGGGAAAGGAATTTAGGAAAACAATATGAAAAAATTTCATTTATCTGGTTAACACTAGATGGCAGTGAATGATAGTACTTATTAGGAAATAGGAATTGGGTGTCATTAGTAATGACATTATGGACATATTTGGACTATCTTGAGTCTTGACATAGAACAACAACAGCGCAACAACAAAAATCACCTGATCCACTTTTCCCTTGGTTCACTGTTTTTGCTAAAATCAAAGTGAAATATTAAAGTCATTAGTTTCTCCCTTCCCTAAAGATAACTATAGTTTTGTCTCAATCTTCTGTGTTACATTCAGTTTCTCTATTCTTCATTTCAGTGCTGTGATCTTTCACATTTATGTGCCTTAATGTAAATTTAGGGTTTTTAAAAAGATTTTATTTATTTGAGAGAAAGCACAAAGGGGGGTGCAGAGGGAGAGGGAGAAGCGGACTCCCCACTGAACAGGAAGCCTGATGATGATGTGGGGCTCCATTCCAGGACCCTGGAATCATGACCTGAGCTGAAGGCAGACACTTAACCCACTGAGCCACCCAGGCAGCCCCATGAATTTCTTTTTTTAAAAAGCATATATAGGCTCTTTAAAGATAAGGAGCATACTTCATTCCTAAAGGAAGAAATTGTGTTATATTTTTATATCCTTAGGAAGTAGAAGTTTAGCATCTTGGACCATCAGAGCTGAAAGGGGCATTAACAGTCATGTGGTCCAAGTTTTCAAATGAAATAACTAAGGTTCAGAGAAGTTTAGTAACTTGCCTGAGGTCACACAGCCCAGCAGGGATGAAGTTAGAAATGGAACCAAGGTATCCTAGCCTGCATAGTTTCTTCATTACTTTTGAAGCTCCCAGGCCAAAGGTGCTGAGTGGAAGAAGTAGGTTCTCTCCAGGCTGAGGTACTGGGCTGGGGTAATGTCCTGCCTATGGTCATTTCCTTTCAGCTGGCTTCTATGACCTTGAAGCCCAGCAAGATGGGACAGAGGTCCCATGCAGGCTCTGTAAACTTCAGTTAGGGGCAGGACAGTCAAACAGGTGGGATACGAAGGACAGGCTCCCTTTAAGCCACTGAAGCAACCCCCCTCCAAAGGGTGAGTGTAGGTCCCTAAATGTCGCTGCCTTCAGGAGGAAAAGGGTGTCACCAATCCTACACTTAAAGGAGGATGGCAGCGGGCTCTGTCTGTGAAGCTGTGCAGCCTGGGACGACCAGTGGCCGCGCAAGTGGATGCGCAGCTGAGCCGGAACACCGCGCAGAGGGTGGGGGAGGGGGGACCCTGGCTCTCCCCCCGCTGCCCACAGCACCTGAACTGCCACCGCCTCCTGATCCCCGCGTGGCTGACCCAGCCGTGCTTTCCCAGCCGGATGCCCTGCCGCCGCCGCCTCCTCCAGCCCAGTCCCCGCCGCCCCTACCATGGGGCATGAATGCTCCCCAGTTGCGGAGCAGGGCGGCCAGTACCGGTTCTCCTGACTTCTACCTCCGGGAGACCACTTGTAAGGGCGCAGAGTCCGCAGGCCCCTGGCAGGTGGGCGGCGGGCGGCAGGAGCACTGGAAGCAGCCCAGCTCTCCTTCCTTCCAGCTCCAGCTCATCTCCGGCTTACATAAATATACACTTGCTCTTTGAAATGGTGGAGCCATGCTGGTTTGCTGCTCAAAGAAAAAGAATACAAACAAAACAAAACAAAACAAAAAGCCCTCAAACTTGACTAAGCTTAAGAAAACTGCACAATTTAAGGGACTGGGGCCCTTGTGGGAACTCCTTATAACCTCAGATCGTCTGCCAATAAGTATTAGCCAATAAGTACTTGTGGGACATCTGCTAAGTGTCAGGACTGCGCTAGACGTGGGAGTTACGGTGGTGACGCTACTTCTCTCGTGGAGCCTGAAGTTTAGAGGAAAAGCCTGGCATGGAGGAAACAAGTAGTTACGTGATCACATGCTTACACTGGAGATCACTGACAGCCAGGTGCTGAACCAGGAGGCAACTGCTCAATATGCAGGAATGTCGTCAGCCAGTCATGAACGAAATCCGCCGAGGTGGGAGAACTTAGACCACTGAAATCAGTAAATGTCCCGAACCAGTCCTGCCCCCAGAGCCCCTGCTGTTAACCACCGACCTGCACAGCATTGGAGGTAAGTGCATGTCTCTTGTGAGGGTTGCACCTTGCTACTAACCAGGATCCAGTGAGTACTGCCAACTACCAGCAGGGCCGGGGGAACTGGAAGGGGGCCAATGCATCTGACATCAGGGTAGCGTTGTTTCCTTCTCTCCATTAGTAATCGGAGGAGGAAGGATTACTTCCTAGGCCACCTGTGTCAATCAGGTGGCCAAGTAGTGTAGATAGGGCACCTAAAGATAGCTTCTTTCTTGAGCAGAAACATTAGGGTTATGGAGGTTTGATGAGTTCAAGTAAATGCCCCGGAAGCACTCTCCAGTTTAGACACAAGCCTTCCCCCATCAAGATTTTGCCTGATCTGGGGGTGCCTGGGTGGCTCAGTTGGTTAAGCATCTGCCTTGGGCTCAGGTCATGATCTCAGGGTCCTGGGATCGAGCCCCGCCCTGGGATCAAGCCCTGC
This sequence comes from Halichoerus grypus, assembly GCF_964656455.1. Taxonomy (NCBI): domain Eukaryota; kingdom Metazoa; phylum Chordata; class Mammalia; order Carnivora; family Phocidae; genus Halichoerus; species Halichoerus grypus. The sequence continues at coordinate 59,651,264 of NC_135716.1, forward strand.
CCTGGGATCGAGCCCCATGTCAGCCGCATGTCAGCTCTGTGTCAGCCCCATGTCAGGCTCCCTGCTCAGCGAGGAGCCTGCTTCTTCCTCTCCCTCTGTTCGCTCTCTCTCTCAAATAAATAAAATCTTTAAAAAAAAAAAAGTTTTGCCTGATCTGTATACCTCCTCTCCTATCAATACTTCACATTTTCTTTAAATTGGCTTGCTTCATCCCCAAAAACAAATATCTTAAAGGACACTGTAGACACCACCATTAATAAATCTATATTGTTTGTAATAAATAAAGTAATCATAAAAATAAGTACAATGAAAACAAAACAATGCTATTAAATTCCAGCTCTGAGGTTGAGGTTGGCTCAGAGACTAAACTGCAATTAGTGTACAAGACACACTGGTGCCACCTGGCAACCTTCTTCTGCAGGTCATCAGAATAATCGAAATAAAAAATGAAATAACTTCGTCAATGCGTGATTTGACATTATTGCATGTCTTACCTGAATATCACTTAAAATTACCTTGTTATCACAGGGATGATCATGATGATGTCATCATATCATACTGACATTTACTGAGCACTTCATGTATGCCTGGTGCCGTTCGAAGGAACTTCTGCTCTTCAATGGGGATTGGATATTAATGGAACTCTCCTTTATTCAGTTTCTGCCAGTTCTGTTGTGATTCTGCTTTGGCCTTTTTCTACCCATAATGCTTCAGCTGATTTTATTTCTCCAGAACCTGAAGGCAAACACAATTCACTACTGTGATAGTTATCTTCTAATGAGCACAACATTAATCCTTCTAACTAACTGATGGACATTACTTTAAAACATGCCTTCATCCTGTTATGGTTATAAATGCAGAAAAAATTATTTTCCCAGAACTAAAAATAAAATTAAGCTTTCTTGACTGATTCATTCATTCAACAGATAGTTATTGAGTACCTATTACAAGGAACAGCAGGTGGACACAGAGGATGAACTTCCCTGGCTGATGATGTAGCCGGAGTCCCTGAAGTCCCTGTCTCTCCCAGAACGTGGACACAATAAATGATCATGTTGATATCATCAGTTATCTGAAAGAGTTTACTTAAGAGCAGAAGGAGAGCCAGGGGCTGAAGTTCATGACTGAGAGACAAAAGCGCAGCATGGTGATTATAGTTAATACTAATGTATCATATGCTTGAATGTTGCTAAGAGAGTAGATCTTAAATGTTCTCACCACAAAAAAGAAATGGTAACTATGTGAAGAGATGGACAAGGTAGCTAATATTATGGAGGTAAGCATTTTTGCAATTTGTAAATGTATCAAATCAACACCTTAAACTTAAATACACTTAAGCCTTAGAAAGATGGTCCATATTTTAACTTCAGACAGGCCAGCCCTCACCCTAGCTAGCCTGGCTGATCAGCACAGAATTTTTCCTTTATAATTGAATAAATTGAAAGACAGTGCATATTCTATTATTTCATTCTTTCCCTTCTCTCTATACAAGCTCATTTCCCCCAGTATTTTTAATGAAATAGTCTATCTAGATCTCTCCACACCTTTGTTGTCTTCCTATGGTTACAGTCCCACCTTATCAACGTGTCCTTTAAAAGGCTTGGATGCAGCCTGAGCTTTGCGGCAATTCCCACACCACATCTAGAGAGGAGAGTGGGCAGGAAAGTGTCTCATCACTATGGGATACAGGATACAGACATTAAAAGAAACATAAGAAGCAAGAACATAATACCAAGGAAAGTCGACCATTTACAAGAGGGGAAGCCAAAACAGGGTGGAGCTGGGATGACCTTCAGGCCACCTATGAACAGAAGCCAGTATTTTTCTTCTTTAGTGCATTTTATTTTCCTCTTGAACATCTGGTCCATTTCCTAGTGGAAATGGAAATGCAAAATGGGTGTTGTTTTCATTCAGTTTGAAGAATGGGGGACAGGGCCATTTTGGCTGTCATAATTGGGGTGCAGGGAATGCTACATGCATCTAATGAGTATGACGTTAAATGTTCTACAATGTGCAGGACAGCTCCCACAGCACAGACTTATTCCCCAAATGTCCATAGCCCGAGGTGGACAAACACAGGATTAGAGGAGCAATATTTGGGACGCTATAATATGAAGTCTGCAATACCCTACAAGAGTCAAAACAATCAGGACAGAAACTGAGAAGGGCTATCACTTAACTGTTCTCTAGAGTTTCCAGAAGACTTGGTCTATTTACCTCCTGTCACTGTGCCTGGATTCATTCATAGATGGAGTTATAAAATTTTAAGATACTCTTAAAATGGGTTCTAGCTACCCACATGGATGTCCCTTGATGCTAGATCAATTTCTCTTTAAGAGACTTTTTTAATTCTTAAACTATCTCCTTACTTTGCATTTCTGTAACTCCACTCTGCATCATATCTGAAAATAGGCAGATTAGTCAGCACTGCATCTGAAAATAGGAAGATTAGTCAAAACCCCCAAATAAGTACCTTTTCTTGGTGTTTGCTTTAAAGGCAAAGGCTTCAACCACCAATCACAGCTGCATTCTGAAAGACATTGTAGCAAAAAGTAGGGCACAAACGCACTTGTAGGTAGCCGGGCAGGGGCCCTCAGCATGCTGGTAATGGTGACCGAGCTAAGGACTTGCAAGGCTTGGCCTCATTGGTCAGGTTGCTCACACTTTGGCTGGCAAGACTGACATTTCTTTCAGTTTAACTAAACAGGTATGGTGGAATGAATCACATTTCATAAGACTGGGGCTTCGCAGAATTGTCCTCTTCCTCGAATCATTGTCAACTTCACCTTTTTTTTTTCCCGAGGTATTCGGTAATCAACAGACAGTGAACCACAGAAGAGAATGGGTTTGGTGCGGCCATCAGGTAGCAGTTGTAGGATGTAACATAGGAGGGAAATTTACATTAGAGTGATAATTATCTATTATATATAATTACATATTGTATATTTGTATATTTATAGCATATTTTAATATTATTAGTGTAATTATTTTTTTTATAATTTATTTTTTTAAAGATTTTATTTATTTATTTGACAGAGAGAGACACAGTGAGAGAGGGAACACAAGCAGGGGCAGTGGGAGAGGGAGAAGCAGGCTTCCCAAAGAGCAGGGAGCCCGATGCGGGGCTCGATCCCAGGACCCTGGGATCATGACCTGAGCCGAAGGCAGACGCTTAACGACTGAGCCACCCAGGCGCCCTAGTGTAATTATTATATACAATTCTATATGATATATATTTCCATTATAGGGGAAGGAAATCACAATTGTGCAGCTGCAATGATAGAGGTTTGGAAGAAATATATAAATAGAGCAATGGGACATAAACATGATGAGGAAATGGGCAGGGCTAAGCCCTGGGGAGGGTAAACACGGCTTGTTTAAAAAACAGAGATGATCCTTGTAACTTCAGCTCTCGCGAACGCAAACAGCGTCCGTCGTGTTCCACTCTGTGGTAGCAGGACGCTTCTTTACCTTGGGTAAACAGGAAATTACAACCAAAGAATGCCCCCGTAAGACAGAGTAACCTGTTCTGCATCACCCTGCACGCTATGCATTGCGGTGCTCCTGGATTGATATATAAATACTTCAGAGCTTTAAATAGTAAAAGGCTAGATCTGTTTATGTCTGCACTGTATACTTGGGAATTAAGAAAAAATTAAGGAAATAATTTACTGTTACAGTTAAAGCCCTGAGTACAATATTTAGGACATAAAATTCCTTCCCTTAAAAAATGCGGGGAACTCTGCTGCAGGAACTTTTAAAATGACATACAGAACAGAATGCTCATTCTGCTGTTGAGAAGCTAAGCACACCCTGTCCTTCCCCAGCACCTGTGTCAAGTAAATCAATTTGAACCAGAGATGAAACCCTTCTCTCAGGCTCTCCATGCCTGGATTTTATCAGAGATTCACTTTTTTGTCTCTCACGAAGAAGTTGCCTCATCAAATGATTGCCCTGTGCCTGTGTTCTGAACCTTTGTTCAGGGAAGCAGTACAGAATGCTTGGGGACTTACTGTCCTTCACTGAAACACCAGAGACAAAAGCTAGAAGTGCTCCCAAAGACATCGGAAGGTGATAGGAAGTGACTGGGACAGCCTAGGCTTCTGATTCTGGATGCAGGGTTAGGTCTGCTCCCGAAATGCCGGTGGCCCCAGACATCCTTACAGCCATGCTCATAGACCCACACCAGCCTGTAGGGGTCTCTCCTGGCAATCTAATAACCGAAACCCATTTGCATGTGTAAACCAACGTAAGGATATTTGATCTAAAGAATGAAGTCCAGGGGTGCCTGGGTGGCTCAGTTGGTTAAGCGACTGCCTTCGGCTCAGGTCATGATCCTGGAGTCCCAGGATCGAGTCCCATATCGGGCTTTCTGCTCGGCAGGAAATCTGCTTCTCCCTCTGACCCTCTCCCCTCTCATGCTCTCTCTCACTCTCTCTCTCTCAAATGGATAAATAAAATCTTAAATAAAAAAAAAAGTCCGCATGTACTCATTTTTCTAGAAACCTCGGAGAGGTGGCCCAGGTGCCTCAAATGTACCTTTCAGCGCAGCCCAATATCACTTCAGCTTTTAGTATTGGAGTACTTTGTACAAAGAAAATACATTGCTTCTTATAGAAGCACAAACAGCACTGAAACCACCTACAATTCCACTATCTACCTACTTACTAGCGATGTAAACTTCCGGCTGTTAAACTTTATGAGACTCAGTTACCTCTTCTGTGAAAAGGAGAAAAATAGCACCCTCCTTGCTGGAAATGCAGATTCCTGAGTTCCACTCTTAAAGATTTGGCAGCTGGGTGGGGTGGCCCAGGAACTAGCATTTTTGGAAAGTTCCTCCTGTCATTCTGATGTACAGCCAGACATAGGAACCCCTGATTGATTACAATATTCCAAGAAAATAAAACTGTTATCTTGGAAAAACCAAAGGTATATTTACATTTGATGTTCACCCAAACCAGGCATGATACTATCCTAATTCAAGAAAGGCTTAAACTTAGCATGTACAATTTTATAGGCTGAGATTGAGAGGGAAAGAAAGCAGCAAGCTATTGATTGCTGGCAGGATTTCCTCAGCTAATTTGTGTAAAGTGCTTAACCAGTGCTGGGTTCATGGTAAATGCTCAATGCATGTTAGCAATTATTTTTAATATTAAATAGAAATTGTATTGATTCACTTAGGAAAATTGTAAGTGATCATTAAAGCAGGGAGTGATCAGCTCTTTATGTGAACAAAATGCCTCTTAGAAATTATATATAAATACCAAAACACATTAAAACCACTGACATGTTAACTTCTTAGCATTTTCCCACCAAGTGAATAGACCTCTTCTTACTCTCGCCTTACTTTTTCCTCTTTAAAACTGGTATCAATCCCGTTCTTTCTGAAAAAAGGAATACTAAAAATTACACGGAAAAGGCATATGTTCTCACTCCAAGAAATTGGAGCTGGACACATCCTTTAGATCATCTCATCTATCCTTGGGACAAACACTGAAAGGGCATATTGTAACACACACCAATTAAACACACATACCTATCATAAAATTCCACAGACTTCTACCTTGTACTTTATTATCGTACAAAATGTATCTGAAATAGCCATGGTTTGAAGGTGTAAAATGTTTGATTTTAGTTGCTGCATTTCCCCAGTTGAGTTTCAAGGGAGTTCTTGGTCTTCTTCATCAGCTTTCTGCACCTTGCAGGCGTCAGCCCACTTCTCGCCTGTTCTTAGCTGGGGCTGGGTGGTACTTCTTAGCAAGTACAAAATGACTAAGTAACTTTTGGTGAAGTCAATCCCTGGCTGGGTTCTTAATGTGAGACCACTTTGTGACCCTGCTCAATTATTTTAACCCTTTCTTCTCCCCAAGGTGTCCCTTAACCAAAGCCAAGCCACTATTAAAACAGGATTATAAATCATGGTTATTTGCCCACTGACCTTTCTTACAACACCAAAAAAAAAAAAAAAAGAGAGAGAGAGAGAGAGAGAAGCTGTGAGCTCTGAGGGCTCAGGCCTGACTTCGACAGTGTCCTGCTGTTGATGAATCTTTATGGAAGCCTTATCTTATATTTTTAACAGCAAAGCTTGGGCTCTGTTTTACTGAAGCTGTTTATATATCTAATCAGAGTAGATCAGGAAATGTGGTTGACAGCGTAGGGCTGCCTGAGAAACATAATATTTGCTGGCCAGCTTTAAGGCGACCTCTCAGCCAAGAGCCATGATCAATGAAGTGTGCCTGAGGCCCTGTTTAGATTAAGGGAAATAGCACATTGGTGGCCACATTCATCCCAAGCAAATCGTTTTCCCTCATGCGAGCTGCAGTGAAAAGCTTTCCAACAAACTGATGACAGGATTAAAGACAAGCAACTCCTCATGTGCCCCTCATCTGGCTGTGGGCCACAGGCTGGGAGCAATACTGGCTCTCTAGTTTGACCAGGAGGAGGATGGCCCTGCAAGAAAAGGCAGCTTACCCTCTACCCTGCCACTAACTAGCTGCATGGCCTACGGCAAATTAATTTCTAGCTCTGGGACTTTGTTTCAATATTTGTAAAAGAGAGATGTATTAGTCAGGGTTCTCCAGAGTTAAAATACATACACACACACACACACACACACGGAGAAAGACAGGGATGTACTTTAAGGAACTGGTACATAGGATTGTGAGCATAGACAAGGAAAATCTGCAGTTGGACACCCAGGAAAGAGCCGATGTGGCTTGGGTCCACACGCATTCTTGAGGCAGACTTTCCTCCTCCTCAGGGGAATTCAGTCTTTTTTCTTAAGGCCTTCAACTGACTGGATTATAGATGGTACATACACATTATAGATGGTAATCTGCTTTACTCAAAGGCTCCTGATTTATTTTTAAAGCTTTTTTATTTTTTTAAAGATTTTTTATTTTTTATTTGACAGAGAGAGAGTACAAGCAGGGGGAGCGGCAGGCAGAGGGAGAGGGAGAAGCAGACTCCCCTGCTGAGCAAGGAGCCCGACGTGGGGCTCGATCCCAGGACCCCGGGATCATGACCTGAGCAGAAGACAGATGCTTAACTGACTGAGCCACCCAGGCGCCCTAAAGGCTACTGATTTAAATGTTAATTTCATCTGAAACTTACCTTCACAGCCACATCTAGATTGGTGTTTGGCCAAAAACAGGAAACCATGGGTACCAAGTTGACACATAAAATTAACCATCATCACAGGCATCATGGTAATACTTTGCTCAGATAGGTTTGAGGAAAATTAAGTGCCAAGGCCGACAAAACACTTGGCACGGGCCTCAACCACTGACTGTGTCCCAAGATTTTAGGCAGATTGACTAATAATTAAAGGTTACATTTTAAAACAGTAGAAAACCTGAGTTAGCACTGGGTATAATTCAGCATTACCATCTGACGGCACCTGCTTCAGCCACACCGATGAGTCTCTGGCAGTCAGCTTCAGTTGGTGTCCTTGGAGGCTGAAGGATGACACCTTTGTAGCAAAGGCACGTGAATAGGCTCCTGGACTTTTTTTAAAGACTTATCTTCTGTTCTTGAAAAACAATAAAGAAACGTTGTGGGTACAGTCAACTTCTCATGGATGTTTTCATACCAGCAATTTGGAACATGGAGGAGTAAGTTAAGGGCTCATTTAACAGTCTCACGAAGTGCATACCCCAGAGTTGGAAAAGGGTGCTTAGGAATGTGGCCTCCAACGTACGTCTCCGTGGTATGAAATACGGTGGCAAAGAAAACTTCATTGTTTCCATTTCACGGTCTTATTGGGGGGGCGGGGTTGCGGAAACTGGGCAGTTACTGGTGGAATGCTACCTTTCTAAGATTTATTAGGAGTCATAGAGGGCTCTGCAAACTCGGAAGGTACCTTTGTATCCTACAGCACTCAAGCCTGATTTAATTTCATGTCAGTCCTGGAACTGCAACCACAATATGAACTGCAACTTTATAAATTGCTCCTTGGAGGTGGGGAAGTCAGATGGGTGGAAAAGTGGAGGAAGCTGGACGATGGAGAATCCACACCCCGAGCGAGCAGATACATTTCATCAAACTCTGTGGTTCTCAGCTGTCCCTCATTTCACCCCCAAATCCCCTTCTTTCCTTTGTGTTTGTCTCCTGCCTCAAATTCTTTTTTTTTTTTTTTTTCCCCAGAACGATGTCAGATGAGATGTGAGGGAGAAACTGAATTATGCTATCATAGTGCGTAAGGCTTTTGGATTTCCAAAGATTAGTCATCAAAATTCTGTTTGTGAGAAACTCAGAACAAACAGAGTAAAGCCTAATTTACGTCTCCTCTCACAATAGAATCCCTGATGAGAATGTTAAAACAAACTGATGTCACTAAGAAAACAAAGCTAATACTCAGAAGCACAGACTTCTTACAGAAGCTGGAAAACGTGGTTTGGTTTCATAGCATCGATTAAGCCGTGCCCTAAAACGAGCAGGCAGCAGACAGTGTTACTGGAAGGAAACCACATACTGCGGATCAGGGCGAATCTCCTAACAGTCTATCCATTCTGTTGCAGAAATTTCAAAATTCTCGAAATTTTGTCACTTGAAATTATTCTGGACCAAACATTTGTGGACAATGTGAGGACAGACTTACCTTGGTGATGGGATGGTCATAGTAGCTTGAAAGCTATTTCCATGCCTTAGACAACATACGTGTGGTTAATTCTAAATATATATATATATTTTAGAAGAAATGTAGGTAATGCCCTTATACCATTCACTGTACTCATTATAATTCGTCAGCTAACACAGATCCACAGTCACATGGTCTCAAAAAATTCTCAATTTATAGAGAAATATGTTCTTTGTTGCTAATCACATTTCAGATATTTAGACAGATTTCAAGAATGAAACTAAATACTTATATTCGCTCTGGCCGAAATTGGCCTCTACATGGCACTGTATTGGGTATTTTAACAGTGAGAGAATGAAAAGATAGAATCACAACTACACATTTACAAACCTCAAGATTTACCAACATCTACCACCCTTCTGACGAGAATATGCGATATATATCTACACACGCACACACCCTCCCTAGGAGCCCCGCTGAAGCTTCATCTAGCACAATCTTCCACTACTCACGTGTTGTGTGCTCATTGCTCCTCTCTTTAATCAGGGGATTTCCTTGTTACCTCTCATCTGAAATCAAACATAGAAGAGTCATGAGAAGTATCTTTCTTGTCCCAAACTTCAAAGCAGAAATGTGGGTTTGAGTCTGGGTCCAGTGTCATCCACCTGATCTGCATTTCCAGCTCCTCATTCAGCATCAACCAATTATACCAGAATTGTAACAGGTGGGATTCACATCTCCCAGGCGTTTGGACACATTTCTCATACCTAAGCTGGACATTTGCTTCAGGATTGAGAGGGAGGATAGCTGTGGAATGTATTCATGTCCTGAAGGGATATTGTGTGCAACAGTGGTAGGAGGGAAGGATGAAAAATATATATTTATCTGGTTCCAAAACATTTCTATCACTTCTGACAGCACACCATTGTGAACGTACTAAATGCCACAGAATTTTTCACTTTAAAGTGGTTACTTTTATATTAATTTCACCTCAATAAATCATTTTTTCAAAATTATCCACAAGCAGTCACCTAAATGATCTAAGTGTCCAACAATATCGGACCCCACCCTCTCTTCTTCCCTCCTCTTTCTTTTAGTTGTATCTTAAGCCTCCGAGTCTAGTCACATTGACCAGACCTGTTCTCCTGTTCTTGGCCCACTGTGAGGTAGATGTAGTGTGGCTGGTGGCCTCCTTGGTCCCTGCTGATCTCTCACCTCCTCCATCACTGTCCCCAAGCCCCCATGTCCCCTTACTACTCAGCACCTCCATATTTGAAGGTAGTGGATTGATGTTTTACTCTCAAATGTTGGAGTTTCATTCAGCCAGTTATTCGCCAAACATATTTTGAGTACCTACTGTATGCCAGGTACGTGGTATGCTACGTAATAGTGCTGTGTAGTGCAGTTGTGTGAGTAACCCAGACGGGTTTGGAAGTCCTCCCTGCTCTCAGGCAGCTTGGTCTAGTGGGCGGAGGGTGTAGTTTGAAATATGGATACCACAATATGGTCTGTGCTTGAAGAGACATGCTTCACAGAGGTGGTAGCATTTGAGAGGACTATGGACTCGTAAGTAGTATTTTCCTCGGCTAAGCAGAAGAAAAGTACAGCGGGGAAGAGAAAGTCATGGAGTTGTGAAAGGGCCAGAAATGTTCCAGTAAAGCTGAGAATTTAGTGTGCCTGAAGCAAAGATGCATGATCAGTAGCTGAGGAGCTCTGGGAGAAAGCGAGCCTAGGAGCGGCCTTCTAATGGTCTGGGAGTGAAGACGGGATTCTCCCAGATGCTCCAAGAAATGGCTGTAAGAGCAGAGGACAGAATCCTGGAGGAATTTTATGATCAATTGAGTGTGGGGGCTGTTAGTGAGAAAGAGGGGTAAGGATACACAAGTTGCTAGCTAGAGAGGCCACACAGAAAGTCACCCCGCTGAACAAAGTCATTGCTTAAAGTAATGGGAAAGACATGCAAAGGCAGATACCAAATGCAATGGCAACTTGAATCAGAGGGGGTAGAAAGTTTCCCCTAAGACCTTTTCAAAGTCTCCTTTCAAATTAATGACGACTGCGCCAATTCAAGAAGCCAGTCCATCAATATGGAAAAGAATTTGTGTCAAATTCCACAAGCCAAGTTAATCTTTTTTTTTTTTTTTTTTTTTTAAGATTTTATTTATTTGCGAGAGAGAGAATGAGAGACAGAGAGCATGAGAGGGAGGAGGGTCAGAGGGAGAAGCAGACTCCCTGCTGAGCAGGGAGCCCGATGCGGGACTCGATCCCAGGACTCCAGGATCATGACCTGAGCCGAAGGCAGTCGCCTAACCAACTGAGCCACCCAGGCACCCGAGCCAAGTTAATCTTGAAAGAGAATTTTAATAGTCACACACTATTCTCCACACTCAATTATATAACTGCATTTAAATCCCAAAATAAGATTCAGTCTTTGACACAATGTAAGTTCATCTTCAATTAAACTTTAAAATATGCAAATTTCATTTTAGTCCGATGGAGAATTATTTTATTTGATAAGGACCTAAGAAAAAACAGTCTGGTCAAAGTCAAAATAGCACAGAACATTCATCTAAGAAATTCTTTATAGGAGGTGCTACAATTTTTCCTGGAATACTTTCATGAGATCGAATGGGTCAAATATGCAATAAATTATTTCTTTCAATATGAAATTCCATCTAGATCAAGGTACACTCATTGTGCGCATATGTCTACCTGTGAAAACCCCCAGTCACTTCCACAGTCAACACCTGATACATCACCAGTATCATAAACCTATGAGTTGCTAATATTATAAGGCAGGAGGCAAATTACATATAAAGTGACTTTCATTTGGCTTTTCTTTTTTGTTATATCTTAATAATCTTTCTATTGTAAGCATCTCATTTTAAAAGTGGGGAGAAGGGGGGTTAATAGTATTACATAAAACCATAAATGAACCAAAACTAAATGAGTGTTGATATAAACTAATTTAAATGCATTTATTTGTGTGAGCTATGCTACAAATAATCCCATTCGAGGGTAAAATTATACTGGGAAAAAAATTCTAGTAATGAAAATAACCAAATAAGAATATTTGCATTCGGGCGCCTGGGTGGCTCAGTCGTTAAGCGTCTGCCTTCAGCTCAGGTCATGATCCCAGGGTCCTGGGATCGAGCCCCACATCGGGCTCCCTGCTCCGCGGGAAGCCTGCTTCTCCCTCCCACTCCCCCTGCTTGTGTTCCCTCTCGCGCTGTGTCTCTCTCTGTCAAATAAATAAAATCTTTAAAAAAAAAAAAAAAAATATTTGCATTCTTTGGCATTTAAAAAAATCAACCTGAATAATGTAAAAATTAGCAAGTTCTTTAAAATAATGAGATAAATCTCTCCTATTGTGAAATAAATGGTAAATTTAAAGCATTTAATCAAACTGTATGTAGTTATTAATAAAATGAATGTTGCTAAGTTGGTTCCTAAATGTCAACATTTAATTATAAACTGCTAAGTTAAAGTCAGAATATTTGGACATTTGTAAATGGATTTGAAATTTTGTCCCCAATTTCCAGTTATGCCCTGTATTTACCTACACATAACATAGTGAAAGGAAAAGAATAACTAGCAAAATTCGAAGCTAACACAATCAGGAAGGTGGGAAACTAAGCTTTGATTTTTAGGAAGTCAATACATCTAAATATTCAATTTCACTAGTACAAGCATTACTGAGTTGACCTTGTAAATGACAAGGAAGAATAATTAAGTGTAGAATGCAAACAAAATGAAAACTTTTCATATACTCATTAGAAATCTTGAAATTTTACTCATAAAATTTAGGTAAAAAGTAGAATAAAAGTAAGCCATCAGAGAAAAATATATCTGGGAGGGATTTGAGGGCTTTTCGAGAAAGTTCTTTTTTTTTTTTTTTTTTTAGTAACAGTTTGGACTCTAACGCTTTAACATGTTTCTGGGATTTACTGAACAATTTCCAATAATATGCTTTTATGAAAATGATATTAAAGATTTTAAGGTTAACCTTGAAAATGTGTTAATGTATTAACAAAGCATAAAAACCTACTACCTTAATTTTGTAAATGTCATAACAAATCACTAATCAAATATTTTTAAAGTGTCCCTTTTTATATAAGACTTAATTGTGTAGTTTATTGTATAAAAAGTTGGGAGCTAATATCAGGTGCTATTCACTGTTAGGTACCAATGAGAAATAAGGTTTCATTCTTACAGTAATGTATGAATTACGTGTGTGTGTGTGTGTGTGTGTGTGTGTAGATAAACTTTAAAAATTCTGTGAATGTTTGAGTTTTCCAGCCATGTCTACTGAGATAGAGGGGAGGAAAAACTACTTTTAACTACTTTTAATTGAGCTTCTTTTATATTGCAGACTCTGTGATAGGACTTTATATCTATTTTGTCATCTAACCCTAAAACTATGAGGTAGCTCTTCCTCCCTTAACATCATAGCTGGTAAATGGAGATATGATCTTTAACAATAAGGTGTGCTAAACATTTAAACCAAGAATTAATGCCAATCTTTTCAAACTCTTCCAAAAGAGGAAATCATACTGTGAATAATTTCTATTCATCTCTTTCAAATATAGCAAAGTGCTTCAAGTCTGATTTCAAATAATTGTCATGTAAGCAATAACGTTCTTTTGGGACTAGTAATATTTGCTAATGGACAGCTATTCCTTCTGAGATTAGTTTTCATTTTTATTTTATTTTATTTTAGTGACATATCCCTCTGATTCTTTCTTAGAAAGAAAGGAGGCCACTTTAGATATCCCATTATTTTCTTAAAAGGATTTTTATTACTGATTATATTTATCCTCAGGAGCACCAGGAAACTACTCAGCGGTTGAAGGTGGGATCTGCCGATCTGCCGATCTGCCATCTGGAACTGTGGTTTTTTGTGGAAGTAGGTGGTTGGGTCAATGATCCAACCATCAGGATCAGTTGGACTTCAGTGGGACTTCAGGAAGGGGTAAGAGGGAGCTCTCTGGGATCACTTTCATAAGGGCACTAATCCCATTCATAAAGTCTCCACTCTCATGACCTAATCACCTCCCAAAGGCCTCACCTCCAAATACCATCACATGGGGGATTAGGGTTTCAACATATGAATTTGGGGGAAGCACAGATATTCACACTAAGGCTGGATCCCCAACAAATAGGTGGCAATTCCCAAACACTACCTGAGAGGCTCTCAAGTCGGCAGCCACCACCAGTTTTCTATTTGAAAACAAAAAAAAATATCAGGAGCAAAGACATTACTTCAATCATTGAATCCATAGCACATCAAGAACACAAGAACATATTTTTAATACCTTAAATTTTTATTCAAGGAAAATGCTAGATTAAACATATTAAAGATCCACAAGTCCTAAATATTCCCCATTTTATAGAAATTCTTTTGATGTGTTCTTGTCACCTGGACATTCCAGTTTTGAGGCTACCTGTTGCTGGTAAGCTGTGAACCATGTAGCACAAAAATGACCTGAAATATGTAACTGAGAAGATTCAGCTACAATGAAACAATTGATATGTCTGGATACCTATAATCTATAAATAAAACAAATCTTTATAACAAAAGAGAAAATTCAATAACTATTTAAAAAAGGACTCATTCACTGGAATAAATTCATAATAAAGCGGCCCTCAGCTTGGGCTGCTACAGCAAAACAGAATAGACTGGCTGGTTTAAATGACAGATACTTATTTCTCACAGTTATGGAGGCTGGGAAGTCCAAGATCATGATGCTGGCTGATACAGCTCCTTCTTACTCTGCTCACAAGGCTGAGAGAGAGAGAGAGAGAGAGAGAAACGGAGAGAAAAAGCTCTGGTGTCTCTTCCTCTTATAGGGTCACTAATCCCATTATGATGCTTTGCCCCCATGACCTTATCTAAACCTAATTAACCTTCCAAAGGCCCTACCTCCCAATGCCATCATATTAGTGGTTAGGGCTTCAACCTATGAATTCTGTGGGAACACAAACATCAGTCCAGGACATCTACCAACTACTAACTCTGGAGGTCTTATCCCTTAAAAAGCTAGCAAAATTAGTTTCTGATTTCAACCAACTTTCTGAATGCTGGCTGCTAAACATTTAAAATTCTTACACTAAGTTTTCTCCATTAGTTCCTGCTTCCCTGTCTAATTTATAAACTTACTACTTCTTAATTAAAACTATCCAATTTTGCCTAATGAGAGCTGTCATTTATTTTTCATCCGTTTACTACGGCTAGCATGCAAAATTGAGTCATTCTCTTTCAGCAAATGAAAACCCATTAATAGGCCATACTCATGCTTTACAGAAATGTACACAAAACATCTTTTTTTTAAACAAATCACAAGATATTTAACTAAACTTGGATTTCTCAACGCAAGCCTATCAAAAGGTGAACCCACCTTGAAGTTTCAAATGCTCTCCATGAGGATTGCTCAAACTTTCCTTGACGAAGAAGTGCTTGCACCTGGTCTAACATCTCGTTGGAGCCCACGGGGTCGTGGGACAGGCTATAAGGTACAACAGGGCCTGGGGTGTTCGGTGCAGGGTGGTGGCTGCCAACCTGAGAGCCTCTCAGGTAATGGTTGGGGATCCAGCTATAGTGTGAATATCTGTGCTTCCCCCAAATTCATGGGTTGAAACCCTAATCCCCCATGTGATGGTATTTGGAGGTGAGGCCTTCGGGAGGTGATTAGGTCATGAGAGTGGAGACTTTATGAATGGGATTAGTGCCCTTATGAAAGAGATCCCAGAGCGCTCCCTCTTACCCCTTCCACCTTGTGAGGTGACAGCCAGAGGGCTTATATGAGGAAGTGGGCTCTCACTTGACACAGAATCTGTGGACACCGTGATCTTGGACTTCCTAGCCTCCGGAACTGTTAGAAATAAATATTTGCTGTTTATAAGCCAATAGGACTATAGTACTTTGTTGTAGCAGCCTGAGCAGACTAAGACAATCCTGCTCAATATGCTAGGCTTTTACATATTTTCAAGATTCTAAGTGAATGATCCACAGCTTTTGTCCTCAGAAAAATTAAGTATAGGAGGGGAATGAAAAGTGTGTAGTTTCCGGAAAGCTTAGAGGAGATTCATCTCTAATCTCTTCAGTAAACTTAATTTTTTCACCCTTTTTTTATGCATTAGCCATCTTCTACTCTTCAAGGACACATGTGTTTCTCATGCAAGCTTCAATTCGCATGTACAAAAGGACATTTGTGTGTACAGAGGATATAAGGGCACCCAAATCTCCAATATCCACGTGTGCACAGGGGTCGATGTTTTAATGGAGAGTCACTGAAGAGCCCACTTAAAATGTCACATTTCATAGAGCTTTCTCCCATCCAAAGACACAAAAATTTGGCTGGATGTATTTGTGAAACGAAAATTGCTTAGCTCACCTTCCCATAGCAACCAAAACAAATCTGGAATCCGAAAGGCTACGAAACTGCAGCTATCCTTTTTAAAAATACCACAGTAATGCTGAAGGCGGCACTGGAAACAGGACAGCCTCATAAACATCTGTTTTGCGTAAGTTGCCTCCAGATTGCGTTGGGTGTCAAACCCTTCCGGCCTGGGCTCCTAGCAGACGGAGCT
The DNA here is from genome assembly GCF_964656455.1 of Halichoerus grypus. Classification (NCBI taxonomy): domain Eukaryota; kingdom Metazoa; phylum Chordata; class Mammalia; order Carnivora; family Phocidae; genus Halichoerus; species Halichoerus grypus. Next base: position 59,667,432 of record NC_135716.1, read on the forward strand.
CGTGGTGCGGACTGGGCACCGCCTCTCGGGGGCCGAGTGGGCAAAACTGTCAGAAGTCCTGTCACAGCACGTTTTCATCCTCCACGCTCCATGTTTGCAGAGGGTAAGGAACCTTCGGCAGAGGATTTGGTTCCCCCAACGCCTCAGCCATGCTACCGTCACATCATCCGCGTCACATCTCCTTTGGCAAGACTCTTGATGGAGATGGTGAGTTCGCAACGGCCCATGCCACAAAATCAGTGCGCGGCTGACTCTTTCCCTGCCCTTCCCGCGTCAGGGTGGCTGCTCGTATATCATCCACACCATCACCACCACGTCCATCCCCGCACCTCAGGGTGCTGCTTGGGTTCCCTGCTAATGCATTCCTGCGGTGCCTGCCTTTCATGTTCTGACTTGGCTCAGAATAAAAACGACTGGGCGTCCCCACTCTGTATATCCTGAAACTAAAAAGAATCAATTAAACCAGCCATATTTCCATCAGGGGGGCTACTGCTGTTCCCCAAACAGCTTAGGCTGTCTCCTCATAGTTTATGATGTCAGCAGGATCTCCTGACTGAAATACAGCCTTGAAATCTCACCCCACCCCTCGCCGTCCCTCTGTCTGCGGTATATATTATTCTTGTAGTTTTCAGAGACAGCTGTGTGAATTAATGAACTGATGTGAGAATCAGAGTTGGCCTGGAGCCCCATTTAAAAGTCATGTCGATGACCTCATAAAAACAGCAAAGAATGCTTACAGCTTGCTTATAAAAGAAAGCCATTTCTTAATAACTTGGAATGCCCACATAATTCAGCGCATATTTTAACCCAAAATGATTATTTCATATGAGAATGAAAATTTCCCATGAAAAAGACATTTAGCCAACCCAGGCAACTATAAACTTTAATTGACATTTCACAGTATGTACCAGCGTGCTCTCCGGGGAGTGTAGAATATCATTGTTGCACCTGCGCTTTACCTCCAGAGTTATAGTATTTCAACCATTAAACATTTTTCATTAAAGCACTTCATATAGAATTAGCCTAATCTGATTTTAACAAAAGTATTCTATATTTAGTTTTTCACACTGTATTAGTCTGAACCGTTAGAACTAGAAAGGCTGGGCTTTTGTTCACTGGCAAAAACAGAAGGGTGGTCTGGGCCCACTCATTTCAAAGATGGCCCTTCCTTTCGCTTGCTGTCCTTTGAAACAAACACAGCATTTACAAACTAAGTCATTCGTGGGTAAATTGTAGGCCTTAAGGAAACCAAGACACATAGTAAGCTCGACTGGTCGGCAGAATCTTCTTCCTTCCCCTGTGAACAGTCATAAAGAACCCCCCCGCCCCCCCTCCCCGGAGCAATAGCTCTTCGGAAGCAGGGAAGGATGCAGAATATTTTTGCTAGGGCAGAACTGAGAAAATGTGTAAAATTTTGCATCTTATGGTTTGAGTTTTATAGCTGTTATCTTGCTGGCAACCTTGGGGGAACAGCTGCAGGATTTTAGGATGTGTGACTTAAACAAGGAGGGAGGCCTTTCTAAATGCTCCCAGTTAGAATCGGAGAGGGCTGAGCAGCTTAGAAGAGCTCACTCGGAATCTGACGCTAAGGCACATTTAAAGAGAACCACCCCACTCCAGAGAACTTGTTTTCCCCAAAAGGCTACACGCTATTCTCTCTCTTAGAACACTAATTTCTCCGAATTGAGAACACCTGAAGTGACTAAAAGTCGCTCTTGTTCGACAATGGTGATAAGTTTGTTTTAAATAAACAAGTCCAGGAAATACTTTTTTGATTTAGCTTTTCTGGGTTTATCATTTACTTAAGACAGCTTAATATTGTTTGTTTTATTGACATTTCAACTTGACAAGCAATCAAATTTAATGTGATATACAGAAGTTTACATCTAGGACACTTAACTGATATAGGACAGTTAATTCTGCTAAACGGACACTGCTGTGCTTGACTTTAGCAAAAACAACAAAAAACACTTGTGTGGCAGACAAAGATGGGCCACAGTATTTGTGTGATAAAAGGAAATGAAGTCATAAAAAGATTTTCAGTGTGTACATTAAAATAGTAAACCTTCTAATAGTGTTTTTTTAAGATTTTATTTGTCAGAGAGAGAGCGCACAAGCAGGGGGAGTGGGAGAGGGAGAAGCAGACTCCCCTGCTGAGCAGAGAGCCCGATGTAGGGCTCAGGGCCCCATCCCAGGATGCTGGGATTACAACCTGAGCTGAAGGCAGACACTTAACCAACTGAGCCACCCAGGTGTCCCAAAATATTAAAGGAGACCTCTTGCCCACGCGGTAGGGCATCAGTCTTACCTGACTTTGAAGAAATCATCTGCTTGCTCTTGTCAACAGAATATCTGCCTGTCGTTGTTGTAAACCACCCTAACTTGTTCTGGAGAATTACTTCCTCTCTGACCCTTTGGGGGGAAAGATGGCCCTGGCTTCCCGGGTGGGGTGTGGCTGGGCGGGGGCCCTCGCTCGCCCCCCTAGGGGCTCAAGATTAAAAAAGGAAATATTAGAGCTCTGACAGTGGGTGGGAGAGAGGTGGTCAAAGCCAGGGCCTCTGTGTCTGTCAGCTGGGCTGAGGAGGCTTTGTGCGGCAGGGAGCCGGCCATGGCGGAAAGCAGGTAACGCACCTGCCGCGCGGAGTAGCCATCCTAGCGGTATTTAGTAAACTGCTGTTATCATGAGTGGCTGCAGCGGTAGGAATACAAAGTGGGGTCGAACCAAGTGGCTAGTTGGGCAAATGAGGAGCCGGGTGGGTGAGCTACACTCACATGAGTTCCATATTTCCAACAGGCCGGTGTGAGATGCAGAGGAAGTGCTTCTTGTTTGCCTGGAATTAATTACTACAGCCTAGTGATGAGGAATTTAGTCCCTCCCATTCCAGGTGTAAAGATTTCCAAGGCACTTTTTAGGAGAATTGGAACAAGCAAGCCCCGGCTCCCCATCACACGCACCGGCTTGCGCGCACGCACGCACAAACTCAAGGAGGACTCAGTCTAGGGAAGGAGACCTTACGAGGAACACTGTGTGGAGCATTAATGTCTCTTCCTAAGTGGACTGAAACACCTGGCTTCTCTTCCCACAAGGCTGAAGGGTGCCTGATGAAATCGTCTCTTGTCTGAAAGGAGCTGGTCCACAAAAGGAGCAAAGTCTTTGGGGGGTGGAGTGGGGTGCGTGGAAAGGGGTGGGAAAGAGATGGGTGGCAGGGACATGCAGGGGAAGGCCATCGTCCCAAGATTGGTCAAAGAAAGAATCGTCTGTTTTTCTCTTCATCCTCCCCATCCCCAGTCTCTTGTTTGGTTAAGTTGGGGAAGCTGGTTGAGTAAGCAGTTTCAGCTGGCTGGGAGCTTTGGCTTTAAATAGTTTTAGTTTAGGGGCGCCTGGGTGGCTCAGTTGGTTAAGTGACTGCCTTCGGCTCAGGTCATGATCCTGGAGTCCCTGGATGGAGTCCCGCATCCGGCTCCCTGCTCGGCAGGGAGCCTGCGTCTCCCTCTGACCCTCCCCCCTCTCATGTGTTCTCTCTCTTTCTCTCATTCTGTCTCAAATAAATAAATAAAATCTTTAAATAAATAAATAAATAGTTTTAGTTTGGCTCTCAACTGTGCTCTATCAAACTCTGCATTCCAGCTGGCTTTCACGTTTCCTTAATGGTACCAGTCTGAGTCCATTTTTTTAAGTTGCTTCAATTTATTAAATGTTTTATTTTAGTTCTTCATATGTACTCCAGTTCTTTTTTTTTTTTTTTTTTTTTTTTACAACTTGAGCCTTGTATGTATTTCAGGCTTCACTCCTCCCCAAGCCAGCGCAGGCAGGAGGGGCCTGGAGTGGAGGTGGGATGGGGCTCTTCTTCCTTATATCTACTCTTTTGCTGCTGAGTGGGGAGGAGGGCAAAGGAGACCAGATGGTGTCACCCTGCTGGAAGACCCATGATGCGGCTGCCATCTTTTTCATGCCTTCCCCGCAGCCCTGAGTGGCTCATCGTTCCTTCTGTGTATCAAGTGTCCATTATTGACTAGCTCAGGGCCTGAAGGTACACTGCTGGTTCCTCAGCATTGCTGAGGGTTTGGGACCAGTCCCAACACCACAGGTCTCTGAGAGAAGTGGCTCAGAGCCCACTCTGGATGAACTTAGTTCTGAGTGCTCCACCTCCAGTAAAACCCTACTCGCTTTGGCATGAGACAGGGGAACAGTGACAGACTCAGCCTGGCTGGTCAACGTAGTCAAATACTGTCTAAAAAGGCACTGGAGTCTCCAAAAACCAGAGGCTGGATGGCACATAAGATGAACACCTGCAGGGGTAAAAATGTAATGAGATAGCCTTGTACTAAATCAAGCTGGTCCAGACCAGTGAAAACTGAAAACAAACCCACTAGAATTGCTGCCCCTTTGTGTTGTTTCACTGTTGTGATAAAGAAAACTACAGATGAGGAAAACAAGGGAGGAACAGAGAGAGAAAGAAGGGAGATAAATTGGAGCATGAAAAACTGAAAAATAACACAGTGACTTCTCTGACAAGGATTATATTATTGACGAATTTCCTTACTCATGAATAAAAGGAAAAGCAAAGGGAAAAATCCCAGGAAAAGCACATAAATGAGTTGAGTTGACCCAGAGTCCTTGCAATCTGGACTACAGATTTCAAAGTGTTTAAGATCTCATTGTCTAAAAAGACAACATAAAGAAGGAAGCCATGAGAATGAGCATTATTGCACCTGTTTAGCAGTGAGGAGACATCTGTCCCATCCTTGGGTCTCTCTTTTCTACTCTGCAGTTATGCTGGACGCTACTTGTTTGAATTGCATATGTAGATTTTTCCTTGTAATACTAGTGAATTGTGTAGCTATTGCTACAATAATGTTGCATTACCATCAACCACAGAAATCTCAGACGAAGATGTGCAGGGAGGCAGGGGTGAGCTGGGCTCCACTCTGCTTGGCTCTGCTCCGTGCATGCTTCATCCTCCTCCTGGGACAAGCAGGCTAGCTTAGGCCAGTCTTCTCATGAAGCTGGCAGAGGTACCCGAGGGCAAGCCCAACCACAAAACCACTTTTCAGGCCTTTGCTCATGGCACGCTTGCTAACATTCTGTTGACCAAAGCAAGTCACAAGTGTGAACTCAAATATAAGGGGTGGTGAAAATATTCCTTTTTATTGGGGGAGCTAAAAAATTACATGAAATGTGAGACTATAGAGATGGATGAATAATGGAGGACATTAATACAATCTGACAAAAATAGGAGTTGAAATTTTTAAAAAGACAAGTGAGAATAAATAGGAAATGAAAACTTATCCCCTAATCCCAACATCCACAGATGACCATGACTAATAATGATATTAGTGTTCCATTATTTTTTCTAGGGATGTAAAAAATTCTTTTACTTTTTTCAAACTTGAAAGCAAACTAAAATATAGTTATGATGGCTTAAAAAATCTGATGAAAGTATGTCCAAGGCATATTTTGATGTCATTAAATATTCTTAGACAATTTGTTTTTGCTGTCTATATATTAGCCCAGCATAGAGATATGCTATATATTTTTAATCATTTTACTGTTGTTGGGCATTTAGTTTGTGGACACTATTTACTTAACAAGTAGTAGGGATGCCCCCTGATGATAAAAATGACACTTTGTCCCATAGAAGCACATAGGGACATTCTGAAGAGGCAGGTTGCACAGTGGGTAGAGAGTGAAAATCCAGGCCTGAAAAAAAATTGTAATACACTAATGTGGATGTAGTCTCAGGAAATCTGTTTCTTCCTCATAAGAGGCAGCAGCTATCTCTTAGCTTTTTAAAAAAATTTTATTATGTTATGTTAATCACCACACATTACATCATTAGTTTTTGATGTAGTGTTCCATGATTCATTGTTTGCGTATAACACCCAGTGCTCCATTCAGTACGTGCTCTCTTTAATACCCATCACCAGGCTAACCCATCCCCCCATCCCCCTCCCCTCTAGAACCCTTAGTTTGTTTCTCAGAGTCCATAGTCTCTCATGGTTCGTCTCCCCCTCAGATTCCCCCCATTCAGTTTTCCCTTCCTACTATCTTCTTCTTCTTTTTTTTAACATATAATGTATTATTTGTTCCAGAGGTACAGGTCTGTGATTTAACAGTCTTACACAATTCACAGCGCTCACCATAGCACATACCCTCCCCAATGTCTATCACCCAGCCACCCCATCCCTCCCACTCCCCACCACTCCAGCAACCCTCAGTTTCCTGAGATTAAGAATGCCTCATATCAATGAGATCATATGATACATGTCTTTCTCTGATTGACTTATTTCGCTCAGCATAATACCCTCCAGTTCCATCCACGTCGTTGCAAATGGCAAGATTTCATTCCTTTTGATGGCTGCATAATATTCCATTGTATATATGTACCACATTTTCTTTATCCATTCATCTGTCGATGGACATCTTGGCTCTTTCCATAGTATGGCTATTGTGGACATTGCTGCTATAAACATCGGGGTGCACATACCCCTTCGGATCCCTACATTTGTATCTTTGGGGTAAATACCCAGTAGTGCAATTGCTGGGTCATATGGTAGCTCTATTTTCAACTTTTTGAGGAACCTCCATACTGTTTTCCAGAGTGGCTGCACCAGCTTGCATTCCCACCAACAGTGTAGGAGGGTTCCCCTTTCTCTGCTCTCTTAGCTTTCAGTAAGTTATATTTTGGATACAAAGAGACAGCCAAAAATTGTGGTATCCCATAAGAAAAAAAACAAAAAAACACATGACATCTATGTGTATCAACTTAACTCTGTAGTGTTTTGCTTTACACATACTGCCCTCCTAAGCAATAGGGCAGTATGAGTAGCCAGCAATTTTAATGCCTTGGTGATGTTTCCAAGTGGTTTTCTAATGGCCATACCATCCAATTAGGAAAAAATTTATGCTATTAATAGTTGGTCAGTTATTTTAAAAGGTTGAGGAGTTTTCCTTTATTAAAAATAGCTAAAGACCTACTAATCCATAAGATCTCTCTTTTTATTGAGATATAATTGACATATATTAGTTGTAGGTGTACAACGTAATGATTTGATATATGTACATATTGTGATATGGATCACTACAGTAAGTCTAGTTAATACCCAAGATCCCTCTATTGTTCATAGAAAGTTGTCTTTCAAAATTTAAATACATCTTGGGAGGAGAGAAGAGTTGATGTCAGTTATTAGTCATTTACAACTTAATATGATTATCAGGTCATTTTGAAACAGCCAATACTGAAAGGGGGGAAAATGCATAAAAACATTAAACCCTAAGAATTTACTGAAAAGAGATAAAGATAGGGCTTGAAACTAATTACAGATTAATTACAAATTTATTTTCATTTGATAATAACACTGACACTGGTAGAACAGTGAACACAAGGGAGCCAGTTACTTTGCCCGGTGCTTTAATGGGTTCTGCCTGTTATTATTGTGTCCATGCAGTTACTTACTCTGGTCACTAGATGGTGCTTTTGTGCACAGTAGCTCCTGGCTTTGCAACCTTTGTTCTGCCCTCCCCAAAAAGTGATTGGAGGGGCGCCTGGGTGGCTCAGTCGTTGGGCGTCTGCCTTCGGCTCAGGTCATGGTCTCAGGGTCCTGGGATCGAGCCCCACATCGGGCTCTCTGCTCCGCGGGAAGCCTGCTTCTCCCTCTCCCACTCCCCCTGCTTGTGTTCCCTCTCTCGCTGTGTCTCTCACTCTGTCAAAATAAATAAATAAAATCTTTAAAAAAAAAAAAAAAAAGTGATTGGAAATTCAAGATAGACCTACTTCCACCTTCTTAACTAATTAGCTTTTAACTTTAATATCTTCTTATGAAAAAATGATAAAATGCTTTTTATCAAATATGTTAAAACAATCAGAAAAATGTTCAAATATGCAATCTACCCAAATTTTCTCTATAATAATATAATATGAAAAATCTTTCCAAATAAAACAGTCATTTGCCATCAACTGCTGCTTCTCTAAACCAACAGATCTGCTAAAAACAGTGCAATTTGTCAGGGAGAACAACTTAGTAAGGGTCTTGGCTGAAGTTAACCAATGTATCAAAAATGTAGTTCTTAACCTTACAACATAACTTTTTAAATGAAAATCTGGCTGATTTGTTCTTCCTTTTTGCACTCAAGTTTTGGGGTCCAATTATTTTAAGAAATTTTGGGCTCATGTTAAACATCCCTTAAATGAAGATTTTGCTGCTCTCACAGGTTCTACCTCCCCTGACCCTTCCTCCCGCCCTCTTTTCAAGATCACCGACATAGTGTTTTAATTGGAAACGGACACAGCTTTTAGGTGGTCAGGGAGAAGGGAAGCACAGTCATTCTCTAGTGGGGTTGGTACTCAACTGTGACACATTATCAGCATTCATGTGGCTTTCTTCACATGGAAGCTTTCTAAGAATATATAAATTAGATGATCTTAGTGACAAAAATGATGCTCCAAACATCTTAAATCTCTGTAAAGTTTTCAATCATTCACAGCTAATTAATAAGACACCTCTTCAGTAGAAAGATAACTGAAATAGTAACTCAAACAACCAAAACTCCACAGGACACCCACAGAGACAGGGCTAGCTCTGTGGGTCTCCAAAACATCTTGGCTTTTGTCCTTTAGTGCTAAAAAAAAAAAAAAAAAAAAAAAAAAAATTGTGATTCTCTGTGGTGTATCTCTGTTAAGTTTATCCTCAAATTGTTAAAATTTCCAATCTGAGTGTATTGTCATGTCACCTGTTGTCAATACATCTGTTAATTCAAGGTGGTTCTTTACTCAGCGACTTAAGAAACAGAAAGAATTATGAAACACCAACCAGAAGAAATTCTCTCTTTGAGAATGGAAGAGTTGGTGAATGAAAATCAAGAGCAATAATCAATAATAGGATAGTCAGATTTAGCACAAATAAGCTGTTCGATGAATGAATTCTTAATTATTTAAAAAGTTCTATTGTGCAAGTGTAGCTGTTGGGTCCGAGTGTGAAGAAGGTGGGTAAGGTATGAACACCACTCTTATCTTCAGACATCAGGTCACTATGAGCAAAGCTTTATCATTTACCTTGCTCCTAGACAACCGTGATTTATACCCCCTCCTCCCTCAACAAAGAGTGTAGTGAAATCCGTGCTCACTTCCTAATGGTGATCTCGCCAATAAGGGGGAAGTAAGAAAATTTGAGTAAGGAAATATACCTCCCTTTTTTGTTGAGAAAGAATAAAGCATATGAAACGGAAAGTATCTAGACAGAATAAAGGGTGTAGGTATTGCTTCAGTTTTCTGAATAAAGCCCAGATCCCCGAGCCTTCCGCAGTCTGACCTCAACTCCTGCATTTTCTCCAGTCACAGCTTGCCACGTGCTTTAGAGAAGTAGCTAAAGCCCCCTCTGCTCCCAGACCTGCCCTGTGCCTGGGTGGCCCTGTGACTTTGTTCTTCTCTTCAGTCTCCCCAGGATTCCCATTTCCCACCAGTTTCCATGTCCAAACATATCCATCCTCCAAAATCCAACTCAAATTCCACTTCCTCGTAAAAGACTTCCTGATTCCTCAATGGGATGATCTCTGTCAAGTATAAATCTCTAGAGCAACATATATGTCCACGGACAAATAACTGTGGCTGTCTGTCTATAAAACTAGCTGTGCTCTACCTTGGGTACTGAGTATTTGTGGGTCTTATTGGATTTCTGGAGATTTTTCTCTCTTATTCTACTGGAAGCTCTTGGCTGGCAAAGGAGGTGACCATTTCCTAATAACTTTGTATTTATTCAATAAACATATGCTCAGCCACTACTGGCCAAATGAAAAGAGATAAATGCTTATTGCTGATCTTAGCATATTCATGAGTGGGCAATAAGTCATACATGAGTGCCTCAGCTAGAGAAAGAAGAAAATGTTGCTGGTTCCTTATTCCCTCACTGTGGTTCTAATATTCCTCCAGCTTTTCTTTGGACAGTGAGGACTCATCCTATGGATTGGAAGCTGAAGTAGATTAGTAAAAGCCATTTAATCTTTCTTTTGATCCTGGGATTCTATGATCCTATGAGTTTTAAGTTTATAATCAAGTTATAAGAGGTTCTGATATTAGAAACTCCATTAGTGTTCTTGAATGAATGAAGTCGGTAGACAGTATTCTCAAGTATGTCTGCATCCTACATAATGTATCAGTGTAGAGTAGACCTAACCTCCCCCCTCTAAGGGCAAGAGCTTCATTTAAAAGTATATTTCTATCTATTACTTGGTAGTTTATTTTCCTTTCTAATATTCATTATACTTACAGAAATTAAAATTGATCTCATTGCCAGAAGAATATTTTTACTACATTTGATCATTTCTTACAATGCTAAGAAGATAAACAGTTGCACAGTTATCTATGTACACAAAAGTATATATTTTAAAATACTTTTTATATGTAAGTGATGATATTCAGAAAGGGCAGAATTATAGTTAGCATTTTGATTTAAAAAAATTTGAATCTGTTGATCTGAACTTCCTCAAAATCATTTCCATCCCTCCCTCCCCACAATCCTGAGTTTCTGCTTACTCCCCTCAACTTCCACTCCTCAGAAAGGCTCTCACCTTCACACCAAAGGTTTGTTCCCTCCTTCCTTCTCCTGACCCCAACCCCATCAGTCTTCTCCTCTCATCCATGTCTCTTCAACCTCTCCTCTTTGATATATTTTTCCTCTTTCAGATAAGCAGTATCAAGTTCCTCTAGTCTTAAAGATAACAACCACCTTCCTTAAAGGTGGTTGTTCTCCTCTAGGTACTAGCCATCTATTTCTTTCCTTTTATGGTTAAGCTTCTGGAAACAGATGGAACTCGCTGTCACCTCTTCATCTTCCACTCATTTTCTCAACCAACTGCTATATGACTACCATTCATACCACTGTGCTGAAATCATCCCTGTCGAGGCCACCAGTGACCTGCTGAATCACGAGATGATTCAACACTGTTAGTTACCATCTTGACCCTGTGGACAGTTCTTCTGGAACCTTTGTATCTCTTGGTTTTACAGCCATCACACTCCACTGGCACTCACACATCTCTGGCAACTGCTCTTACACACAAACACACTTTTTAACTTATAAGGAGAAAATTCGTTTTTCAAGTACAGAGCAATATAATGCAGTTTAAAAAACACTCAGAAATCATACCCATTAAAGCTCAGAATTAATACCTATAACATTGTGTGGTATTTGCTGTCAGACTCTTTTTTTCTCCTAATTGTACCCTTACAACAATTACATAAGTAATATACCCTCTATTTTCCTTTCAAAACAAAAAGGAAATACTGCATTTCAGATAAAGCTAAAGCTTTTTTCATTCACCACTCTTACTCAACACTATTTCCTTCCCTGCCCCTTCTCCTCAGGCAACCATTACCATGACATTGGCGTATAGCTCTCCAGTTCATTTTAAAATTTTTACTCACACATATATGTAGTCATATGTTATTTGGTTCTGTGTGTGTTTTCTAAACTTACATAAATGATAGCATGCTAAAATTTTAAATTTTTTGGCCTTTTTAAAGAGGGGTTCCAACCTTATTATTTTAAGGCCAGTCTATGTTGCTATATAAAAATCAAATTCATACCACCTAATTGTGTTAATACATTTATTCATGTGGCTCAGCAGCATTTGATATATTCAATCCTTCAATAATGAACATTTAGATGGTTTCTGATTCTTTGTTATTGCAAAGAAGGCTGTAGAGATTCTCTTTGTCCCTGTCTCTTACGCACATGTGAGGGACCTTCTCAGGTCTTCTCAGGTCTTGCTTCAATTAGATATATGCCCTACTCCATGTCCAAAATTATCTTTCTGTAATAAAAACCTAATGATGTGACTTTCCTGCTTAAAATCTTCAACTGGCTCCTCCTTCACTACAAAATAAAGAGCATGGTCTGTGGGCCTTATATAAAGCCCTCCCTTATCTTAGCTGGCTTCTGCCCACCTCTCCAAGTTCATCTCCCACCCCTTTGCCATATACTCTAGTCCTACTGAACTACATTCAGGGTTTCAGCATTTTAGAACTGCTTTCCAGACTGTGACACCCTGGTCTCTCATTTCTCTGCATTTGCATGTGCTGGGCCCTGTGTTTCGAATACCCTCCCCCCCCCACCACACACACAATCTCTGCCTGCTAATTCCTTCCCATGCTTCAAAATTCAACTTAGCTGCCATGCCCTGTGGGAGGCCCACTGTTTCTCTCCTTCTGAGATGATTTAGACATTCAAGACAAAACGTGCATCTTCTAATCACGAACTGCCAAGGTTACTGGTCACCATCTCCTTCCCTTGTGTCCATACATTAGGGTAAAGAACCTACATTTTCTGCCCATAATAGGCAACAGATCAGGCATGAATGTTCTGGAATATACCCCTGGGGTCAATGTTCCTTTTTCATCGAGAACACTGGGATTGGAAGCAAACTGTGTACATTTGGCCAAATTAAAGAGGGGTAAATGCCCTCCACTTTTTCGAGAGAATGAAGTTTTACTTTCTTATCTCTTAAATGACTGCACTCTGTTCTACCCTTTCTCTTGTCTCACGTATATGAGAATGATTTTTAAGGACACAACTCAAAAACTCCTTTTCTCAGTGGGGCTACAGTTACTATTGAAACATCTGTGCTCTGTTTCACACAATTTCCATGAACAAAAGACACCAAAAGCTCACTTGGGCTGAAATGATTTCACAGATTATGAACTTCCCTATGTCTTACTTAGGAAAGGGTTTCCTCCTGCAGATGTGAACCGTAAGAACAGTCATAATGGATCCAGATAAGTGCATTTCACACATAATCAAGAAAAATTATCATTGGAAATATGGGAATAGGAGTGCAGTCTTGATCCTCTGTAAGGTGATCAAGCATACTGCCCTATAAGGATCGCATTTCCAAAGCCTACAGGGAGGCGTTGTGACTATGAGGGGAAAAGGGGAGAAAGAAGAAAAGTTTGGTTAATAATTTCAGGGAGAGAAAGTTACATGGTAAGTAAGTAAATAGCGTCCTTTTTTCTTATATACTACCGCTGTCCATAAGGAACTATAATGCGTGTCTACTATGTGCTGGGCACTGTTCTGGACTCCACTGATACAGAGATAAGGGGCTGGAAGCAGGACAAGGAGATCACACTCCAGGGGAGGAGACAAATCATCAAACAGATCATTCAATCTGTGTGATACATGCTGGGAGGCTGACACAGGGCACTTGCTATGAAAACAAAAAGGAAATTTCCTAAATGAGACTCAAGGGACTGAGGCCCAGGGCAGGACCGGGAGAGAACATGCCACTGAATGTGCAAAGTGGCTTGCAAGAGACAAGCTGCTCAATAAATGAGATCTGTCCTCAGGAGCAGACCCCATGGGTGCACAGCTCTGTGAGAGACACAGCGTGAGAGGAGGGTTGAAATAGTGCCCACCATTGTCCACCAATCCCCCCCCCACCCACCCAGGCGTGTCTTCTTGGTTGGGATCACACCAGTGTGTAAAATGCTATCCTGGTGACCGAAGCTCCTCCGGGGTTGGTCAGTCTGTCAGCCCAGGCCTCAGGTCCCTTCATGAGTCCCTAGAGCTCACCAGCAGCGTTCACCTATCACCGTGGGCCTAAGCTTCCAAGGTACAACCGTGCTTGGGGACTGACTAACCCTAGGACTTAGGAGGCTAGTTTTCGCTAGGCTGCAGAGATGAGAGGCTCCTAAACACGCAGGTGCCCTTCCAAAGGTGGCTCCCGCTTCTCGTCCCAGCCTCAGCCTCCTGTCCTCGCTGCTACTCCGCGTGCACCCGGCCCGAAGGCTCACGGCGTCCTGGAACTCGCCCTGCTCTCCCGACACCACGCTCACACGCTGTGTTCCCTATGCCTCCAGGGACCTTTCTTTCCTTTTGCAACTGGGGAAGATCGAGACAAGCTTCAAAGCCCAGCTGACTTCTCTGAGTCAGCTTCAAGCAGAAAGGCTCACTTCTCAGCGTGTTCATAACTCTGGGTCCGTCACTTGGCCAAACGGTTCGATACTGCTAGCTTTACACGCTGAATCCCATTCCATGCTCAAACTTCCCCCCGCCCGAAACCCAGGAGCCTCTATTCCCGTCCGTGCAAGAGCATCTCCACCTGCCCACAGTAGATAATCTACAGCACCCTCTCCCTGATCTCCTGTGCGCTACCGAAGCGAATGAATTCTATCTCCTAAGCATCTCTTGCATTTACTTCTGTATTTGCCTCATCACTGGCACAGATTATGATTTCTGTCCCATAATGTTGCTCTCGCTTTTTCACTAAGCTCTTTACCTCTGATTTCCCGTCCCTCATGCTTCTGAGGAGGCACTAGGGCCACGTGATTAAACACGTGGCCTCTCCTGCCTGCGGACCTTGGTTCCAACTTCGGCTTTGCTACTTACTCTTTACGTGGCTTAGGAAAAGAAGAAACCCTAGTACTTCCAACTCCTAGGTTGATGTGAAAATGTGGAATGTGGTAACAGGTGTAAAGGGCCCAGAACAGATCCTGGCGGGGGCAAGGACTCCCCGAGGGCCCCCAGTTCTTAGTACTCTTTCAGCATTTATGCCGGCCCTAGAATTATTTTCAGGTCTTCTTTCTGCACATCTGATAACTTCCTTCTCCTGGAAAAAAAAAAATGCTTCTGGGACCTTCTGTGGTCTTTGAAATGTATGGGGTTTGTAAGACCCCCCATGATCTGCTCCTGTGTCCCCTTCTAGTCTTCTGTCTTCTGCTTCCACAAACACCCTGTGCTTCAGACAAGGGAGGGCCCCCCTTCCCTGGGCTCTCTTGAGCCTCCTTTCCTGGTGAGTTCTTTCTCTCCAGGGCACTTCCCCTTCACCCACCTGGCCATTTCTAACTCATTCTTCAGAATCAATCCACAGGCCAAGTTCGCTATCTGAGGAGCCCAAGACAACAAACAAAACAAACAGAATAGTTTCCAAACATGGTAATAAATGTTTTTGATTTGTATCTACAATTATATAGCATTATAAACAGCTTATATGATATGATAGTTATTTGGGACTTTGCTTTTCTCCACTATTGTCAATAGTTCTTCTGAACTGACCACCAAATATCTATATGACCTTTGCATTCCCCAGCTGAAAATGACTTTTGGCTTTCAGTGTTTAGAATAAAATCTTTGTTGAATGACAGGTATCCAGAGCCACCCACTAAGATTATTCATATTTCAAAACCATTTTATAATTTCAGGGACACCTGGATGGTTCAGTCAGTTAAGCGTCTGCCTTTGGCTCAGGTCATGATCCCAGGGTCCTGGGATGGAGCCCCGCATCGGCTCCTTGCTCAGTGGGAAGCCTGCTTCTCCCTCTGCCTGCCGCTCCCCCTGCTTGTGTTCTCACTCTCTCTCTCTCTGTCAAATACATAAAATACTGAAACATTTTATACTTTCAGTAGATTTGGATGAAACAAGGATTAAAGAAATTTGGGGCTGAGACTTTCGATAATTAATCTTAATAAAACACATATTTAGCACCCTTTCTATCCTATCCCTTGGGGCATACAAAAATAATAGAGAAAAAAATCTCTGCCCTTAATTTGCCAAGGCTAATTAGGAGACAGGCATGCTGATCAATAGATTCAAAGGAATGATAAATGCTTCAACAGAACACAGGTTGATATGAGAAGGGAGACAGGAAAGAACTCAGCTCTGTCTAGAAGTGAAGTGAAGGTAGATTGAGGAAGGACACCCGGGGCTTTTCATGTGCATTCAAGGAAAAACTGAAGACAGAGGCTAGGTGTGAGGCATGGAAACCATGGACCTCACAGCACAGGAGGATGGAAATGCTTGGAGATGTGAGTAGACATGGCTGAGTGACAGGAGGTAATTTTAGAGAAGCATGTGGAAGCCAGAGAGGAAGTGTCTTGCATGCCGTGTTTAAAAATCTGAACTTTATGCTATGGATAATCGTATTCCATTGAAAAGTTTTAAAATATACAAACATGACCGTATTTATGTTTTTATGTCATTTTTTTGCTTTTTATTTTTTACATATTTTATTTATTATTTATTTTAGAGATTGGGAGAGGGAGGGGGAGAGAGAATCTGAAGCTGACTCTGGGCTGAGCGCAGAGCCCGACATAGGTCTCGATCTCACAACTGTGAGATTGTGACCTGAGCCAAATCCAAAAGGTCAATGATCAACTGGCTGAGCCACCCAGCTGCCCCCATATTTATATTTTTAAAGGAACGAATTGATGCTGATGGTGTTAAGTGGTAGAAGTGCCATTGTTTGAAGGCAAAGTGAGCAATTAGCAGGTTGCTGTTATAGTCTGGGCAAGAAGAGAGTTGGTGAGACTACGTATTAGAACGAACTTAATAGGGAGTAATTAAGTAATTTCACAATAGGAAAGACTCCCCTCTTTGTAGAATGGTGTGTGACTGCATCCATAGATCTAAGGGAAATGGTAATATGACTTCTAATGTGTATTTCTAGTATGTTCTGTGTATTTCTACAATTAACTATTTCTGGGGCATATCAATTCTGAAATTAGATTGTAATATTTTTATTTTTTGCTCCAATGCTGTATTAAAAGTATAGGACTTGGGTTTCTAGAGCAGGCACAGATTGATCCTTGACATAAATGGACAGTCCCAACTTCTAAGACGCTGATGACAGAAGAGAAATTCTAAGTAGGCTTCTTCTTTGGTATTTGTTTACCTTAGCTATGGAGGCAAAGTATGGGATGAGTAGGGAAGGACTCTGAGATACTTTCTTGGATGGAATAGACCAGGCAGGAGTTATGACTATTGCATTGGCTCTTCTGCATGAGAGTGGGCTTACTTGGTAGGTTCTTTGAATCTGTTCGGTAGAGTTGATCCTTAACTGAAATACAATGCAATGTAGAATGAATACGTATTCAGATGGAGACTTAATGGGAGTGGCATGTACCCTGGTGGGGCTCAGACAGAGTGATCTGGTCTCTTCAACAGAAACCTCAAGGTCAACTCCTTCCTTAGCCCTCTGGCACATGTAGAGATGCCCCGAGTGTACTGACGTCAGACCACCTCTGCTGAGCTAAGACAACTTCTCCATACTCACCGGCTTCGTCATCAATCAGTTGTCTTTGATTATCTCAAACCTGGGACCTCTTCTTTTTCTATGTGCTCTGCCACTAATCTTGGGCATGATTTTCTTAAATAAGTAAGCTTTCTTCCCATGTCTAATGTCTTTGTTAGCTCTCTTAGGATAACAGGTCTTAAGCCACATAGTTTGGTCCATCTATCTATATAAATGTAAGTATGGCTGATTCCAAAGCTGTTTTATGGGACTAGTCAGGTGACACTTGAAGTGTGCAGAAAAAAACCCATCTTCCTCACTTTTGAATGTTGGGTCCTAAAATTCTACCCTAAAAAATATGCATCTACTGAGGTTACCTTCTTTTGCATGTCCTCCTGGGAGGAATACCTACTCTGCACAGAGAATTCATGCACCAGCCCATGATCCTTTATGAAAAATGCAAACTCTGGAGCCCATTGGGAGAGGGGAAGAGGATGAGAGCTACAGAGAGGGAAAGGGAAGCAGAAAGGAAGCCAGCAGCAAAGTCATGAAAAATCAACATTTGTAGAGATGCCCTAACTACGTGTTTTGTTCAATATTACCTGTGAAGAGGAATACAAGTTCTTTCTCAAGGCCCTCTCTCACATCTGAAGACAAACTAACACAGTTCCCTTAGCAAAATATTTATCTAATAGAGACTGAGTCATTCAAGACACGATTACAGCGGAAGAGAGTGAGTTTAAGATTTAATTGTAAATTCCTGACCATCCCCCAGTCCAACAGGTGGGGTCCATGGAGATTAGATCAGCTTAGAAAAATAAAGATGTACCATTTTGTTGCACAGTTAAGCAGTGTGTGAGTAAATGAGCAATCCTACTCTTCCTGTAAGCATAGCCCCAGGGCTAATGAGATCCCGGCCAGGATGCACCTTAGAAGTCCTGGGGCTCAGCAACTGGGACTCATCTGCTGTTGCAAGCCTGTGGCCCAGCTTAACCTAGGTGAAATACTGGGCATCTTCTTGCCCTTTGGGCTCAGCGTTTCCCCCTATTTCCCAGCTTTATGTGATTTTTCTTTCATGCTTGCTCCCCACCATCACTGAAGACCTGCTCTGAACCCCTCACCCTAGTTCCCTATCTGCCTCCTAAGCATGCCTCTTCCTTAAGGACTGATCTTGCTCCCTGTATCCTCTCTCTTTTTAGAAGATTTAATTTATTTATTTGTCAGAGAGAGAGAGAGAGCACAGAAGCAGGGGGAGTGGCAGGATGAGGGGGAAGCAGGCTCCCCACTGAGCAAGGACCCTGGGATCATGACCTGAGCCCAAGGCAGACGCTTAACCGACTGAACCACCCAGGTGTCCCACTCCCTGTATTCTCAAATGGTGCTTAGGATATTGGTTTTCCCAGGCAACCTAGAGACTGCCTCAAGCCTAAGAAAATACTGCTGTTTCCTGGGCAACCTCACCACCCCACCTTGTGGCAGCCCAAATAAGACAAACATTAGCAGCACCCGCCTTGAATGCTAGAAAATGGCTTACTGAGTGTTTGGGGGCCAAGACGACCTTCACGTTAGTTCAGATTAGCCACAGACCCATCTTGTCCCAATTTACTTTTGCTACATGCACCACTGGGCCCACTACTGACGGTTATGACTGCTAAATAGAAAGACAAATGCTAATCAAAGAGTCTAGATTAAATGGAGATCATCTAAATTAGGACTTTAGGGAAAAGGTGCTAGTTGTAGGTGGGTGTTTATTTCTTTAAAAGCTCAAAATGTTAATTTGCTTTATTATTCAATGTGTTTTGATTTACACAAATCCATGACTGGGGAACAGCAATTCATAACCATTGATAAATCACAATCATTTATGAATTTTGTGGCAAGTGATTTGTTAGTAAGAATATGGTTCTGGAGTTTAGAAATTGCTTTTTGTAATGAATTTGAGGAGCTTTTGGTTTATTTCTGCAACAAGACTATTTTCCCTTATACTCTGAACTGCTTGCTTGGATGGACTGAGAAGCAGAGGAGTCACCGCTACTGCATGAGAAGCAAAGCTTGGGTGTAGATGGGCCAGCCTTGAGGGTCACAAGGAGTGCAGCAAAAATGCTCAAGACTGACAGTCTGGAACATGCAGGCAAAGGATTTCCACATGGTTGTGACGCTTTGGCGAATGCCGCTAAAGTAATAACAAAGATCCACCTACTCTGAAATTGCTTTCCTATAGGCAAATTTCAAGAGCTTTAGTTACCATGATCCTGTAACAGATACCACTAATCAATTACGAATAGAAATTATTAGTTGAAAGTATACCACCATGTGTAAGGAGCCCCAAAGGAGTCACAGTATTCCTATCACAGTACTCCCTGCAAAAGCTTTATTTGACCACCTTTCTTTAATAGCAAATTCCATTTGAGGTCTCTAGAGGGCCTCTTCTTGATTTTGTCAGAGTAAGTAGCTCTTTCCAACTCCAAGGCAGGGAGCTCACTGATGTTAAACATTAGCTATGGTTTCTTTTGTTCTGTGTCAAATCTTGTCTGCATCATCTCATTTAATCTTTACAAAGCTGTAGGATCTAAATATTCTATTGCCCCCATTAGGAAGATGAGAAAACTGAGGCTTAGAGAGATTAAGGAACTTGTGGGTGGTTGTTCCGCTGATAAAGGATGGTGAAAGCAAACACTGAGGGTTCCTGTCTGCCTCCAGAGCCCGAACCTACAAGCACAGTACTTAGCGGCCTTTCTGTGGCCCTGTGAGTTCCGGTGGTGTTATGAGGTGCTCCATCTGCAGAAACTGCTCTTATCCCAGGAAGAAGGAACCGACCCGATGCAAGCGCCAACTCAACCTCGCAGCTCTGCGTGCCCCGCAGACGTCTTCCTGGAAGGCAGAACAGGAGCCAGCCGGACTACTTGGCTTGTTTCAAAGGGCTCAATAATGATTGAGACAGTCCTCGCCTCTACTTGCGTGGGAGGCCCAACGGGGCCAAACGTGCCTGATGGAGGTTATAAAGGTGCCTACATTGGAACCCCCAAGAAAATCTGGTTGCACCAGATACCTGAAACTCAGTTAGGTGTCTGTTTGCTAATGGTCTGTTTCCCTCACTAGAATGTGAACCCCATGAATACAGCGATCTTCTTGTGTCCCAGGGACTGAGAACTGTGTCTTTCAGTGAATAGACATTCAGTCGATATTCTCAAAAAGTGAATCCTTGGTTTCCTCCACGAGAAGGGGAACTTGATTCAAGTCCTTTAAGTTAAAATAGCAGAAAGAACCTTTCAGTCACATACAATTACACCACCCAGGGTAGAGTGGGTGATGGGCACCAGCAGGCACGTAAGTGGACATGTGGGTCGGTGTCCAGGCTGAGAGCCAGGAGCGGAGACGGGCAGGGCACAGCATGGAGCAGGGCCCAGGGCGAGAGTCAGACCCAGGTTGGGCAGGCAGAACGGGGAGGAGACCTGAGGTCAGAGAAGGCCCCCATGCCCCGAATAGCACCACATTCTGAATCACCGAGAAAAGGAAAAGTTCCCAGGGTCCCTTTGGATTTCACCTCATTCCCTGGGTAGGAATAGAAGGAATGAGGTTACCAGAGAACTCAGTAATAAAATGTGATAATTGCTATGTAGTGGGTCTGTTGTACTCATCAGGCACTGCTCTAAGCATGTAATACGGACGGACTCATTTCATCCTCGCACCAACAACTGATTTAGGGAGAGGCCAGATCTTCTAGGTTGGCCAGCAAGCAGCGGAGCGTGAAGCCAGGCTGCCTGGTTCCGCGCTGAGGCCTCAGGCTGGTGATGGCATCTATCCACACAGTGCTGGGAGGGGGCCGGAATCAGACGAGATGGTGCTGGTGATTGCAGCCAGTCTGTCTCAGTAATGGGTAGTGGATGAGAAAACAGGGATTTTATACACAGGATGAAAATTAAGTTTTCCTAAAGTACTCACACAGTCTCACAAAGTCTCAAGGCCATGACTACCCTGTAGGGGTTCTTCCCTTTTTGGAATAAGATACAGAGAAACAATTACACAAGGTTCTTGGGCTACCTGCCTGGGTCAGGGGTGTGTCTTTGTTGAACCGCTGAGCACCCACAGTGTAACCAGTACCATTCTAGGTAAAGGGGACACTCAGGAGAATAAGATGCTGGGCCTCAGCATCCTCTGAGGGCAGTGGGGCAGGCCTGCCCCTCACACACACTGCCTCAGGGCGATAGAAAAGTGGCAAGTTCATGAAGACCACACCTTGTTTCTAAGAGGCTCCTATCACAGCAAAAATAGGAAAAGAAAAAGTTAACTCAGAAACAAGAGTCTTTACCAAAACCTGCCCTTTGAAGGGCTTTCTTCTATCTCAAATACACCCCAGACCACACACACACACACACACACATACACACACACACACACATTCATACCACCCCCCCCCCTCCAAAGTCACTTGGCCTAATATCTATTTTAGCCTGAAAAAAGGACCATACCTGGGTAGATTTAGAAATCAGATTACCTGTAACAAATACAAAAAAAAAAAAAGGATTTTTCTTTTTATAGAAAATATGAAGTTAAACTTTAGAGCTCAGTAATACATAGTTAAAATCAAAACCCGTTAGAACCACTATTTTTCCTTCCAAGGCGCTGCTCAGAATCCTCTGCCAGCTGGCTGGGGGATGTGTGTGAAAACTGTAATATTTCGGGAGTTGTCCCTACAACAGACATTTTTCTCAGCATTGCGGGCTGCTCACGCCACACCGCCCGGGCACCTGCAGGATCAGTTTGCACAAGCAGCTTCCCAAGCGCATGACGTAGCTATCCTTCTGTTGTTCCCAAAGACCAACATCTGTCAGAGATCAGCATATGCATCCGCGTATTAAAGCGCTCACTGTTCTAAGGCCCTGCACTTAATTTTCCCTTGGGTAAACAGAGCCAATAATGGATAAATACTCAAGGATCAAATATCCTTAAACTATTGGAGAGAGCTGTGAGCACAGACTTTAATCCACATCAGAAGTGAGAAAAAACAGAGAGTGAAAAACTATGACAGAGGCTCTCCAAATCATGAGTGAGGAGCCTGGGAGGGAGTTCATGCCACTGGTCATGCAAGGTCTTAGGAAGCATGTCGATGGCTGTTGGTGGGGGGAAAAGGGCATCTAGGGGCTCTATGGTTAAGTGTATTTAAATGAGTCTCAATATTAAATATGGCATGATCCAAACAAATGATCTTTGCGCTCTTCAGAAAATAGCCTAGGGTCTTCTTGCTGACGTCCTCTGAGCTAGGCCGACCCCACACCCTCTGTAATCAGACACCAAAAAGAAGTCTAGCAATGTCCTACTAATTGCATTTTGAGGGAAGTCCCAATAGGAAGGTGAACTTTGGACAGCCTGACAGTCTTGGCTTTTGAGTCCACAGTTGGCCTTCTAATGGCTGAGCCAGCCCCGCAGGGAAAACACGCAGCTTGAGTTTATCTTTCAAGTATAAACTTCTGAGGATGAACACTTCAGACTCTCAGGAATTCCAGCCTGATACACGGGCATGATGTAGTTCATAATTTCCACACAACTCTTTTCCTTTCAAAGAAGTGCTCTAACCTTTGAGATAATTTTGCCTCAAAAGATGATCTTATCCAAACTTTATCACCATGCGCAGCACACTATGATTTTCTGATTTGCTTTAAAGGAAAAAAAAAAAAAAAGACCATCCGGCATTCCAGATTAGAAATTTTCTTTTTGTTACTTCAAAAAGTTGGAGATGTTTTCTTGTCACTTTAAAAAAAAAGTCCATAAATCTCTTTTGCCATGCACTGATACTCATCATAATCTTGTATCTATCTTATGTAAACCACTGGAGTCTACTTTTGAATTATCCATATTCAGAAACCTCAAAAAGAGGTTAACTATATGGCTGAAGGCTACAGCAGTAAATTGCCAGTAGGAAAGCAGAGAGGGGAGTTCCCAGTAAGATGCTCCTCAGAAACCAGGCTGACACGACCCACAGAGGAGCCATACAGATGTCTGCACTGGATTGTTCTCTGTCTCCAAAATGGCTGCTCTACACAGGCAACCTCCATATGCCCTTTCTAGAAGCTGAGGTCTCTGCTCTTACTCAGCCTGGCCAGAATAGCACCTGCATAACCTTCCAGGTTGACAAATCAAAATATTACCTGTACTCCAGTCAGAGAAGCAGCAAAGCAGCAAAGGATTTGGTCCCACACAGACCTGGGTTCCCAGCTACCTCCTCTATAAGAGTGAGCTGTTAGCATGGCACCAAAAAAAATGGGAAACACAGAAAGCAGAACCTAAGAACTCTATCCCATTTGTTTTTCCAGTGCGTTAAATAATGTCTAAGACTTGAGAAATCAATGAGGGAATACAACACATAGATCCTCTGAATAATAAATGAGCTGGATAGATAATCAACTGTATTAAAACTGCATTAATAAAATTACCAATAACCAAGAAGGCAGCAACACCTATAAATAAATAAAATTGCCATCACTCTTAAACACTCTTAAATATTCCTCATTCTTATTGCTTGTGTTTTTTGCAGAGAGGTCCTTTCCATGTACGTAATGAAGCAAACAGAGACGCCTGCCTGTGTAAGAGGCAACCGCAAGAGGACTGTATCATTTTTAAGCCCACTCAACAAAATTTCTCCTTCTTTAATTGCATGGCTCCATGGATTTGTTGATTTCCTTCCTGGAAAATTTATTTCTGTTCTTTCATCTTCCTTAGAACCAGAGATTTTCTCATCCAAGTTTGCATGTACTTTCTCATGTAATATTCACAGTCTACAAGTTGATTATTATTATTTTAGGAGGAGCACAGGAAAGGCTTAGCAAAGCTAGGAAAAATGCATGTGCACAGTATGTAGAGATAGGCTTCTAACCCACAGGTATCTGAACCCTACGTCTAGTGTCTTAACACATCCTGTTTTCCCTTCCAAAGAAATGGGACTCCTGCCTTCTCACCACCAAGAGCCTCTTGTTAATTTATTATCTGTCTCCTATCGGACCCAAGTTTTGATAAAATTTTGAGCAGCAAGCAAATGATAAAAATTAAATGATGACTAATTCCTCATTTGTAGTCCTAGAAAACATGTATTAAAATACAAGTGTCTGACCAACATACGGCTGAGCTGATAGAATTTCAGTCAAAGGGTTTTCCAAAAGACATTCTTATTCATCTATTCAACTCTTGGTATTTAAACGTTTCATTTATATTGTTAGGCTTTTTGAAATATCAAAAAGAGCCATCCTGTGGGCCTCTGGACCCCTGGGGACCACTTGTCTCTAACCTGCCATCAGAAGACACCAGATTCGGTGTTTTTAAATCACAGAAGCTGGAGCTGTGATTGTTCTGTTCGTGAGAAAGCATTACCTTGAGTCAGAAATCCTTTCATATACCAACCTAAATCCCTCCCAGTCCAGTGTAAACCCATTTCCTCCCCTGGCCTCAAGAGAAATGGGAACAGCTGCTGATTGTCTTTTAACTCCCCGTGGGACCCAAGCTGGTTCGTCTTTATTGTCTGTGCGTCACACTGCGAGCCATGTGGGGCAAATTCTTGATGAACTGTAGGTTTCTTATCCCCACTCTCATTTCCCAAGCTATTTTGCAGGTTCCCTTTTTGTGATGAAAGTAGGGATTTCGATTCTGGGGGTCCGGACGGTCAAGCTCCAGGCTTGGGAAATATCTTACAGGGTGGCTCGTGGTCGTCATGTAGCGCCAGGCTGGAGACGAATGCACATCTGACATCAGGATAACTGAGACTAATATCTGTTGCTGCTCATTCCAGTTGCATGGAGTACTTCTGGAAATACTTGCCTCGGGTCACAGTCCTGTTACCAGCTGGGGTCCAAATACAGCAGATGAAGGATTCATATTTCCATCTAATTCATTGTAACGATGGCTTTTGTGAAGCATCTGGAATTGGGCATACTACGGGGATTCCTAGAAAATCCATTCTGAATAATGACAGAACTGTTTTCTGTTGATCAATCAAATCTTGTGCCCAATCAGGGCATTTTCAGTTCTCATCAATTCCGCTTTTCATGTCCCACTAACAAATAAAAATATAGATATAAAAATAACATTTGACCCTACTCTTACAGAATCCTAGGGGGAGCTCCAGAAGGGGATTTGATCTATCTCCCTATATCTCAAATAATCCCCAATCCATGTTTTCCAGACAAAATCTTTTTCTTTTCTTGTGCTGCTTTGAGTCTCCAGGTTGGAAACATCAAATAATGGTTGTAACAATACTGGGAATAAATTTTGATCTTTTATGAAGCTACTTTATAGAATCAACTTCCCAAATCGATTTGCTGTCTTCCTAAGGAAATCAAAACAAAATGAGTACTCCCCAAATGCATACATTCTAATTTCTAGGAAAAAAGAAAGAAATCACCCAGAGGTAACATCAGTGGCATTAACTTCAGTCAACCCAGATTCTTTAAAGTCGAGTTTCCAATAAGAGCTGTATACATCCAAGGGCAGCTGATAAGTCAGTTCTTTTAAAAAGCTTTTTGGAACAAAGCTGCCCTTCCTTCCACAACCTTAAATTTTATGACAATTCTCAAACATTTTTTGCCACTTTTTATTTACCTTTGGCTTCTGAGCCTCCACAAAAAGCTTTCTATAGTCATTCTCTTTTAATTATTATAATAAGTATCAACTGGAAGAGATCTGCAGGAAACGGAAGCTAAAAGTTGGCTTTCCTATTGAAAAGTGACTTCCTAAAAACCAGGATTCAGAATGGAAATCCAGAAGTTCAGCTTGATCGAATTTTCTGAACTTTCTACACACCTCCCACAAAATTTTTTTTATTTCAATTCTACTTAACATATATGGTAAAATTGGTTTCAGGTGTAGAATTTTGTGATTCATCACTTACATAGAACACCCAGCGCTCATCACCAGTGCCCTCGTTAATTCCCATCACCCATTGTCACCCTTCAGCAACCCTCAGTTTGTTCTCTAGAGTTAAGAGGCTCTTATGGTTTGCTTCCCTCTCTCATTTTTCCTTCCCTTACCCTACAGGTTCCTCTGTTTTGTTTCTTAAATTCCACATATGAGTGAAATCATATGGTATTTGACTTTCTCTGACTGACTTATTTCACTTAGCATAATATACTCTAGCTCCATCCACATTGTTGCAAATGACAAAATTTCATTCTTTTTGATGGTGAGTAATATTCCACTGTGTGTGTGTGTGTGTGTGTGTGTGTGTGTCTGTATCCAGCACATTTTCTTTATCCATTCATCAGTCAATGGACATTTGGGCTCTCTCCATAGTTTGGCTATTGCTGATAACGCTGCTATAAACATCGGATGCATGTGCCCCTTCAAATCAGTATTTTTGTGGCCCTCTCACAAATATTTCAAAGGGGTAAATCACAAGTCTATTTACGTTGCTAATTCCATCTAATCACGAACAGAAAGTTTATGATGTGAGTGTTTTTATTGAAAATTAACAACTTCATTTCTGCTACCAAGTAAAATGAAACAAGGATAACTCCCTTGGTGCATATATAATTTTCTGATGCTACAGGGAGATAAGCCCCAGGGACTGGGTACTTGAAATAAGAAGTGCTCTCCTTTCAGGACTGTGCTGGATTGAATGGTGCCCCCCACACACCCCAAATATATCCATGTCATATTCATGGAACCTGTAAATGTTAACTTATTTCTAAAAAGAGTCTTTGGAGATGTAGTTAAGAGGAGGTCAACCTGGCTTATCTGGGTGGGCCCTAAATCCACTGACAAGTGTCTTTATAAGAGACAGACAGAGGAAAGGCACATGGACAAAAGAGAAGGTGGTCATGTGAAGACAGAAGCAGAGATTGGAGCTATGGAACCTGAAGCCAGACACCTGGAGGAGAAGGGGATGTGACCATGGAGGCAGAGACAGGAGTGATGTAGTCACAAGCCAAGAAACACCTGGAGTTACAAGAAGTGAGGAGAGGCAAGAAACTGAATCTCCCATAGAGCCTTCAGAAGAAACTCATCCCTGCTGATGCTTGATTTTGGACTTCTGGCTCCCAGAACTGTGAGAGGATAAATTTCTGTTGTTTTAAGTCACCAAGTTTGTGGTCATTTGTTACAGCAGCCATAGGATATTAATAAAATGTTGTTTTTTTTTTTTAAAGCAACCATCCTAATAACCAGATTTAATTGTACAGCCAAATCTATACAAATTTGTACATGAATCAGTAAAGCGAATCAGGGCGGGAGATTCAACTGCAGTTTAGTCATTTATAAAACAAATATTTACTCAACTCTTATGTGCCAAGTTTCAGGGATAAAATTGTGAGTGAAAATTAACATAGTCCCTGCCCTCCCCAAATTTATGGGCCAGTGGGGAGATACAGACAGACATCCAGTGAATAATCACACCATCAGATGGGAAACTCAGACTGTGGAGAATATTTCAGAGGAACACCGCATGGTTGGCTGTATCATTATTGTGCTTATTACATCCTTGTTGGGCGACTACATCCTGGTTACTACCTCAGGCTCAAGGGAGTCTTTCCCTGGGACTCTTCCACTCTGTCCTGTCTCTGCCTCCTGCCCAGTTTTTCTCAGTCACTTTTGGGAGAATCTCTTCTCCCCACACTTCCAATATTGGGTTCTCCAGGATTGCAGTCTTATTCCTTTTCTTCTTCGTCATCTTTTTAAAGATTTTATTTATTTATTTGAGAGATAAAGAGGGAGAAAGCATGGGTAGGGGGAGGAGCAGAGGGAGAGGGAGAAGCAGGCTCCCTGCTGAGCAGGGAGCCCAACACAGGGCTCGAACCCAGGACCCTGAGATCATGACCTGAGCCGAAGGCACATGCTTAACTGACTGAGCCACCCAGGTGCCCCCCCACTTTTTCCTCTTCTATACATTCTCCTATGAATGTAGGAATGCTTTGGCTTCAAATATGTTATATACATGATAGTTTATATATACATAGATACACACATATGTATATATACACACAGACACACACATACACATATATATGGTCATATATATTATACATAGAAAATATATAATATATATGAGCTATATACATTTACATATTGAATATATGTAACATATATGAAAATATCATCTCTATCCTGAATGCATATCCATATATATCCATTTATCTCCTAGATATTTCCACTGGGATATCTCACTAGCAGTTCAAACTCAACATATTGATAACTAAATTCATGCTCTTCCCCCAAACCTGCTTCTCCTCTTTTTTGCCTATAGGAATGAATGCGTCACCTTCAGCCTCCCATCTAGTCATCCAAGCCAGAAGCCTGAGGACCATTTTATACTTCTCTTCTTTCACATCACAGCCGGTTACCAAGTCTTAATCCTTCTACTTCTAAGTCTTCCTGATATTAGTCTTACCTAGCTCCTTCTCCATGCCCTTGTCTTCATTCAAACTTCTATTATTTTTCACATGGATCCTGAAATGGCCCCTTCAGGCACCTCCTTGCTCCCAGCCCTGCCTTATAATCCCCAACTCAAATCCATCACGCTTCCAGTCCCTCTCCGACACGGCCACCAGTGTCATCATTCATAAATGCAAATATGATTTGCAATCAAACATGACTCACCCTCACCCCCAGCTGAAACTCTCCTGGGGTTACTATTAACCTTCCTCACAAAAGCTAAACCTTTTACCAAAGGGGCTTTTAGTGCCCTATGGAAATGTTAGTTTTACTACATTTTTTCATTTCCCTATATATTTGTAACTACTAGTCAGAGAGATTTTAATGCTTGACAAAAAAATTTAAAGGTCATAGAACAATCATAATTTCTTTCCATCGATTATTAACACTGCTTTGTATGATTTCAGCTCATACGGTCATTTGATAGACCTGCACAAAGAAGGACTGCCTATATATATCATTGACTTGACCATGCTTGTTTTTTCTTGATAATTAAGTAACAGTCACTAATGATTTGAATAACTAGACAATACAAAATATGTGATGGCAAATATAGAAAATTAATAAAATTAAAATGTTCAGCAGTGTAATCACATAAAAAATCACATTTTTTAAATGTTAGGAAATAGACAATCATCATCTAGCTCCTGTAGAATTCTGAAGGTTC
Organism: Halichoerus grypus; assembly: GCF_964656455.1. Taxonomy (NCBI): domain Eukaryota; kingdom Metazoa; phylum Chordata; class Mammalia; order Carnivora; family Phocidae; genus Halichoerus; species Halichoerus grypus. The sequence continues at coordinate 59,696,513 of NC_135716.1, forward strand.
CATAGGAAGGTTGTGGGCATTCCTGGTATCTTCCCTAGCTACTTTACTAATGTAAAGATACTTTGTCAATGAGTAGATGAGATTAGGCAACATATAAAAAGAGACCTTTCTTAGTTGTACAAGTTAGAAATCCTTTCAGGGCTTCTTAGTACTGTCAAGATGGTAAATATACTGTTAGCTCCCTCCCCAAAAATTAAACCTGGAGCAATCATAGAAGCTAAAGAGAAGCATAGGTTCCAGAACTAGAAACATCAGGGACGACAGCAAGAAAAGATCATGGTAACCTCTTGCTGAAACTGCAGGTTGTCTTGAGCCCATATGTGTGGGACCTGGGCAACCGCAGGCCAGAGCAGGAGGGAGCTGGAGTGGTATGGAAAGGACACACTGGAGGAAATCACTTAATTTTCTCTTTCCTCATGCCATACTGGCTTGGTCCGGTCATTGCCAATCTATTCCCTAGAAATGGGCAAAAACAGCCCAAAGCACCAGTACTGATGGCCTTTGATACAGGACACTTCAAAAGCCCTGTGTGTGTGAACAGTTAATGGAAGTGGTAGTGGGTACCAACAAAGGAGGTGCCCTGCGGACGTAATTCTCCAATCCCCTTCCACCCAAACTAACATGGCTGGTGGAACACCACCTAAGGAGACCACCTTTTCCTAGTACTGTGTCTTCCTAAGGTGGAAAAGTGAGATCCTGCCCAGGACAGTTGCTTGGTGCAGTGGCAGCAATGAGAATCATCAATAGTGGATTTGGGTTATCTGGGCCTCTCCTCCTTGAGCTAATCCTCGCCCTTCTCTTTAAGCTCAACAGAACTGATAAAATTTAGGGTATGGACTTCAGTTCCTTCCTCATACACTTTTTTTTTTTTTCTGGCTGAGTGCCTGGTACTGCAGGGAATATTACAAACCCAAATAATTCAGAAGACAAAAAAAAAAAAAAAAAAGAAACATGCCACTGAAGCAAAAAAATCAATGTGCTTGATTGATTTACTATGTTGTAATAAAGAGCAAAGAGAAAGAGGGAAGATTCTAAAAGCTTACGGGGGAAATAATATATCATCAACAAAGGAACCAGATTTGTAATCCATTTACTAATAGCAATACTGGATGCACAATATAGTAATATTTTACTAGATTAAGGGAAAGTAATGTTTCCCACAATTTGATATCAAGTTAAAATGTCACTAAAATGTGAAGATATAATAGAAATATTCAATGACATACCAGGGCTTAGAAGATTTTCTACACAATGATCCACCTTGAAAATACTCTTAGAGAAAGTATTCAAATATATGAAGAGAAAAATTTAGTAGATATTTTATGAGTAAATGTAAAAGACTTATAGATTTTATTGTTTTTTGATAAGAAGCACAACAACGACAAGAACCAAAAACAAAAGAAAGTCTATCTATTAACAACCTGTAAATAAAATATTATCTAGATGATGATATTTTACTAGACAATATCATTATGATGTGGCATTGGAGGAGATAATGTTCCAGGTTATCTTTTTGAACTTGATGAGTTGAAGAGTTCAATAAAAGTGACTAAAACTGAATATGAATTTGAGTCAAGAATAACTACCACAAGGACAAAATTGGAAAGTATAACTTTTAAAACTATAGAGGAACACTTGACCATGTGTTTTATGTTTTACGGAAAAAAATAGAGAAAAAAGAAAAAGAGAAAAAGAACAAGGGAAAATACATAACAAGATGAAAGAAATCAGTCCAAATATAAATTACAATAAATGCATATGGGTTCAGTTCACCAATTAAGAGACAGTAGTTCTCAGACTGGTTTAAAAAATAAAACCCAACAATATATTGTCTAAAAAGGATAAATTTAAAACAAAAGACAGAGAGAGGTTGAAAGTAAAAGTAAGGAAAAAGCCTAGCCAGGCAAATATAGATCAAAAGACACTCATAGCAGCAATCCTAACACAGAACACAAGTGTGTGAGATGAAGGTGAATTTTATATACTGGAAAAAAAAATATATGTCATCATAAACATGCATGGACCTAACAAAACAGCCTCAAAACAGAAAAAAGAAAAGCTGACAGAACTTCAGGTAGACAAATCAGCAATTACAGCTAACAATTTTAGCACATCCCTCTCAAACTAATCAGTCAAGTGACCAGAAATTAAGCAGAGATACCAGGCTATCAGCAATATAATTAACAAGCTCAAGTTGTTAGGCATATATAAAACTCTATACTGAATGGAGAATATGCATGGGATATTTACAAAAGCAAACCAGGGGCACCTGGGTGGCTCAGTCTGTTAAGTGTCTGACTCTTGATTTCAGCTCAGGTCATGACCTCAGAGTTGTGAGATGGAGCCCCATGTTGGACTCTGTGCTGAGCATAGGTCCTGCTTAAGATTCTCTCTTCTCTCTCCTTCTGCCCCTCCCCACCTCTGAAAAAAAAAAAAAAAAAGCAAATCATGCATTAGCCACATAATGGGCTCTAAGTTTAGGCCTAAATAAATTCTAACTGATAAGTAATATTTTGTTTTTCTTTCTTGTAATATAATAAATTTATATTAGGCATAAAACAATAGATTTATAAATAAAAATTTTTATTTATTTTTAAAGATTTTATTTATTAGAGACAGAGAGAGAGTGTGCACACACACATGAGTGGGGTTAGGGGCAGAGGGAAAGGGAGAGGGAGAAGCAGACTCCTCACTGAGCAGGGAGCCCCACACGGGGGGCTTGATCCCAGGACCCTGAGACCATGACTTGAGCTGAAGGCAGACACTTAACCGACTGAGCCACACAGGTGTCCCATAAATTAAAAATAGAAACTAAATAAAGTATTTCTAAATAACCCTTACAACAAAATGGAAATCACATAGGAAATTAATGGCAGAGAGGTTTCCATCACTAACAATCAGGTTTTTGGACCAAATTCCAAGCCTGACCCAAAATAAATTCCTACTTCTTTGGATTTATCAGAGCATAACTACTTTATGAAACTGGTTGAAATTACCAAAAGCTATAGCAAACAGTCTCCTTTTACTGGGGATGATATCTGAAGGTTACATCCTCCTACCAACATACTTTGAAAAAGATCAGACCAGTGTTGTAAATAGATACATTGTAATCTAGTTCCCACAAGAATATTTAAGACCTTTCCCTTTCTTTGGGGTTTTTTATAGAAATTCCTAGCTCTTGATGGTTCAACACAATATTCCAGGTAAGCTATAGTCCTGCAGTTTTTATATTAAATTAATAATAGCAAGTAAAAACAAGTTTTACAAAAATCAACAACAAAGATGCATGTAATACTTGAGAATTTGGTGACGTGTAAGACTCACAAGGACACTTTTACTCTTTGTGTAGAGAATGAAAATAAAAAGTATAAAAAGAACATTTAGAAGAAAAGCAATGAGAAGAGAATAAGAAAAGAAGTGGAGGGAGGGATGGGAGGTGGGCAGGGTCCAGAAATAATTAATACCATGGAGCGGGAAGGAGCCATGGGACAGGAGGCAGGTGGTAGGTAGGGAATATTATGTAATTCCTAAATATTATTTTTTAAACAAAAGCTAAAAAAACCCTAAATAGCATAAAAATCCCAAAGAGACCCGTGTTTATGCATTTGTCCTTCTTACTTTCCTTCCTTCTTTCCTACCTGCCCCCCTCCCTTTTGGACATAGGAGGTTTGGACATTCGTGACCTCCTTTGGAGCAAAGGTCCAAACATGAGTTCCTTACACTCATGTTAGTGCTTTCTCTAAGGGGGTAGATTTAACTTCAAAATACAGTTTAAAACTGTGGACTTGACTCTGTCTGCTGCAAATCCAAAAATGGAGTTTATTGTGTCCTTAGTTTCCATTTGAGAGTTTGGCTTCCTGAATGTGGACCTGTGGTACCACTTACAGGTTCCCAAGCCAGATAAATGGAAGGGCTTGGTTTCATTGGTATCATTAAAAGCAAAGCAAAGACTGGAGACACTTATGATTTCTTGAAAGGCAGTCAGTAGGCTACTTTCACGACAGCCACATACAAGTATAAACTAAAACCTGCTGTGATTTCCTTCTCAAATAAATACCTGCTGAGAACCATAAATCACCCATATTTTAGTTTGACTAAGTACGTGTATTTTTTCCAAAGGCTGATAGGGGTAGAAGAAACGGCTCAATTAGTATCTGAAAGGAACAATTAAACCCAGTGTTAACCTTCTTAATGTATTGTAGACTGTGTGTTGGACCTAAATATCACCAGAATTTATAAGCTTTATTGGATTCATTTCTATTTCCCAATTGTAGAGTCTCTGTATCATTAACTATAGGTGCCGTACCCTAACTATGACACCTTCCTGGTGGCCTGAGTTTTTGTTTTTTGTTTTTGTAATGTTTAAGAATCAGGAAGTGATTTCAGTACAGAACTGTGGGGGGAAAGTGATTTAATATTATTTTAAATATAAATTATACTAATATACTATAATATACACATAAATATAAATATATGTGATTTCTTCTTCACCCAACCCATCCAAAAGCCCTCCTAGCTATCTACTCTTCGAGGGTTATTTGAACTTTTAAAAAATGATGTGAGAGAAAAGTCCTTCCCAATTTAACAAAATTATCTCTTGATGATGGTTATTTGTGATTATCTGTATGGACCACATCCTGGGCTGTCCTAGGTCAAGGAAAGCAAATGATTTCAAACATAGTCCCTAGAGTGACCTAAAATTCCAAATAAAAACAGCCACTCTCTCTCTTTTTGAAAGAAAGAAGGTGGATTTTTCCCTATGTGCTCCCCCTTTCCCAAAGAAAGCAGACAGAAGGGCAGGTAGATCCAGGATGTATCTTTAGGATATTAGTAACCAAAGTCAAGGCAGGAAGTAAACCCTGAGTTACCTCACAGAAAAGCAAGCCACTTGGGTCTCTCTAGAACACATTCAGCCTGAACATGGGCGAACTGTGGTTTGGAACCTTTGCTTGTCCTGATGATGAACAAGGAGCATAGCACAGGTAGGAACAGCCCTTCTTGATTTGTCTCATCCATGAGGACAGCTGTTTAAATCAGTACCCCAGAAAAAGGTCACACTGGGAGAAAACTCTCTGGACACTACAGTGTAAGTAAAATGAACAAGTTTAGGAGTTGGCTCTTCTAACTACCATAAATTAGATACTCTCAGTTAAATGACAAAGGGCTATTTCCAGAATGTGTGGTATGCTACTTCCAAGTGAAAATTTTTATTGCTCTTTAAAAGAGATGAAGGAGGGGTGCCTGGGTGGGTCACTTGGTTAAGCGTCTGACTCTTGATTTCAGTTCAGATCATGATCTCAAGGTGGTGAGATTGAGCCCTGCCTTGGGCTTCACACTTGGAGTGCAGCCTGCTTAAGATTCTCTCTCTTCCTCTCCCTCTGCCCTGCCCCCTGCTCACACGTGCATGAGCGCACCCCCCCTCTCTCTCAAAAATAAATAAATAAATTTTAAAAAATGAAAGAGACTAAAGAAAGTACACAAATACACCCTAGCTAAAGGATACTTCATGTTCAAGATTATAAGCCATGTGCATTTCCTCCTGACATAGAGCAGGGTGTGGTCAGTCTAATATTGACAGTTGTATAATCAGTGATCTTGAAAACTGTCTTTACACTTTGTTAGAGAAGATGGGAGCCCATGTCCTCCTCTGAGCACACAAGACCCAATTCTCCATCATGTTAATGAAACTCTCCTGGTCTAATTTAGAAGACACAGTGAAATCCATCCCCCTATTGTACTGTAGCTCCTTTCAGAATTGTATTCATTCTGCCATTACTTGCCTTAAACTTCTTCCTTCTACCTCTCTCGGAATCCCCCTTTACCTGAAGTTATAGGTTGTGTCCCCATTGTGACAATTTATTACTTGTTTCCCTTTTCCCCAAGCCATTAAAATTGTGTTATTTTCTTAATATATTCACATATATTTGGCATGTAATAAAACCCCGCTGAATCGCCCTTGGAACAAGTTTATGTGCAGTCTGGTGCAGCTCTATATTCTCGGTTGCCCATGCTGCCCATGATTTGAAAAGGAAGTCTGTAACACAGAAGGATTTCAAGGCCAGATCTTACGTTGAATTAAGGAAAGAGTACAAGATGACATTTCTCACCAACACGCAGTGCAGGAGGCATGGAAGTCTCCTCTAGCTTTGGAAAACCATGGGGAAAGTTTGATAGGAGAAGCCAAATCGATCCCGGGCAAGTTCCGTTGCTGTTCTTTCATTGAAACACAGAAGAGGGGCACCTGGGTGGCTCAGTTGGTTAAGCATCTGCCTTCAGCTCAAGTCATGATCCCAAAGTCCTGGGATCCAGCCCCTCTCTGGCTCCCTGCTGAGTGGGGAGCCTGCTTCCCTTCTCGTCTGCCCCTCCCCCACTGCCTGCCTCTGTGTGTGTGTGTGTGTGTGTGTGTGTGTGTGTGTGTGTGTGTGTGCCTCTCTCCCTCAAATAAAATCCTTTAAGAAAAAGAAACATGGAAGAAAACAAATGGATATTCTTTGTAAATTTAATTTTTTTCATTTGAAAATGTTACCTTAATACTTCTATCGCTCAACAAATATGAAAAAGTAACCACGAAAACTGTCTCTTCTTTAATTCTTTTAATATGGCAAGACAACCTAAAAAAATACTTCTCTGAATTTGAACAGCTCAAATTCCCATTAACAAAAGACAAACAGACAAAAGAATTTAGAGTTCTTAGCTTTTATTATTTAAAACGAACCCCTTGGCTTGGTCTATACACCGCAGTAGAGACTGAGCTAATTTAATGGCACAAGCAAACAGGTTGCATTTGTGTGGTGTGAAGGGGATGAGTTTTCAGAAAAAGTTGCTCAAAGTGGAAATCAAGTATAAGGAACACCTGGCCTGACTCCCAGCCACGCATTAGTTAGAAACTGGAGAAAGAACCACTTTTAAAGCACTAATGGGCCCCAGGTGAAAACGCTGTTAACTAGAAGCCTCCTTTTTTTTCAAAATTTCAGTGTTTTGATTGATGAGCAAATTGTTTAGGATTCCTAATTTTCCATTACATTAAAACATAACCTTTGTTTTTCCTCCCAACTAAAACATTTTTGTCTCTGGCTACCACAAATGCCTATCATTAGTTACAGAGAAGGCCAGCTTCTATTTGGAGAATCACTGAGGGAGACAGATACACAAGGTAGTTTGAGTCCACAGAGTGGTCATGATCCACAAAAGTAAAATGAGGAACACTTTAGGATTTAAGGTGGCTAATTAAGCACATGCTGTTACATTTTCTTACATTTGCAATATTGCTACATTTGACAAGATTTAGAATCTTCCAGTAGCTTAAAAGAAACTGCCTGTTTAAATTTGTAATTAAAACGTGAAAATATTCAGTTACTGTCAAATGTCAGGTGCTGAGAACTACCGGCTCTAAAGAAAAAGAACCAAAGTGTAATTTATTGCATACCATCCCTCAGTCAGCATATATTTATTATGCACACTGTGTTATGACCTACCAAGAAGAAATAAAAGTATATATAAGGAATTCAGTCACACTCCACATTTTTAAGAGTGAAGTTATGTAGACACACGGCAATATTTTGAAATTTGGGGGGTTTTTTTTGGTTTGACTATTATTTATTCAAAAAATTACTTACTGAATACCTGTCATGTGCACTGGGCAACACAGCAATGAATTAAACATATGTGGTTAGTGTGTTCATGGAGTTCATAGTCTAGTGGTGTTGATAAACACCACAAAAAGCAACATCGAAATTATGACCAAATACACCATAAAGGAAATGTTTAGGGTACAATGAGAGTATATATATCTGATGGACCTAATATTGATAGGAAAATCAGGGAGGACTTCTGTGAGGAAGTGACATTAAATAAAAACCTGAAAGATAAACAGAAATTAGCCAGGTAAAGAGAGGAAAAAAGACATACACATAGCAGACAAGGTCCTGAGGGAAAGCAAACTCCTCCTGGATTAGGAAAAAAGACAGTAATCTCTGTAATGGTTGGCATTTCCCTACCTTTGTCACTAAATGTGCTAAATGTCTGATAAACTTCTGGCTTAGTCAAGTCATCATTTTAACCATCAGTGGTTATCCTGTGCTAAGTAACGGTGTTTTTAAGAATTATAGAGATGCAGAGAGTTGTTGTCTCTGAAATAAATGGTCCCATATAATTGTGCTTGAGTCCTTACGTGTGATGCATCTGGTTTTCCTGTATTCTTTTTTTGCCATCAACAATCACGTTTGACTTCGGATAGTGTTTCTGCTTTTAGTTTCCACTTCTGTTCTGTTTTTATCTTATAATCTGTTGTGGTCTGGAAATCTAGATAATATAAATAGTTTTGCGATTATATCCAAAAGAAAAATAAATGTCAAAAGAAAAGAATAATCAGGCTCTGAGTAAGAGCATAGACTCATAAATAAAGTCCAGAATCCTTAAATCATGACCTGTAGAACATCTACCCTGATGTTTTGGAGATCTTTCTGAGTCCAGGTCTGTGTGGGTTCTTAAGAAGTCATGCCAGTCTTGGTGAGTCTAAGCTTCCCATAGAAGAAATATTGTAGTTCATTCCCTGTATTTGTGAATTAAATTCTAGAAGCATCTAACCTCACCTAGTCTGCACCCCCTACTCCCCCATTCTTCTCAATTCCTTGGCAACTAAACCTAATGTCACTTACCATCACAGCAGGGGTAACAACATGAAAAGACAACCTGAGCCACAAAGGTAAAACAATCTGGAGAACAAAATGCCCTTCCAAAGGGTAATTGTCATTCTAACCAATTGTTGCCATGTTAGAAAGTGGCCCAGTACACCCACATTGTTTTATTTTTCTAAGGAAGTCAGAAATCTGATTTTTTATGTGAAGTTCTTCCCTTTATAAATGCTTCCAAGTAATTAAAATTATTTTTAAATATAGAAGGCAAACACAACACATCCATGAACTGGAATGGCTTCATTTTAAAACCTCTGCTTTTGGGACACCTGGGTGGCTTAGTCTGTTAAGTGCCTTTGGCTCAGGTCATGATCTCGGGGTCCTGGGATCCAGCCCTGGGTTGGTCGGGTTCCCTGCTCAGTGGGGGTTCTGTTTCTCCCTCTGCCTTTGCCCCTCTGTCTTGCTGCTTGATCTTGCTCTCTCTCTCTCTCAAATAAATGAATAAAATCTTTTTAAAAAACCCCAAAACCCCTGCTTTCCATCCTCATTTCCTCTCTGCAGCTCGGTGCAGGAACCAGTTTCTCTCAGACCCAGGTTTCGCTCCGAGCAGTGGTATGTTGGTAAATGACCATCAGCTCTCTGTGGTGTAAGTCCTTGGACCGTTTCAAGCCACCAAAGTGGCATCACCAAGCCCCGAGTTGGGAAGAGACACACAGTAGCACCTCATACAGATACAATAGGTGGCAATGGCTTCCAGGTCAAAGAGAAGAGTAAAATAATTGGTAATTGATGAGTTTCAAGTGTTTGCTACCTTTGCTTTTAATATAGTTCCTTTAATTGGAAGTTTATTTAGCTTAATTTTTAATAATGCCTGCGTTTAACAATTGGCTTGGGAAACTTGTGAAACTGTCGGCTCTTGTGAGCTTCTACCAGCTGATTCCTGCACACCAGTGCTACCAAAATGCATTCTAGTTTACCCTAACTGGCTATTTTTGGCCTCAGGCCTCTCCCTCCAGTGAATTAAGTCTGAGCAGGCGGACCTTTCCTGAATTGATATTTGTAAAGCTGTTAGAATGGTGCCTGGCAAACATTCAGTGTGTTTGCCACTGTTAGTACTTTCATACACCTCCCCTTCTCCAGAGTCTCCCCTCTGCTGATTCGGTGGAAGAAAAAGCCCAGTCCCCAAAATGGTTGGTCTGGTACAAGGTACAAAGGTGGGAAGGAGAGGCAAGGAAACGAAGGGGTCAAAAGAGTCTTCTTCAGGAGGCAGAGGTCAAAGGTCGGTGACACTCATAAGTCTGTCATGACATTGGTGCTCGAGCTGTGGCCCCATGATGGCGCCCATTCACAGAGGACACCAGGGAGTGCACAGTATGAGTGCCGGGGCTGGAGCTGTGACACGAGTGCTCATCTTCTGAGCAAATGGGATGCAGTGTGAACACCACAGTCTGATGATCACTTGGCAAGAAACGCTTTAGTTTTGTATCTTTTCAATTTTACACAAAAATTGGCTTTTTCCATATCAATTCAATTTATTGCTACAAATCTACCCAATGGACTATTCGTATATATCTGGGTTTGGGATTTCAGGGTTACTCTTATTTGATACGTTTAGACACATAATTTTAAATTATATTTTCATTTGCTGACATCAATCGATATTTAAAAAGAATGAAATGTTAACCTTAAAAAACACAGGAAACTAAGAAAAATTTAAAATAACATAAAAATCACCTTTATGACTTTTATGATGTTTCTAAGACTCAATATAATTATCTTGACAGGGAGAGAAATTATAATATTATCACAAACAATTAGTGAATCAGAACTGGGCATAAGCTGTCTTACAATGTGTGTATATAGAATTTTATAACATGGAATCTATTTTATGTATATGTAATAAACCTAAGCCTCGGTATTTCTTTTTTGGGAAAAAAAAAAAAAACCCTGAGCAATAACTCCATTAGACTATAATACAGATCCTGCCATTTAAAATACTGTCATAATAATTTGAAAGGATAGTTGGAAGTATTATATTAAATACAGTAGCAAGAATTTTTATCTAAGAAGCATGGCAATGAAGAGCATAATTGAAATGAAAGCAAACTACAAGAAATGAAATGAGAATGTCATGATGGCATAAGTGGAACCATATTTCTCCTCGGACTATGAACAGTTCTTAAAATTTTTTTTTAGATTTTATTTATTTATTTATTTGACCGGAAAGGGGCGGGGGGCAGACTCTCTGCTGAGCAGGGATCCAATGCAGGGCTCGATCCCAGGATCCAGGGATCATGACCTGAGCTGAAGGCAGATGCTTAACTGACTGAGCCACCCAGGTGCCCCTATGAACATTTTTTTTTTAAAAATGGGACAAAATATCTAAAACAAATGATTGTAAAATTGATAACAGACAAGGCAGGAATGTCACTTCTGAAAGAAAGTAAATAAATGAGGTAAACCCTATGGTTATTCAGACTTTCAGTCTGGGGCAGTTTTTGGCCCACCATGAAGCAAGGGGGAGTGCCCATGTGGAACAGGGGTATTTCACTGAGATTGAGACAGAGATTAGAATTCATGAGGCTGAACCAGCTGGTATCTGAGTGTTAGAATTTGAGAGAAGAGGACACCTCATAGAAGAAGTTTCAGAATTCTCTGCATCATTTTTCTGGCATTGTATGGCATACAATTGTATGGCACCTGGCATACCAATGTATACATGTGTAGGGTAAAAATCCATAAAACTGGACAAAAAAACCCCCAATAAGAAGTCATAGGCTGAACAATATTCCACACCCACACAGGACTGAGAGATGTTCAAATTCTGACATCAGAATGAAGAATCCTTGTTGAACACCAAGGACATTTAATAAAGACTCCAGAAGGGCCATGTCACAGAGTAAAGTCTACTCTAAACTTTCTCTAATAAAGATTATTAACAAACCTCAAAAGGATCAAGTGGATCCACATAACACTTAACTTCATGCCAAAAGAAAGTCCATCACTCTTTAAGGGAAGACAACCAAATTCAGTGTGCAGCCACATAGTATGTACAACACTTATAATCTGCTTAAAGATTATTAGACATGGGAAAAATCAGAAAAGTAGGACCCATAACCAAAATTAAAATCCTTGTCAATAGAAACAGATAGGAATAAAAGAAATGATATATTTTCCAGCAGGGACTTAAAAATAGGCTGCTACAAATATGCTCAAGGATTTAAAAGAAAAGATAAATATAACATTTATAAAAATTAAAGATATAAAGTGAAACAAATGGAATATTTAGAGATAGTATATATGAAATTAAAAAGCTAGATCACTGGATAGGAGGAAGAACTTGTGAGCCTCTGCAGAAGAAAAAAATCGAGACAAAAAAGACTAAAAAGTTTAACAAAGCTTCAAAAGTGTGTGGAAAAACATCAAGTGGTCTATGATAGGTATAATTAGAGTCCTAGAGGAAAGAGGTGACATGAGGGTACAGAAAAATAACATTCTGAGAAAATAAAAACTGAAAAATTCTAAATCTTATGAGAAATATAAACCTACGGACTCAAGGAAGTTAATGAACCCAAAGCAAGATAATCCAAAGAAAACCACATGAAGACAGATCATAGTCAAATTTCTGAGAACTAAATGTGGAAATTATAAGAGCAAAGCTACAGAAAATTACAAAAGCAGATACAAAAAAAAGAAATACTACATAGAGAGAAACAAAGACCAGAAGGATTATTAACACCTCATGCAAAAAAAAAAAAAAAAAAGCAAGGCAGAAGACAATAAAATGACATCTTTTTAAAACATTGAAAACTTCTACCTTAGATGTAGAAAGCTTGAGAGAGAACCATTCCTACAATAATAATAAGAAAATAATAAGAAAATCTGGATAATCTCCAAGATCATAAATTTCTTTGAACCCATTAAAAATGAAGACATGGGGCAACCAAATACTCTGACACCTAAGAGAAGGCAAAGTATGTCTGAGCCAACTTCACTACACGGGAGCAGTAACAGAGCCCAGCCCGAGGCAATCTGGACTCATGAACCTGAGCAAGCTTAAAATTCAAAGGCTATGCTCTGTTTCTGCCACTAATTTGCTTTGGGTCAATTAATAACAATGCGATAGGAGTTTTCTTGTCTATTTTACAATTAAAAACATAAAACAGGGAGCTCCATAACATAGACAGTTAACAAGAAGTATGGTTAAATCGGAATCTAAAGGCACAGAATTCTTCTGCTTTTGATCTCACTAGCACTTCTAGACTTTAAAGTAGGATTTGCATGTGGCAGTTTGAATCTGGAGTCTGGGTTCTTTGCAATATATGAAACACTGTGAGTGAAGCAGTGAAGTTTACATTTGCAATGAGATCTTCCTCTGAAAGGATTGTGGCTGAACTACTATTTAACTTCCCATGTTTGGAAAAGGAACTGAAAAAAGCACTTAAATCCCTTTTCCCCCATTTTTGTAATATGAGTCAAACTTCAGGAAAGCTCTCCTCTTTCCCCACACAAAGAAAATTTTTATGTTCCTATCTGGTGTAGAGCTATCTAATGACCAAAGAAAATCCCCAGATCTTTTTTTTTTCCTGGAAAAGCCACTTGTTTTAATGGAACAGTTAGCCTGTCAGGGAGAACACAGCAAACATAATTGGCAGCCGTAGGGTAGATAGCTCCCGGAGTCTGTTCATGCACCTGATACGGCTAAAACAGTTACTGGAAGACCAACATGTGGTTTTTAAATTGCAGGGAACTGAATATTATGAAAACCCCACTCATAATTTGCGACATCATTTAGTATTTCACAAACTATCAATTCCCAGAGTATTCTGTGAATAAAGGCATCACAGAGAGGAACGGAAAACTTTTTTTATGATATGGACACTCATTTTCTCAATGAATTCCCAGTTGACTCTCAACTTTAAAAAGTTAGGACTTCCCAAGGTTGTGCTGTTCAACATCAATGTTCTGAAGTATAATGCTTTGTGTTCAGCCAAGTGCTTTCTTACTTACCATTCATTCATTCATTCATTCAACAAATAAAAGATACCGTGAGGAAGCGAAACCTATTGACTTAATCTCTTCCCTTGAGCTTAAAATCCAGAATAGGGATAACAGCGGCATTTAATTTATTTGTAACACACAGATGGGTGTAGGAAATGACAGAAGAGAAGTACTCAGTGTCCTGGGATGCTGAGGAGGAAGAGATCCCCTAGGCTTGGGAATCTTTTGAAAGCTTTGCAGATGGGGGAGCACTTGCTGTGAGCTCTGAAAAATGGGAAGGATTGCACTGCGCAGTTGTAGGAGGGGGACATGGTGACACCAAAAGCAATGATGTCCAGACAGAAACATATGACAAGTACACTGACAGGCAATCTAATCAAAATGGTAATGTTGATGACCATGGACGATGATCTATTGCTGCTCAAATTACATGGAACTATTTGGTTTCCTATAACACACTGACCCCAGCATTCCAATAATTTTTAATGGTTAATGGTTTCAGGCTATTCCTATTAGAACTCCTCCAAGTGGATAAAACAATGAATAATACAGTAATGTACATCAACATTTAATACAAACAGCCTTCTTTAGAATGTAAGAAAAACCCACAACGATTTTTGTTAAATCCTCAATAGAGTCAAAGTTGAGACACATAAACTTGCTTTGATAGAATGTTCCATGACATTAGGACTTCTGTATTTTAAACAGACGGCCACTAAATTTTCTAGGCGTTTGTTTCCTAACCTGCAAAGCAGGGACTTAGATCACTTGATCCAAATAACTTCTTCCGGCTGTATGATTCTGTAAACACACCTTAACTCAATAGTACATGGCTGTATATTATAAGTTGCCGTCTAGATATTGTCCAAATGCAGCAGCTTCTCAAACACCAGTGCCTGACTCAACCACAAAACCTAATAATTTTACAAAACCATCATTTTTCAAGTTCGAAGGCAAGAAGGTGCCCAGACACAGAAGTGTCAAAAGCAGCCATCTGGGTATCGTGCTGAGAGTACCCACCAGAACCCCTGAGCTCTGGCCTGATGGGAAAAGCAGCTCGAAGGAGTAGAGGAAGCAGATGTAGGGGAGAGGGAAGTGCCCTGACTGGGAATAGGAAATGTGTTCTGTTCTCAGCTCTGCCACAGACTAGCTGTGTGACCCTGGATAAGTCCTTTCACCGTTCTCTCTGGCTAGAAGGAAATTGACCAAGTGATGCCTCAGATCCATTTTCGCTCTGCACAAACCTTTGACTCTATGTGAGACATATGATTCAATGTCTTGGTGTTAAACCACAGCAATAATGCTCAGATTCACCAAAAAGAACATGTATCATTATTTTACACAGACAATTAATGAAGTATTTCCTACCAGCACTTCTGTTCCAGCCCCATGCCTTGCTTTTATTGCCCAGTCTTCTGATTAAAACCAATTGTTCCCAGTGTAAATGTTCCTGCTTCTCTCCCGAGCCCTTCCAGGAGAGATTCTCAAGCTCATTCTCCCATTCTGCTCAGTAATGTGGGAAACGAGACTCTCTTGATACTTCCCATTGCTAAAAATGGAATGTATTCAGCCCAGAGCCCCAAGTTATTAACCTGGAAGATAAGCAGAAAAATAATTGAAACTCAGAACAGCTGTTGTCCCTGCTAGGCCCTTCTATTTCTAGTAATTAAGTTCTAAAGGGAACTTAGCAAATGGGAGTCTTTTCATTTGTTTGCAAAGGTCATGAAACAACTGCAAAAAATAAGTGAAGGTTATGACAGTTTATACAACACATGTATTCATGAAACAGTTACTAGCAGAAAGAGGATCTTCTTGACATTAAGGTAACTTTTATCCTAACTTATATGAATTCTGTCCCTGGTTAAAAAAATAGGAACCTCAAACAAAATTCCTGTTTGTCAAGAAAGTTTAGCTTTATTTTACATATATATTTTTGCTTATCTTCAGTCATTCATTCGTTCATTGACTCACTCATTCATTGAAAGAAAGCACCTGGCTTCAGGAGCACCCGGGTCACTCTGGTTCAGGGCCCCAGCTGAGAGTATATTCACTACATAACTGCAACCGTCCACACTGAAGATAAATGATAGCCCCCTTCTGCCTGTGAATTTGCTCATTAATGATCTAAGATATAGTCTAATGATCATTGCCTCTTATCCTGCCCTCACTCACACAAACACACAGAACACAAAACGTGCTTTGAAAAAGAATTTTAGAAGTTTTTATCATATTACTTTCTTGTGTAGAAGGTAAAACAATTTATATATTGCAATCAAAAGAGTCTGGAGAGCATTAGCTATTGCATTTTAAAGTCTGGAGGGCAGAGGAAGTTTGAGCTGACTGGGTTATCCTGCTGCAGGGAGTCCTAGCTGCAGTCCTAAGAAGCAGCTAGTATTACTGTATTTTTCATCCATAAAAAATATTTTAGAACTAAAGCTTACACAATTAAGTAACTTTCCTAAAGCCTCAAAGCTTTGACTCAGTGTCTGGGTCAGTACCACATGCAGATCTACTCCAATTCCAGGGACACAGCCTCCCAGGGACACGTAGTTGTGCGCTCCAAGGATTTTGTTCTTCCCATGTCCCTGGTTCTTCCAGAAACCTGTCATATGCATGGTAATGCTTGCTTTCCCATTCACCTCTCCCACTAAGTGCTGTAAAACTCCTCTAAGAACCTCAGATCTGATTGAATCATTGCTAAATGCATGTAATAAAATACAGGTCTTTGGTATCCTGTAAATACTGGCGTCTTCCTATTTGCCTTACACCTCATACTTCCCCTGTACTTGGCCGTGTCGCACGGCATTGAAGTATCTAAAGAAAAGGTGCAAGATTTTGAGTTTAGTTTAGGTCCTTTCTCTGTCTCTCTTTCTGTCTCTTTTTCTAACTGGGTCATCCCTGGCATTAGCAGCTGGAAGTAAAATGACATCTGATCTAAGGAATGTAAATAGTGTGTGTGTGTGTGTGAGAGAGAGAGAGAGAGAGAGAAAGTGAGAGAGAGAGAGAGAGAGGATGATGACCAGAGAGATATGTGGATTAGTCTGTGGTGTGATCTTTAAATTTTTAAATTTATTACAAATTATTCCAGACATATAAACATGTATGAAGAGTAATATAATAAATGCCCATATACTAAGTCTCCATCTTAAGAAAGAAAAATTTTCAAATACGATTACATTCCTCTGATGTCCTACTTCCTAAATACTTCTTGATGAATTCAATAGAAATTATACTACCTGCTTCCATTTCGTTTTTAAATTAACTTTCCATTTTCAAGTTAGCTTTTTAAATTTCATTTTTAAATTAACTTTTGAAGATTTACTTTCATTAGTGACAAAAGGTTCTGCCATCTCTCTGACCTAATTCTGTGTGTACTTGGCTATCTTTCTGTCACTTCACATTCAAACCACCAAAATCAGAAATTACCAACTTCCCTACCACACTGCCTTCCCCAATGTGTTTCCCCATTCTGTAAGAAACATCACAATTGTCCCAGGTCACCCAGGTTTACTGTATGGGATCGCATAAGAGTTTTCCCCTTGCAGCCTGCAGCCCCCGCCCTCCATGTCCAGTCAGTCTCCAGATGCTTCCTCTTTGTTTCTCTGTGATGGTGGTGTGTCTCCACTCCTTTGCCACCCTCTAGCCCATTGCTTGTCAAACTGTTGTCCAGGAGCCTGTGGGAATCCCCAAGAATCTCTCAGGGTGTCATAGGGTCAAAACGCTGTTCATGATTATATGAAGGTGTTATTTGCCTTTTTCACTTTCTCTCACAATTGTACAGTGGAGTTTTCCAGAGCATACATGTCATGTGACATTACAACAGACTGAAGATATGACAACTCAATGTTTTTTTTTTTTTTTAAGATTTTATTTATTTATTTGACAGAGAGAGACACAGCGGGAGCCAGAACACAAGCAGGGGGAGCAGGAGAGGGAGAAACAGGCTTCCCGCTGAGCAGGGAGCCCGATGCGGGGCTCGATCCTAGGACCCTGGGACCATGACCTGAGCCGAAGGCAGACGCTTAACGACTGAGCCACCCAGGCGCCCCGACAACTCAATGTTTGACAATCCAGCTGGATTCCATGAAGCCAGACAGTAAGGAGATTTGCAAAGGTGTAAGACAATGCCTCTTTTCATACTGTTTTTTATTTTGTTTTAAGAACAGTTATTTCTTCATGAAAATCCTTTATATTAATATATGATATTTATTATTATTTTTAAAAATTTGAATAAAATATTTTAAAATTTCTGTTTGAATTTCTAGTATGGTAAACACTGATAGATAAAACCCACCTCAACAAAAGCCCTTTGGGGTCCTCCATCGTTTTAACCTCCATCAATGGTCCCAAGACCAAAACTGTGAGAATTATTATGCTCGTCCTGTCTTCATGGCCTTGCCTCTCTCAGCCTATGCAACATCTTCTCAATGATTTTCTTCTTCTATCTGTCCATCACACATGACTGCCAAGTTCATCTTCTGAAGAAAATCCTATTTTCTATATCATTTCCTTCTCAGAATCCATTGCCGTAGTAATCTTTAATTCCTATAACATTTTTCAGTCTTATCAATTCTCCAGCTTTTCAACCACAACTTCTTTTTTCATAATTTTTAAGATTTTATTTATTTATTTGAGAGAGAGAAAGTGAGTGAGAGAGAGAGCACAAATGGAGAGAGGGGCAGAGGGAGAGGGAGGCTCCCTGCTGAGCAGGGAGCCCGATGCTGAGTCTGATTCCAGGACCCTGGGATCACGACCTGAGCCGAAGGCAGATGCTTAACCAACTGAGCCACCCATGCACCCCTATCAACCACAACTTCTGCCCCCAAACCATCCACTTTAGACCATCCCCTGGTCAGGCCAGTTACATTGACCCCAGAACATACTCTCCTTCACCTTTCAACTTTTGTTTAGATTGTTCTGTCTCCCATCCCCTCCTTGGACTGAGCACCTCTCCTCTGCCCAGTCTGAGGCAGCATAGAGAAGTGTAGAGTTAAGAGCATGTGCTTTAGAGTCTGGCTCGAATTCCAGCTACCACTTCTTAGCTATGTGATGGGGCAATTTACCTTCTGGAACTGTAAAATAGAAAATTCAGTACAGTAGTACCTCCTTCAAACACCTGTTGTAAAGATTATCTGAGATCAGGTATTCAATTAGTGTTAGGCAATGTTATTATTCAAATCCTGCTTCTAAGAGTCCAGCAGGCTTCTCCAACACTGTTCTCTCTCTCTCTTCTACTGCACTTACTGGAATGGAAGATTTTAGCCCACCCATCTTGGACTTCTCCAAGTGAGATAAGACACTGTGACCATGTGAACTAACTCTGCCCTTCTCCCTCTCTCTCCACATATGTGCCTGTTTCCTTAAACCTACCCAGTGCGATTACACCTGATTCAATAAATTCAATGTGTGTGTCCCTGTTCCTCTGCTTTCCATAAAATGATACACATAAACCAATTCTCAGCTGGCCGGGCCACATAAAATGCATCTGATCTATAACCTTTCATTCCTCTTTCCCTTCTCAGAACAGCTAGGCCAAGTCTTCCCCTAGGATAATAAATCCATTCACTTGAAAAAGGAAACTCAAACAGGAAACATTTTATATAGAGAGACAGATCTGATGATAGAATCATCCAAACTACACAAAAATGAGGCCAAAGGCTGGTTGATTCTGGCTGCAAATCAATCCTACTGTGACATAACTTCTAGCCATCCTCAACTTAGAAGTTTGCTGAGAAGTGACAGAGCCTGAATACTCAGTTAGGGCTCTGTCAGTTAAGGGTGGCTTGTTACAGGGTGTGGAAAAGCCTCCCACTTGGGGTCCAGTCTTGCCGTGACTTGCTCTGAGGTCGCAGATGGCTGCTTCATGACTGCGAGTGGGTCCTCTGGCCTCTGGAGATCAGCTTTATGGTCTGCTAAATGAACCATGGTGGTTACAGGATCAAATGTGATAAATATATCTCATTTATAAGATTTCTGTGTAACGGGACGCCTGGGTGGCTCAGTTGGTTAAGCGGCTGCCTTCGGCTCAGGTCATGATCCTGGAGTCCCGGGATCGAGTCCCGCGTCGGGCTCCCTGCTCGGCAGGGAGTCTGCCTCTCCCTCTGACCCTCCTCCCTCTCATGCTCTCTGTCTCTCATTCTCTCTCTCTCAAATAAATAAATAAAATCTTAAAAAAAAAAAAAAAAAAAGATTTCTGTGTAACGCTGAAAATCCATCTAACATGAAAAATACTTCAGAAGTTAAAATTTTAGGGGCGCCTGTGTGGTACAGTCGGTTAGACATCTGCTCTTGGTTTCAGCTCCGGTCTGATCTTGGGGTCGTGAGATCGAGGGCCCCTCTCTCCGGCTCGAGCTCTGCCTGGAGTCTGCTTGAGCTTCTCTCTCCCTCTTCCTCTGCCCTTCCCCTTCATGTTCGCTCTCTCTAAATAAATAAATAATTCTTTAAAGAAAAAAAGAAGTTAAAATTCTGGAAGATCTGTATATATTAGTCCTAAGATACTCCAATATTTCTAAAGCCATATTCATAAATGATGTACAAACAGAGATATTTGCCTTAAAAGCATCACTCTGGAATGTAATTCCTTATTATGTCTCAAGGGCATTATATTATTGTAAAAGGTGGACACCAGATCTTTGGTAACATATAAAATATTAGCAATTAAGAAAAAATAGCATTCTCCTCAAAATTCTTTCTTCTCTCCAAAGGCCACCAATCAAAGAGGAAACAAAGTCTATATCCACATAAAATTTTAATATTTTAGATCATATCAATCTTTTTCTTGTAAATTACCTTAGAGAGGCCATATGGGAAGAGTAACCAAGAATGTAAGTTCCAAACAGAGCCAGGCTACCTGAGTTCAAAGCCTCGTTCTGTTCAAAGCTGTGTGACTGAGCAAGTTATTTAACTTCTCTGTGCTTCAGTTATTTCACTGGTAAAATGGGTCCCATAATATTTACCTCGTAGATTTGTTGTGAAGATTACAGGATTACCACTATGATTCCCATCATATCGCCGGGCCAAAATAACCTGATTTTTAAGGCAATGAGTTTGCATATAGAGAGTGTCAGTGTCTTTGAGTAACTCCAGGAATGCAGAGAAAAATCATCACTCAGTGATGTCATTCTCATGAGAAAGCAACTTCCTCCGGAAGCTCCCAAGGCAAAGTTGACAGGCATAGTATTTTTCAGATAAGTTCTGTTGTTATAGATATGGTAGAGTGCAGTGCTTCTCAAACCATCTGTAGTGAAGAACCAGTTTTATGTTTTATTTCCAACTTGTAGATCAGTACTTTTGTTAAAGACAACAAAAAATACTGTGGCAACGTCAAATTGTTATACAAGTTTCTGAATGCCTCTTCTCATTTTCTGTGTTTATCTCACTATGCACCAACAATGGGAAATTCAGAGAGCAGCACACTTTGAGGGGCCCTGGCAGAGTGGACACTTGGCATTCCCATTGGCTGCCTAGTATCTCAACTGTCTTCCTAGGTTTAGGGAATTTCCTTAGGAGGCAGAGCTCACCTTCTATTCTAGAAGCTGAGAAGCTCAGCTACTTGCATTTCCAAGACTTCTATGCAACTAAAATGTGGGCACATGAAGCCAGGTGGTGTCAGTCAAATGCAAAGGGCCGAGACTTTGAATCAGAAGCCGTGAACTGAAGAAGTGGGGACTGTGCGGCATCCATTTTGGTGAAGCTGCTTGCAGATAGCTCCAGTTCCCAAAGGTAGCAATGGCAACCATTCCAACAGCTGTGTCCCATATCTAGGATGGTCATTAGCTATCTGTTGCTGTGTAACAAATTACCCCCAAACCTAATGGCTTTAAACAATGATCAAATCTTCTTTCTCCCATGGTGTGAGTCAAAAATTCAGAGCAGCACAGCTGAGTGGCCGTGGATGAGTCCCTCAGGAGTCTGGAGGCAAAACATTAGCTGGGATTGCAGTCATCTGCAGGTGTGATGGGAAATGGAGGGCCTGCTTCCAAGGTGACTCACTCACCTGGTTGGTAAGCTGGTGCTGGCTGTTAGGAGGCGGCCATGGTTCCTCCCCACAGGGCTCTTTGCATATCCTCAGAGCATGGCAGCTGGCTTCCCCTTACCCCCACTGATGCAATCTCAGAGAACAAGTAGAAGCTCAATGTCCTCTATAACCTAGCCTCAGGAGTTATACTGTTACCTCTGCAAACTCTACTGGTCACACGGAGCATCCCTACTTCAGTATGGAAGGAGATCCCACCGGAGCATGATACCAGGATGTGACATTCACTGGGGCCATCTTGGAGACTGGCTACCCAGGAGGCTGTGGGGCCTGTACCCCGTGACAGCGGCGATTGCTCTATAGAGAGCTAGTTCCAAACTGAAATGTCTCCAAGCCTGGTTCCCTGGCCCTCTGCAAGATTCACCGGGTTACTAAATATCCTTTTATCAAATTTCTTCTCTTCTAAATTAACCAGAGTTGCTTTTAGTTGCTTGCAATTAAAAACTGATATATGGGGGCAGGGAGAGAGTTAGGAATACATTTTTACCTATTTTCTTGGAAAGCAACCTAGTATCTTTCTGCCACATGGGAAGTTTGGTTACATAAGATTAGAATATATGCTCTATTTCCAAGCCTACTACAGCTTTGCCTCATGATGATTCATCTTTCAAAACTTACAGCCTAGCCTTTAAGTGGAGTTGTTAGTACTGTTATTTAGATATGTTTTCACAAGTATGATTTAGCTCACAAACAAGTTTCACTCAAAATAACTGAATTAGCAAAATTATCTTTATATGCAGCAGGATGTTTTTCAGATAATCTTTTCAGTTTAAGAAAATCTCATGACAAATGAGATTGGGAAAAACATTATAGTGTCACATAGGCATGCATAAAAAGAAAGTGTGTAGAACCACTTTGCAAACAGTTGGGCATTACCCACCATAACTGAACATACACCCACCAACTCTCCTGGTCAGTTTATACCCAAAAGAAATGCATGCATGTGTTCACCAAAAGATGTATATGACCCTATTCCGACCAGCACTATTCATGATCCAGACACAAAAATAGTACATGTGGCATAATTTCATTTATACAAAGTATAAAAAAAAAAAAAAACAGGCAAAAGAAGTTTACGGTGTTAGAAGTCAGGGCTCTGGTTACCCTTAAGGGTAAGAAATGATATTGACTAGCAGAGAAAGGGGCTTCTGAGATAATGCTCTGGTGATGATCTAGTTCTTGATAGGAGTGCTGGTTACACAGCTGTATTTAGTATCAAGCCGCATGCTTATCAATTGTATATATTTTTTTAAGATTTTATTTTATTTATTTGACAGAGAGAGAGAGAGAACACAAGCAAGGGGAGCAGCAGAAGGAGAGGGAGAAGCAGACTCACCAAGCAGGGAGCCCGATGCGGGGCTTGATCCCAGGACCCTGGGATCATGACCTGAGCCGAAGGCAGACGCTTAACGACTGAGCCACCCAGGCGCCCCTCAGTTGTATATTTTTATATGTATATTTTCTTTCAGAGAAAAGTGTACTTTAAAAGCATAATAGGGGCATTGATTTGCCACTTATCATCTTTTTATCTTCCATGGCTTTTAAAAACATTAAAATAACTAAGGAGTGCACTTGTGATGAGCACTGGGTGATGTATGCAAGTGTTGAATCGCTATACTGTACACCTGAAACTAATATAACACTGTGTTAACTAACTGGAATCTAAATAAAAACAAAAATACAAATACAAAAAAATAAATGAAATATATTTTCTTATGACTTCTTTAATTTATAAAAATATCATCTACCAAGATAAACTAATTTATTGCTTTTATTGTTCCATAAACTAAATCTACTTACTTACACATTTCTTTGCATGTGAAAAGCTTCCTTTTTGAGGGAAAATTTTTACCTTTTTCTAAAATGGAGACGTTGATTCTTCTGTTATAGTTCAGAATCCCTTACTTTTTAAACTTGGCAAAGGAATGGTCCAAGAGGAATTTGCTGGGACAACCTGAGTAAGTGATGACGGAGCTGCAGTGCATGTTCGGGCTTTACGTGCTGTATTTCACCATACCCAGTGTGTCTAAACCAACTCGAGCAGCACTGAGCCGCACCTGTGATGCGCGTCCCTCTGGATGAAAGTTGTGGCTAACTTGTTTACTCGACTGAATTTCCTGACCTTTATTTTAACACGAGCCTTGGAGGGAAAAAAATGTTCCTTACAAAAACATTTTATCTGCAATCTTGGAAAAAACTCGAAAGGACAGTTCAACTATTTTGTGACACCATGACTAGCTTTTAGCACTAAAATGCAGCACTAAAAATGCCTTCCCGAAAGATCTATGAGCAAAGTCAGATACACTCGGCTCTCACAAATAAAATACTCTGGAACAAAACAGACCTTTGATTTAGGGAAGCATTCAGATTGTAAGGATTTCCTTTTTATGGTTCTGTAATTTCATTGGAGACGGCGTTCTGGAGCATGCGCAGACCTCTCAAAAACAACAGCGACCCACTGTTCGCCCTCAAAACTGCATAATGGCGTCACCTCATAATCACAGCCCGGGAATTATGCCTTTTAGGTTTTACGATGGGCATGTCAGGGTATGTCTGATCCAGGATCCTTCTCAGATGGGTGGTGAGGAAGAGGTCAGGAAGTCTTTTTGGGCTAGCCTTGGTGAAAGGGACCCGGTGTGTAAGAAAATGCCTCTCTCCCTGCTTGCTTACCCCTCAAGCATTTTATGTTAAATGATATAGAAGTTTAAAATCCAATATCTGAGTGGTAGGTTCTCATTTATTCAGTAGTTCACCGATCCACTAAAATGCTCCGCACAAAAGCATTTTTCTTTGGAGTCCTGGGAAGGATTCAAGAGGTCTGTTCAGTGGCTTTCTAGGTTGCTTGTGCATAGCACTAACACAATATCACGCTTGCTCAATTGTTTTTCTTTTTTGTATCTCTAGAATCTAGCCCAGCCCTGCATTCTTAATAGATGGTTGATGAGCGCATGAACAAATGAGTAATTGTGAACCTGAGCAGTAAGGGGAGTCAGAGTCCTTGACAGAGTTATAAGCTGATAAAATTGAAGAGAGTAGACCTGAAGAAGACGAGCCCAGCTCTCCAGAGGACATTACTCCAGGACGTCAGCTGGATTGAACAGCTTTATCTGTACAGATCATCCTGTAGGCCAGGCTGCTTCCGATTTCCAAGGCTTCAGAACCATGACTGCAAACCTCCTCTGCACTCACAGCCAGACCAGCCTGAAGGCTCCGGATCCCTCTAGGCTGGCTCCGCTGGCTGCCCTGAAGCTTTATGGCTTTGGCAAATCTTTGTCCATTTTGAGCTCAAAAATATTTACTAGATGCCTGTTATGTATCCAGGCATTGAAACTTTTACATAAATTAATTACTTAAATTTATTTAGGTCCATAAAATAAAGATAAAAATCTGTCATGCAAGGTTATTGTAAAATTAAATGAGTTCCAGTATGTAAATCCCCTAACATTTTATCTGGTGTACAGGAGTTCAAAACAGTGGATATAATGAAATGCAGTTTCATCCTACTCCAAAAGAAAACATGATTTGGGAAACATTACAGTATTTAAAAGCCAAATTCTGAATTTTTTAAGATTTGCAGTTTGAGTATTTTCTGTTTCTCTATGAACAGTGGCTATTTATATTAGGTTGTAATTAAAAACAGACTTTATCTTTATATTTGACCCAATATTATAAAAATACAACAAGATATTTCCAAATTGCAAAACTCTAGTAACGATTATCATGACTCCCCGGATTTATAGTTGTTAAACCCTTAGTCTCTCTGCGAAGAACCACCGTTGTTGTCCAGGGAAAATAAATCTCCTCTGATATTATGCACTTTCATGGTTATAATAGCAGTATTTTCCAAAAGCACGTGACAATCTATGTGTATGAATATTTAATCTGAGGCCCTCTGAACCCAAAATGAACTTCCCCTCACCTGAAAATATGAAAGCTTCATCAGTGAAGCTATGAATTTTACTTTCTATTACTGAACAAATACTTCAATATAAAATTAATTTAGTCATTTATACCTTAGCATCAATAAACTTAAAAGACCTTTTCCTAAGCAAGTATGGAAGGGTAGGGAGTCAAGTTAGCTTCTAGAAGAAAATGGTTTTCAAGTCTTGGAGCTCAGACAGGAAGCTGCACACCGTGGGGGGGTTCCTGCAGGGACCAGGAGAAATGTGCCAACAGTAGAGGCCAAGGGCATTGCAGACAGAGGGCCTCCATGCCACATATTCACCTGTTTGAACTTTCCACATAACCAAATTAACGATAACCAGGTCATTTGTCCATCACAATTCACTAAATCATGAGACCCTTGTGCCAAAAGTGGTTCTTTGACATGTATCGGTCATTTACACTGTCGGGACTTTAGTTCCCTCATCTACAAAATAAGAATTGCATTAGACAATCCTTTGATAATCTGTGATTCGTTGATTAATAGCCTATATTAGTGGTTTTCAAACTTTTCATGTATACAGATGACTCTGTGACATAAAAAACAAAACAACAACAACACACAAAACCCCCACAACAATACACAAAACCCCCACAACACACAAAACCCCTACAACACACAAAACCCCTACAACAACACACAAAACCCCCACAAAAGTTAGCCTGTGATGTTCCCCGCACTCCACGTGCAGACTCTTGGGGCACCTGCAGCAACTTCACCCTCCATTGGGTCAGATAACGTCAGTGTCCCCCTTATATCCCTTGAACCCCACTATTCAGTTACTCCAGATGCCCTCCGATGGCCAGGGACAGCCTCTCAGTGACAGAGGACTCTTACCAGAGCTACAGAAGTATGAGTGCCCAGGAATGAACACTCCCCGGAGGCAGCCTTTGGTTAATAATGTTGAGAGCTGGTATGTGAGTATTCAAGCTTCCTTGCCTCCTCGGAGGAGTCATTCCGAGAAGTGTGCACCATTTCCCAGCATTTCCCCCATGGAACTGAACTCCCATTGTCCACACTGGAGCTCCCCTCATAACTCACTCTTTATCAGCTGTCTCCCTTCCTTGTATGATTTTTCCCAACGTTTCCAATACATATTTCAATTTCAAAAGAAACACTGGAAAAGCTAATTCTTCAGAGTTCTCTCACGATACAAATTTACCTTTCCTCTCAAATCCCTAGCGTAAGATTTAAGAAACATTGCAGTGGGGTTAAGTGTCTCTTCTGATGCTCAGAAATAGAAGGTATGTGTCTTTAAAAACAAATGCAAACAATGAATCATGGATCACTACATCACAAACTAATGATGTAATGTATGGTGATTAACATAACATAATAATTTAAAAAAATAAAATATAAAAACAAAGCAAACAGAACAAAAACAGTTAAATTCCAGTTCCTCAAAATGAACCATTCACCCCTAGTGTAAAGAGAAATCCAGAGATGGAAAGTTCATGTGCTCTCACATTTTTCTATCAAAACTGTCCCTACCCCAAACTCCCCTAATAAATGCAATATCTGATATCTAAAAATCCCCAATTTCATACTTGCATAATCTTATCAACAATTTGATTTCTTCAGTATTCTGTGTTTTATAGATTGAATACATAATTAGAAAAATGGTTATTTAAAAAAAAATTTTTTTTTTAAGATTTTATTTACTTATTTGACAGAGAGAGAGACAGCTAGAGAGGGAACACAAGCAGAGGAGGAGTGGGAGAAGGAGAAGCAGGCTTCCCATCGAGCAGAGAGCCTGATGCGGGGCTCGATCCCAGGACCCTGGGATCATGACCTGAGCCGAAGGCAGATGCTTAACGACTGAGCCACCCAGATGCCCCGGTTATCTTTTTTTTCCTTACAAATACAGCATTCATAGCTGATAGGGACTGTAGAAAGAAATAACTATTATCTCCAAACTGCAGATAGTTTATTAACTCATAAAATAGGAGATCATACAAATTAGCTACCAAATCTTTCTCCTCTCAAAAACATGACTTTGGAATATGCTACTGATGGTTTCTCTGGGCGGTTTTCCGCCCTGTATCAACGGCAACACAAGCATTTCTATCTGGCTCTGGCTCCTGGCACACACAGGTCAAGAAGTCTGAAAAGGAGCTCAACTGAGCACCAAAAGTCTAGCTCTTTACCACCTTCCTGGCCATCCTTGATTCTAAAATCATCCCCCTCTGAGCCACATGCCAAATAGTCCTGCAAAAAGCCAAAATAAGTCTACGTTTAGGGTGCCAGAGGTGAGAGTCACTGGCTTTTGGTGAAAGCCCTTCCTTCTCTCTTGCTCCCAGTCGGCTTTGGAGAAATAAGTCAGTTGTATTTAGCAAGGCTCTTACGCAAAGTATCAATGGTAGGCCAAAATCCCTAGTCAACAGAACATTTTCAGTGTTCCGGATAAGGAAGCCCATGAGAGTGCTTCACTTCTAGACCTAGGTGGAATTGGAGCACCGTTTCAGGAAAGGGTATTGTATGTGAATATATCAGAGATTTTCTTCCAGACACGTTGCCTACTCCAAGTTGTATACAAAAAAAAAGTCAGTATCAATTCTAAATTAGGAAGTCAATTACTATTACTTTAAGATTTTATTTATTTGAGGGAGAGAGAGAGAGAGAGGGTACAAGCAGGGGGAGCGGCAGGCAGAGGGAGAGGGAGAAGCAGGCTTCCTGCACAGCAGGGAGCCCGATGCGGGGCTCGATCCCAGGACCCTGGGATCATGGCCTGAGCTGAAGGCAGATGCTTAACTGACTAAGCCACCCAAGCGCCCCAGGAAGTAAACTATAAAATATATATGAGATATTACAGGAAGATATACCTTGAAGTGGCAATACAGCTAAGAAGCCATTTCCTTTTTCATTTTAAAATATGTTTAAAGTACCCTTCAAAAACATACACATAGTACAGAACGATTCAGCCATTTGCCACAATCACCACTCCAAGAGCTCTCAGAGGGGGCCTCTGGCTAAGTCTTTGCCGGTTTTCTTAAGTAACTAACCAGGTTAACAATATGGGTAGGAGTTCAGTCCCGGAATTCTCAGGAGGCATAACTAATAAAGTTCTTGGTAAGCACTGTACAGACATAAAAGGCACATGCTTTGAGCAGGGATACTTGAGAGCTTCAGAAAATCATTTCATGGACATGAAAAAATATTGTGTTTGAAATGTGATGAGTTTTGAAGATTTATTTGACTTTACAGGGGAAAACAAGACCAGAAATAATATAGTTTTAGAAGACACTTACAGTGAGTTTTAACTCTCAAACCTTATTCACGTTTGGCCTCTGTATCATTTCCCTTCACAATACCCCACATAAGGGAGAACTCAATTTCTAAACTCTTGACAAATTTGACACCAGAAAGACACATTACAGTTAAGCTGAATGGAAAATCTTTACAGATTTCAGAGTTTCATTTGAAGGGCACCTGTTTGGGGCGCCTGGGTGGTTCAGTCGGTTAAGAATCTGACTCCTGATTTCAGCTCAGGTCATGATCTCAGGGTTGTGGGACTCAGGATGTGCAATGGGCACCCCGTCACCTCGGGTGCGGAGCCTGCTTAAGATTCTCTCTCCCCCTGCTCCTCCCTGCTCATGCTGGCACTTGTGCTCGCTCTCTCTCTCGCTCTCTCTCCAGTAAATAAATCTTTAAAAACAATGAAGGGCACCTGTTTTACTTTGTTTTCATCACACTTAACAAAATATAAAATTCAATAGATACC
Source organism: Halichoerus grypus (assembly GCF_964656455.1). NCBI lineage: Eukaryota > Metazoa > Chordata > Mammalia > Carnivora > Phocidae > Halichoerus > Halichoerus grypus. Next base: position 59,725,846 of record NC_135716.1, read on the forward strand.
ACCCCTTCTTTCAAGGTATAGATCATCCAACTTTATCCCCAACACTTCTGTTTGAAAATAGAACCGCATAACTCTTGAGACATTTTTAGTAGGTTTCTAATCTTTTCTGAGTATGAGAGGGCAGGATATGCAAATTTCAGAAGAAGAGTTTCCCTTGGGGTAAATTTGGGGCTTTGATCCTAAAATAAATCAAGAATAACAGAGAGGCAGTTGTTTTGAAATTAATAATGCTATCTCATTTAAAACATTCCAGAAATACTGAGTGGAAACACAATAGAACATAATTTTTCTCTGAACCTGTGTTCCACCGCTCCCACAACTCTCTTCCTTTCTCTTGCTCTTGTTCTTACAGACTTTGTTCTCTATGTTCTTCTCCCATGGTGTCCCCCCACTGACCTCATCTTAAAGGTTCTGCTAGCTTCAATAGTCCCAGGGTCACAGACTACACCCAAACTGCAGGCATGGGAATGCCATTATAGTGAAGGAATCATAAATTTATCAAACTATTGGAATATTAATTCAAAAAAATTGACAGTGAGTCAGTAGCTTCCATTTTGGATAATCTATCATTAGATGTGTAGCTCAACCGTGCAAGCAGTAGCTTATGAATTCATCCAGGTGGTTCCACGGAATTTTGTCAAGAGACATGGGCGCTGCCTTCCCTATTCTGCCCAGAAAACTCTGAGATGCAGGACAACATTCACTGCACAGTTATATGAGAAGTTTTAATCAAGAGAAAACTCACGTGATGTACGTGTCATACAGTAAGGAATGTTTCAACAGCAAGTACCAAAAAAGTTTTACTGTGGCCTCAGCAAATAGGGCTTTCTTTTTCTCATACAAGAATTCCACAGGTAGGCAAATGCTGGTGTTAGTTTAGCAGCTCAACAATGTCAGGGACAGTGACTCTAAAGTCCTTTCCCTCCTTCATTAAGACAGTTGCCCCAGATTCTGGCAACACATCCCCACTTAAGATAGATGAAAAGAAGGGGGAAGGAGCAAAGAAGCGCATCTGTCCCTTTTATTAGGAAAGCAAATGTTTGTCCAGAATCCTACTCCACACCCCCACTGACCACCCCACTGCAGTCTTCTGCTTGTATCTCCTGTCTGCCCCAAGCTGCAGGGGAGAGGAGCCTGGGAAAGCAAGCACCTCGCTCTCCCATCTGCCCTAGCAGAAGTAGGTAAGCGAGAATGGATGGTGGGGTAACTGAATCATGGTCTGCGCATGCGTGAATTTGAAGCGCGAAGACAACCGCAACCTGCCTTACCCTCCCTCCTTGGCTGTCCTCCTTGGGCTTATTACTTTCCCCACCAGGCAGGTGAGACTTTGAGGGCACTGGCTCCTGGGTTCAGCTTCCCAGTTGCTGAGACCCAACTCTATGCACAGAATCTTGAGAGCAACCAAGGATTCTTGTAATTCCTCGTGTCTTTAGCATTTGACACCAGGCAAGCCCTTGGTCAATCACTTTCCCACTTTCTAACAAGACGCAGACCTTTAAGCAGCTGAAACTTACTTGGTCTTTTCTTAACCCGAGGCACATGTGCCCATACAAACTTCAGGGGGACACGAATTCCACTACTCGTTTTAACCGTGGCCAACTCTTTCCTCCTTCCCTCCTTGCTTTGCCAGAGTGTCTGTCCCCATTAGTACCACCAGGAGCATAGAGGGCGAAAGTCATGGCAACCGTTTCCATGTAGTCTACTAATATATGCAAAATATTATCAAACATACACTTGCGGACAAAAGCCAAAGGCATAAAGCTAATGCCATCATTCCCAGTCTGAATGGACCCACTCAGACATTCTTGGAGTTCTGTTGGACTTCCACGAAATGATGCATGGGAATACTCTGCAAAGCATAAAGTCCTTTGTAAATGTCGGCCATGTGTCTGGCATGGTGTTGAATGAATGAATGAAAGATAAATGAACGTTATTACTTGAATATTAATCTGTGTTAAACCTAAAAATGTCTATAAAATTTATTTGTTTTCTTCAGCCTTTCAACTCACATTTAAATAAAGTTATTTCTTTAAAGCATAAATGTGAATACTCAAATAATTTTATTAAAACCGGAAGTTTGGGAATGCCTGGGTGGCTCAGCCGGTAAAGTGTCTAACTTGATTTTGGCCCAGGTCATGATTTCAGGGTCCTGAGATAGAGCCCCTGGTTGGGCTCTGTGCTGGGCATGGAGCCTGCTTAAAATTCTCTCTCTCCCTCTCTTTCTGTCTCTCCTCCCCGGTTCGCATGAGTGTACATCAAAATAAATAAATAAATAAAAATAAATAAATAAAACATAAGTTCTTAGAACTCATAGTTAACGAACAGAAAATACTCTGCATGGAGAGTCCTGCTATTAGTGACCAGTATTTTTTTTTGAAGATTTTATTTATTTATTTATTTATTTGAGAGAGAGATAGCATCAGGAGGGGGAGGGGCACAGGGAGAGGGAGAAGCAGACTCCTCGCTGAACAGAGAACCCAATTCAGGGCTTGATTCCAGGACCCTGAGATCATGATCTGGGCCAAAGGCAGATGTTTAACCGACTGAGCCACCCAGGTGCCCTAGTATTTTTTTTTTTTTTTTTGAAATAAGGAAACAATCTGGGAGTTAAATGGCAAAAGGTGCTGTGGATTGCATTTAATCTGTGAATATAGATGAAACTTTATGGTTCTAAAAATTTCTTGGCAAGTTCCAAATGGAAATTCTTTTGTTTTTAATCGCCAAATTGGCACCAGAACCAGGACAAAAACTTCCTGTCTTATCTCCTACCGGTGTTACTCCCCTTTGTTGGATCTTATGTGCTGTTCTGCAAAATGGAACATAGTTATTAAAATCCTATAAAATATCATTTTCCAGGAGCAGAACGATCTACCTAATATTAGGATACAGCTTTTTTTTTTTTAAGCCAGAATAGGAAACCTCCCCTCAAATAGCTCTCTTAAAATTCCTATAGATGCTGTACCCTTCAGAAGAACGTCATGATACTTTGCTGTTTTCCTTTCTCTGCCTCCCCTCCCCAGCCTGTTTTGTGTGAACATGTTTTATGTTGGCAAGTGGCCAAAGAATTTGCCATAAATAAATTTGCTGCCTGTCTACAAGAAGATAACTTAACTGACTTCCTTGGTCTTGCTAATTTGCCTCAGCACTGGGAATGGCTGAGGGCTTGGGGATGTTGCAAGCCTCTGAAGGATTGTGTGCATGGAAACTTAGAAATCCTACACTCCCAAACCTTCCACATGCAAGTTAGAGGCACAAGTCATAGAGTACAAGTCGCTGTGCCTCCCAGGCCCCTAATTTACCACTAGCGAGTGACATGTTCATCAGGAATTTATCTCAGGTGTTTAGAAGTAAGAGTGAAAGAAGAAGATTATTCTAATCTCTTCCCTATCATTCATTGAAGACAGTGGGAAAGTCGAGGAATTACAGATTTGTCCAAGTTTAAATAGAAACGGCAGAAAGACAACACGCTGCAGACTTGAGCTCTGAAAGCCATATTTCATTTGCTTATTGGTCTTGCTAAAATTTCTGTTGACTCAGATTGAAACCCAAAGTAGATCTTTTACAGCTACCGCTTGCTGTTTTTCATAGTTGACTATTGATCTGGACAATTTCAGCCACCAAAAGAGCCAGTTTGGGATCTGACTGGCTGATTCTGGTTTGCTATTTAATGCATACACTTAGCATACGTCACTTTTTTTTCTAAAAAAATCTCATATACTAGAATGTCCACAAGTGGAAACTTCTGATTTCTTCTTAATGTGTAATTTTTTATTGACAGAGTAGGTTTGCTCTAATTCGGATGATCGGTGGTGAGCTTTAAAATTGGGTTCCTGTTCAATTTTCTTTTATTCAAAAAAACATGGAGTGTAGTAAACCAGATGATGTAAAACTCTGACAATATCAAATGTTAACAAAGTGGTAGAATGAAGACACATGTGTGCTGCTGTTGGGGAAGTGACTTAATTCAGCTGATTGGAAATCGATTTGGGGTTGTCCAATAAACCTGGGACAGGTTCTGCAATCCAGCAAGCCCTTCCCTGGGGCCGGTGCCATATTTTAAAAACCGAGGCTGACTGACTGTGACCCATTAGTAGCTCTAGAGGTTGATATAGGAGGACATAACCAGAATTTTTATAATAGAATGAAATGGTATAGAAGAGAACGGAATAGAAAATATCAAAAAGCATCCCTCGTAATCAAGGTATTGTTTTGTAAAACTTTGGCAAAACCAGTTTATATCTTACTGAGGTCATGGAGAAAAAGACTTATAAAATACTATTCTAGAGAAAGTCTTGTATCTCAGCTCATATTTACAATGGAAAGACAGTACTTCTGAGGTTTCAGTCTATAGGCTTACCTCCACTAAGAGTAGGCCCTGAGATATATGTGCATGACAATTAGGCCGGATAGAACTGTCTGTGGGACGCTCTTACAAATAAACGCTACATAGCAATAAAAGGAATAAGGGCAGCTCAGGCATCAACGCGATCAAATGTTCAACGTAACATTGATAGAAAATAAGCAAATCACAGAAGAACACATATCGTAGATTCCATTTATATATGCCTTGGTAGTATGCAAAATTTAACAATATTATTGTGTGTGGATGCGTACATACGTCATACAATCATCAGGAAATGCAGGAGAATGATGAACACAAAATTTAGGCTTGCAACCACAACCACAACCTTCAGGGGGTGGTTTGAGGAAAATGGGGGTTGTGAAGATATTGAGAGAATTCTATTTCTTAACCTGGGTGTTGGGAATAGGGCTATTTATTTTACTGTTCTCTAAAGTGTGCATATATGTTTTTTACACTCTTTTATGGGAGTGACATATGTCATCATGAAAAACTGTGGGTGGTGATGTATGTTTTCAGAATTTATCATTGTTTTGTGATTCATGTTGCTCATCTCAACAATGTCATAAAGTAATTCCTTAGTATAAGTTCAAATCAGTTCTTTTTGATCTATTAACTATATTTCAGACGTTGCTTTCACGTCTCTTATGTAATTTATGACTGATACAGATTTCATTGCTTCTAGAGCTAAGTGAAATACAATATCCAGGGAGGTCATAACATTCCATGTAGGAATCCGTTCTCTGGCTTCAGTAGTTATAATAAACATGCTAAACTATGTCTGTAACACAAGAAAAAGTTCCTTACGTGTTCACTTCATGCTCCTTTCACTGATATTGCACAGCATAGGTGGGTAGTCCCCTGGGCATGATGCGATTCCTGCTAGCAGGAATTCCTAAAATTGATATCTCCATCTCGTTTCAACTGGATGTTTTTAGGAAAAACTAAAAAAAAAAAAAAAAAAATCAAAAAATAAAACCATGAGCATCACGTTGTAAAGAAGCTAGAACCATACGCCAGATTGCATTCTCTTCCCCTCACCATTCAGTTACAATTGCCATGAGTCTCTTTCAGGGCAGACACAGATGCACATATCCGTATACCAATCTAAGGTAAGCAGACTGCATTAGAGTACAGGATCTATATTCTGTCTACTCAGAATGGGTAAATACATAGGTAGTGAAAATGCAGAGAAGATATTCAATGGATATTATGTGGCCTATTTGGAGAAGCACGAAAGCAAGATTTAGAAAATGGCTGTTCAGTTTGGATTATAACTTGCCCAAATGTTATTTGCTTTCTAAGACCTAAGTCAAATTCTGTAGCCTCCACAAAGCTTTTCTTGATTGTATTTCCCCATCTCTGCCCAGATAAATAGAATTGCTCTCCCTCTGTCCCTACATAATTTTTCTTTTATACTTAGCACTCGTCCATATCACATAAGAGTTCTGCATGTTTATATAATCACTAAGAATAGACACTGCAATATATGTTGAATATTCAATTATGAATAGTGATTAAACCCATTTAAATTTTAAAAAGCAAATGATATCAGCTAGAATTCTAGGTGTAAACAACAGATACCTGGCTAATGAAAGTGAAGGTTAATTTGTGAAAACCATATTGAAAGTCTCCTAGAAGAGCATTTGGAAACCAAGCTTGGGAATAAGAAGGAACCATGGGGGCTGAAAAGGGAAGCCAGAGCAGGAAGAGGGGCCAGCACCCCACCCCACAATTAAAGAGCCCTGCTTTCCCTCCATGCGTACTACTTGACTATGCACAGGAAGCAGGAAAATAAGTATCTAAGGAGAGAAGTGGGCACCTCCCTGAAAACACCCTCACAGAAGACTGCATCCAACGAAGCAGGGGTAAGTCTCAGAATGAAGGAAAGAAAGGAGTGGAGGAGGAAAGAAGGGAAAGAGAGAGCGAGAGAAGAGGGGGGAAGAGAGAGAGAAGATCAGAATGACCAAAATAAAAAATAATGCTAGTATCAAATGCTGGATGGGACACAAAGAAATTGGACTGCTCATACATGACCTGTGGGAATATACGGTGGTGGGAAGAAGATATAAACCACCCAGGAAAGCAATTTGGCACTGTCTTATAAAACCAGACATGTAATTACCATGTGACCCAGCATTTGCACTCTTGGATATTTCTCTCAGAGAAATTGAAATTCGTGGCAACCTAAAAATCTGAACATGAATATTCATAGCAGTTTTATTCATAGTAACCCCAAACTGGAATCAGCCCAGATGTCCTTACAAGGTGAATGGTTAAGCAAACTGGGGTATATATGTGCCATAGAATACTACTGAGCAATACAAAGGAATGAAATATTAATATATGCAATAATTTGGATGAATCTTCAGGCAGTTACACTGAGCTAAAAATAGCCAATGCCAAAAGAGTAGTGATTTCATTTATGTAACATTTTGAAATAACAAAATTTTAGAAATGGAAGACAGATACATGGTTGCCAGAGGTTAGGAATTCAGTGGGGAATGGGGGAGGGGTGGAGGGATGTAGATGTGGTCGTAAAAAGCACAGGAGGGATCTCTGAGATAGTGGAGCTGTCCAGTATTTTGATTATGGTCGTGGATACACAAACCTCCACAGGTGATAATTTTTATGTAATCTTAATACACACACACACATACATGAACAGAAACGAGTCCAGGTAAAACTGGGAAAATTTGAATAAAATTGGTAAATTTTATCAGTGTCAATATCCTGGTCTTGATATTATACTATAGTTTTACAGAACGTTACCATAGGGCAAAAATGGGCAACCTATACAAGGGTCAGTGCATGTGAATCTAAAATTATCTAAATTATTTAATCTTAATAGAAATTTCAATTAAACACACACCATTATTAAACACCAACGACGTGGCAAAAATTCTTCTCCCCACTAGCAGTTGAGGGATAATCATAGTAGAGTGAAGGAGACAGATGAATGACTAATTTCCAAAGAGTGTGAAAAGTCCTATAGTTACAGTCTGTGCAACAGGCTATGAAAAACAGAGGTCCTGTAAGTGTAAGCAGAGAAAGACTCAGAGGGTTTGACACCTTTACTAGACTATGAAGCAGGAGCTGAAGCTTACTAGATGGAAAGGAAAAGAATAGGGCTGCAGGAACAGCATGTGGAAAGGGAGGACGCAAGGAAGAATATGGACTACTTAGGGGATAGCCCTGAGCGTGGCTGGAGCTTAGAGCATAGTAACAATGAGATAAAGTTGGGACCTAGTTTTGGGTATTGTATACTTTCCTAAGAGGTGGTTATTGGGAACTGTGGGCAGCTTGGAGCCAACCAAGAGAATGGATTGGTTGTGTCACATGACCTAGTTATGTGTCCTGGTTATCATCTCTCTCAGGCTCAGTCGCCTCATCTGGAAAATAGGGATAACACTGTTGTAAAGATTAAGTGGACATTATGTTACTCTTTTTTAAAAGATTATTTATTTTTTATTTGAGAGAGAGAGAGAGAGAGAGATCAAGCGGGAGTGGTGGAGGGGCAAAGGGAGAGAGAGAGAGAGAGAATCTGAAGCCGACTCCATGCTGAGCACGGAGCCCACGACCTTGAGACCATGGGCTGAGCTGAAGCCAAGAGTCAGAGGCTTAACGACTGAGCCACCCAGGCGCCCCAATTATGTTACTCTTAATCAAGTAGACACGTATCTAAAGAGTTTAATACTGTACTCAGTAAATATTAGAGGAGGGGGTGGGGCAGAAGGAGTAGTTAGAGTAGTGAGCTGAAACCTGAAGGCAGCTGAAAGACCACAGGGGAGGTAATAATAGTGGGTGAAAGCAAGGTTGCAGAGCTACATGGTGAGGACCAAGGCAGGACCCCTGAGAGCCAGAGGGAGCAAGGGGAAGGATCTGGTAGAGAGAAGTGTGACAATATTAGCTCATTTAATCTTTACATCAGCTCTACTGAGATCGGTATTATCCCCATTACACAGAAGAAGAAACTGAGACTCATAGAGGTAAACTTGCCAAAGATTATATAGGTAGTAAGTCAGAGAGCTGAGATTCGAAACCAGGTCTGTCTGTACAATGTCCATGTTCTTCTCACTACACTAGGTAAATCATTTCCAAGTCTTAGTAAATGGCCCATAAAAACTGTTCACCATCAGTAATAAGTAATTCTATACAACAAATAATTCTCTGTGACTAATGGGGTTTTTATGCCTCTCAGTGCTTCCCCCCCCAAAAAAAACCCCAGTCACTCTATTAGAAAAAAAAAGGAAAAAAGTCAACAGGAAAGGAACACATAATTGATTATGATTATGGCTGACATTCTAGATGCAGAGAAGATAAATGATTATCCAAGTTGAAGCTGAATGTTTGATAGCACCTTATACTGTCATCCAGTAACAACTACCCCTCAGCTCTCACCTTTCTCCAGTTAAAATTCCCCTAATGGTTTAAACATAATCTTCCAACCTACACACCAAATTAAATGCAAAGATCCAGGAATGTGAAGGAACAAATCCATAGGGAGTGAGAGCATAATGGTGGTCACCTCCCTAGCTTTTACCCTAGCTTGGTGCAAACCTTTCATATCATATGCTCATTCACCATTTAGAGCCCAGGTAATAAATCTACTTAATCTCTAGGCACTGCATAGACCAGAAAAAAAATTTTAGCAATGATTCTCTTTAACCACTTTCTACTACAACAAACAGTGAAATCTATAATTTGTGATCTAACTTTTAGCTTTTCTGAACTGCAGAGATCTATGTTCAAGGTATCTTAATCTCCTTGATTATATATATATATATATATATACATATATATATATAATTTTTATTGCCTAAACCCGTGAGACAAAATTTTTTCATAAGTTACAATAGCCTAAGGATGATACAATGTCTCTTTTTCCTAAAGCACTACTTGACAGTTACTTGTTTAAATTTTATGCATAAAATATAATTTACTTTGCATTTCTATTAGATAATGTGAGAAAGCTTGAACTTTTTAGAAGGTAAGGAATCTAAATCCATTTTACATCATTGTGTTATATATTCTTTCTTTACTGAAAACAGAATTTCTCAACCCTGGCTGTATTGGAATCACCTGGCATCTTTTAAGATAAATACTTCTATCTGGACATCTCTTTGCTACTCCTGCCTGCCCCCCTTCTCCCCAGGTGATTCGGACTTCATTGTCTGGGTGGAGATCACAAAATTAAACTTCACTGAATGTCCCCTCCACGTGACTCTCATGTGCATGCAGGTTGAAAACCACCCTGCACTAGACCAGAACCTCCCAAAACTGGCGATGTCAGTTTTATTTACCACGATATCTCCAATCCTGCTTGGACAATAAAGGATAAAAACTGAGTAAGACAAATTGCTGTCTCAAGGGGCTTGTTATCTAGAGTTGCGTTGTTCAATATGATGGTCACTAGCAACATGTGGCTACTTAAATTTAAAGTTAAAGTTAAATTACATCAAAATTTCAGCTTCTCAGTCACACTAGCCACATTTCAAGTGTTCAATAGTATGTGGCTAGTGGCTACCATACCGGACAGCATAGGTATAAAACATTTCCATCCCCGCAGAGTTTTGCTAGACAGTGCAACCCTAGAGATTGCATTATTAGAAGGAATAAAAAGAATAGATATTATTTAAACAATTGTGGGATGGATAAAGCTACATGTATTTGTAGCGTACAGGATATTACACCAGAATTATTTTATCACTCTATTGTCCTTAAAAAATGTGGCTATACTAATTTGTAAGTCTCTTTGTTTAGATCAAAGAACTATCAAACAGCTTCACAAGTTATATAAAAACATTTTACAACGTGCTTTTCATTTTATTTTTTACTTTTAAATAATTTTAGTTTTACAGAAAGGTTGCAAAGATAGTACAGAACATTTCTGTATATTCCTCACCCAGCTTCCCCCAAGGTTAACATTTTACGAAAGTATAGTACATGTATTAAAACATTTCACCAGTTTTTCCACTAAAGTCCCTTTTCTATTCCAGGATCCACCCAGTAGAGCAAGTTGAATTTTTTTAAAGATACAGTTATCTATTTATTTATTTGTTTGTTTGTTTGTTTGTTTGAGAGAGGTGGGGCGGCTGGGGAGAGGGGCAGAGGGAGAAGGAGAGAAGCAAACTCTCTGCTGAGCACAGAGCCTGAGTGGGGCTCCAACTCACCACCCTGAGATCATGACCCTGAGACCATGACCTGAGCCAAAACTGAGTCTGACATTTAACTGACCAAACCATCCAGGCGCCCCTAGCGCAGCTGCATTTATTCATCATTTCTCCTTATCAGTGACTGTTTGAATCTTTCCCTTTTCTTTCGTGACCTTGATAAACTTTGGCAGTGCGTTGGTCAGAGATTTTAGTAGACTGACCCTCGATCTGTGTTGGCCTGATGTTTTCTCATGATTGGACAGTGAAGATAGAGTTGGGGGAAGAATACCACAGAGGTCAATACCCTTCTCATTGCATCATATCATCAACCTTATAATACAGCCCTGGAAATGGTCATTTTTCAACAACAGCTTTGTTGTTGTTGTTGTTGTTTACATTTGTTTTTTGGGTTTGGGTTTTTGCTTTTGCCGAGTGGTATTTAGAAACCTAGATCTGGACACTGGATGTGCCCATGGCTACTAGGGTGTCACTGTTTCTAGGCCCTTTCAGGGAACAAAGTTAGCTTTCTCACCCCTGTTTTTTTAACTTCTTTCTCTGACAGTGAGAAACCTGGTTCCCATTACATACAGTTAATTTACTTATTTGATCAACCCTCATGTACATGTAAGGTAGTTTCAGAATTGCTAACCCCATGAAACTCTAATTTACCAACTAGAATATAATTTCTATGACAGTTCTTTATTGTCTTTGTCCTTAGAATATCCAGTCAAACCTTGTTTCCAAAGTCATTTAGGTCAGTTCCCCTTTCCCTACCACCTTCAGTGAGGTAATGTCATACATTTGTAAACAGTTATAATTTCAGTCTTCATCCCATCCTGGGATCCCCCAACATCCTAGTTAAATTTTTTTTACACTTAGTAGTGAACCCCTACTCCCTCCTCAAGCTATGACAACCACTGATCTGCTTTCAATTCCAATACTTTTCCCTTTCCCAGAGTATCATATATTTGTAATCATGAAATAGTTAGCCTTTTGGGTCTGGCTTTTTTCATTTGACAGAATGCAAGTAAGAGTCCTCCATGTTGTTATGTAAGCCAACAGTTGAATAGTTGAATCAATAGTTTCACCCCTTTTTTATTGCTGATAAATAGGAATACAATTGACTGTTTTATCTTGAGTATTTATCTTGCAAACTTACTAACTTTTGTTATTAGTTCTAGGGAACTTTTGTATAGATTCTTGGGTTTTCCACATAGACACATTGTCTATGAAATGCGACGGTTTTTTCTTTTCTAACCTGTATCCACTATATTTCTTTTTCTTGTGTTATTGTACTTGGTTAGGTCTTCCAAATAATATTGAGTAAGAGTGATGAGACATACTTGCCTTTCTTGATCTTAGGGGAAAAATTTGATTTCTCATCATTCAATATGATATAAACAGGTAGATTTGGTTTTTTCGTTTGGGTTTTTTTGTGGTTTTGGTTTTCTTTTGTAGATGCGCTTTATTAGGTCAAGGAAATTCCTTTCTATTCCCAGTTTGCTAAATGTTGTTATCATGAAAGAATGTAGAAATTTATTAGATGCTTTTGTTGCATCTATTGAGATGATCATATGGTATTTCCTATATAGTCTGTGAATGCATTAAATTATATTAACTGGTTATCACATGTTAAACTAGCCTTGCATTCTTGGGATGAACCTCATTTGATCATGATACATTATATTTTTTATATATTGCTGGATGCAATTTTAAAATATCTTATTGAGAAATTCTGGTCTATATTAATGAGATACTGTTCTGTAATTTCTTTCTTTAGCTTTGGTATTAGAGTAATGCTGGCCTTGTAGAATGAATTAGTAGGTGTCCTTCTATTTCCTGGAAGAAATTTTGAGGACTTGGTATTATTTCTTCCTTGAATATTTGGTAGAATTTGCCAGGGAAACTATCTGGGCCTGGAGTTTTCTTTTTTGGAAGGATTTTAACTACAAATTCAATTTCTTTCATAGATATGAGATTATTCAGGTTATCTCTGCTTCTTGAGTGAGTTTTAATAGTTGGTGTCTTCAAGGAATTGGTCAATTACATCTAAATTGTTAAATTTATAAACTTAAAGTTGTTCACATATGATTTATTATATTTTAACGTCTGTGGGACCATTAGTGATCTCTCTCATTTTCTTCCTGATATTGGTAATTTCTGTCTTCTTTTTTTCTTGATCAGCCTGTCTAGAAGGATATCAATTTTAGGATCTCTTCAGTGGATCAGCATTAAGCTCCATTGATTTTCTTTATCTTTTTCTGTTTCCAACTTAATTGATTTCTCCTCTTATTTTTAATATTTCCTTAGCTTGTGGGCTTAATTTGTCTTTCTCTAGTTTCCTAAGCCAGAAACTCAGGTTGTTAATTAGTGATATTTCTTCCATTCCAAACTAAGTATTTAATGCTATAAAATTCCCTCTAAGCACTGCTTTAGGGGGCATCCCACAACTTTTGTTATGTTACATTTTCATTATCATTCAGTTCCAAATACATTTTTAAAATAAAGTATTTTAGACTTGTTTTAAGTTTCTAGAAAATGATAAAAATAATGCAAACAGTTTTCATATACCCCACACCCAGTTTCCCATATTATTAATATCTTATGTTAGTGTGGTACATTTGTTATAATTAATGAACCAATATTGATACATAATTATTAACTAGAGTCCATACTTCATTCAGATTTTCTTAGTTCCTACCCAATGTTCTTTTTTTGTTCTAGAATCCCAGTAATATACCATATTACACTTAGTAGCAAGAGCACCTTAGATTCTTTTTGGCTGTGACAGTTCCTTAGAGTCTGTGTTTTTGATGACCTTGACAGTTTTAAGGATTGCTAATCAGGTATTTTATAGAATGCCCCTTAGTTGGTATTTGTCTGATGTTTTTCTCTGCCATTATATGTTTTGGGGAGGAAGACCACAGGCTAAAGTAAAATTTTCATCCTATCTTATAAAGGGTTTATAGTATCAACATGACTTATCCCTGTTGATATTAATCTTGATCACCTGGTTGAGGTAGTGTTTGTCATGTGTCTCCACAGGAAAATTACACCTTTCTCTCCTCTCCATACTGTACATTTTGGAAGAAAGTCACTATGTTTATAAAGCCCTCGCTTAGGGAGTGGAAAGTTATGCATCATCTCCTTGAGAGTGGAATACCTACATAAATTATTTGGAATTCTTCTGAATGAGGCTTTGTCTATTCTTCTCTATTTATTTATTCATTTATTCACTCATTCATTTATTTATCAGTGTGACTCATGAATATTTATTTTATGTTTTGAGTTATAATCCAATATAATTTATTCTGTTGGCTAAATTGCTTTGGCCATTTGGAGCTCTTTCGTTTGACTTTTGGGTCTCTTTCACATATACCATCATTACTGGCTTTATATTTTTTATTTTATGCCACTATAAGATGCTCCAGACTCATCTTCTATATTTCCTGCCCAATCCTAGAATCAGCCATTTCTCTAAGGAGCCCTGTTCCTTTTAATGGAGAATGATTTTACAGACCCAGATCTGGAGAGTAGGTGTATTTATTGCTACCTGGGTTTTCATTGCATTAGGCCCTCAGCTAACAGAGAAAGAAAATATATGTGTGTATCCTAACCTGTGTGTGTATTTCTATATGTAATCATCTGTATGTATACTAAGCTAACATAAGATCATGCTGATGTCTCCAACTCTAATCTATACCCCATGGATCACTTCAGCCTATTTCTCTAAACTTCCTTGTCAGCAGTGAAAAACCTATCTCCCACCACTACCATCCATTTACTTAGTTGTTCAATTCCAGTATACATTATGATGGTATCAGAATTATTAAACCATATCCCCATGGTCAACAACTTTATCAACTAGAGTACAATCTGACAGATACCACTCATTTCCAAAATTATGTAGTTCAGTATCTTTTCCCCCTACACACTTTTCCCCCTTCATACATTTGTCATACAGTTGGATTGTCTTGTCACATTCTGCATCCCATCCTGGGTTCCCACAACCTCCTATAAGATTTTTTTTTATAACTTTGCATACATTCAACTTCACTTTTTGTGCTGTAAAGTTCTATGCACTTGATGGATACATAATGTCTTGTATCTACCACAAGATCCACAGTGGAATGAAGAATAATTTTGCTGCCCTAAAAATGCTTCACCCATTCATCCCTGAACTCCTGGCAAACACTATTTTATTGTTCCTATAGTTTTGACTTTTCCAGAATGTCGTATAACTGCAATCATATAATATATAGCCTTTTCAAGCTGACTTCTTTCACTTACCAATATCCATTTAAGCTTTTTTTTTTTTTGTGGCTTGATAGTTCACTTATTTTTATTGCTGAATAATATTCAATTTCATGGATGTACCAAAACTTGTTTATCTACTTACCTAATATAGGACATTTTGGTTGATTCCAGTTTGGGGCAATTATAAGTAAAGCTGTTACAAACATTCATGTGAAAGCTTTTATGTGGACATGTTTTAAAATCAGCTGGATAAATACCTAGGAGTATGATTTGGGAATTCTATGATAAGGCTTGTTTAGCTTTGTAAGAAATCTCCAAACTGTCTTCTAAAGTAGCTGTATCATTTTTCATTTCTACAAGCAATGAGAGTTCCTGTTGTTATACGTTCTTGCCAGAAATTAGCATTGTCAGGTTTTATTTTATTATTATTTTTATTTTAGCCACTCAAATAGGTGTGTAGTGGCATCTCAATGTTGCTTTAATGTGAAATTTTCCAGTGACAAATGATGTTGAGCATCTTTTTGTATGCTTATTTGCATCTGGATATTTCTTTGGTGAGGTTTCTGTTAAGATCATTTGTCCTGTTTTAATTGGGTTGCTTACTTTCCTATTGTTGGTAGTTCAAAATATTTTAAAATTCCCCTGAGACTTCCTTTCAGCTTCATGGGTTATTTAGAAATACATTGTTTAATTTCCAAATATCTGGAGATCTTCCAGCTATCTTTCTTTTATTGATTTCTGATTAATTCTGTAAGGATCTGAGAACATATTTGGGATCATGTCTGTTCTTTTAAATTTGATCAAGTTTGTTTTATGGCCCAGAATATTGTCTATGTTGGTGAATGTTCCATGTGCACATAACAAAAACGTGTATTCTGAAGTTCTTTGGTGAAGTGATAAATGTCAATTAGGTCAACTTGATGATAGTGTTGTTCAGATTATTTATATTTACTGTTTTTTTTTTTGACGATTTGTTCTAACCATAAGTATAAAAGAGTGTTGGACTCACCAATGATGATTGTGGATTTGTCTATTTGTCCTCTCAGATTCATCAGATTTTGCCTCAGGTACTGGGAAGCACTGCTTAGGTAGGTACACCTTTAGGACTGTTAGGTCCTTGGAGAACTTACCCCTTTATCATTATGTAATGTTCTACTTTATGTCTGATAATATTTCTTGTTCTGAAGTCTGCTTTGACTGAATTTAATATAGCTACTCCAGCTTTGTTTTTTTTGTCAGAGAGACGGGTGACACTGTGCATGGTATATGCTTTTCTTTTTAACCTATCTATGTCTGTATTTAAAGTGAGTCTCCTATAGGCAGCATATAACTGAGTCTTGTTTCTGAATCCAATTTAACAATCCTTGCCTTTTAACTGGTATATTAAAGTGATTATTATGATGATTGGATTAAAATCTATTATCTTGCTAGCTGTTTCCTATTTGCTCTATTTTTTCTTGTTTTTTTTTTTTTTTGGTTCACTTTCTGCCTTAAATTATTAGGCATTTTTATTATTCCGTTTTATCTCTTACTTATTTATACCTCTTTTTAAACAATGGATAATTAATTTATGAAAATAGTTAATTTAGGCATCTGCAACAATGACTTCCATCTCTACTCCTGGCTCAATGCTGACAGAAGTAATGCGATTAACAATTCCCGAAGGGCTGTACAAGTCAATGATTTTCATCTAGAAATGCTGCTGTGTCTTAGATCCCTCGCCACAGGTTTTTCTCACAGTGATTCTCAGTCTTAGTAGGCAGCCGAACCAGTCCTTTCACTTTAAGGTTCTTTTCCTTTGCACCTCTGGTCAAGTCAGCACACATCTTCTCCAGGGATTTTATATCGCGGATGGTTAGGGTGATTCTAACTCAGTGAACCACCACCTCTGGTTCCACAGGTCTTTCCAGTATCCTTAAAACCATGACTGCTGGGCGATAAGCTCTGGTCGTCATCCTAGCGTGCTGTGATCGAGCCCTGCATCG
The DNA here is from genome assembly GCF_964656455.1 of Halichoerus grypus. NCBI lineage: Eukaryota > Metazoa > Chordata > Mammalia > Carnivora > Phocidae > Halichoerus > Halichoerus grypus. The sequence goes on from NC_135716.1 coordinate 59,742,603, forward strand.
GGCCCCCTGCTCGGAGAGCCCGCTTCTCCCTCTGTCTCCCCCAACACCTTTGCTCATGCTCTCTCTCTCTCTCTCACTCGCTCTCTTGCTGTTGCTCTATCTCAAATAAATAAAAAAACAAGAAAAACCAAAACCATGACTGCCCTGTGGCTGCAGCACGATTTCTTGACCACCCTGTTCCTCTGCAAGAAGGAATAATGGTGAGCAAGGAGCTGGCCTCAGTGTTTTCTGCACAGAGGACAGATACCTCCTCTTTAACATTTAACTTTTTTTCTTTTATCCCTTTTTTTAGAGGAGTGGGAGAGGCAGAAGGGAAGGGGGGAGAGAGAGGATCTTCAACAAGCTCCATGCCCAGCGCAGAGCCCAATGTGGGGCTCAATCTCACGATCCTGAGATCATGACCTGAGCCAAAATCAAGAGTCAGATGCTTAACCGACTGAGCCACCCAAGTGCCCCTTTAACATTTGTTTTAATGGTTAATGAGTCTATCTTTGAATAATATACCACTTCATACACCACAATGTAACTGTATATTCCCAAATCCTCCCATTCCTTGTACCACTTTTATCACGCATTTCACTTTTATTAATAGCATAAACACAGAATTATAATTTTTGCTTTAAATAGTTAGCTTTTAGAGCAATTAAAAATAAGAAAAATATATTCCACTTTGCCTTCATTCTTCATTCTTTACATAAATCCAAGTTTTTGATCATGTCTCTTCTACCCAAGAACTTCCTTTACCATTTCTTATAGAGCACATCTGTGGCAATGAGTTACCTTAATTTTTGTTTGTCTGAGACTTTTTTTCATTTGAAAGGTTTATTTGAAATTTTGTCCCAGAAATGTATCTACACTTCACCTTTGAAATATATTTTTAAGTCAGTTTTTTTTCCTTTTCAGCACTTTACAGATACCTTTCCACTGTCTTTTTGTTTGCCTGATTTCTACTGAGAAGTCCACTGTAAATATTATCCTTGTTACACTTATGCAATACCATTTTTTTTCCTCCAGCTGCCTTTCAGTTTTGCTGTCTGTCTTTGGCTTTCTTCATGAAGTTTGAATATGATGTTCACAGGTGCTGGGTTTTTGGAAAAGTCTTCATTTCTTCAAATATTTTTTCTGCCCTCTTCTTTCTTTGTTCTCTTGAATTCCATTTGTGCATATGCTATATCATTTGATATTGTCCAACAGCTTTTGGATTCTCTGTTCTGTTTTTCGGCATTCTGTTTTTTTCTCTTTGTGTTTCACTTTGGGCAGTCTCTATTCATCTACATTTTCAAGCTCACTGGCTCTTTCCTCAGCCATGTCTAATCTACTTTGTTGATCTGTTGAAGGTATTCTTCATCTCTATTACTGAATTGTTCTTTTTAGTTTCCATGTCTCTGCTCAAAATATCTACCTGACTACTCATGTTGTCTACCTTTTCCACTAGAGCCTTTAACATACTAACCATAGCTATTCTAAATTCCACATCTGATGGTTCTCAACATGTAGGTCATATCTCAGTCTGGTTCTGTTAACTCCTTTGTCATTTTAAACTGTGTTTTGTCCTCCTTTTTTGTATGCCTTGTAAGTCTTTTGTTACAAGTTGGACATATCATACAAGACAATAGATATTGAGATAAACAGTTATTATGCTTGGAGATGAGCACACCTTTCCTTCCACTGAGCTGTTAGTGCAGGAGTTCATTTTAATCTAGTCGGGAGTTGGCCTGGGTTTGAAGCTTGCTTCCTAATTGGCTTTGGGTCTGCGCACTGGCTTAGGCATTTTCCTTTGTGCAACAGACAGAGAATTTGTCTCTTGCAGCTCTCCTAGCTGTATTCACTCTTACTTGTGTTTGACACTTGATAGGGTGATTAGAGGTAGAGGATTGGGGGAAGGAGGTGTTGTCCGATATTCTTAGTAAGCCTCAGATTTAGGCAGACATTGTGAAGCTGGGTCTTGCAGCTGTGACATTCTCAAGCTGTGACATTCTTGCTCCTTCTCCAGAGGTTCTGCTGGGCCTACATAGAGTCCCATCCCTCTCCCAAGAACCTCTGTCTCCACTTTTGTTCCCTTTTCCCTACGTATGAAGGCTCTCGCTCCTCTGAGATGATACTGATAATGAGTCCGGCAGTATGTCGGCAGCGGCTTCTATGCTTTCCCTGCTTCAGCCAGTATCACGGGGGAACTTCTCGTGGGCTCTTCCCCAACTTTCCCTGTGAATTCCTAGAGGACAATCCTTTGAGAGAGTGGGACTTCCTACACACACATGTCTTCAGCCCCCAGGAACTTCACATGCCCACTCAGCCTTGAGCAATTCATTAAAAATATCTGTCTGGGGTCTTCTGTTTAACTTAAAAGGAGTTTGACAATATCTTTCTTTGAAAGCACTTGTCTCTCCCTATGTTTCAGGATAGTTGTGTTTGCCCTGCAATCTCAATTCTCTCATGGGTTCAAGAAGAGTCATTAATTCCCAGCTTCTCAGCTTTTTTTTTTCTTTCTCCTTTGGTTGGGTAGAAGTGATAGTCTGTTCAACACTTTTCATCTTCCAGCTGAATTAAGAAGTCTTTTTCTACACAGACGAAACTTGACCCATCTCACATATTTCACATAAAAGAGTTAGTAAGTATATGGTAAAGAGACTACAAGTTAAAAAAAAAACAAAAAAACTAGTTTCCCGTTCCTGCCATGGAATTGATTAACCAGGAGTACGACTTCAAATAAGAAAAATAGACTGATAAGACTTCTTAGGTCCACCACCCCAAAAGGATCAAATGATATAACTATGTGAAAGTGATCTGAAAAGCAAAAAAAAAAAGTGATCTGAAAAGCAAAAAAAAAAAAAAAAAGAGATATGGGATAAATGCAAAGTTTGAGCTTATGTTTTATTCTTTAGTTGTAGATTATATATTTAAAAATAAAATAGGTGTTTTACATCTGGCCACATAAAGATTCATTCAGATCAGTTCAGCAACATTATTGAGCACCTTCTATCTGCCAAACACTGTCCTAGTCCTTAGTTCATCTGAGGAATGAACAGGACACAGTCTGTGCCTTCGAGGAGTTTTTAGTCCAGCAGAGAAGACAAATACGTGTTTAACTTGACTTGATTCAGTAATTTAAATATAAATATCTGAAACAAGTATCTGTCTACTTCATTTTTAGAAGAAAACTGAGTAACACAATATATGCATATAAAAATAATTTTTTACAATTAGATTATTCCACATTGGGATACTGTTTTAAATTAGAGGAAAATGACAACTAATTTTCAAAATATCACCTTGATTACAACTTCATTAAATGGACAAAAACTCTTCTTACAATGACAGGAATATTTTACTCTTTAAACAATTAATTTGTATCTCAGACATTGTAGTAAAATGCTTTACAGAGTTAAAACTTGTCATTACCAGAAAATAATTTTAATAATACTTTAAACAGAAACATTTTAATGTATTACTTAGGAAGCTCCTTAAATGACTTACTCTCTTTTTCAGTAGGTCATTTATAATGAGGGGTTCCCAAAGCTGAACAGTTAGATGCAAAAACATGTGTTCAGAGTTGAGACAGAAATGGCAAATGGCCACATTCTTAAGATCATGTAATTGAGTCAAATAGGGAATTCAATACCTCAGCAGATGACAAGTTCAAGGATGACCCTGTTTTAGCAAAAGCTAAGTTGGAACACATGAAACCATCTGATTTTGAGTTTTCATGTGAATCGTTTTGGAGCACAAGGATTAATGAATGTATGAGAATGTGTCCTTGGATTAGAATGCATTCCTTCAGAATGAGAATAAGAAATATGAGAAATATTAAAAAGAAAACAAATACAGCATTGTTAATTTCTTACTATGTGACCAAAAGACTTGAAGCAAAGGATTTGTGTGACTTCAGTGGTGGGTTACATTCCCACAATGCACCTGCATGCAAAAGACAACTGTAAATAGTATATGTTACTGTTCAGAGTCAGAAATATTCACAAGCTACCACCAAACTTAGTTCAGTCTTCTTCATACACTGCTAGATTTGTCCTCTAGAACTAACAAGATTAAAAAATTCAAATCTGCTTATGCTTTGGACTAAAAGTAGAATTATCTAAAAACAGATATCTATGCATATAGATATATTAAAAATATGAACTGCACATTTTGGGAGCATTTTGGGTTCTTAACAAATGTCTGAGATTAACTTAACTGTGTAATTTAAAACTCAGTTGGTACATGGAAAACTCTACCTTCAGTTCATATGGATTATGTCATCAAATGTAATAATAGATTATGAGCTAAATAAATAATACAAGTAATTCAGACCCTTCTCTGTTTATAACAAAGGCAAGTAAAAATCTGCAAAAATTGTGAACTTTTCTATGGTTCTGGGTCAATCTGAACAAGAGTACCAGCTGTTCTATTAGATAATGTCTTGGATCAAGTCACTCTTGAATGAAATTTTTCACACTTTGTAGTAATAATGCATCACTATTGAAATGAAAAAAAAAATGATGGCAAATATCTGAGATAGTCCGGAAATGAATTCTTTTCCATGACTGAATTTATCTTCTCAGCCAGAAAAGATTTAATTAGCATTTTGCCAAACTCCATGATTTTGCAACAGTTTACAAATTAACAATACGGTATTGGTACAATGAGAACACGTATCCAAAGCGTGAGACGAATTTATCTCCTGTGATCTTACCTCCCACTTTAAGGAGAAATAAAAATAAATGAACAGCTACTTTTAAGTTTCAGAATTATTTGACAATAAATTAGAAAAATTAGGGAGGTCACGCAAAACACAGACTGATACGGGAATTGTTTCTTGTCCCTTCTTCTAAAAGTGTCATTCTTTCATCTTCCAAACACTTACCAATTGGTAGTGAGAAGAAAAGAAGACTACTCTTCACCATGATGAAAACACAGGTGAGAATGTTAATAAATTTATTCTGATGGCAGATGCTCTTACGGTGGTAATGAGATTTTTAAATATATATTTTACTTGTGCAGCCAAAACATGCTTACCAGTTGAAATGGTGAGATACATAAATGAGAGGTTATTTTTAGATTTTCTTTTTATATTGCAGATTTTCTCTTTAGATGGCGCAAAATCACAAAATAGTTTGCTAAATATCCTTCAGCCAAGTCATAATGATTGCTGGGATCTAAGTAGCAGCGTTGAAGTTTTGCTAATAGTAAATCATGTTCTTTATTCGAACTATGGCTTTACAATGATTTGAATTATGCCAGAATTCTGTTCTAGGCCATTTGAAATCAAACACGAAAATATTAATTTCTTGCAACCAAGACATCTCATACCACAATATGATACGCATGGCTGCTCTACAGTAATAGCCGAGCAATATTTTTTAAGCAGAGAGCAGTTAGTGTTCTTGTCCAAGGCAGATGTTTTCCAGATTTGCTATTGTCACTCATTAAGAAAGTAAGAAGTCTGTGAGTTATGATAATGTGAGGTACGATATTGTATATGCCATCTCATCCATAAAACACCACAGATTTTCTCGGCTAATTCTTTCCTTTGCTTGCTTTAATTGGTTCAGTATGACTGTTTTTCCATGAATGTAGAAACACTTATTTTGTCTGTGTGATAAAATGTACTCAAACAGAGAAAATAGGTAGGCAGTGGGAATGGTGATAAAATGGAAGGGAAGTAGATATTTTAGTTAACATGACTCATTATATACTTAAAAATTGTGTTGTTTTAAAGTAATTATAAAGGGAAATAATTCTGTGTATTTTATGAGACATTTAGCACATTTGATTTGGGGAACAATGTGCATATTTTGAGGAATTCAAAGCACTGTACAAATATTATCCAATGAACACTTCCATTTAAGAGGCTAAAGGAGGTCTTACTGTGTCCATAATTTACTGGAGTAAACACAGTTCACATGGCTTGATAGTGACAATGAAGTACTAAAAATGAGGTAGAACAAAACTTAGATTTTTTTCCCTCCTCGAAATTGAGTTTAATGCCTGAATTATCAGAAAAATAATGTGGTAATATATACCATTGGCTGACTGTAATTTTCAACCCAATATATACCCTCTTAAAGTGATATCCTTACCTAAATTGATCTTAAAATTTAAAGTAGGTTAAATAAGAGTATAATACCTTGTTTAATAATCTACTGTTGACCTGATTGACATACCATCAATTTTAAAAATTATAATAATTTATCATCTTTCTTTCTTTCATTCCTTCCAAATATTTGAGTTGAAATATCCTTACTAAAAAATAAATAACTACTATTAAAAATATACCTTTTAAAAAATTTATTGAATCTATAGGGGTCATTAAGTGGTGGGAGAGGTTTCTGTTTTCCCACAGCAGTGGAGCATGATATCTGTGTAGGGCTCCCAGCTGGCTGGCTGCTCAGAACAGAAATTGCAAACCCACATTCCAGATCGCCTCAAGATTGCAACATGAGATGACTGAAAGGAGTAAAAACACAAATATCTTAAGAGACAATCAATGAAAATAAAACAATGACTATTTCACAAAACTTTAAATGGGAAGCCTTTAAAAGGCACTCTCTTTCTCAACCAGCTGAAAAATGATGTCAAGACCCATGTACTACTCATAGCACTTCAGTAATTGTATGCAAAACACTGAACACAGTATTAAGCTTTATCATACAGAAGACTCATAATTCATTAACAACACCCCCTACACATAACTTTCAGCAGCAGCAGCACTTAGAAATTTATATACCAAATGCAAACCCACAGACTTGGCTGAAGGTATAAATAAAAATGGCTCACAGAGTTTAGTAATTCCAAGTATGAGTATTATGCACGTCTCTCCTTTTTTCCCATTATACTAGAACCATAAAATTTATTTCCATCCCAGACAGCCAGCGTGTACAGCCAATTTGTTATGATTATAACGACATAAAGAGAGGAGGGGGGCTGTGGCTCAAGAAGAAGGGACTTCGCAAATGTAGAACAACCCCTTTGCACTGACGTCAATACCAGGGGAATTCTGAGGCTGACTGGAGATCCCAGATGTCACGGACGAGATTTCTATGCAGATGAATGGTTGAGCTCTCAACTGGCTTTTCTAATGCCCTTTAAGACAACCTATGCTGAACTGTACTCAGCCATGCTCTGAGTCTAGTTTGTGGCAAGGGCTATGGTGAACTGAGAAAGCCCGTGCTGAAAAAGAACGGTAGCCCTGCACAAAGATGCTGAATTTGTTACCTTTTGGTGAAACTGTTCCTCTACAACATAAATGATTCTGGCCCCAGGCAGATTGATATTTTCTGTAACAATCTACAATAATGTTAGCTCTGGAACCAAGAAGAGGCAGTTAGGGTTCATGAATTAACTTGTGACCACCCAAAATGCCTCCACACAGTGAGAGTTAACAGATGGAGACAAAATCTCAGCACACTTAATTGTCTGTCACAATTGAGAGAGATTCCACTCCTGGCAGAAAGAAAATATATAATCAAAAGATAAATCCAACCACAACTTATTGAATGACTACTAAGTACCAGGCATTGTCCTAGGGCACTTCACACAAATTATTTCACTTGATTCCCAACGTCTTTGAGAAATGTTTTTTTATTCCTTATTTTACAAGTAATCTAAGTAATCACATCTAGGAAACAATGAAGCTCCTCTTAGACAGGTTTGTCCAACCCCAAAACTCGACTCGAGCTCTTCCCACTGCTGTCCCACCTTGTGGTAGACGAAAGATGGCCACAAATACCTTCTTACTCTTGTCATTGAAAAATGGAGTCTAATTGTCTAATTCCTTTTCCTCTGGAAGCTGGGTTGACCTCAGTAACTTAATAGAATGAGGTGAAAATGATATCCTTTGACTTCTGAGTCTAAGTTATAAGAAGTCTTGCAGCTTACGTCCAAGACCTCTTGGGGCAATCCCTCATGAAGTCCCTAGCCACCGTGAAAGAATATGTAAAGAAACCCTGAGACTAAATGGGAAGGGGTCACAGTTGAACCCAGGCTTCCAGCCATCCCCACCAAGGTGTCAGGCATAAGCCATCTTGACCTGCCCCAACCAGGACAGCCATCAGTTGGACATCTCCAAGTGACCCCCATTGATGCCCTGTGGAGAAGAAAAATCATCCAGCTGATCCCCAAATTCCTGACAGACAACATCATCCAATATGATAAAATGATTGTTGCTATATAAGCACAGAGTTTTGAGGTCATTAGTTATGCAGCAACAGATAACTGCAAAAAGCTTTCTTCTCTGATATTACCATGCTGTGAACCTAATGACAGTCTTGGGTAAAAAACATAACCAGAATATGATTCTTTGTTTTCTTATTCAGGTTGGGATATACCTGGGTGGATAAAGAGGAAAAAGGAAAAAGAGGAGAAAAGAAACATGTTACCCATATGTTTCAGAGGTACCAAAGAGAAAGTATATTAAGATTCTTTTGACTTAAAAGTGATGGAAATCTTAATTAAACTGCTTTAAACAAAAACAAAGGAAAGTACAGAATGTATTCGCCCATGTAACTGAAAATTGTAGTAGAATGTTGACCTTGGCTATGTCTGATTAAAATGCTCAAAAATATAATAAAAAATAGGTTTCTCCCTCTTTCAGCCTCTGGGCTGCCTTTATTCTCAAGCCAACTCCTTCCTCATGGTGACAAGATGGTCAACAGTAGCTCTAGGTTTATATTATACCATCTCAGCTGCGAACTCTCCAGCAAAGAGAATTTTCATTTGTAAGAGGTCCAGGAAAGGGTTGCCATTTGCCTAGAGTGGATCACATGCCCTTCCCTGAACCAGTTCCTGTGGTGAGGGAAATGAAATGTTCTGTCTGGTCAGGTCTTAGGAGACTATCCATTAGCATTGGGGGTAGGTCAACTCCATCTTTACCAGGTGGACTCAGAGTTTTGCTTCCCAAAGGATCCCTGTGTTTTATTTCTATCATAAGGACTGGAGAGTAAATACTACAGAGAAGAAAATGCACCTTCCAAAGGGCAGTGAGAAGGAAAAACCTATTCCATTTTCACATAATTAAAATCATGTTAATGACTTGATTTTATCTTGATTATCTAAATCATAACTATAATTTAATATTTGAATAAAATAGCTTTAAACAAAATTATGATCTTCATCTCTGCCACATACATTTTGCTCTTCCCTCTCTTGCATATGAACACATTCTCCTGTTCCCCAGAGTACTCAGTGGTCTTATGCTGCTCTCTGGCAGCCCATGGCCCCTCACCCTGCCTGGTGAGTGCCCTGTTTTCTGAACCTAATCTTTCTGAGAACTAGGCAACTGCCATCAACTAGCTGAGCCAGTCACCAACCTGTTCTTGGCTCCTTCATACTGTAAAATGAAGGGACTGGGTAAGTAGCCTTTAATGTATCTTAGATAAACACTTTTCTCAGACTTTTCAATGAGACAAACCCTATAAAAGCAATCCCTAATCCATTTGCATATCTCATTGCCCTCATTGGATGAGAGGAGGGGACTCTTGTTCTCTCTCATAAACCTATAGAGTGGCTAACTTCCAGTCTCTTCCTCACTCTGGAGAGAAATGATGTCAACACTCCCAATCTCTTTCTCTCTTTTCTCGTCCCTCCCCGTCAGGTGGGAGAGGTGCTAATCTGTTTTGTGGGAGCCTGTTTCCATGCTTGATGAGATCACAGATCACCGCTCACCTGTGACATGGCATCTAGTTCTCCTTGACGGATCTGTACTCATGCAGTGAGATCCCTCTCCTACTCTGGTGCAAGCCATAGCACTTCTTGGCTCTGAGTACTAACCCACTTTGGGAGAGCTTGCTCCACTCAGAAGGGATACTAGCCATTCTCTCTGCATTCCAGTCCCTCCTGCTCTCCAGAAGCAGTCTTTGAACTTTCAGTAAGTTGACTGGAAGACAGTGCAGCAGATTCAGCTCTCTTTGCAAATACAGAGGTTTTTATTTGGGTTGGGTGGGAGGGGACCCGATCTTGGCCTCAGGTCTAGCCGCATTCTCCAATCTAGATTTCCCAGAGCTGTGAATTTTATTCACTTCTTCTCTGCCTAAAATGATGATACTTTGGACTGCCATTTTGCTAGTGATTCTTCTTTCCATAGGTGAGAACCTGACAGGGAGGAGAGGTAATTTTTAGCTCTTATCTACCTCTAATAGCCATTTCCAAATTACTTTCACATGCATTCTTATCATTTCATTCTCAAACTGCCTTGTGGTGCTGCCAGGCAGGGGTTGTTAATTTCAGTTTACAGCCAAAAAAAAAAAAATAGAGATTTAGAAAGTTAAGTGACTCATCCATTGTCTAGTGAGTTAGTGGCCGAGTGGGACTAAGTTGAGGTGATGAGACACTGAGAAAAGAATCTCAGAGTCAGAGGCACACTAACATTCTACCAGAAGAATAACTCAATCAGCAGTTACTACCTATCCCTTGTACTACTCTGGCAAGAAACTGTTATGAAAGCTTAAGAATTCCAATCCTTATGTACTATACAGCATATAGGCAAAAAGAAAATCATGCAGATAACAAAGTATCGTAATGTCAGGTGCATGATTTAATTTCTAAGCTACTGTGACACTGTGACCATGCAGATCACAAAAATAACACATTGCAGATGGTTTATCCGTGTAGATCTGAGCGAACCTTATGGAACTCTATGCCCTGGTGAATATGTGTAAGTGTGTTGCTTCTGTAGTTTTTAAGGACCTTATTGGGTAGGATATTGGATCTCACTAGAGATTATGCAAGCCTGAAAGCCTGTCAAATTGAGGCAGTATATGCACCTGCATCCAGCCGTCCACCACCACAGCCGTTCTGGCAGCTGTGTTCCCACCCTCCCCCACATAACTGGGGATATCAAGCCACATACAACTATGTCTGCTTATGCACAAAGAGGAAACAAGGTGACAGAGTGTAAATAGCAAAACCTTAGCGATCTCACTACTTCTAATACTAAACCAGGATATTCTGAACTCTACAAAGCAAAGTAATGAAATATTTTTGGAAATGATACCCTGAACATATTTGGTATAGGGGTGGAATCTTTCAAGGGAAAAATTTTCTCACAATCTCATTGTCTCAAATTAATATCTAAGTATATCTCTGAATGTTAAGCAAAACCAGTGGAGAAAGAACTGATGACCATTCTCTAGCATTCCTTATCTCATACTAGGAAGTGGTATGAGGTTAAAAATACCTATTTCCACTTAACATTCCTTGGTTTTATAGGTAGTTTTTCTATTTCACTTTGTGTGTGTGTGCATGCATGTGTGTGTGTGTGAGAGAGAGAGAAAGAGAGAGAGAACAATCTTGAATATTTTGTGTGACATCTGGATCACTTTGTTCTGGGTTTATAATAAAGCAAGGGGCAATAAAAATAAAGTCAATTCCATAGTCCATGGTTTGCAATCAGGTTATAGAAGGAATAGGAGAATTCTGGAATTCTGGGAGAATGATGACCAAATTAATCACATGCCTAGTCCACAGTAGGTGCTCACCATGCTTTTGCTCAAAAAATGAACTTAAATTCACTGGGTTCATCACAGAATTTATTGATTGAATATATGCTAAATGACTAATGTTACTTGACAGCAGTGGTAGTCTTGTGCTTGTATGTGAAAGTATTTGGGAGATAAAAATAAAAGAAGCTAAATACTTTGTTTGCTTTTATACACCTATGAATTGTTTTATAAAAGTGTTAGAGAATATCAAGTTGTCATCATCGTAGATGCAAATAGTTAAGCCCACCTTTTCCTCTAAGTAGCTTTCCCTCTTGGATAGGGAGGGAAAGCCTTTCAATCACAGCTGTTCCTACACCAGATTCTCTCAAGAGAATGATTCAGTCCTTGCCATGGAAAGTCTCACCACAGAGAAGCTACTGAGGAAGATGCAGAGGCAAAAACGCAAATTCACAGGAGTGTATTTACATATGAGGCTGTGTTAAACAAGCAATGTGAAGAAAATATTTTGAATCCCAATAGCTAGCTGTTCCTTGGTTCCACTGCTCTGCCTGATTCTTGCACCAAGGGGAGTTGAAAACTTCAGAAAAGACTGAATGTGAATTCCTCAACGTATGTGGGACCTCTTAACATTCTCCTTCTTACATGTGAACAGAAGAATTGGCAGTTAATTTATTGCACTTATAATTGGATCTAATGATATACATAATATATATCAAGATTCAGTGGGAAAGGGATGATGTCAGCAAAAATGGCAGATTAAGGACCTCCAAAAATTCTCTCCTCCAAAAAAGCAATGAGAAAACTCACCAAAATTGTCAGAATCAATATTTTCAGAATACTAGAAATTAACCAAAGGCTCCCAGCAACCTTGGTAGTAGTTTTTAAAGAAAAACAGCTGAATCTTGGTAAGAATAGTGTGATTTGTGGCATTTTAACTTGTCCTATTCCCATACCTCCTCTCTAGCTCCACAGTAGCCTTGAAAATGGAGAGCTCACTACCACAGTGAAAACCAGTAGCCTTGTAGCCACTGGAAGGAGAAAAATGGGGTGGGGCTCCTTTAAAGCTTCATTCCAAGAGAACTGCCATTATTTGACCTTTTAGTTCCTGGAAGACCCCATTTGTAAAGAAATCTTTATTTAACCTGACTCAGAGGTCACTCGGTGCAAAAAGTCTCTTCTCCAGGCACATTGTCAAAAACACTTATAGGCAATTGTTTAACTCTGAACCTAAAGTGGTAAATAACAGTTGGGGGAAATAATAGGCTAACCAAAAATTTAAAAGGGAAAATCTGGGAATGAGAATCCCATAGGGGCTTTGAAAAGCTCTGAGCTGCTCCTGGGAATTAAGAAAGTCACAAACACAGGTAGGTGTGTGCACGTTCCCAAAATTGTGCACATGATTAGGAAAGATCTGAAAAGGCCCTAAACTCTCACCTCTAGCTGATCTAGAGGTTCTATGCAAGCAGGAAGTGAAGGCTAAGGCAAAATTGTAAATTATCTGGCTAAGCATTGAAATAGTGCCCCAACACACAGAGAAAGCCCCTCAGCAAAGACCGGGAGATTTAATAGTTGAGGCATTTAAGGAAATCTCTGTCCAACTATTAGTGGATCACTCTGCTAACCAAGTAGAAACTTAGGTGGTCACACATGACTTCACAGAATTGACGCAGAAAAGTCACTAAATAAACAAAAATAACAACACATGACAACACTGAACCCTGGGAAGGAGGAAGAATTTGATTTCCAGAATTGCCACATTATATTATTTTAAACATTCAGTTATCTACAAAAAATTATGAGGCAGCACCAGTTTGCATTCCCACCAACAGTGTAAGAGGGTTCCCTTTTCTCCACATCCTTGCCAACATCTGTTGTTTCCTGAGTTGTCAATTTTAGCCATTCTAACTGGTGTGAGGTGGTATCTCATTGTGGTTTTGATTTGTATTTCCCTGATGATAATGAGTAATGAGCATTTTTTCATGTGTCTGTTAGCCAATTGTATGTCTTCTTTGGAGAAATATCTGTTCATGTCTTCTGCCCATTTCTTGACTAGACTTTTTGTTTTTTGGGTGTTGAGTTTGATAAGTTCTTTATCAAGATTTTGGATACTAGCCCTTTAACTGATATTTGCAATTATCTTCTCCCATTCTGTAGGTTGCCTTTTAGTTTTGTTGATCGTTTCCTTTGATGTGCAGAAGCTTTTTATCTTGATGAAGTTCCAATAGTTCATTTTTGCTTTTATTTCCCTTGCCTCTGGCAATTTGTCTAGTAAGAAGTTGCTCTGGCCGAGGTCAAAGAGGTTGCTGCCTGTGTTCTCTTCTAGGATTTTGATGGATTCCTGTCTCACATTTAGGTCTTGCATCCATTTTGAATTTATTTTTGTGAATGGTGTTAGAAAGTGGTCCAGCTTCATTCTTTGCATGTTGCTGTCCAGTTTTCCCAACACCATTTGTTGAAGAGACTGTCTTTTTTCCATTGGGTATTCCTGCTTTGTCAAAGATTAGTTGACCATAGAGTTGAGGGCCCATTTCTGGGTTCTCTATTCTGTTCCATTGATCTATGTGTCTGTTTTTGTGCCAGTACCATACTACGTTGATGACTACGGCTTTGTAATAACAGCTTGAAGTCTGGAATTGTGATGACTCCAGCTTTGGTTTTCTTTTTCAAGACTGCTTTGGCTATTTGGGGTCTTTTCTGTTTTCATACAAATAAGATTAAAAATAGAACTACCCTATGACCGAGCAATTGCATTAGTAGGTATTTATCCAAAAGATACAAAAATAGTGATTTGAGGGGCACATGAACTCCAATGTTTATAGCAGCAATGTCCACAATAACCAAAACATGGAAAGAGCCCAAATGTTCATCAACTGATGAATGGATAAAGAATACGTGGCATATATATATAATGGAATATTACTCAGCCACCAAAAAGAATGAAATCTTGCCATTTGCAATAACATGGACAGAGCTAGAGTGTATTATGCCAAGTGAAATAAGTCAGAGAAAGACAAATACCATATGATTTCACTCATATGTGGAATTTAAGAAATGAAACTGATGAACATAGAGGAAGGGAAGAAAAAATAAGATAAAAACACAGAGTGAGACAAACCATAACAGACTCTTAACTATAGGGAACAAACTGAGGATTGCTGGAGGGGAGGTCGGTGGGAGGATGGGGTAATTGGGTGATAGACATTAAGGAGGGCACTTGATGTAATGAGCACTGAATGTTATATGCAACTGATGATCACTAAATACCACCCCTGAAACTAATCATCATCATCATCATCATCATAATTATGAGGCATGCAGAGAAACAATGAAGTATGGCCCATACAAGGGGAGGAAAAAAGCTACCAATAGGAAGCTATCCCTAAGGAAGCCCAGACATTGGATTTACTAGACATATTCTTTACATTAACTATTTTAAATATGTGCAAAGAACTTTAGTCTAAAGACTAAAGAAAATATGAGAATGATGTCTCATCAAATAAAGAATGTCAATAGAGACAGAAATTATAAAAAGAAAGCAAAAGAAATTCTGGAATTGAAAAATACATAAATTAAAATGAAAAATTCACTACAGGAATTTCAACAGGAGATTTGAGCATCCAGAAGAAAGAATCTAATAACAGGGTCCCAAAATACATGAAGCAGAAACTCTAAGAATTAAAGAAATAATTAGCAAATTCAACAATAATAGTTGGAACTTCAATATCTCATTTCCAATAATGGATAGGACTAGAAAGAAAATCAAGAACAAAAAATAGAATACTTGAACAATACTATAAACCATGTAGATCTCACAGACATCTATAGAACTCTGCACACAACAATAGTAGAATACACAGTCTTCTCAAGTGCACATGGAACATTCTCCAGGATAGAACATAGGTTACATCATAAAAGAAGTTTCAATAAATTTAAAAGGATTGAAATAATAGAAATTATTTCTCCAGTAATAAAAGGACATTTGAGAATTCAAAAATATTTAGAAATTAAGCAACACACACCTTTAAAAAGAGTAAAAGAAGAAATCACAAAGGAAATTAGAAAATGTTATACTTAGGTACAGTGTGATACACATAACACATAATAAATATTTATGAAAAAACTGAAGACACAACAAACCCAAACTTAAGGAATACAACTAAAACAGTGCTTGAGGGAAATTTATATCCATTGTATTAACCAGGTTCTCCAGAGAAACAAAACCAATAGGATATATATAAGAGGAGATTTATTACAGGAATTGGCTCACAGGATTAGGGAGGCTGAAAAGTCCCCAAATCTGCCATTTGAAAGATGGAGAATTAGAAAAGCTGGTGTTATAATTCAGCCTGAGTCTGAAGGCCTAAGATAGAGGCCAGCTAATGTACTAAGGCAGGAGAGGATGGATACCTCAACTCAAGCAGAGAAAGTGAATTTGCCCTTACTCTGCCTTTTTGTTCTATTCGCTCAAAGGATTGGGTGATACCTGTCCATGTTGGTGAAGGCAATATTTTTTATGCAGTTTACTGATTCAAATACTAATCTGGAGATACCTTCCCAGACATGTCCAGAAAAAATGTTTTCCCAGCTATCTGTGAATCCTCTAGTTCAAACTGATACATAAAATTATCCACCATGCCTACAAATGCCTATATTACAAAGGAAAAAAACAAACAAACTTCAAACCGATAACCTAACCTTTACCTTAAGGAACTATGAAAGAATAAACTATACTAAATACAAGCAGAAGGAAGAAAACAATGATTATTGTGGAAATAAATAAAACAGAGAATAAAAAAAATAGTCAACAAAATCAAAAGTTGGTGCTTTGAAAAGATCTACAAAATTAAAAATTTACCTGGAATAACTGAAAAGAAGAGACAGCATTCAAGTTACTCAATCAGGAATTAAAGAGGGAATATTACTACTTACTTTACAACAATGACAACAAAGGAATTAAAAGGGAATGCTATGGACAACTACGTGCCAACAAATTAGGTAATCTAGATAAAATAAACAAATTCAGATAAAGACAGAAACTATCAAAACTGACTCAAGAAGAAATAAAATTTTTGAATAGACCTTTAACAAGAGATTGAATTAGTAATCAAAATATTTTCCACAGAGAAAAGCCAATGAATTCACTGGTGAATTCTACTAAACATTTAAAGAATAATTAACAATAATCCTTCACAAACTCTTTCAAAACACAGAAGAGAAGGGAATACTTCCTAACTCATTCTATGATGCCAGTATTATCCTGATACCAAAAACAGAGAAAGATATAACAAGGAAAAAAATCTCTTACGAATACACAAATATCCTCAGTAAAATACAGCAAACCAAATCCAGCAACATATAAAAAGGATAATGCATCACGACCAATTGGGATTTATTCCAAGAATGCAAGGTTGGCTTAATATCCCAAGGTCAGTTAATGTAATATATCAATTGTCAATAGAATAAAGTATAAAAACCACCTGATCATCTCAATAGATGCAGAAAAAGCATTTTGCAAAATCCAACACCACTTAAACAAAAGCATTAAACAAACTAGGAGTAGAAAGATACTTCCTTTTTTCCCCGTTTTTATTTAAATTTCTTTTACTTAACATACAGTGTAATATTAGTTTCAGGTGTAGAATCCAGTGATTCATCACTTACACACACCATCCAGTGCTCATCACAAGTGCCTCCTTAATACCCATCACCCATTTAACCCATCCCTTTGCATACCTCCCCTCCAGCAACCCTAAGTTTGTTCTGTATATTTAAGAGTCTGTTTTCTGGTTTGCCTCTCTCTCTCTCTTTTTTTCCCCTATGCTCATTTGTTTTGTTTCTTAAATTCTGCATATGAATTCAATGGGGGAAAGAACTGCTTTTTCAACAAATGGTGCTGGGATAAGTGGATATCCACATGCCAAAAAAAAAAAAAAACGTTACCTTACCTCACACCATACACAAAAAATAACTGAAAATCAACCACATAAAAGCTAAAACTATTTACCCCTGGGTTTTCTTCTAAGAAGAAATCTTTGTGACCACAGATTAGACAAACATTTCTTAGACATGATACCCAAAGCCCAAACAACCAAAGAAAAAACAGATAATTAGACGTTGTCAAAATTAAAAACTCTTGTGCTTTAAAGGACACTATCACATGAAAAGACAACCCACAGAATGGGAGAAAATATTTGCAAATCATATATTTATCCAGAATAAATAAAGTACACTTATAACTCAATAAGAAGACCAACAATCCAATTTAAAAATGGACAAAGAACTTTAATAGATATTTCTCCAAAGAAGATACACAGATGGCCAACAAGTACATAAGAAGATGCTGAACATCACTAGTCATTAGGGAAATGCAAATCAAAACCACAATGAGACATCACTTCACACCCACTAGGATGAATATAATCAAAACAAAAACCAGTAAAATGTATTGGTGAGGTTGTAGAGAAATTGGAAACTTTCTATATTGCTTCTGTAAATATAAAATGGTAGAGCTGCTTTGGAATACAAGGTGATAGATTCTCAAATAGTTAAATATAGACTTACTATATGACTCAGCATTTCCACTTCTCAATATATACCCAAGAAACTTGAAAACATACGTTCATACAAAGCCTTCTTCAAAAATATTCGTAGCATCATTATTCCATTATTCCTAGCCAAAAAATGGAAACAAACAAAATGTCCATCAATTGATGAATGTACAAACAAAATTTGGTATGTAAAAACAGTGGAACATTGTCTATCCATATAAAAATAAAGTACTATTATATGCTAAAACATGGATAAACCTTGAAAAACATCGTACTTAGTGAAATAAACCAGGCACAAATACGTGTGGCTTATAATATAGATGACTTATAAATGCAATTACATCCAGAATAGGCAAATACACAGAGACAGAAAGATTAGTGATTTCCAGGATGTAGGGAGTGACTGATAGTTGTTATGGGATTTCATTTTGGGATGATAAAAATGTTTGGGAAATACATAATGGTAATGTTTGCAAAACCTTGTGAATTTACTAAAAATCACTGAATTGCATATTTGTAAAGAGTGAATTTTGTGGTATGAGAATTATAATTCTATTAAAAGAAAAGATTCAGTGGTTATATCCATCCAAGCAATGTGAAGAAAAATTTCTAATTAAAATTTATATTTTTCAACCAAGTTGCATAATAATATTAAAAGAAAATATGAAGTCAATGTGTTGATATTTTACAGTTACTTTGAACATTTTCCTCCCCGGCTAGACTAATTTTTCCATGACATCTAAAATAAGGACTAAATTTCAGGAACTATGAGATTCACTATCCCTTCATAATTTATTCCAAATTTAAGCACAGAATGCCTAGCATATTATCCAGCTTACTAAATTTTCTAGGATTAGCATTCTTTGTCCAAGAGCAGTATATGCAAAGTAGGCCAGTAGGCTAGAGATGGAGGGAAGAAGTGGAGTTCAAGTCTGAAGGCAGTCTCCTGGCAAAACTCACTCTTCTTCTGGGGAGGTCAGTCTTTTTCTATTAATACAGTCAACTGATTGGATAAGGCCCACTCACATTACAGAGAATAATCTGTTTTAGTCAAAATCTACTGATTTAAATGCTAAGCTCATCTAAAAAAAAAAAAACCTTCATAAAAACATCTAGAATAATGTTTGACCAAATATCTGCATATTGTGGCATAGCCAAACTGACACATAAAATTTAACCATCATGGGCATGATATGATAACAAGAGTGCTAGACTCTTATTCTGGAATTCTGAGTTCCCCTTCAACTATCTCTGTTATTCTCAGCAAGGGACTTTGCCTCTCTAAACCTCAATACCTTTATTGTAAAATGTGAGGAGATACTGAAATTTAGTATGCAGAATAAGAAAATAAGGGTTGTGGGGGGCCAATCTGACCTACCTCAGCTTTTCCCCCCTTAAACTGTACATCACATGCCAGTGAGTGCCCTAAGGCTAATATAGAGAAATCAGAGACGGTATTGATTTAAAATACCCAATATTTGCTGTGATCTACATGGCTGTGGGATATATTGAAAGAAATCTACTAATACTTTCAGGTAACCTAAATTCTGAATAATAGTTTGTGTTTGTATATGTATGTATGTGGGCATTTATATATTTTTGCCTTTTACATAGACAACGCACAATGGAAAAATATAAGAAATATATAGATTATTTCACATTGTACTCTGTCAATGACACCCTCAAAACTTGTGCAACAGAGTGTTACTGCATCTTTGAAAATCCTTCCCTCTTCACTTAACCCCAAAGAAAAAGAAATTATAAGTATGTCTTCATTTTGTCTCTCTCTTGCATATCATGCATCCCCAACTATAGACGCTTCATCTAAATGTCTGTGAGTGTCTCCCCTAAAAACCATGTTCCTAAATTGCCTCTCTACCTCATCAAAACCTAATGAACCTATTAATGGTTCATTCTTGCAAGTTCTTGCTACCAAGGATGTGAACAGGCAATCTTGTTATCAAGATTCAATTATTTCTAAGTGAAAACCACCATGTACCAACCACTATGCTGGATTACTTCAGTTGTTAATGGGTATAAATGCTCATCAGTCAACCTCATCAGGGCTCTTAACACTCCCTTGAAATAATTTTCCTTACACCTAGTCAGACCCTTCTTGTAGTCTCTAAAATGGTTACTTCTCACATTACTCACTTTTGTTCATCTGGATACCTCATGCCTACTCACCTATTTGAAGTTAATAACCTGAATTTATACTCTACTGAGAAGACAGAGACCATCAGGAACTAACCTCTTAAACTTCCCATTACAAACTTCTACTGATCTACAGTAGCATCCCACATTATTTTTTTAAAGATTTGTTTATTTATTTGAGAGAGAGAGAGAGCGTGTGCATGGGGTGGTAAGACAGAGGGAGAGGGGGAGCGAGTCCCAAGTAGACTCTGCACTGAGCATGGAGCCACAGGTGGGGCTGGATCCCACGACCCCAAGATCATGACCTGAGACGAAACCAAGAGTCTGAAGCCAACTGACTGCACCGCCCAGGCGTCCCAATCCCACATTATTTTCATCTCATTTTAGGCAGAGAGGCGTATTTCTTGTTTTTCAAAGCCAACCCCTGCCCCCATTCTTTCTACCTCCTCTGGGAACTTGGCCCATCACCATTCCCTTCTGTTTCTCATATTTTTTTTTAGTATCTTTAATCTCTTCCTCAAAATACAACCATACTTAAGCAACTCTTATCCTTAAAAACAAAAGGTGGGGGGTGAGAGGGATGGGGTGGCTGGGTGATAGACACTGGGGAGGGTATGTGCTATGGTGAGCGCTGTGAATTGTGTAAGACTATTGAATCATAGACCTGTACCTCTGAAACAAATAATACATTATATGTTAAAAAAAAAAAAAAGGAAAAGATAGCAGGAGGGGAAGAATGAAGGGAGGGAAATTGGAGGGGGAGATGAACCATGAGAGACTATGGACTCTGAAAAACAAACAGGGTTCTAGAGGGGAGGGGGGTGGGGGGATGGGTTAGCCTGGTGATGGGTATTAAAGAGGGCACGTACTGCATGGAGCACTGCGTGTTATATGCAAACAATGAATCATGGAATGCTACATCAAAAACTAATGATGTAATGTATGGTGATTAACATAACATAATAATAAAATAAATAAATATGTAATGTAAGTAAAAAAAAAAAACAAAAGGAAAATAGTTTCACCTAAGATGTAACTCCAAAAGCTTCCACTTGCAGCCAAAACAGTTAAGACTTACCCTTCCACCTGAAACAACCACAAAACAAACAAAAAATAAGAAACAGACATTCTCGGGCGCCTGGGTGGCTCAGTCGTTCAGCGTCTGCCTTCGGCTCAGGTCATGATCTCAGGGTCCTGGGATCGAGTCCCACGTGGGGCTCTCTGCTCAGCGGGGAGCCTGCTCTCCCTCACCCTCTCCCTCTGTCTGCCGCTCTGTCTACTTGTGCCCTCTCTCTCTCTGTCAAAGAAATAAATAAAATCTTAAAAAAAAAAAAAGAAACAGACATTCTCAAAACATTGGTATGAGGTAGTGAAGGTCAGTGGACCCTAAGAGATGGGAAACAAATAAAGCAAGCCCTAAAATTGTGATGGTTGCCCTAGCTACCGCCATGACAGAGGACTGGAGGCTGAGGAGCAGAAAGGGAGAACCCACGCAGAGTCCCTGAATGAAGACAGCTGGGACTGCAGAGAACAAGGCAGCTAGAATTCACAGAACAGAGTACGAGGAAGAAGGGTGCCTGGGTGGCTCAGTCAGTTAAGCGTCTGCCTTCGGCTCAGGTCATGATCCCAGGGTCCTGGGATCGGGTCCCACATCAATCTCCCTGCTCAGAGGGGAGTCTACTTCTCCCTCTACCTTTCCCCCCTGCTCGTGATCGCTCTCTCTCTCTCTCAAGTAAATAAGTAAAATCTTAAAAAAAAAAGAGAGAGAAAGAAGGGGCCACCCAGGGAGAGAACGTAGAGACCTGCAGAGGGTCCCCCTGGAAGAGTCAGCTGATCGGCAAGAGCGTATGAGGAAACAACCAGAGGCTGAAGGAAGAACCACCAAAAAAGATTAAAGGGAGCAGTGCCAGGTCCTCACCCAGGGCCAGGAACAAGACCTGCTCCAGCCAGACAGGAAAATCTCAGAGTTCACAGGGCATTGGGTTGAGTGCTCATAAGACTCCTGCCCCAGTAAGGGGAATGATTAGCCCTAGAATGAACACTGCTCTGATTCCTCTACCAATCTCAAAAGGAAGACCAAAAAGGAGTACACCATTTCCAAGTAACTTAACTGAATCCCAGAACAAAGACGGACAGTATTTAATAGGAATACAAAGATATCCAGCACCCAACAGGCAAAATTTACCATGTCTGGCATCCAAACCAAAGTTACCAGGCATGTGAAGAAGCAGAAAAATGTGACCCATAATTAAGAAACAAAAACAGGTGAAAACGAGCCAGTCACAGAGCCAACATGCTGGCTGCGCCTGCTTCCCCTTGCCTCCTTAGAGGCTGCATCCACCAAGATGGAGACCTGCTCCAGCATCCAAATTTCAGTAGAGACCCAGGATAGTCATCCTCCTCACATGGGACGGTTATGTTCTTCTTAATCTGCAGAGGTACTCAACTCTGGGATACTCCTGCCTGGAGGAGACTCTGAAGAACTGCCGGGAGCTTCAACCCTACTCAATATTCAGTCTCTTTTCCAGTCCTGGCCCACACAGGTATTTGTCTTGCTTGTGAACACGGCTACGTTTTTCTAGTCTTCTATTTTTGCATCTTACCTCTTATGACCACATGTTTGGAGCACAAAGGAAACTTCAAAATGGGATCTTACCAAACCATCTCAACTGGAAGTCCTCACCCATTCTGTCCTGAAACGCCTCCCCTGCTTTCAGTGATGCTACTCTCTTTTGGTTTTCCTCTCACCCCTCCGATTACTGTCTTTCGTTCTCGGAATCCTCCTTCTCTGCTCACCCATTAAACTTTAAAGGGCTCCATTCTCTCCTTAGTCTACGATAAAAAGTTTAATCTGAGGTTTTGAAGGTCTGTGATCCCCTGAAAGTTTATAAAAATTCTCATTTTTTTTTCAATCAGGAATAAAAGTTACAAATGGTATTTAAAGCTAGATGTCATTTTTATAAGAAGAAATCCTGTTGCTGGGATGTTTATAACAAATGTAATTCTTCAGTTATTTAGAATTAGCCCTGGGGTTGTGGCAAGTATAGTATATGAAAAGTAGACAGATACATAAGCTACATTTGAAAACAGGAAATATTCCTTAGAAGTTCACTCAGTTAATGAGAAATGTAATTGTGTCTCTGTAAGTGTTGATAGCAGGGTAGAGTACATAGGAATAAACTGAGCTGGTTAAATGAAGGGCAAATTATGGGTTGAGTGTGCACCTCCCATTAATTATGGGTGAAAGTTGAACTGTGTTCATGTGTTTGTGAAGGTTTTCAACCATCACATATTTAAGTAGTGCCCTTCAGAAGCTGCTCAACACTGGGGATGCCCAGATGAACAAGACAGTCTCTGCCTCCACTGAGTTTACAGTTTGGTCTTTCATTCTCTTTTTAATTCTGTCTTCCCTAAAGGAAGTTGCCTGAATGTGGCAGTCTAAGAAGGAATGGGGGCAGGGTGATGAAACAAGGCAGGAGGGTACCTTACATTGTTCTGTTTCCAACATCTTCAGGGAGTTCTGCTTGAGAATCAAACCTAAAGAAGAATGTAGCAGGGTGGGTTTTTCCCCAGCAAGCTAATTGGCTCATTATCCTTGCTAATTGGGCAGAGCAGCACAAATAAGCCAAGGGGGGTAAAAATCAAGAAAAAGTGGTCCCATTTCCTAAAACCTTCCTGTTTTCTGATCATTTATGAGAGCTCATTTTAGAATTGGAAGTCAGAGGGGCTTGGGGCTTAGGGAAACAAAGTTTGTATGTAAATAAGCCAGGTCCCTCTTTTACAGAAGAATTGATTAAGGGACTGGTTGACAAAATGTACAGAATCCCCACTCTCTGACACCACAAAGTATCTATTACATGAGAACTTCCTTCTGGCGCCAGGAGGCATTTAGTTTTCACTTGGGTGTTCTATAGGGGATGAGGCACTAGGGGTGGGGGCGGGAGTGGAAGGTGGGAGGGTTACGAAAATGAAAGCAACTCTGAGTAGGGGGATAAGTCTATTGGGAGAGGGGCTGTGAAAAAAAGAAAATGGGACGCTAGGAGAGAGGATGGGGACGATATATGTGCTGCCAAAGAGAGAACGAAGATGGGGAAAATAACATTATAACTAACCTTGAACAATGGTCTACAGTTTCCAGGGGTGCCTGAACACTGGGCAGTCTCTGGGAAGTGGGCTATACATAGAGAAACAACTCCGAGAAGGTGAGCAAGCAAGCAGCCCAAGGCCACTCAGCTGATGGATGCAGAAATCTAATGTCCACGGCAAAGGGGGGCTCTTTCTAGTACAAGCCACATGGCAGGATGTTATTCTCCCCTCGGCTAACTCCACAATTAACAAGGCTTGGGACCACATACTGGAGACCAGAGCTGTGTGCTACATTTCAAGTGATGTTTTGGTAATGGAATATTTTCACACTTCCAAAGTACTGCCGATAAACACAAAAAGAAAAATCTGGCACACAAGTTTCTTAGCTTCTGCCCAAAAGTGAAAGGCCGTCTCAAGGTTTTTTTTTTTTTTTTTTAAATAAGATTGCTCTCAGACTAGTTCATCCCTCAGCATGCTCCAAATCAGTGAGGCCCAGGGACTCTGCAAACAGAACTCATTCTTTGGAGGACTTCACCACAGGGCTTTTTCTCCGAGGCTGGTGTGGCTTTACTCTGCTAATGGGGCAAAGTCATTAGCAGGAGATACACAGCGTTCCGTTGGCGGAGGAGTTTACCCTTTGATGTTGGCTACCTAGCATCCACAGATACTGCTTTCAAAAAAAAAATCTTTTCCCAAAGCCACGTGCATTTTTATCTGTCAAAACAATCAATGAGGATTTTTTTTCTTCCCTCCTGAATGGCAGAGAAAATCGGCTCTCTGAATCTTATCACCTTCCTCCTCCCCTTTTTCATTCTTAACCCCGACTTTTCTACCATGAGCGTCCGCAAACCTGAGGTGTCCAGGCAGTGGCCTCTCTACACGCTAAGGCCTCTTGGGGTTCCAAGGAGGCAAAACTCTTGCCGCAACTTTTGGATAAATAAACCAGCAGCGGAGGACTGATCGTGACGAGGCTAACAGAGAACTTCTGCCGCCCATTCCGAGTGTTCCCACAGGCGCCTGACCACGTGGCTGGCGGCGTCCAAGTGCGAGGCGCTCCTTTCCTTCCGGGGTTGGGAGTGTGGGGACATCCCGGACGACCCGGGACAGAGGCTGCAGAGGACCTGCAGCTGGGCCCACGGCTTCGTGTAGTCGAAGAAAGAAAAGCCAGGGCCTGCCGTGAGTGAGGGTGACCTGACCTGCCTCCAATTGACCGGCCTCCCCCACGTGACCCGCCCCATGTGACCTGCATGCCACGTGACCTGCACACCACGTGACTCGCGCGCCATATTCCGAGCTCTTTCAGCTCCCTGGTCTAGGTGTTCTGTTCTTTAAGTACTGCTGCTCAGAAAGGCTAATGAACTAGGCCATGGTGCTCGGGGTGATGTCTCCAGGGTGTCCATTCCGCCTGAGGAATCAAGCCCAACCCTTCTCCAGGGCTAAGGCTTCCGTTACAAAGTGGGGCAGAAATCCCAACCAGAAGTTTCTCAGCGTGTTCTAGGGCTGGCTGGATGAGATGAGGTTGAGTACACGCGGTGAGGCGCCGGGAAGATGAGAGGGATGGGGGGGGGGGGGGCATACCTAACGTCACGTGTGCTCCCCGCATTACCATGTTTTTTTCCCATGTGTTTTCTGAGTGGGCAGGAGTTGGTCTCACCAACACCTGCCACGGTGAACAGTAGACACTCAATGTATAGTTACATAGTTAATCCCTGACATTTTCCAAAAGAAAATAATGTGAGCTACATATGTAATCCTAAATTTTTAGTAGCTGCATTATAAAAATAAAAAGAAGTGGCTGAAACTAATTTTAATAACATTTCTTTTAACCCAGTATATCCAAAATGTTATCATCGTTTGACATAATTTTTAAAACATACTAATGAGATATTTTACATTCTCTTATTCATGTTGTCTCCAGTATCTGGTGCATAGTAAACACTACTGTAGATGACTAGCCACACTTCAAGTTATTGATAGCCTTATGTGGCTAGTGGCTTCCAGAGTGGCCAGTTGGAGACTCTTTGTTTTTCTAGATCAAATGTATGGGCAATTTCTTCAGCCAACCAGATAGCTCAGAATATCAGGAGATTTTAGGAAGATACCACCCAGAAAGTCACATGGGGAGGGCTCTATCCATTCAAATGCATTCCCACAACAATCATTTCTTAAGCATTTACTTAGTAATGTTTTGGCTTGGTGTTCACAGAAGGTGGTTGCAACCCCTGCTCTCCCTAAACCCTAAACCCACCTGACCTGCCCAGCTTCAGACTTCCTCACCTAGTATTTACCGAAGAGTCCGAAGGGGCAGTAGCCATAAATGGCCTATTTTCTATGGTCTGTAATTATTAACCCACCTCATCCTACCTTTTTAGAAAACCTGTTTTAGATATTTTTAATATTATAAAATATTTCAAATATTTAAATATTGCATTTTAAAATATTTTAATATATTAAGTGCCTTTTCTGTGTTACATCTGAGTGTGCTTTCACATACACTGCAATCTCATTTAATCCTTTCAATAACTCTGATTTTGGAATTTTATACCAGTTTTCAAATAGGGAAAGTGAGGATTGGAGAAGTGCTGTGACTTTATGGTAAGAGAACTTGGAGAAAGAAAAGGTTTCTAATGCAGGCTGATCCATTTTCCCTCAGTGAGGTCTCTTACAAGATCTATGGGAAATGTCAGGTGATGGGATTATGTACTTCAAACCGTAGAATTTTTCAGTTAAAGCAAAATGAAACATCCTGGTGCCATCTAAAACCCAGAACAAGTCCTGGGGTACAACTCCTGACCTGATACTTATTAGATGTGTGATTTTGGGCAAAAAAAATTCATAGTAATAAAAATAACTAGCATTTATTGATCTTCTTCCATGTATGGGGCTGTGGCCCAGGTAATTACTCATATACATCCTCTTCCTTATGAGACAGATAGCTCATTTTATAGATCAGGAATCTGGGCCTCAGAAAAAGTAAATTGCCAAAGGTCATACAGCCAATAAGCAGGAAGACCAGGATTATAAGACATTATTAAATGTACTAATGTTTATTTTATAATATAACTTTAAGCCAACCCACTCCCTATTGCATACTTAAAAAGCACATCTAAAAGAGCTTCAAGACCATTAATGGATACCATAAACAACTACAAATCTAAAAGCATGGACAGATAGGAACTGTTTTCAATATGCTTTTTAAAAAAAATACAAAAATAAAGCCTTTATCATTCATTTGCAATGTATGCTAACTTGCCAAAACAATTAAAACAGCCGAGCTCTCAGAAGAGATAATTATACTTGCACAGTTCAGCTCATGGGGCTGTTGTATTGAGAGAGAAGGAAAAGTAAAAGCATGTTCAAAGTGTAAAGAGGTGACAAATGTCAGATACTGCAAACATGTTTAAAGCAAACTGCAGTTATATATCTAATATAAAATGTATTTGATGATACACTCTAATCTTTATTGGGAGTCTGCAACTTGAAAAAGAATAGTAAAAGAATAAAAATATAACTAGAAAGAAATGGAGGGAAAGGAAAGATGAAAGAAAGATAAAAGAAAATAGTGAAGAGAGCTGTCTTTCTTGAAAGAGAACAGAGGGAGGGAAGAAGGAAGAGAGATACTGAGGAAGGAAAAAATGGAAAGAAGGAAAAATAGAGCATTAAAAGAAAGAACATAAAAGAAAAAGGGAAGGAAAAAGCTATGAAAAAAAATAAGCATGAGCTGTTGCGGTCAGTCAGTTCCTTCAAGAAAAAGAAACTGGCCATGACCTGCTTAGTGTTGAGGCTGGGTACGGTTTTTTTGTGACTGTTTAGAGAAAATCTAGCACTTTCCCCACCATTAATCTTTTCTAAAGAACGACTTTGTTCTGCACCTGTATAAACAATCCGGATTTTTAAAACCTGTATGCCTGCCTCTAATGTGTGAGACTATGTATTTATACTGATAGATTCAAGTCATCAATAGGTGATGCAGAAAGCTAGCCTGAAATCTCCTTTTTACATCTTTCTGCTCCCCCTTCTCACTTTTTTCTCCTCCTTCGCCAGCCTGGTACACCTAAAGTCAAGTTCGAGTTCAAGCACTCCTATAAAGAACTCTACATTCTGCCCAATACTCC
This sequence comes from Halichoerus grypus, assembly GCF_964656455.1. Classification (NCBI taxonomy): domain Eukaryota; kingdom Metazoa; phylum Chordata; class Mammalia; order Carnivora; family Phocidae; genus Halichoerus; species Halichoerus grypus. Next base: position 59,770,935 of record NC_135716.1, read on the forward strand.
CTGCATTTTCCCAACCCAGAGAGAACTGAAAGTGAGCAATATTTTTACTCAACTGATCCCAAAAGGAGCCCCTCCCCCATCCCTCAACAAAAGGACAAAATATACAGGGAGAAAACCTCTGCAAATGAGGGTGACCAGGAAGGGTTGTGTGAAACATCCCCCATGAGGGTGGCCTGGCCTGGGAGATGAAGGTGGAACCGCTGCCTGAGTGATGAAGTCAGCCCGGGCCAGCCACCTGTTGCGGCACTTCAGGCACGAAGCCGGGAGTATCTGTTCTGCTGAGGAGCTGGTGGAAGGGAGCCGGCCCAGTGGCTTCTGCCCACTCTGTCCTGGGCTGACTGCAGATTTGTTTCCTTGCACTTTTGCTCGGTTTGGGAACCTACGCACTTTTAGGGAAAGGACGAGTAAACACTTAAGCCGGGTGTGAAGATTCAGTTTCCTCATTGTAAAACGGAAGGATCACACCCCAACCTCATGGTGATTATTTTGTTGTTTTCTTTTAATTCCTCGGTGGGCAGTCATATGGTGCCTAGCCCAGTGACTGGCCCATAACAGCCGCTCAGTAGCTGGCCATTGGTGTCTGCCTCCAAAGTGAAGTACCCATCCCCAGACCACATAATTGCAAAGATCCTTTGAGTTAGAAAATGAGACTGCAGTTTGGTTTTGTTTCCTTTGCGGGGGGGGGGGGGGGGTCACAGAGGGTTTGTATTTGGTTGGCATAGGACACCGTAATTCTGGATGCTGTTTTGTCGTTTTTATTTTGGAAGACTGTGCTGAGTTAGCATTCTGCATTCAGGAGTGTGCTCTTCAATACACAATCTAAAATAGTAATCCATTCCCTAGACTATAACTCAAAGAATTGGGGCAAGATCCTCTATCTAATGCATTGTGGTATTAAGAACAAAATCGAGCACGAAATTCTCAAGACAGTGGTAAATAGCAAATATAACAGCTTGTGGTGTGTGGCGCGGGAGGCGTGTAGCGACTGGAATATCGAGGGGCCAGGGATGCTAAACACGGATTTCCACTCCATATTCTACTTACCAGCCTGGTGATTTGGGATCCTTAAGTATCTATCCCTGCGGCTTAGCTTGAAGTTCTGCAAAGTGGAGATAACATTTAAGTCACAGATGTTGTTTGAAAATGGAACGAACCAAGGTAGTAAAAGTGTTTTGTAAATCATAAAGCCATGTTATAGGAAAAGGAAGAAGAGGAAAATAGGAGGTTAGTTAACTGTTGCGGATTGCTCGGAGTTGTTTGCTTGTTTTGCTTTTACGCTTTTGTCAGGCAAGCCTGGGGTAGGCAGTCATACATTATGCGTTATGAACTTGGGAAATAGAGTTCCGCTGAAAAGACTGAGAGAGAAGCAGAGGTCGCGATCCTGGGGTTTCTAAGTGTCTGGCAATCTTCGCCCTCGCTAAGACTAGTTGGGGGTGGAAGTAGGGTGGGTACAAGGTCCCCTCCTTCACTCTCTCGACGCACACTTCTCTCTCACTGACGATCTGAGGGTCCGACGGACCTGCGGCCCCAAATCTCAGCGGACAGAGACTTCCCTTTCCCCGCCCCCACCAACAGATCCTGAGTGCAGAAAAACGGTTCCCACCCCTTCCACGCCCCCGCCCCACCTCTTGCCCCCCTTTCCAACCCCCTCTTCTTTGCCCGGGTGGTTTGTTCCGAGGAGTACAAATAAATAGTGCTGTCAAAAGGCGCAGCTCGCGGTAGTGCGCGCGGAGCCTGGGCGGGGGAGCCCACTTCTCGGCCGCGCTCTCCCGGGTCAGCGGCAGGGCTCGCTCCCGCGGCCCCGCGCTTCCTGCCCAGGTCTCGAGTCTTCCTCGGAGTTCTGCCCGGCCCCCGCCTCCGCCAGAGGGAGCGGAAGGCCGAGACCGCTAGGCTGGCCTGCGGGAGGAAGGCGGGCGCGCGTGGGCGTGGGGGACGTAGTGATGTCCACCGGCTCGGTGAGCGACCCCGAGGAGATGGAGCTGCGGGGGCTGCAGCGGGGGTACTCGGTCCCTGCTTCTAAGAGGCCGCCCCTCCGCGGCGCCGAGGGCAGCTACATCTCGCCCAGTGACAACTCGTCGGCCGACGAGGAAGACCCCGATGGCGAGGAAGAGCGGTGTGCGCTGGGCTCGGCCGGCGGCGCGGAAGGCTGCAAGAGGAAGCGGCCGCGAGTGGCTGGGGGCGGCGGCGGCAAGAAGCCCCTCCCGCCCAAGGGCTCGGCCGCCGACTGCAAGCAGTCGCAGCGCAACGCCGCCAACGCCCGCGAGCGCGCCCGGATGCGCGTGCTGAGCAAAGCCTTCTCCAGGCTCAAGACCAGCCTGCCTTGGGTGCCCCCCGACACTAAGCTTTCGAAGCTGGATACGCTCCGGCTGGCTTCCAGTTACATCGCGCACCTGCGGCAGCTGCTACAGGAGGACCGCTACGAGAACAGCTACGTCCACCCGGTGAACTTGGTAGGGGCACCGCACGGGGGGCCCGGGGCTAGCGGCTGGGAAATGCTCAGAGAGCTCCCGAGCACCAGGCAGAGTCAGGCCGCGGGGAAGAACCTGAAAGGGGGGTTCTGGAATGGGTGGTGAGGAGTCCAGTTTACTTTCTCCCAACCAGGGGAGGGGCCAAGCCACGTTCTTGGAGAAGAACCTTCCACCCTTCGGTGTTTCTTCATTCTGATCATTGTACCTGGTACTTCGCCCCGTGGCAGCTCTTCGGCTAACATCCTACGTCCGGGGTGAATCTGGGTTCCATCTGCATCCACTGCCCGGTTGCAGATTGAATGGCAAAATCTCTCTTGCCCAAATTTTCCAACTAAGAGTCTGACCTGTTCGATTTAACAAGCCCTACTTTCTAAAAGGAAAGAGGGAAGGCCGAGCTCTATTTAAAAGCCTTTGGATTTTTAAAAAAGTTCTTGCAGAATATGAGAGGTTTCCCCAAAAGGGATTTGTCTGGAAAGTCCCTCTCCGACCTGCCAACTTTCCCGACTTGAGAAAGAACCTATTCCAGTTCCTACTCAGAGTGGAGGGCTGAGTGTCTGTGTGTGCGTGTGTGTGCGCGTGTTGGGGGAAGGGAATTAAACAGACAAAATCCCAAACTTAAGCAAGTTTCACCGAATCATCCTGAGGGCAAAGACCACGAGGAAGCATGGACAGACGTCTCATGTCTCACGCAATCAAATCCAGTAAAATTAAAAACCTAATTTAGAGAGAAGACACCCAAATTCCCAGAACACTGATAAAATCTGAGCTACTAAAAGCCAGGGATATTCCAGGGATATTCACTTAGGAGAACGGTTTCTGTTTGAGACAGTACTTTCTCCTCCAGTATCTGACGCTCTTTTTGATTTTACAGACATGGCCATTCGTGGTCTCAGGACGACCCGACTCGGACACCAAAGAAGTTTCCGCAGCCAACAGATTATGTGGGACCACCGCTTAGATCGAACTCACTTGCTGGGATTATTGTTGAAGCGCCTGTGTTTGGGGGCCACGGAGAGAAAGGAGCGTGAGAACCCCCAGAGAATGGAGGGAAGTTCCATCGGATTCTCCTAAATTCTCCTAGGCAGCCCCCCACCCGAACTGTGAACACGACAGGTGGCGGGTGTTGGGGACAGAGCCCGAAGGGTTGGCCGCCTGGCTGTCATCGCAGGACGCCTAGGGCTGCCGGCTGCTGCGGATCCCAGCGACGACAATTTGCTTCTCCAAAAAGAGTTTCCTTCTGTCTCTGCAGCGCGGAACCAGATTCAACCTCGGACTTTAGCAGTGTAGACTAACCCAGCGCCAAACCGCCTAGGAGTTAGTTTCCCGACTGAGCCAGATCTCTGTATATGATGGCACGGCTCTGCACCGCACAGGCAGGTTAGGGTTAGGCAATGGTTAGAACGTGCTCTGGATGATTGGCTTTAAAGACAGCAGTCTTCACGCGAGACCAACATCGGGGCATGTTTTTAAGTTGCAAAGAGAGCAGAGTGGCATACCTGGGCCAGGTTTGTACCCCACAGGGCAGCAGCCTCCTAAAGGAAGGGGCATGTCCTCTCGGCACAGGGAGAGATGGAGGCACGCTTTCCCAGACCACCGGGCCCGGGGTTTGCCCGGAGCGCTCCAGGCGGTTCTGTCTCGTGGCGGCAGTCAAGCCCTTCACTCCTCCCAGGCTCCCGCCTCTTCCGAGCCTGGCTTCTGTCTACCCTCCTACCCACCTCCCGGTCTAGACAAGAGCCTCCCACCCCCGCAGCCCCCACCCAACCAGGCTCGGGTCTTCTTCGGGCCTCCCTCTACTCCTTCCTCCCACACCTCCTTGCAACACCCCTCCTCCGGCTCCTGGCCATCCCCAGCTGGCCTCGGCATCCAAGCTCGGGTCGCCCGCTCCTCCAGTACAGCCTCCCAGCGCCCACGTTCTTCCTTGCTGGAGGAGTGCGCTGGGTGGTCCGCTAAGGCGGCTGGGTACCTAGGGACCCCGCTCAGGGGAAATGCGCCGCTGTCTCTAGGCTGCACTACCACAGTAACTAGCAAATGTAAATAAATTTATTTTTGTATGAATAATAAAACGCATTGTGAAACCTGAGTGGCCCTGGGCGCTGTCAGAATGTGGTCTTTGTTGCCCTTTACCTAGTTTGGACGGAAGTTCTTTTAAAGGTGCCTTCTTAGCCTGGGACTGGGATTGGTTCTTTCTCGGCAGAATGGAGCTGATCCCATTTGGATCACTGCACTTAAAAGTGTAACTCTCATTACTTTCTATTATTCTGATTCTTCTGGAGGCCAGGGTTACTGGAAGGCAAGAACCCGAGGCTTAGGGGCTCCTGGGTGGCTCAGTCCTTAAGCGTCTGCTCAGGTCATGATCCTAGGGTCCTGGAATCGAGCCCCGCATCGGGCTCTCTGCTCGGCGGGAAGCCTGCTTCTCCCTCTCACACTCCCACTGCTTGTGTTCCCTCTCTCGCTGTGTGTCTCTCTGTCAAATAAATAAATAAAATCTAAAAAAAAAAAAAAAAAAAAAAAGAACCCGAGGCTTAGTGCGCCTGAAGAGTGTTTTGGGGCTAGGGCCAGGTTGAAAGGTGTACGCTCTACAAAGTAATATAGGTGCACATCTTATTTTACACACACACACACACGCATACACACACGGTGCTTTCTCTGGCTTAAAGCACACTCCAGTCCTTAACAATTGCAAGTCATTCAGGAACCCCTACAGCCCACACACGGGAGTGGGGGGTGGGTCTCAGGTCCAAATGGCAGAATAAAATCATAATACAAGGCACCAAGTTGTGTTTCAGTTGAGCTTTTCTTTTTTTCAAATAATGTTTATATAGGGTTTTTAACGTACACCATCTCATTTTCCTTGTTATTTTTTTCCATTTTCACTAAAATTTTCTCTGGAAGTAATAACCTGGGCAACCATTATATGGTTTTTTAAATGCCTGTCTTTTTTAAAAGCTGCATTCTCTTTGTAGAACATTTAGAAAATTAGGAAAAGTGTGAAAGATCAAACTACCTAAACAACTGCCCAATTTGGGGTGTGTTCGTTATTTTATAAAATTGAAAGGCAGTTTTCTTGACCAGAAAGAGAAAATACAGCTGGAGTTTAGGAGGTGAGAGGGAGGTGTGTGTGTGTGTCTGGGGGGAGCATGATTTCCTGTTTTGAACTAAACTAAACCAAAACTCTGGAGAACTGCTTCCTGAGACCATTTTCTTGGGCTTTCTTCATAGGAGGAGGGATCTGGCCCTCAGGATGGAATCTTCAGCAGCAGAAGTGGGCTCAGGGATATGCTAGTTGGTTTCTGTGGCATCAGGGGCTCCCTGGTAAAAGCAAACTCAGGAGTAACTAGTGACAGGAAACCCTAGTGTGGTGGTTTAAAGGCACTTAGGCCCCTTGGTAAGTTCTGGGTGGCGGCTTCTAGGGGGTGGGGAAGTCTCCTGGAGACCAGCTCTCAATGTCTTTTCCAAAGCTTCCATCAAATGCGACCCTTTTCAAGGGAAGGACACAGTGTAGTATGTTGTTAAGGTGAACCTGAATGTCTACAGAACCCCACCTGAAATTCAAGCTCTGCCACCCACAGACTAGTGGCCACGTGCAACCTCTTTCAGCCACAGTTTCAGTATCTACAAAATGGGAATAATAATAGTGCCTCCTGGGGGAAAATTGTCATCAGGAATAAATGTGATAATATTTAAGAGACCCTTCTCGTAGGCAGTAAGCAGCATCCTAAATGTTGATTCCTAAAAAAAGTGGGGAGGCATGCTTTGACAAGGGGGGCACTTTATAAACAGGTGAGGCATTTCAGGAATCCAGTCTTTAAGATTTCGGGCCCAGCTTTAAAATGCCTGGGTTACAACTGTAAAACACAAGTGTCCCACAAAAGCAGACCAGAAAAAGGGGGGGGAGGCTATATTTGTAGTAAGTACAGATAAGAAGAAGCATTTGAAGAAACAAGAAAATATTTGGGCAAATTTTCATAAATAAAAATATATAAATACTTCTTTCTATAAATATATCCTTTTAGGGCACTTCAGGGGTAAACTTTCCTGCCCCTACTCTGTCCCCACTCCCCACACTGCAGTGATCCTCTTCACTGATTTACATGTGCAGAGCGTTGTATCCTGCAAACTCATTTTTACTGCCACTTTATAATCCTATAATTTATAGAGAAAAAAAACATTCTTAAGAATTATTTTCACTCCCCAGTTTCTGTAAAAAGTCCAATGCCAAGAATTATGTGATTAAAAAAGAAGAAGAAAGAAAATCAATTTCTAGTAAGTCTCAGTGGATCCGGGTAAATTGCTCAAGCTTCTGGACAAAGGTAGCTGTTGGGAGAGGGTGAAAGAACCCCGAACCAAACTTTTCTTGATTTACCACGACCATTGTGCACACTGAGTGGTAGAAAGGCATCCCATTCCTTAATTTCTTTTTCCTTCATTTTCCTGTAGGAATTTGGGTTGAAGAAATAGGAGTTGGGGTTGGGAACAGAGGAGGCTAAGAAAAAAAGAACAAAGTTTCTCTTTTGAGTTATTTCAATTTGATTATACTGCTGTATAAGAGAAGTTGAGCAGAAAAAAGTCTAAGAAATATAATGTAAAAGGTCTTGAATAGCAAATAAAAATGAGTAAATTGAAAAATACTCTTCAGGGGGCTTTTTGAGAGACCAAAGCATTATTATTAGTGATACTGACTCAATCAAAGAGAACAAAAAATCCCCTTTCACAGGCTCTTCCTAAGATGAATATTTTAAAAGAAATGCTTTCGGCACTGTAATCTTGAAACACTTAGGCGTTTCTCTTGGTTGTGGATGATGAATTGATTTTGTGCATATTCTTTTGCACTGGGCTTCAAGTTACAACTTCGCTTGAGTCCGATGGCTCCTTCAACAATTAGTGACATTGACCATCACAATTTACAAAGGAGATTTTTTTTATAGGTACAGTTTTTCCGCCGGTGATAAATGCTTCATAAGTTAAAAAAAAACCAAAACACTCCCCTCCATAAAAAGAACTGAGTGATACACATCCTATTTTAATAGGCGATAGGTAAATAGCTTGGCTACTAATTTTGAAAAAAATATTAAAGCAATAACTGAGAAAGTCATTTTAGCAGTGTTTGGAAGAGCAAAAACAGATAAATTAATAATTGACTTCTCACGGCCAAGCATCTGACTTCTGGGAAAAGTCACTAGAAAGTATGGACTGGGACTCCCTTTGTAATTGAGAACCTGGCTACTTTCTTTTCACTGGGCACTTACCCACTGAGGGCGCCCTTGCTTACATTTTTGCGCTCACCACCCACCATTCATCTCCTTTTCTATTCTGTTCTGCCCTGTGTATTATTTTTCTTCTCTCTCCCACAACAGTGGTAGGTGAATCTATGATGCTGAAAAGGTCTAGAAAGTCTCCAGAACCTGAAATCCACCTGTACGTGTAAACACTAGCACTAAGGTAGGAATTATGGCCGATGATCTCCGCCCTTGTTAGTTCTATTATCACCAATATAGGTTATGGACCAACTTTGGGATCCTTCATTGCTTGTGGTAAAGAGGTTCATGGAGCAGTTAAAAGCGGTGGCTTTCTGTTTGGTGAAAATATGATATCTGTATTGACTGATACTGATAATACTGATTAACTTACAACGTATAACTTATTACTCTTAGCAGTAGAAATGGGGAGGGGTAGGGGGCAAGGAGCAAGAGGCTTTTGTCTTTTACTTTTCCTTGTGTGCTAAAAGAGTTTATATATTATTTTTGGAATTTAAAAAAACTTGTATTTTTAAAGATTGCAAACCACTGGGTCAGATGTAGCTGGTTGCAGTCTAGTCCCACAATTTTGTAACTCCGCAACCTTGGGCACTTTACCGCTCTTCTATGAGACAAGAATAATATACCTTACCCCAGCGAAAACGGATTAAATGAGATAGTTCTATTAGGCACTTGAGAAATGCTCCATAAATGCTAATTTTTAAAAGTTGTATTCCCAGTTTTCCTTCTTTCCTGTAACAGTAGTTCAGGTGTCCTTACTCCTCATCCGCAAATTTGTCCCATCATTCCCCTTTGCCACTGCTGTCACCTTGCTTTTTTATGCCACATGTAATTTTCCTAAAAGATCTTCCTTTTTTTGCCACTAAGGAGACATTTTCTTTAGTTTCCTCTTGAAAAATAGAGATCACAACACTCAGCATCAAAAATCATCTATGGGATAAAAAATAAATTCAGGTAGTGCAAGATAGACTAATGGATTTTGATGTAATAGAATACAAAAAGTTCATTGATGGGCGCCTGGGTGGCTCAGTTGGTTAAATGACCTGTGGCTCAGGTCATGATCCTGGAGCCCGCATCGGGCTCCCTGCTCAGCTGGGAGTCTGCTTCTCCCTCTGACCCTCTCCCCTCTCATGCTCTCTCTCTCTCTCTCATTCTTTCTCAAATAAATAAATAAATAAAAATCTTTAAAAAAATTCATTAATATGATTTCAGATTCCGCATTTCAGCCCACCTTTCAGAAACTATACTTGTGGAGTCTTGGCATAATATCAACAAATATCCGCATTAACTGAAACGGCCATTAATAGGCTTCTTCTCTTCACAACTCCACATCTGTGTGAGGCTGGATTTTCTTCATATACTTTAACCAAAATAACATATCACAAGAGATTAATGTAGAAGGCAGGAATGAGAATACAGCTATCTTCTATTAAGTCAGACATTAAAGACATTTGCAAACATACAAAACATCACCATTAAAATGTGTTGGAGGACACAGTTATTTTTCATTAGAAATATGTTTGTTACATTCACATGTAATTAGTTTATTATTGTTTTTTAAATGAATTAAAAAAATGTTTTCTCTCGGTTTTGATTTCGAATCCAGTAAATATCAACAGATATAAACCACTTAAACAAAAGCTTTTCAGGGTCTTTAATAACTTTTAAAAGTGTAAAGCAGCCAGAGACAAGAAAAAAATTGGGAACCACTGGCCTGGGTAATTCCTAAGGTCCTTTTCATTGATAGGATTCCATGTGTTCTTGATCATGTGGCAGTCCAGCAGGACAGGAGCAAGTAAATCATGTCAAGCTTGGATATAGGAGCAAACATTTGATCAGAAAGATTTGCTAGAGAGGTTAGGATGGTAGTGACTTAGATGGGGCAGACATTCCCCATGCAATATCACTGGAGTCTAGCCAGGCAAATCAGCAGGGCCAATGCTTGAGCTGGTGTCATATAGACTACTCCCAGGATTTCTAACTGTTTCCTGCTCTTTCTGCCCCATTCTCAACTCTTTTAGGCCCTTGTGTTTTAAGCCTTTGTAGCCTCAGGGCTGTATCTGGCTTTCAACTGAAAGGGAAAATGGTGCCCGAAATTTGTAACTGCAAAATCCCATTTCTTTTGTCCCTATATTCATATTCTCTGAGGGCGAGGTTAGAATCTTAGCTAGATCCTTAGCTAGATTAGAATCATTGTCCTAATGAAGAAATTTATTTAAGGAAACATGGGAATCATTTCCACTGATCCTCAATAAAGAATTTTTTATTTGTAAGTTTGCCAAGTGGCAGACAAATATATTCCTGATAATACTGATTAACTTATACGGGCACAGCACTGAAGTAACTAAATGCCTTGATGCACAAAATCTGAGTACAAAAGAAAGAAAAACAAACAAACAACAAAAACTCTGGGAATCCTCAAATTCTTTGGAAGCAAACATCTTCAAATGCAAAGAAAGGATCCCATAAAATAAACAGTTCAGCCACATGAGGTCCAAGGGATTTGGATGATCCGTAAGGAAACTGTTCCAAGAGCTAGGGAGTAGGGAGGGAGTATCCTTATGCAAAAATGACAGAAACTTTTCTGGCTAAATTCAATTAAGGAACATCTAAATCACAAAGGGCAGTGCTCTAAGAGGTGGCAGCCAAGGCCTCAGGGGCCTGAGGGGACAAGGTGGCTAAACCACGGATAGGGAGAAAAGGAGAGAGCCAAAAAGGAAAGACCACCCTTATATATAATACATATATGAAACCTGCATGTTGCTAGATGTAGGCTGTATGTTTTATCCTAAACATTTTAGGTGTTTCTTACCTGGCACTGTCCCACTGGCTGTTTCTGTGCACAGAACTCTCTGGAAATCTCTTTTATGTGCTTTCATTATAGGTTTTCCCTCAACTTGTGGTGACAGAATAGGATGAGGCATTCTCTTTCTCCGGTTCAGTCATCCTCAAGCAATACCATTACTTTGGAGACTTGGGCAGGAATGTAGTTGACTCTGTTAGTATAGAGGGACCCAGGCACCAAAGATGGTCCCCAGTGAACCAGGCCTCTATTATCCATGTTTTTGTGTAGTGCTGGTCCTGTGATTTGCTCTAACCAATGGTAGGTGGCAGAATTGACTGGCAGATCCAGGTCTAAGCCTTAAGGACTAGAAGCTTCTGTTTTTCCTTATTTGGGATTCTGAACTTCCATGTAAGAAGTCTAACAATCCTGAAGAGACCACATGAAAGAAAAGCCCTGAGACGACACACAGGAGAACTGGGGAGCCCAGCTGACAGTGAGGACTGAGGCCCCAGATGGATGATCCCAGTGGAGCCATTACGGCCAGCTGTGGCCATGTCTTAGTGGAGAGTGAAGAAGGTATTGAGAACAGCCAGCAAGGGTGAGCCATCCCCTTTAGCCCTGTCTTAATTCCTGACCCTCAGAATCTTGAGAGATGATAATATTTTTATCATTTTAAGCCACTAAATTTGGGATCGTTTTTTCCCTCAGCAATAGATGACCAAAACATCTTGTCAAGTAAAATTTCACCTCAGATATTTATCCAAGGAACTTGCTGATCATCTGCTATGAGCCAGGACAGTGGTGGATAAAACAAAGTTGCCTTGCCTCAAAGTGCTCTGAAGGAGGACATGGACAAATGCACCAAAAATTGAAATACAGTATGCCAAGCGCCATGAGAGAAGGCGGCGCTCTGGGAGGAGGGCCACAGAACACACATCCTTGGAGAGTTGCAGAAGGATTCCCTGAGGGCTGACAGGCGAGGTGAGTCCTGGAAGAGCACCGGGCAAACCAAGAGTAGGGCTTACCAAAAAGAACGATAAATACTAGCCTGGTGACTGGGTTAATGTCTAGTATGGTGGTTAGGAGCATGGACTTTTACCACGAGTTTTGGACCAATGTGGGGAAGGGGAAGAGCATGGACTTTTATAAGTGACTTAAAATGACTCAGCCTGCATTTGCTCATTTGTAGAATGAGGATATAATAGAATGTACTTGATAGGGTTGTGGAGATGAAAGGTGATGGTGGATGTCGATTACTTAGCCCAGTGTCTGGCATGGTAAGTAGTCAACAAATGTTGCTCCATTAGTATCCGCATCCACATCAGCATCGCATTGAGATGATCAGCTTTTTCCCTTGGCATGCTTTGAGACAGTGCTAAGGAACACATCCCTGACGATTTAGAGTCCCTTACTTTTCCTTAAATCTGAGCCTTGAACTGCGATTCTGTCTCCGCTCTCCTCTCAAGTGCTTGGCATGTTCAGAATTTTTAAATCTTCAAGGTACCGACTGAAATGACAAGCCACACATCAAGCTCGTATTGGAGTGTGAGAAGAGATTGTTAAAGTCTATTTGCATCGTCAGGACAGCTGGATAGAAAATGTGTAGATTGATTCTATGGCCACAGTAAGATAGAGGGGTTAAAAGCGACACCGAGGAGATGCCCTGATTCAGATGTGCCCGCAGGATGCACTCATGCTTTTCATTCCCTGTGATCTGTCCCAGAACTTGTGCTCTGGAGGGAAATTTAAGACCCTGTGACCAGAACTGTCCAGGATTAGAATTCATAGACTCTGAGTTTCCCCTTGGCATTCAGCCCACCCAATCTGAAGGACACCAGCAGATAAGAATTTGGCACCATGACAGCTATTTTGTGTAGCTGCTTTCGATGTGCACCGCCAAGTACTTGGGAGCCTGCCGGGGTGACAAGCAGACCGTTCTGAGGATCTGACTTGTTGGGTGGCCCTGGCTAATCACTTGCTGTTCCAACTTTGGTTTCTCACCTAAAATGAGCCACCCAAGCTAGATGAAGCCTTAAGTCCTTTACATTTCTAAAATGCTCCAGTTTCTTAATGTGTCTTCCGACCAGCATCAATTATCACTCCTGCCGTTGTTGTAAGTTACAAATAGGGAGGCTTAAAGCCAGAGCAGAAGGACAAAGTCAGCCTGCTTTTAAATGTTTTGGATGAGCTCAAATCCCCTAGGTGTCCTTGGACTTATTATACGGCATTGCTATTTCTATGTGATTTTAGTGTTGACCATACACTTCACTACAGACTCTTCATTTCTATTATAAGTCCTCGGTCTTACCAGGGTACAAAAAAGGCCTCTTTAGGACGCTAAAAAATCAAATAAGCAAAGCCATTGTGGTATTTAAGCTCTTTCCTTCTAAAGGCAGATATTCATTAGCATTAAACACTGATAGAACAAGATTTGTCAGAACTTTTAATAAGCATTCTATGATTGTGTTTGGTTTGACCCAGAATAAAAATTAAGATTGGAAAACATCATATCCAAATAAAAGAATCCCTCAGCATGCATGCATGCATAAATAAATAAATAAATAAATAAATAAATAAGATGGCTTTTTTTTTTAAACTCTAGAAGCGTGGGTGAGAAATATCAAAATTTGGTCTATTGTTTCCAGAACCTAGCGAATTTTTTCCCCCTTTTAGGTAGGATATTTCCCCACTGCTTTCCTGCAACACTTTTTACCTTTTTCCATGATTTCTCAAAATGTACTGTTGGTGCTTTAGAATCGCCACCTTTAAGCCTTTTGCATATCTTGAGATGTGATTCATCTGAGCCTAGGTTTTTAGGGGGCTCCCTGGCTGGTGGTGGGCAGGATGGATTGAAGGCGGGAAGACCTGGGCAGGCCAGGCAAGAGAGACGGAGAGCCCAGGTTGAGAGTGGTGGTGGGGATACAAGGGATGCATTCAAGAGACATGTTACTGCTAGCATCAGACTGACTGTGTTATACACTGGACGTGGGTGATGAAAGGCAGGAAGAAATTCACATTGACTACAGGGTTTCTAACTTGGGCCAGACAGTGAACAGCAGACTCATCATGAGTCATCATTTATCACTAAAGTTTAAAAGGGCAAGTTTAAAAGAGTACAGATTTTAGAAATGATGCCATTCATTTAGGAACTCCACTGTCCTTTGGCTTAAGGGGATTCTTATCAAATTTTGTCTTGTTGTAGGGGGTTCAGATTTGAAGGGGGGACACTAATAACTAAAAGCTCAAAGAGAGACAAGGACTATTTGACTCAGAGATGCAAAGCTTGGAAACAGTGTCCTTGCCTGGGTCTTGCATGAGTATGCCTTTTTTTTCTGTCGCTGGAGTGTGAATGTCTTCAGAATGGGAATCATGGGTTTTCATTTTTTATCTTTATGAAAGCATCACCTCCATATGTCTGGTACAAAGCAAGTACTCAGTAAATATTTAATAAATTGTTCTTTTTTTTTCTTTAAAGATTTTATTTATTCATTTGAGACACAGAGATACACAGAGAGAGAGAGCATGAGCAGTGGGAGAGGCAGAGGGAGAGGGAGAAGCAGACTCCCGGCTGAGCCAGGAGCCCGATGTGGGGCTCGATCCCAGGACCCTGGGATCATGACCTGAGCTGAAGGCAGACGCTTAACCATCTGAGCCACCCAGGCGCCCCTTAATAAATTATTCTTAACAGAAAATAGCCATTGCTCCTCTTTGGCTTAAATTATCTTTCTGTTGTGAAATGATGGTGATTTGGCCAAGTCCATTCTCTGGAACCACCTGAGATACATAGTCATCACAGACAACCAGGATGCTGGTATAATTAGTCACTACGGCTTTACAAACTATGTTAATTCCTACTGCACAGAGAGTGCATCAGTTCTGCACAGAATCTGGTGGTTCTCAGGATCTCTCAGACTGAAAAGAAACTTGAATGAGTACAGTAAAGGACAAAAGCTTTAAAATCGGAAGAGACAAATTAATACTGTAACCATGCTAAGTCTCATGCTATACACTTTACAGATAATATTCTTTGAAATCTCTCATTAGACCATTAGTAAGTCTGTTATTCTTTTAATTTACAGATAGAAACCCAGGCTCATAAAGCTTTCGTGACTTTCCGAGGGCCACACAGGACCCTAGTTGGTAGAGTCAGAGTTCAAACCTGGTTCTCGAAAAGACAAATATCATATGATTTCACTCATATGTGGAATTTAAGAAACAAAGCAGGTGAACATAGGGGAAGGGAAGGAAAAATAAAATAAGATGAAAACAGAGGGAGGCAAACCATGAGACTCAACTATAGGAAACAAACTGAGGGTTGCTGGAGGGGAGGTGGGTGGGGAAATGAGGTAATTGGGTGATGGGCATTAAGGAGGGCACTTGAAGTAATGAGCACCAGGTGTTATATGAAACTGATGAATCACCAAATTCTACTTCTGAAACTAATAATACACTATATGTTAAATTAAATTTAAATAAAAAATTTAAAACACACACACACACACGTACACACACACCTGGTTCTCTCTAGCTGGTGGAGCCAGGATTTAAACCTGGTTCTCTCCAGCTCAGTCTGAACCCTTAACCAATCCTAATCTAGTGCCTCCCCAAAGACTTCTCCCAGGTGGAAAGGAAGCTGGTGGGAGAATGGTGCTCCCCAGCAAGGATACTTTAGCCTGGGATGTTAACTTGGGACAGTAGATGAGCCACAGAATTATATCTGGTTCTGAGTGCTTAAAATGGTATGGAAGTGAAGAAAGGAGCCAGGGTCTGTCTGCTTGGCTGGCACTACCAGCTGAAATAACCCAGAGAAAGGCACTTGTCATCTATAAAGAGATCTTTTCTTTTTGGTCTTGCTTTTCTCTTTAGCCCCTAAGGAAGATGACTGGACAAAGGCTGAATGTGTATGTGCTGAGCTAAAAAGATAGCTCTATTCTCACCTGGGATTTTTAGTTCACAGGATTACATACCCCTGGAGAGCCCTGCAATGGAGGCAGGAAGTGGCCAAGAGAAAAAAGCTGGAGGGGAAAAATGAGGCGAGGAGGGCCAGAAAAAGCAGTGACTGTGGGCCGTTCTCACCACAAGTGTTCTCCCATGGTTTCCCTACTCTGACTAGAATAGCCTATCAGTTTGAGATGTGTGTAACGGATACTTGTTTAAGCGAGTTGAGAGACAACCTTCCACTAGGAACAGGTATTTCGCTATTTTCCATCTTCACAAGGACAGGGCAAGAGATAGTATATCTGAATTCAGACATAGGAGAATTAAGGTAGACTTAATGAAACTGCCTGATAGTTTTTCTGACGACCTGGGATTAGGGGTTAGGACTTTGTAGAATTAGGGAGGAACCAGTGGTATAGATTTCATAGACTCAGAAAGCCATAACACTTTAGATCCAAAAGGTGTCTCATAAATAATCTACTTTGTGTTCATCCTAGTATGCTAATAATAATGAAAAAGAAAGATGAATCTAAATGCTTACTGTGATTACCTGTCTATGGGTTGCTAATTACAAATTATAGTCTGCAAACTGCATAACTTCATTGGAAAGGTTTATGATATGAGCATGAGAACAAATTACAATTATAATAATGATAGTCAAAACCAAAATAATCTATTCATTTTACAGATAAGGAAAGTGAAGCTGGATCTTTGGAAATTGGATATGGCTTCTCATCTATCTGGGATTAGAAAAAGACTCTGCTTGAAAGTTTGGCTTTCATCCTTATCATTCAAGGTCATTTCCAATCTGTCTTTTACAGGCTGGCTTGTCTTTCCCTCCCTTTCACCCTTTCTATGACTTCTTCCCTGACCCGCAGAATCAATTCTATTTCATTTATATTCCTACAACACTTTATATATGTCTTCATTTAAAAAAAAAGTTTTAAAAATAGATGCTCAGGAATACAAAGGTGGTTTTAACGAAGCAAATCAATCCATGTAATATGCTACATTATAACAATGAAGGAAAAAATCCACATGATCATCTCAGCTGACACAGAAAAAGCCATTGACAAAATCCAACAGCCTCTCATGATAAAAACATTCTGAAAACTAGAAAAAAAAGGGAACTCCCTCAACATCATAAAGGGTATTTGTGAAGAACCCACGGCTAACATCAAACACAGTGGTGAAAGACTGAGCTTTCCCCCTGAGATCAGAAACTAGACAAAGATGACACTTTTACCTCTGCTATTCACCATTGTACTGAAAGTTTCAGCCAGAGAAATTAGATAAGAAAAACAAATAAGAGGCATTAAATTAGCATGGAAGACTTAAAACTATCTCCACTTGCAGATGACATGATTCTATATATCCATGAAAGAATCTACAAGAATCCACAAAAAGCTACAAGAGCTAATAAGCAAATTCAGCAAAGTTGCAAAGTACAAGATGAACGTAAAAGTCAGTTGTGTTTCTATACACCAGCAATGAATAATCTGAAAAGAGAATTAAGAAAACTATTTTTCCATTTTCTACTTACAGTCTCATCCAAAAGTATAAAGCACCCAGGAATAAAGTCAACCAAGAAGGAGAAAGACTGGTAAGCTGAAAACTATAAAAACACTGCATAAGGTAATTAAAAAACAACTAAACAAATGGAAAGACATCCCGCGTTCATGAATTAGAAGACAATATTGTTAAGATGTCAGTACAACATAAAGTAATTTACACATTCAATGCAATCTCTATAAAAATTCCAGTGGACTTTTGTGCAGTAATGGAAAAGCCAATCCTTAAATTCACATGAATTTGCAAGGGACCTGGACTGGCCAAACAATCTTCAAAAGAAGAACAAAGTGGGAGGATTTACATTTTCCAATATCAAAACTTACCACAAAGCTACAGCAATCAAAACAGTGTAGTACTGGCATGAGGACATACTTACAGACCCCTGGATTAGAATTGAAAATCCAGAAATAAACCTATACATCTATGGCCAATTGATTTTGACAAGGATGCCAAGACCATTCAATGGGGAAGAGTGATATTGGGACAACCGGATATCCACATGCAAAAGAATGAAGTTGGACCCCTACTCCACACCATATACAAAAATTAACTCAAAATGCATGAATGAATTAAGTATAAGAGCAAAAACCATTAAACTTTTAGAAGAAAACATGAGTAAATCTTTATGACATTGGATTTGACAGTGGATGTAACATCTAAAGCAAGGGCAACAAAAGAAAAAATAGATCTATTTGGCTTCATCAAAATTAAAAACTTTTGTACATCAAATGATATAATTAAGAAAGTGAAAAGATAACCTAAAGAAGATATTTTTAAGAATGGGCAAAAGACTTGAAAAGATATTTCTACAAAGAAGATATACAAATTGACCAACAAGCATATGAACAGATGCTGAACATCATTAGTTATTAGGGAAATCCAAACCAAAACCACAATGAGGTACCTCTTCACACCCACCAGGATGGTAATAATAATAATAATAATGATAATGACAATAACAAGTGTTGGTGAGAATGTGAAGAAATTGCAACTCTCCTACACTGCTTGTGGAACTGTGAAATCATTCAGCTTCTGTGGAAAAGTTTTGCAGTTTCTTAAAAAAACAAACCAAAAAAACCCAACAACATAGAATTACCATATGACCCACCAATTCCATTTTAGGATTGCAAACAGGTACTCAAACAAGTTCCTGCACACAGATGTTTATAGCACCACTGGTCACAATAGCCCAAAGGTGGAAACAACCCAAATGTCCTCAGTGGATAAACTAATTGTGGTATATCCATACAGTAGAATATTATTCAACCATAAAAAGGAATGAATGCCACAATGTGGATGAACCTTAAAAACATTCTGCTAAGTGAAAGATACCAGGCACAAAAGACCACATATTGTATGATTCAGTTTATACGAAATATCCAGGAGAGATCAATCCATCAGGACAAAATGTACATTGGTTGGTTGCCAGGGGCTGAGGAGAGGAGAAATGGGAGAAACTGCTTAAAATGGATTTTCCTTTAGAATGATGGAAATGTTTTGGAACTAGGTAGAGATGGTGGTTACAAAACATTGTCAATGTACTAAATGCCACTAAATTATTCACTTTAAAATGGTTCATTTTATGTCATCTGTATTTCACCTCAAAAAAAAATGATTTAAAACAGACAGTAATATATGTTACCCAGTATAAGAAAATAAGAGTGATTTGAAACCCGCCTTCAAGGGCAGTAAATACATTTGTCAATGGACGTTTCCACACTATATTATTTGCTTACATAACCACTGTTTCTGCTATTTGGGGAACTCTCTGCAGCTCCAGTTCTTACCACAAGATTCAATCGTAAAAATAATTGATTAGAAGGAGGCCAAACGTCTGAACTCCAGGCAACCAGTCCCAGCCCTGAAAGGACGTGGTTACCGCGCCATCTGGTGGTCGGTATCTGAGTGGCAGCAAGCCCTTAGCCGGTACATATTAACCCCTGAGGTTAATTTCTGCCTTTTCTTTAAGCTCAAGGGCTTTGGTCACTGGTCATGAATACAAGGATCAGGGTTAACGCCTTTTTGAAGACCTCAAGTTCTAAAATAACAAATACTCTGTCTTATCCTGGGTGCCCTAGGAGAAGCAGAAAGCTTGAGGACTAACACCTTATTAAGAGAAGCAATCCCAGGACAGCAACCCTGGAGGGAAAGGAGGAGTAAGGCTGAGAAGGAGGCAGAGCAAACATTAGGGGGTGCGTATCCACGCTGGCCACAGTTTTAAGACCAGCAGGACGTCCTCAAAAAGGCCGCAGGAGTTACAGGGTTCCCACGTAGTGGTGCCGCCGGTGGGGGTCCTGTGGAGGGCTGGAGGGAATTTCCTGCTTCCTGTATCATCTCCCTTTCCTCAGAGTCGGCCCCCCAGAGCGTCTCCTCTACGCATGCGCTGGACGCCACGTGGGAGCTACCCCGCCCTCTTCCGCCGTGCCAGTCCGCCGTGATGACATCCTCCCCTCTCCAACGCTGTGATTCCCTCCTGGCCTCTGGTCCCCGCCATGAAGACAGCTGTGGAGTGCAATACATTTACTTCCTTGGAGATGAAGCATTTTCCTTTGCAGCCTTCAAAAAAAGCAGCTGGTGAAAGAGGTCTTTCTAGAGACATAACCTTGCTAGAAAGAATCCGAAGCTTACCTGTGCACAAGTCGACATCAGGCACCCCCCCCCCCCCCCCGCCCACCAAGGCCACCATTTCTTCTGTCTGTGGGCCATCTATGGATTCTCAGATCCGTTGTAGCAATTCTGCAACACTGTCACCACTACACCTCTTCTAGAAAGAAACTCTAGGAAGTTACCTACAACTGTTTTATTTATTAATGAGACACAAATGTATAGCTAGCCCTGGTGCCTCGTCATTGTCTCATATTTGCAAGCAGTGTTGTAATTCTTAGAGGACGTTTTGGGGGAAGTGGTTAGTTCAAGGAAGGCCCAAATATGATAATTTCATTTGAACTTCCAACTGTCCTGTGTGAGGTAAATGGGAAAAATTATAATTACCTCCATTTTTCTGTGTTTTAAGAGAACACAGATTCTAGTGCATTTTGGTGTTCTGTTTGCTTTTTCCAACTTGGCTCTTCACTCCAGCCAATAATAATATTATGGATGAAAAAAAGCACAGAAAAAAATTTAATGTATATTATTACACCTTGAACTTTAAAAAAAATTTTTTTATTGTTATGTTAATCACCATACATTACATCATTAGTTTTTGATGTAGTGTTCCATGATTCATTGTTTGTGCATAACACCCAGTGCTCCATGCAGAACGTGCCCTCTTTAATACCCATCACCAGGCTAACCCATCCTCCCACCCTCCTCCCCTCTAGAACCCTCAGTTTGTTTTTCAGAGTCCATCGTCTCTCATGGTTCGTCTCCCCCTCCGATTTCCCCCCTTCATTCTTCCCCTCCTGCTATCTTCTTTTTTTTTTCTTAACATATATTGCATTATTTGTTTCAGAGGTACAGATCTGAGATTCAACAGTCTTGCACAATTCACAGCACCTTGAACTGTTTTAATTAATATGGGGATAGGTGAAATTGTGGTCACCGAAAATGAACACCCATTCAAATCTGAGTCTCTACTTCCCCCTTGTGGTCAATGGTAGTATCACAGGAATGTGGGCCAGCCAGTGAGAAAGAAATGCAGTTTTTCTGGGAATCTGCTTGTGCTGTGGTTGTTACAGGCACAGAATTTAATTCTTTCATTATGGCTTCACTTCTCTGAACTTTCAGATTCCACCCCAGGAAAATGGAACGAATGTGAGAGTCTCCTTGAGAGAGTAGCTGTGAGCAGATAAAGCATGAAAAGAGCTCTGTGCCTGGCTGGAGGTAAGCACAAAGGGGAGTTCATGCCCTCATCTGCTAAACTAGAAGAACCTCAACTAACACACGAAACATAAAAGCTTGTAACTGAATTAGTCCAAATCTTATTCTAATTTATTTGATTCTCTGTTAAAAATGCACACATCCTGTGGATTTTAAAACCTTTTCAAATTAGAAGTAACACATCTAAACACTGTGGTTTTTATTGCTAATTTCTTAGGAAAAAGAGCTCTTCAATAATAATTTTGAGGTTTCTGTCTTTGAATGTAAAAACATTAATTTTATTTTTCCTTCTATTGTAATCTGGAGTCCTGGCTCCCAGATTTTTTGGATTTCCCAGAAGAAGAAATTAACAAAACAGAACAAAACAAAACCCAAATGGGGTTGTCAATTTTAATTTCACCAGATCAGACATTTTAAAAAGTCAGTTTCTAACTATCATCATGATTTAAAACAGCAAGAGCATTTTAACACTTAGGGGAAAAAAAGTAGGAAGGATGCTATTTCAAAAGGAAGGGTAGTGTTTTCAGTTGGGAAACTTACTGCCCTGACTTTTTTTTCTCTCACTCCGATGGCCATAAGGAACTTTCCTCACAGGTGGTCGGCAGTCGTAGGTGACCATTTAGAAACCACTGAGTGAAGGCAGAAGCCAGGTGAATTGGGTTATTTTCCACGCTCACCAAAATTAAGGTCATCTGGATATGTGACAGGATACAGAGTGTAAATGTGGGAGTATTCAAAGATTTCTCCCCCCTCCTTGGCCACTTTCTGTTAATCTGTTTTGCAGGCTCACCCTCTTCTACCTGTTTCTGCCCACTGGTACCCAGAGCCCAATTTAATTCCTAGGATGATCATTTGAAGGCATGAAGAGTTCATCACATTCATTCTAAAGGTTTTTCTTTAAGTTAAGAACCAGTAAGCTTTCATTTGCCGCTCATTTGCCATCACACCCACACTCTGGTGTCATAGTTGCCCTCCCTTGGATAGGTTCAAGTTGGCAGATGTCACTCTCAGCATGCAGTGGGTTCCAGGAATGACATCAGGCAGAGTAGCCCCAAGCCTGCTGCCTTCTTTGCTCTGTTCATGAAATTAGCTCAGGATTGTTTCTGTTGACAAGCACATCGCTTTCAATTCTTATTGATTTAGCTTCATTGTTTTTCACATGTTCCACTGATAACCTGTTTAATCTCTACTTGTACAGTTGTATCTTCTTATTCCTGATTCATAGCTTTGCATGTGTATCCATTTAACATTAAGCTAGCAAAATTAAAATTAGGTTGTAAGTTTTTCAGTTGTGGGCCCTAAGTAGATTAATGTTGGGGTATCCAGCTGTTGGGGTGAGATTCTATTGATTTCTTTTTTTATTATGTTATGTTAGTCACCATACAGTACATCATTAGTTTTTGATTTCTTGAATTTGTTTCCCTATTTGGGAGACTGAAAGAGAATGTTCCCATGTAAGACTCAGATAGCTCAGCAGCTCCAAAGATTAACAGAGAACAGAAGAGGCCAAGTATATAATATCATATACAAGTATATAATACTTTAAATATTTGAAATGGCAAAAAAAAAAAAGAAAATATTTGAAATGGCCTACTCAAAAAAAAAAAATCCTAGGCAATGAGAGTATAGTTGGCTTTTTGATAAAATATGAGTATATTAGTTTCCTAGGAATGTCACAGATTATTACAAACTTAGTGACTTCAAAAAACAGAAATTTATTTATCTCTCACATTTCTACAGGCTAGAATTCAAACTCAAGCTAGCTGAAATATTTTCTTTTTTTTTTTCTTTTTTTTGCCATTTCAAAGCCTTCCTCCAAAGGCTTTATGGGAGGATACTTCCTTGCCTCTTTGAGTTTCTGGTGGCTCATATGGTTCCAGTCTCTCTGCTGGATTATGGGATAATGGGATCACTCCATTAACACATACATGCCTTCTCCCCTTCTGTGCCTTCTCAGGGCACTTAGGGCACTTCTCTGGCACTTAGAATTGGATTTAGGGCCCACCTGGATAACTCAGGATGATCTCATCTTGACATCTTTAATAACATGTGCAAAGACCCTTCTCTCACATAAGGTCACATTTGCAGGTTCCGGGGAGTAGAATTTGGATATATCTTAGGGGACACCATTCAACCCATTGCACTGGGCCCTCCTCTGGCCTAAAGTTCCATGATACCAAGGAACCTGGTTGTTACTTCAGTTGCCTTTTTAGTCTTACTTTTAAGCTTCCTTTATAAGCCCTTCAGTCATCAGAAATTACCCCACAGCTTGTTATACTTTTCTTTTGTACCCGCCAGTTTGCCTAATTTGGCTGGGGTTGGAGATGTCAGATTTCTTGGCACGGACAACACATTTTCTGGGTGGTCTCCAAACAAACTGTCTGAACTTGATCCTAGTGTCTGATCTGTTCACATTACTGAGCAACTGTATTGTGACAGGCGAGCAGTCCAGATCCCGTGCTCATGACGTCATTGTTTAGAGCATCATAGGCGGCATTTATACAGAGGCCTGAAAAGTGAATGCTGTGGATTCAAGTTTTAATCTGACATAAATTGTGAGCTTAGTTCCAGATGATGATCCTTTATTAGTTATGAGTTTTACAAATATCTTCTCCTCATCTGAGGATTGCTCTTTCCGCTTTAAGGATTGATGTCTTTTGATGATCAGAAGTTTTGAATTTTAACATAAGCAAACTTATAAATTATGCAGTAATTTCTGTAAGGCACAAATGCCAAATTTGAGCTGATTTTATTCTTGTTTTTTAAAATACCTTTCCTCCTTACCTTTATTACCGAGTAGCCAATGCCAACTCTTCTAGTAGGATAGTCGGAGAGTTGTCAAGTGCAGTCAGGTGCTTACCCAATGGCTACTGAGTGACCTGCAGTGTTTCCACTTTGAGGAGGGTGGGATTCCAAAGTATGACACGATCTCTAGAAATTCTACACAGTAGCCTTTTCTCTTCAGATGTGGGTTAATTGTTCATTGAGCAAATCATACTCAGCTTTAACTTGGTCAAGCAGCTTCAACCTGGGAATAATGAGGTGGAGTTTCCCATTGGTTATAACCAAAGTGGAAGATACCCTAAGATGAAAAATGCACCATGACCTGAAACATCAGTACAGCTTTTATGATTCCTTCGAGTAGCAAAATGAGTTTGGGAATGGATGGATGATGAATGGACTTTCTCCATTTTGGAGAATGTCCAAATAGACATTCTGTTGAACTTTTAAGATCAAGACCTGAGGTGGGATCAAGAGTTGGATGCTTAACTGACTGAGCCTCCCAGGCACCCCTGTTGAGCATTTTAAATAGATATATTATCGTAGGGCATTGACAATATACTACAAATGTAATTTTGGTTAATTACAAATATATATATTTTTAAGATTTTAATTATTTACTTGTGAAAGAGAGAGAGAGAACACCAGAGAGAGAGAGAGAGCACAAGCAAGGGGAGGGAGGGAGAGCAGAGGGAGAGGGAGAAGCAGACTCCCCGCTAAGCCCTAGGCAGGGCTTGATCCCAGAACCCTGAGATCATGACCTGAGCTGAAGGCAGATGCTTAACTGGCTGAGCCAACTAGGTACCCCTGTTTTGTTAAACATATACATACATATATAATGATTAAAATTATAATGGTTAGCAAATATTGTGTGGTAGCACTGTGCTAAGTGTGTTTCGTAAGTATTTTCATTGAATCCTTGCAATAATTTTCTGAAGTAGAATTAGTTATCCACATTATTACAGTGAAAAACCCAAGATTCAGAGAAGTTAAATAAAGTGTCCAGGGTCACGTAACTGTTGAGTGACCCAGTTGGGATTTAAACCCAGAGCTACCTGACTTTCAAGCTCATGCTTTGACTACCACATTCTACTGATTTCTCCAAAGATTTTCTCCCCAAGGAGAAGTTTTTGTGTATAGCCTTTAGTTCAAAGGAACACTAGGGAAAAGAAAATGTTACATTTTCTTGTCAAAGAAGTTGGGAAATCTATGGACAAAGGGGTAAAGGAAGTACATGTATCACTAGGAAAAGAAGCAAGTCTGCCAGGCAATGTTATCTTCCTAATTGTCTCCCCATGGATCCCTGCTCCTTGTTGGAGCCTGCTTCCTCTCCCCCTCCCACCCTGCTCCTTCTTTGCACCGCTGAAGAAACCATCATTAATTTTCTTTGAGACTCAACACTTGTTAAGTATCCCTGCCTTGCAATTAATAATTTCTATGAACATCAGTCACTGGAGGCCTGACAAGCTTCAGTTCAAAGACTACATCTGTCATGTTTATGAGCTATTTCCAAAAAACAGGAAATAGCTTGTTTTCTCTGAACAGTTGCCCTTGAATCAATCTCCTTGCCAAAAATCACAGGGTGTAGTTGTTATGTGGTTTAATGGATAGAGCACTGTAGTTTTTGCTTCCTGATCCCAAATTTCAATGTGTTTTCACTGGACGATTCACAGACAATGGCTACAGCCATTGATTTTGAGGAAGTGGCCATTAAACGGCTCTGTTAGACCAAAGTACAGGGACAGGGAAATCAGGGAAGTAAATGGGAGGGGAGGCTATAAGGGCTGGAGCAAGAGCAGTCATGTTGACTCCTGAGGACCTCTTTTCTCAGTGTTTGAGAAAACAAAAAAGTTTTGTAGTGAATCATGAATTTCATTCATCATGCATTTTGACACAATAGTTTGATATAGGGTACCATGCTTGACATTAGGAATGCCAAAAGAAACTGACCATGTGCCTGGCATGAAGGAACTCTTCATCTAGTGGGGATGGTGGATGGAATGGAAGCATGAGACAGATGGTATGGCATGGACTGAAAGGAAATGGATTTATATCTGAGCTCCACACACACAAGCTGTGTCATCACAGGCAACCACTTATTTCCTCTAACCCTCACTTCCCACATCTCTACGATTTCATGGTTAATAGGAGGAGTAGAAATAACACATGTAAAGTATGCAACAGAATGCCTATCATGTTATATGTACTCAAAAAAATGTCAGCTATTATTATTACGTGAAGAAATAGTTGCCTTTCATTCTAAGAGGTGCGATACTAAAGGTATGTTTTAGGAAAGTGAATTCTGTTAAGATCATGAAGACTTCCTGTGTCGGAAAATTTGATCTAAAACATAAATGATTACAAGTTTGACAGGCAAACAAGATGGGGTTGGAGATGCATTCCGGAAAGAAGCAACTGCTTAAACAAAGGCATGGAGATTGAAGAGAATTGCATGTCAAAATGCTGATGGGAATAATTTTGGGTTGACAAAGAAGATTTTTAAAACCACAAAGATTATTGTTTTCCAAAAGGGAAGTGCTCTCTGGCAATAAGATTTGACTACTTGTCAAAGGATGGAATATTTTCCACAGTAAGGGAAGGAGGAGGTGGAAGTCCAGACACTCATTGTTCTAAATCTGTAGATTCATTGTATTATTCTCTTTATGATTTGTTCTCTTTCCCTATTTGACTTCTTACCCCCAAAATACAAGAAAAATGTAAAGGTCAAACAAGCAAAGTAGGAATGATGCTGATGTGTTGTCCCGTTTTCCTGAATTATTTCTTGAAAAGAGATGTAGTGGTGAGCTTGGTGAAAGTTGATATTCTGGCGAAAGCACTCATAATTTTTAATTTATTTTTTATTTTTATTATTATTATTTTTTCCTAAACCCATGAAGATTTTAGAACTTGCAATATTTCTTCTGTAGTTACTGCTTCATACCAAACAGTGTCTTGGATCTTAAATGACTTGCAAATGAAATAGCAATTTGGGAGGTTTAGAAAATAGTCCCGTGAGCACAACATAACATCGATTCCCTGCACAAAGTGACCTCCCACTAAGGACTAAGAGTCACTGATTCTCCTGGAGTATTGGCATCAACAAGGACAGACTAACTGCTCTTCTTGTTTATCAGCACTAGAATCTGTTCTGGCTTTAAGATATGAGATGAAATCACTGAAAAATAAAAGAATGAAGCTTCCTTTAATGAGATGGCTTTGAGGACAGGGTTTTCTTGTTAAATTTTCAGCTTAAATTAAGGTTTATGGAACTCCCATTTTTTCGTTTTGTTTTTCGTTGTTGTTTTGTTTTCTGTTTTTTAGAGAGAGAGAGAGAGAGAGTGTGAGCAGGGGTGAGGGGAGGGGCAGAGGGCAGGGTGGGGGGAGAGAATCTCAAGCACACTTCCCACTGAGCATAGAGCTCTATGCAGGGCTCCATCTCATGAACCTGAGATCATGACCTGAACTGAAATCAAGAGTTGGCCACTTACCCTACTGTGCCCCCAGGCACCCCAATCAACTCCTTTTTTGCATTAAATATAAATTATTTTAGCCCTCATTGAAAATCTTCCTGAAATGTGTGAGGCCAGCCTTGTGAATTGCATGTTTGGCGGTACAGGCGAATTGTGTAGTGCTTGAGAATCATTTGATCACACCCGGAAGCTCATTTTATTGAGTTGCAGACCTAAATGGTAGAAGGACAGGCAGTTGGCTTGTCTGTGCATTTCAAGATGTGCCAAGAAATGTTTCTTCTCCTTGTTATGGACTGAAGTTGTCCCCACCCCAAAGTTCACATGTTGAAGCTCTAACCCTCAATGGGACTATACTTGGAGATCAGGCTTTTATGGAGGTAATTGAGGTTACATGAGGTCATAGGGTGAGACCTAATCCAATAGGACTCATGTCTTAATGAGAAGAAGAAGAGACACCAGAGTGCTCTCTCTTCATGCACACATGGAGGAAAGGCCATGTGAGAACATAGCCAGGAGGAGAGGTCTTTCCAGAAACCAACCCTGCTGGCACCTTGTTCATGGACTTCCAGCTTCCAGAACTGTGAGAAAATAGACTCCTGTTGTTGAAGCTGCCTGGTCTGTGGTATTTCGTTGTAGCGGTGCCACCAGACAAGTACACTCCTCTTGATATGGTTATGATGAAGAAAACGATAATAAGGAAAACTATTTGCTGAACAATCACTATGTGCCAGGCTTTGTGCTTTGGCTCTTGACAGATGTCATTTAATCGGGATTATGGTCCTGTGGTGGGCGCTTGTCTTATCAGTTGGCTTTTTCTTCTGACAGGAGAGTTCAAGAAAAATGCTCTGGCTAGTGGCTCTGACCTCCCATTACGTAAGATTTGGGCATTCAAGGAATCATTATCAAATAAAAATGGTTAAATCGTCTTGCTGACTTAACCCACCAGTATGAATCTCCAGGTTCTTCCCAATTAGGCTCAAGGCAATAAGCTTATCACAAAATGAGCATGAATGTTGCCCCTTACAGTCCTTATTTATGCGACACATCTGATGCAAGGGTTGTGTTGTTGAATCAGATGCAAGGCTGTAGAAGCTTATTTTTTACAGCAGAGGGCAGCCCACACCTATGAAAGGAATAGATTTCCCAATAAGATTCCCAGTAAGATTCCCATCCACCCCCACACCCCCTACCCTTCTCAGATCAAAATACTCTGATTCCTTTCTCGCTTCTTTCTGTTACATTTTGTCTGAAAATTCATTACCAAAATGTAAAATTGTGTTGTTAGATGAGTCTCGGTAGAAAATCATCTTGAAGACAAGTATTTTTGATAAAACGAAGCCTGCCAAGGAGCTCTGGACATAGCCCTTCCCTGGAGAATCATTCTCTATTATTACAGAATAATAAATCCTATTTTGTTTTATTTATTTATTTTTTGCCGTAGGCTTTTTTTTTTTTTTTTTAATTATGGAAAGTTTCAAACATGTAGAAAAGCACAGGAGACTTTCGAGCAAATAAAGAAGAGGACCCACCACTTGGCTATATGAAGCAAATTCTGTTAGGTTTTAATTTGCATCTTCAAAGCACCTGCCAACTTGTCCTATTTGCCAGCAAGGTCTGAACGAACACGGTGAATGAAAGAGACATGGAACGGATGCCAGAAGTTTGGAATTATCTCATACCTATCTCGAACTTATTGAAAGATCATGAAGACGTTTACTTACATACATGATAAAGATCACTGTTAGGTCATAAACACAGGGACCGTAACCCTGATTCTGCATTGAAGCTTCAGATTCCCCATCTATGAAATGTGGACTAATAACTGTGCCCACTTCATAGGGTGATGGGGATTCAAGGTGAACTGCATATGAAGCATCTAGCACAGCATCTGGCACATAATAAATGTATAAGGTCATTATTCACTTCCTTGGACTTTGTTCAACTTTTTCATGTTTGAAATGAGGGATTTAAAGGAGATCACTAAGTCCACTATCAATTGAAAAGGCTAAATTGTGTGCCTAACTTTTTATTACTAATCTCCTGATTGGGCTGGAGGTATTGGAGTGGAGAGAATCCTATACTGATTGTGCCAGGCACGAAAGAGACAGTGATAGCACGTGGTATAAATCTGCATTATCTGCCTGGTAGTGAAATATCTCCAGGGCAAAAGGTTGATGACTCTCTTTATCATGTTCTTTCATGTATTTTTCTCCCTGAGTTTTTCAAGAGTAAGGACTATATTGTATTTTTGTCTTCAACTCAATTCAGTTAGAGTCCTTTATTAGGTGCCGAAAATGTATAAGGCACTTGTTAACCACTGTGGGGTAAAGATAAATGAGACACAAATTCTCCCAATAGCGGAAGATAAGATACAGTTACAAATATCCAAAATGTAAGAAAGAGTGTGATGAATGCTCCAAGTAAAATTTGTCCTGAAGGGATAGAGAAAAGCACTAATTGAGATTCTGTACAAATGAGCCTTCAAAGTGGGTAGAATCTGAGTAAGACGAGACGTAGTGGGCATAGCATATAGGTAGGAACAGTCTAGACAGAGAGAAGGGTTCAGAAATTGGCAAGGCCATATTTGTGGTCTGGACTGGTTAAAGCAGGGATTTCAGGGTGGGATGCAGCATGAGATAGAAGTGAAAAGAAATTGGAGCTGGACTGTGGAGGGCTTTGAATGGCAAGGTAAGGACTTTAAGCTTTATGACGAGTTATGAGATCAGAACTTGCTTGAAGAGGCAGTCAGGAAATGGAGTTGGAGAGAAAATAGGAATGGGAGACTGTGTCAGCAAGTGACTTAAGTGGTTTATTCAGAGGGGTTACAGACCTGAATTATAACCATGGTGGCAGAAAGAGGATATGGATGTTAGAGAAACTCTAGGATGAATCACTTATTCATTCATTTCACTAAACACCTGTTCTGACCAGGTACCTGCTTCATATAGGGAACTCAAAGAGAAATCAGAGGATCCCTGATAGGAGGTGAGGGGGAAGATAATTTAGTCACTGCTTTCAATTTTGAAGGTTGCTTGTAATGGTGGTGAGAACCGTGTGGCAAGTGAGGAAACCAGAGAAGTTGAGGATAATAATGCCATTAACAGAGATAGTCAACACTGGAGAAGAGGCCAATTTAAGGGAAGAGGATGAGATAATCTTGGAGTGGAATTCAGCATGTAAATCTCAGTAAGTGAATGAATACATGCCTAAGAATGAAAGAATGCATTAACACATGAAGGAATGGATGGAGGTGTGGGAACTTTGCCACCCTCCATGAGCCAGGTACCTACATACTCTATCATCAGTCATGCTTTATGATTAAATCTCTCTGAGCACAGCAGTCTCTCAGCATTCTAAAACATTTTTGTAATGAAGGGCAAAGGGAGAAGGAAAGCAAGATTAGGAGCTCAGTGTTAACTCTATAGACCTATATCTCAAAATTCAGAATGATAGGATTGGCTGCCAAAATGTCAAAATTTGCAAACAAATATTCACTTTGTGTTTTTATAACATCTTCCAACATTTTTCCAATGTTTAAATCACAGTTCAGTTGCTTTGTTACTTGTTCTTTTTTTCAGTATTTTGGCTTTTTTCAAAAGTCTGATGTTCTGATGTTATGCCAATTCTCTCTACATTTGTGTATGAGTGTGTATGTGAGAGAGAGATAGACTTCATATGGACTGCTTTTTTTAACTGCTTGATTCATTATCAGAGCAAGTTCTGCATTAAATGCTTGTTAAATCATATTTGTCTTATTATGTCAGTCTCTAATTTTCATAATCATCAACGTAGACTTTCCATCAAGAGTCTTAGAGGTGAAGAGTGAAGCTTCCAACCATGTCCTACCACCCTGACCTCTACTGAGTCAAATCGAAGGATTCGAGGATTAAAAAGGATTGAGCTGAACAATGACCACAAACACAGGATGTCATTCACTTTTGGGAGCTCAAGATCCCAGAACAGTACACATTGTCCAATTGTACCCTCAGAAGACTTTTTAGTCAAGGAACAAGCCTGAGCCCTCCACCATCAGTCTTTGAGCATCACATCCTGCCCTCACTGTGGATTTTGAGGCCCTTTCCCATGGAAAGGCTCAGGCCTCGAAGGTGCTGGGAGGCATTGGTGGAACCAGGGTCAGTGCACTGACCAACCTGAGTGGAAGTCAAGCTGAGAAGCTTTGGAGAGTGGCAGAGTATCTGAGAGCATAAAACTCATGTCCAGATGGCCTCGTCCAAAGATTATGGTGTTTCCCCCCATAATTTGGTTTTAAATAGAGGAGCTTTAGAGTTATATCATCTAAACATCTATCCCAGAGAGAAGCTGAAGATGAGGTTTCTGCACTGGATGATAGGTGGCTCTGAGGAGTGATCTTGTCATGGCTTATTCCCCTGGGAACAGGATTCCCTGGCCACCTGCGTGGTAAATAAAGGTGCTTGTCCCAGGAGAAAAGGACAACAGGGCAAGAGACCTCTGTGGACCCTTACTCTCATGGTTGTGAAATTGGAGAGTTATTACCCTGCCCCTACCTGGTTCTGGCTTGGGTCTGTGAGACTGAATTTCAGAGCATTAAGGATCTGGACCTTCTGTTTATGTGGCATTGATTGTGCAGGAATGACGCTGGGGAATCTATAGCTACACAGTCTGTGGCTATGTGGCCAATTGGTGTCCAGTGTCCTTTGAATCTCAGTTCTGACATATTTTGTTGAACACAAAGTTTTGACCTATCATGAACATACAAGGGATTCCCAGAGAACATTCTAGTAGATGAACACCATTACTTTTATAGAGGGGCAGCCTGGCATGAAAATAGAAATTAGAAAAGTCTCTAGCACAGAGTAGGTTTGTGAGTAAGCAATACCTAGATTCTAGCTCCGTCTGCCACCAAATTATCAATGTGTTACAGAATAAGTCATGTGACCTCTCTGGGTTTCCATCTCTACATTCATAAAATGAAATGGTTGGAGGAGTTTTTCAAAGTATGTTTCACAATGCTTGATATAATGCAGATTTCTGGCCTTTACTCTGATAGGCAGATCAGAGCCTCTAGAAGTGGGCTGGGAGACTGAATTTTTACTGGCTCTGCAGGCCTTTCTTGATGCACACAATACATCAAGAACCATTGGACAGGATGATCTCTAAGTTTTCTGTACTAACATAATTATAGGGCAGAATTGACCTGAGACAAAAATAAGAAAGTCACTTTGGACAGATTTTGATTCTCCCCCACTCCCTTTGGGGCATTACCCCATGACAATTCCGGCTTCCTTTATCCTCTACTCTTCCCCTGCAACTCTTCACTCACACTTGCACCATCTAAGCTCAGCCTCTTGGAGCTTGTTCTCCTCTTTTCCCGCCCTCACTGAACCTAATCAGCCTTGGCTACATGTATTTCCTCCAACTCTCTGCATCTGTCAGTGTATGCAGGGATCAGCTTGCTAAAAGCATTTTGGAAAACACTAAATGTTGTGCAGATAAGAGGTGCTCATCCAGTAGCCTTACCCAGGCCAGAAGGCCCATGGGGAGAGGGTGAGCTGAGGGTGCTCTTCAAGCTAGAATCCTAACCCATTACCATCAAAATGCCAGTATTCTAGTGCCAATGGCTCATCCAGGCAAATGAGTCCTCAGGGAAATTTCAGACCC
This sequence comes from Halichoerus grypus, assembly GCF_964656455.1. Lineage (NCBI taxonomy): Eukaryota > Metazoa > Chordata > Mammalia > Carnivora > Phocidae > Halichoerus > Halichoerus grypus. The sequence continues at coordinate 59,803,663 of NC_135716.1, forward strand.
ATTTAGAGGTGGGGAAGGCAGCATTGTGGCAGATGCATAAGGCAACTACTTTTTGGAAGACATGACTTTTTGAGGTTTTTAGAATCTCATCAGTAGGCGGGTGCTCCTGCATAAGATCAATTCTCCTTATAAGAAGTGCACATAATTTATCTACATGGCTTTAGAGAGAGGAGATTCAGGTAAAATATCTTAAACCTGCAGAGAAACTCAAAATACTTGGAGACCAATCCAAATTTTCAACCACCCCTCCCAAATGTCTCAGCTTTGATGCATGTAAAAATGTAAGGATTAAGCATCATAACCAAATATAATTTCCACGTATGCAATTCTTATGTGTTGTCTAATTCTTTTCAGGGTCTTTGAGCCTACAAGTACCATGCACTAGAGACTATTTCTCCTTGTTTCGTAAAGATAAGAGACTCGATCATAAGAGAGATGTTCACTCTGGAATTCTCTTATGAGACTCTCAATTAAGTTGCCTGTGGCATTCAGTACAACCCTAATGGTTGAAGAGAACTCAGAGGATCCCGGTGAGATGCCATAGTCTGAATGTTATTTCCTTTTTATTTAATATACAAACATGAGTATATGATTTTCTTAAAGTATGGACCAAGGCAGTTTGGTGAGTGGTGTGGATGGGCTTGGAACTCAGCAGTTGCACCTTTCTTGGAAAGGCCTACTGGGACAACCCCGCCGGTAAGGTCTATGAGCGACAGGCACATGAGCAGGTAATCACAGGTCTGGAAATGCTTCTGTTTCACCAAATAAATATATTGCATCAATAACAATAACAGCTGCAACCTAATAGTACTGTATGAGCAATAGGTAACATTTATTGAGTGCTTCCTGTGAACCAGGATATGAACTAGGCTTTTCATATATCTAACCTCATTTAATTTCATTTAATAGTGGACACTATTATTATTTTCATTTGTGCAAATGGAGAAGCTGAAATTTAGAAAAGTTAATAGCATCTAAAGTCACCCAGTTATCGAGTGGTGGAGGCAGACCTCAAGCCTAGAGTCTGCTCTCTTAAAATAGTAGGAATTACAGGCAATGAACACTTGAAAAACTAACCCAAATCCCACCATTCAGAAAGAACTGTTTGTAACATCACTCTTCATAGCTTTCCAGGTTTTCCCCTGTGAATGTTACGTATAAAATTTATTATGCATACAGATCTCTCCCTCTTCTATAACCTGTTTTCTTTTTTTTTTTTCATTTCCCAATCTATAACCTAGAAATATTGCTCCGCAATCAGAGGTTTCATGACAGACAGTGTAATAGTCTGCTCGCTCCAGGTCCTCCAAGTGTTGGCAGCAGAAAAGTGCTTACCCAGCACGATGCCGACAGAGCATACAAGCCGATGGTTTTATAAAATGCAAAGCTGGGCACCCAAGTAGATATCAAGACCGCAAAGTCCAACAGCTTTGAAACCTACTCCAGCACATTCTCACATTCCTATATTTTACAGACAAGGGTAATGAGCCCAAGAATTACCGCCCTCCAGCTTCAGGGTAGTGAAAAATGAAGGTTTGTTTTCCAAGTAATGTGATGCCAGACAGCTGGCTCACCAGTCAACAGTGCCAGGCCTTCCCTGAAGGCCAGTGTGGGCCCCCGGCTCCTTCTCACCACCAAATGTCACAGCGCACCCCAAACCAGGGAAATCTGTCCTTCTGCAGGATGTATAACTGTAGGAGGAAAGCAGGTTTTACTGGCTTGTGGTTTCCGAAGCTCTGAGAATGTTGAGTACAGCCTGTGCATTGGCCACCGAAGAACCTGAGAGAAACCACGAGGTTGGAATTGATTAGTTCCTGTTGGTCCCCATCTTCCGCCAATATCGGTACCTGTCTCTTGATAAATAGACACATGAACACAGTCCAAACACCAGCTCCTTGACAGCAAGCAATAAAAATGTGCCCTGACCCACTGAAATAAATTGCACCAAATGGAGTTATTGTTTCCATTTATTATTTATTAGTCATGTCCCATGGAGTGACTGATGAAATAATTTTTTTTCCATTGGAAAATGAATGTATGACCTGTGAAGAATAACTTCACAATCAGATGTAATAACAATCACGGAACAACTGTTCTCTCTGGCTTGGACCAAATCTAATGTTCTCTGTCCCAAGCAAAATTTCCTTTGCAGATTAATGTATCTCTTTGGCCACTTGATCTTTTCTCAATTCATATCTCAAGTTGTCTCTCCCTCCTGTTCCTTCCCTTTCTGGCCACCATACCAAGTTCTCCAATAGTCCCTTCCAGATGCCACAGTTAAAGAGATATTACTGAGGCTGAGAGGTTTGAAAGGAGCCCAGTGGTCCACGAATGGATTTTGAATTAATTCAAAAGAATGGTTACTTCAACACAATATTTTATCTGGAATAGGAAGAAATGTGTCACTTACTGACATGAGCAGTTTCTTCAGTCACTGTCACATTAAGATGTCTGAAGATCATTTTGAAAATTTGATTAATTTGTCTCACTCCCAAAGATGACCTAGAAGAAGATGGAATCATTGACATTTATTGTCTTCTAACATATACTTGATAATCTGGTAGATATAAGTAGCAATATTAAAGATTAATCGAGTGGCAAATACTGTTACTAGACTATTCTTTTAGTCATAGAAGGAAGTGCACTGGGGAAGTACTTGTAAGTTTTTCAAGCTTTTTTGCCATTCAGATAACGCATGCAATACCATCTGCCTTGTTATATTTTATAATGATCAGAATCAAGAGTACCTTAGAATTGTAGGTGTTGGTTAAGTGGTGGCCTCCCCCATGAGTGTGGGAGAATGATGCTGAGTTGCCTTCTAAGGTACATAGTGCTTCTATTGACCTCAAACCTCAGTAATACACTGTGTTTAGCCAGAGTGTTAAATGATTGTCAACCCCCTGCTTAATCATGTCAGTGGCTTCCTTTGGCCATGATGATAAAGTACAAATTCGAGCATGGTTAAAGAATTCATCTCAATCTGGCCCAGGTCATCTCTCCTGCTACTTCCCCTCACTCTTTACTCCCCAGCCATACTGTGAACTACCATGGGTTCTCTTCTATCTGTGTTTGTAATTATACCTAGGTCTGAGTGCAGACTAGCCCCTCCACCTGAACCCCCCAGTCTACCTTTCCTTAGGTCTTCATTTAGAAGTCACTTCTTATCAGATAATTTTCCAGACTACACTAGTAGGTAACCATCATGTGGTGCTCCGTTGGCACCCTGAGACTCTGTCAGCTGTAGTTACTAGAGTACCTGTCAGTGGGCCACCTTTCCTCCTTCTCAGGCTACCTCCCTCTATAGCTATTTCTCTATTCCATGCTTAGCTCCACTGCTGTTCATCTCCTGCAACCCTGGACCACTCTTCCCTATGACAGGATGCCTTTCCCTTGCATTGGCACTAGAAGGGAGGGACCACTAGGTAGGGCATAATTCTTTATGCCCCACTAAACTACCATATAAAGGTGTGTGAGTATCTGAATTTACTGAGGATTTGCAGGGGCGTTAGAGATTTACATCATGGGAGTGTCTGGGTGGCTCAGTCGTTAAGCATCTGCCTTCGGCTCAGGTCATGATCCCAGGGTCCTGGGATCGAGCCCCACATCGGGCTCCCTGCTCTGCGGGAAGCCTGCTTCTCCCTCTCCCACTCCCCCTGCTTGTGTTCCCTCTCTTGCTGTGTCTTTCTCTGTCAAATAAATAAGTAAAAATCTTTTAAAAAATATATATATATATATATAAAAGAAATTTACATCATGGCCATAGAAACCACCTGTGGAACCAAACATTAAACATCCCTGGCACCCATCCCCCTGCTGGGAACTTCTCACTTTTCTTGGCAATTCCAGCCTTCTTCCATGGAGTTGTCTGGTTTCTTTCTTTTTTTAAAAAGATTTATTTATTTGTTTGTTTGTCAGAGAGAGAGCGTGAGCACGCAGCACGTACACGAGCAGGGGCAGCAACAGGCAGAGGGAGAGGGAGAAGCAGGCCCCCCACGGAGCAGGGAGCCCGCTGTGGGTCTCGATTCCAGGACCCTGGGATCATGACCTGAGCCAAAGGCAGACGCTTAATCTACTGAGCCACCCAGGCATCCTGGAGTTGTCTGCTTTCTGTCACCCTACCCTCTCCACATTGTCCTTTCCCCTTTGAAATCCCTCTTTTCTTCTTCATTTCCCTTCCCTTTCCCCTTCCTCCCTCCTTCTCCTCTCTTTTCTTCTCTTCTCTCTCCTCTCCTCTCCTCTACTCTCTTCTCTTCTCTTCTCTTCTCCTCTCCTCTCTTTCTACCTTCCTTCCTCCTTCTATCCTTTCCTTTCCTTTCCTTTCCTTTCTTTTCCTTTCCTTTCCTTTCCTTTCCTTTCCTTTCTCTTCTTTTCTTTTCTTTATGACTTGCTAGCCCGTATGATCCTTTCCATACACAAGTCATGGTTCCATCTACTCAAAACTCAACATCTCAGCGGTCAAGTCCTTATTGGCCCCTGATAGGCCTGTAAAAACCTATATGGTCACTTCTCGACCTCACCTTTCACCACTCTCTGAGACGTTCCCTTCACTCTGCTCATCCGGGCCTCCTTGCTGCTCTCAGGAGATACAGGCACGCTCCCATCTTAGGTCTCTGTCCTGACTGCTGCCTCCACCCAGAACACTGTTTCCCAAATGGTCACGTAGCTAATTTCCTCACCTTCTTCCAGCACTTCACCCTCTAAATAATTGTCTATGGTCATCTGTCTCCTCTCACCAGACTGAAAGCTCCATTGGAGCAAGTCTCTTGGGTTTTGTTTACTGATGGATACCAAGAGTCAAGAGAGTCTAGCACATAGTAGGATCTCAGTAAATATTTGTTAAATGAAAAGTCTCCTGCTAACTCATACCCCTTTCCTCTTCTCACCTTCAAGGTATTTTTTCTAAACAAAGATAGTTACCACCCTAAATGATTTAGGAAATAACTTTTGTATTTTTTATATTCCATTCTATTGAATTTGCTTATTTTCTTATTTATAATTACCACTAGACTGCCCTTACATTCTTTGATGGTGGGGACCTACACATCTTACTAATGCTGAGAGCATCTTAATAATGCTTGGTTGGTTTATAACAGATCCTCCTTAAATAATTGTTGAATAAATAAATGACAGTAATGCCTGATAATTGTACATGGCTTTATTTATATACGGAGTACTTTAATTCTTCCATTGGGTGGTATTATCACTCCCATTTTAGAACTAAGCTCAGTGAATTTCAAAAACTAGTCCAAGGCCATGCAGTAAGGAGCAAACTGAAATTGAGCTTTCTACCTCTAACTTCCATGTTTTGTTTCGTTTTTTTTTCCAGTACACTGCATTGCTTCCCCATTCCCAGATCCCTTAAGTTCCTGGGCCTCTAACTATATTTGTTACTATATTCAAATAATGTCAGGAGGAGTGGTTTGTTACGTCCATTAGAGTGAACATCAGAAACCTTTTCTTTCCCCTAGGAACCATAAATGGGCACATCAGACAACCCATGTAACCATGTCTCCTACAGCAGGTGTGCATGAGGCAGCCCCTCAGCTGGGGTGATATGAATTATCCTAGAGCTAATTCCTTCCCCAAGGGTGAAGTTGTGATCCCTAAACTTCCTATCTCATGAACTTTTACTCCTGGCTAGTATCCAGCAACTCCTCATCAAAAGTTCACTGTATGTGGGAGTGATGTGCATCAGCAGGAACTAGCACATTAGCAAAAATTAATTTTATCTAAGCAAAAGTCACCTTACCATATCTTTTGTGTGTGTGTGTGTGTGTGTGTGTGTGTGTGATTTCTCACTTTTCCTACTTTTAAACCATATCTAGTTCTGCAAATGCCTTTCTGTAAACCCATCCATTTTATTCTAATATTTCTTTGGCTTTCACTTTCCCACAGGTACAGGTTAAAAGAAAATTTTCAGATTTTCTCATTTATTTACATTGTGCGGATCAACATATTACTTTTTCATGATATTTTGGTATCCAAATGACATGCCCTAGACTGCATACCAACCCAATGGCAGAGTTAGGATTCCAGAACGTAAGTCCTCTGAACATTTGACTGTGAGTCCTTAAGAAACAAGCTTTTGGAATGTCAGCTCTAAAGGAGTTGGCTTCTGCTTGGAGACTTTCCCCATACTGTCCAATACTGCCAAATGTATGTTCTGTTTCCCTGGCTTGAAGTAGGAATCAGAGCAGAAATGTTCATTTCTAAGATAAGAACAGAGATTTAAAATGTGGATTTCATTATAGAATTGACAATTACTTGTACTGCTCATATTAGCAATTTTTTCTTTGGCACGTGCCATTCACATGTAAGCACTGTGGCTACGAAAGGAGTTCACAAAATCTTTTGTGTGTGTCTCCTTGAAAGACCCTACCCAGAGAGGTAAATTACACCCTGCAGATTAGTGCTGAGCAGTTGATTCTCCAAAGCATACTTAGGTATGCAAGGCATTGTGATCCTAGGATTTTATTGATCACTGAAAGTTTCCTATGTTCTTCAACTTGGATCAGTCATGGAAAACGGTAGCAAAAGCCTTCTGAATTGCTGTGAGTGTTTCAAAAATTTAAGCTCACTTGCGTCTGTATGAGCACAAGGTTATATCCCAAGCTAATGTCTCTGTAGATGTTGATGGGACTAGGCAAGGGAATGGGATGTCTCAAGTGGGATAGGGTGAGAAGTGGCACTGGAAGTAGCAAAGAAGAAGAATAGAAAAGAAAGTCCGGAGATGCTGTCCGTCCAGGGCGTGGGCTGATGACATGGCTCCCGGGTGGGACCAGCAAATCTGTAGTCTGCAAAGAGAAGGCTTCCCACACCAGCCCCATTCCTGTGCGCATGCCATTCGTTCTGCGTCTACCATGAATTGCTGCAGACTCACATATCGTAAAACTATAGTGAGTTTATCATGTAGACATAGTTTGAACTCTTTTACTGTACCTTCTAGTAACCTCTGATATACCTCCTAATCAAAATAAACCTCATGGATATATTGGGATGCATATAGGTGCTTTTTAAATGAAAAGTGAATTTTAGGGGCGCCTGGGTGGCTCAGTCATTAAGCATCTGCCTTCGGCTCAGGTCATGATCCCAGGGTCCTGGGATCGAGCCCCACATCGGGCTCCCTGCTCTGCGGGAAGCCTGCTTCTCCCTCTCCCACTCCCCCTGCTTGTGTTCCCTCTCTTCACTGTGTCTCTGTCAAATAAATAAAATCTTTAAAAATAAAAAATATATATATAAAAAAAAGAAAAGTGAATTTTAAAATCTTGAGTTAAATAGCATAGTGGAGCTTGGATATTCTTGCCACGTGTTAATTATACCTCATGCTGAATGGGCATTGGAAGATAGCTTGCCAGATCACATACAGATGCATGAAATATCTCATGGGGCCAACAGTAATTATTCTTCTGAAGACTCCTGGTTTCTATTTTATTTCTCAAGATGGATCTATAAATCTGATAGCAATTGTATTACATCAAGTGTATGAAGCTGTTAAATAAATGTAAGGAAAAGACAGGATGTTTAAAATGTCATGTCAAAATAAATAACTGGGTGCTTCACAGCAAAGACAACTTTACATCGGCATGGATACCAACACATGGAAGCAATTAATAGAAATATTTTCAGTGAGAAATAGAAACATATCTATGGCCATTACTGAAATGCATTAAACAAGATGAACTTTTTGGAGAAAGTGAAAAAATAATATTTGCTAAAAAAATAAAAGCTTTTGGCTGTCATACAGTAATGTGTAATACTAGTGTTTCTGAGGTTCCCAGTCCTTCAATCCTCTTTATTCATGAATGCTTTGGAAGCAGCAGATTTTGATTCAAATCACCTTAAATTCAAGGACTGTGTTAGTGTCTATTGGCCTCCTTGGAGGATTTTCCTAGAATGATTGTGTTGTCTGGAATTTTATTTATTTGTTTTCAAAATGAAGAAAAAATAATTCAGAGCTGGATATGGATCACACTGTGTATATGCCTGTTAAGAAGTTATTTACTGAAAAATTATTCACCCTCCAAAAAAAGCAAAATTACCCCCAACCCCATTTTTCTTACTCCTTAAGCCCCAAATGACCTAAGCTTAAAGATACTTGAAAAATAAAAGTCTCCAGAGGATATTCAACGTGTGGAATGAATTAACAGGAACCACAATGGCACTAAAGTTAATAATTATATAGTAAAAGAATGAAAAATTGGCATGCCTCTGAAGTTAACATAACAAATAGGGAACATGTAAGGAGCACGCTTTGCCAAGTTTAAGACGAGCTCAAAAACAGGAACTTTGAACTAGGATTGTACCTATTTTTTATGTTAGTTTACTCAAAGTTGATTTTTTATTTTTAAGGGGCAAAGGTCTAAAAATATATATTTTGCAAGTGAAAAAATCTGTTGGATATTAAATGGCTCTTAGAAAATAATATATTTATGATTCAAGTGTAAATGAGTCAGAAACATATGGATTAGATTTCCCTTAAATCTGTTCAAATATTAAAAGCGAGGGGGAAGGCACTTGGCAAATGCATTGGAAGTTTTTCAAAACTGTGATGTCTAAATGTATACTTTGAAAGTGTTATGAAATCTGGATTCTCCCTAGACTCAGTGATTAGCTTAAGCGGGTAGATCCTATAGTCACAGAAGGTTAATTTAAATAATTTCTTTGACAGTGGAAGCTTATACCTTCATGTAAGAATCATTTATCAACACTCAACTGGAAACTCTGGAAAGAGATTCATCTACAAGGCAAAATATTCAAAATCTCATATCCAAGTAGACTGAGCAAGGCCAGTTTTAGACATTAAATTCTGAATGTCTGATTTTGCATTGATCTTTTTAAAATGTGATATGATTTCTGACTTTTGATAGGTCTGTTCCACTAACAGGTTATGTTGTACTCTGCAATCACTCAGGGCTATATCCAAATATTTACTAACCTCTAACTCATGGACACCATATTCAGAAGAGATAGTGGTGTCCCAGTGCATACCTGCTGTTGTCAGCCTTAATAAGAACTATATTTTTAGAAGAGTGAGTTCAATAAAGGTAAATGGAGTATCCTTTGAAACTCTGGAAATAAAGTTGTGTAGAAGCTGTCGGTTTCCTGTGGTTAGAGCCTCAAATCAGCATGGCCAGGACAGGATTTGGACCAGCAAGCTGAGCCCCTGATTCATGTTCTGGATTGCACTCAAACCCCACCCGTTGTCCATAAATTCCTGCCCCTCATCACAAGGTGGTCCAGACAAGACTGTGTGAAGGGGTCAGTGCACATTCATCCCCATTGCCAGAAAAATGAATCAAGATTTATGGGCCACAACCACAATACGAAGGACAGATTATTATTTATGTAATAAGTCCATGATTATCTGTTTTGGCCTTCATTTCACTACAAGATCTTTTAACGTATTTCTTGATGACGTTGGCATTATTAGGAATTCTTTCCCAATCAACTCACTTTTATTTTATCTGGCATGAAACAATAAGGCTTATGAGAGTTTTCACTATATCATGGCTACATATGCATTTGTTTTTTTTTCTCATCATTGCAGAAACTGTCAAGAGTTGGGCTCTTGTCCAACTTTCAAGGAAATATGTATATCTCTGTATGTGTATAAATATGAGGATCCTAATATTTTCTTTTAAAGCACTTATGGATATTTAGATTGCTCTGATTTATTTTTAGGCTTTTTCTTTTCACTGGAAGAAATTTGCCCTAAAGAAATTTTGCTCTATACTTTTCTCACAATAGGTGAGAAAGCAAGTCTTTAAAAACTAGTGGTGAAATGTCCTCTCAAAAACACAGAAAAAAAATGTATAAAAAAATTTGGAAGTGAAGTGACCAGTATTAGAGTACATAAAACAGCTTTATTAAAGTAAAACTGCCCCTTGACATTTAATGGTGACTCCAAATAGAAAAAAAAAAAAGTAGCATAAGAAAACTTTCCTTTGAGAATCTATTGCCTATTTTTTTTTTGTAGGGGGATGATTAGTTTCTAGGATTTAAAATTTGACTTTAGAAAATGGGCATAAAGTTACAGTTATACAAGAGGAGTAAGTTCCAGAGGTCTGCTGTACAGCATAGTACCTATAGTTAATATAATATTAATAATAATTATAATAATAAGGTATTGTGTACTTAAGAATTTGTTAAGAGAGGTAGTCCTAACGTTAAGTGTTCTTACCACCAAAAACCAAACCAAACCAAACCAAAACAACCCCAGCAAAGGGACCCAGGGAAACTTTTAGAGATGATGGTTATGTTTATTACCTAGATTGTGGTGATGGTAACACAAATATATTCATCTTTCCAAACTCACCAAATTGTATACGTTAATTATGTGCAGTTTTCTGTAGACCATTTATACCTCCATAAAGCTAGAGAAAAAAGAAAATGAGAAAAAAAGTTTTTAGAAATAGATCTCAAAAGAAAACAGAAGGTAGTTTGAAATGATACACATCGTGCAAAATATCCATTCCTATCATAGGTGTCATCTATTAGTTTTAATATATATCAGACACTGCAGTAACTGTTTACTTCACAGATTATTTCTATGAAGTATGTGGGCAATTCACTTAAATTATCTCTACCTCAGTTTCTTTTTTTTTTTTTTTAAAGATTTTATTTATTTATTTGAGAGAGAGAATGAGAGAGCGAGAGAGAGCACATGAGAGGGGGGAGGGTCAGAGGGAGAAGCAGACTCCCTGCTGAGCAGGGAGCCCGATGCGGAACTCGATCCGGAGACTCCAGGATCATGACCTGAGCCGAAGGCAGTCGCTTAACCAACTGAGCCACCCAGGCGCCCTCTACCTCAGTTTCTTGATTTGAACTGGACAGTAACAGTACCTATCTTTTAAAGCTGTTTTAAGGATTAAATGATTAAAAGGATTAAATGATAAAACTGTGACACGGTGTCCATCACCCAGGAAATACTCAACAAATGGGAAGTATTGCTATCACTGTAATTTCTCTGTTAAGGGAAGGCCGGCAATCAAGACTTGGAGATGTTACGGTCACAGACAGACTCAAATCTGCTAACTCCAGAGTCCATGCTCTTAACTGCTAAGCTATGCTGTCTCCCTATTGTGCACGCAAATGTATCAGTCCAGAAATTTTTCTTCTTTTTTTTTTTTTTTTTTTTGCCTCCTAGTTAATGTCTTCTGGGTCTCATTTACACAGAATCAAGAAAATCTTTTTTGGTCATATTTCTAAGAACATGTGTTTGTTCTGTTACCCTTGTTCCAAAGATAAATATTCTAAAACTGGTGAGTCCTTATAATTATTTCACCCAAATAGGATTCTGTGTAAGTTGAAAATATTTCCAGGGAAATGTGCAGCTCAACATTTTAAGGTTGTACCATGGAGATCATGTTCTGCACCAGTGCAGATTTCAGTGAAGTGGACCATGCAGTTTTATAATCATGCATATATCTGATTTACCTGAAACCTCATTTAGTCTCTGTGGAAGCAGCAAATAACATCTGGCTTTACTTTGAAAGTCCACAAAAGGGTCTTGTTTGTGAGTCCACCATATAACGTCATCCTAGCCATAGCCATGCATTCAAGAGGAAGCTTAAGAGCGTCCTTCCATGGAAAGTTTGAGTGGCTCTAATATTCATTTTGTTAAGACGCCTTTAGAGAAGGAGGTACAGCTCTTCCAGTTTGGAAAAGAAATGTCAACTTCAGAAAGGCACAGCGTTTTGACTACATCCTTGATTTGCTCTAGTGATCGTAGTTCTCCAGTGGGTTTAAGAACAGTGTTGGTATTTTATTGTTTGCTTCCATGTGGTTCTGGCTGCTATGGGAACCACCACTTTGGTGTTCTAATGGTCAGCACGTCTGACTCACTTTGGGGAAAGGTACACCAACGCTATGGCACACTTTCAGGAAAAAGCATGGAAAGCAAAACAGAATCCATGACCCCCTTAAAATAAAGGGACACTGTCTGACATCCAAATCAGGTTAAACCTGAGGGCCTGGCTTGGCAGTGTGTAAAAGGAGCTCAAAGGTAGTGTTTCTGGGAGTCCACACTCTCTTTTGAGTGATGGTTTCTCTATTCACACCATCAACCTCTTAACTACATTTTTAAACTATACATAATAAAACAGGCCATGACCCTAGACCAGAGTTCTCAGCACTTCACTCATGTCATTTAGCACTGCATCTTGAAAATAACTGAGAAAAGAGTGTGGATTATTCCATAATTGATTCAACTAAATTCCTTCCAGGGAGTTCAGCAGTGGCTCTTTGGTGACCTGGCACCCCCCAACTTGTCTCCAGTGTTGGCTCCTGCCCTAGCTCAACCTTGTACCTCTCTAGGAACAACACACAAGCCATTACATTGGCTTTTCCAGTAGACCTGGGAGAAGATCTGTTCCTTTTCAACCCCTTTCTCATAACATCACTACTTACTCAAGTCATTGGAAACACAATTCTTTTTTTTTTTTTTTTTAAGATTTATGTATTTATTTGATAGAGAGCGAGGGCACGAGCCACAGGAAGGGGCAGAGGGAGAGGGAGAAGCAGGCTGCCTGCTGAACAGAGAGTCTGAGCCTCAGCCCGGGGCTTGATCCCAGGACCCTGAGATCACAACCTGAGCTGAAGGCAGACGCTTAACCGACTGAGCCACCTACGTGCCCCGGAAACAATTCTTAAACATGAGCTCTCCCATTTTTAGATAATAGGGAAAAGAAATGATAGCTGAGATACCATTAAAATTTCCTGGTCTTGTGAGTAATAGTGTTCCATGGTAAGAGAAAATGTAGAGGCAAGATTTTCAAAGACTTCATAATACAAGGATAAAATGGAAAATAGACAACATAGAATATGTCTGTACGAAGATGGTCTATCAATAAAGAGAAAAAAAAGAAATGGCTTTTAAATATATCAGTGAAAAAGAAAAAGATCAAGACTGATCCGCCCCTGCACTGTGTTCAAGTAAGCCTGGGGTCATAAATTAACTACCGGGAGTGTCAACTAAGACCTCTTTCACCACCAGGGGGCGCAAGGCAGTAAACCAGGCCCTTTATGAAGCCATCTGGTAGCAAGAGTCTAACTCCGTGACATTTCAAAAGCCAAGAAAGTAGTTCCAAGAGGAAGCTGTCTCCCCAATAAATGAGTGAAGATGGAGAAGTCATTATGACTTGAAGACAGAGAGAATGAACTCCTTTTCAAATCAATGTTTAACGAGAAACTCTAGACCACTTGAGCGCTCAGGGATCAGGGAATGTTTGTATCAACACTCACCTGCAAAGTAAAGGGATGCTGGGAGACTACAGAGTGGAAATGTCTTTCTAACATAAGCAATTCTCAGAAATGGCTAAATGACTTCTATTTATTTATTAATTTTGGAGAACTTGGAAGCCCATAGGAAAGACTGAGTAAAAACAAGTATGGTCTCAAAATTTAAACAATGGTTTGAATTATTTCCAAAATGTCAAGACCTCATCTTTCTATGGATCCGTGATGAACTGGGCAATGTGTAGGGTTCAGAGGTGTCTGTGGGTTTTTTTTGACAGAGCATAGGAGCTTTCTTTCTAACTGGATGAAAATTTAAAAATAAAAACTGATAAATTTTAAAAGAGGCGATTCCTGGCTTATAGGGGATTCCTTACTTCCTGTCAACAGGTTCCTTACTTCCTCTCAGAGAAGTTGAAAATGCTCCATACCTTCTTAAGAGATCTTCCCCTCATGCACCCTTGACAAATGTCTGTTTCCACGGAACATTTTCTCTACCTGAAATTTCCTTCCTCTGTCAACCTGCCAAATTTCTTCCATCTCTCTCAAGACTCAGGGGCCTAGTCCCTGGATCTGTGAAGGAGTGGGATGAGAAGAAGAGGCAGTGTGATCAGGGAGAAGTAACAAGTACACAGTGATCTCAGAGACTTCAAAGACTTCAGGGGCTTGGTTCTTTTGATTTATGTGTGGAATTTGAGAAACAAAACAGATGAACATAGGGGAAAGGAAGGGAAAATAAAATAAGATGAAAATTGAGGGGGAGGCAAACCAAAAGAGATGCTGAACTCTAGGAAACAAACTCAGGGTTGCTGGAGGGAAGGGGGTGGGGGGGATGGGGTAACTGGGGGATGGGCATTAAGAGGGCACTTGATGGAATGAGCACCGGGTGTTATATGCAACTGATGAATCACTAAATTCTACCTCTGAAACTAAGAAAAAAATAAATAATAAAATAAATAAAATAAAAATCTCACTGCTGCTCTACACAAATGTGAGGGAAGGGGGAGAATTTCCAACTTCAGATGCAGGCCTTAAAAGGCTGCAAAATAATAACTGTTAACTGTATTTAATACTTCCCCAATATGATAGCTGTCCCCCCGTATGGAGACAGACTTGGAGCTCGGGGTGATTCTCAAAGCAGGCTGAACAAATTCTCATATTATCAGCCCCCCAGAAAGGTTTCCCAAATGGAATAGTTAACCGCTGCAGTTCCCATTCCACAATGAAAAGATTCAAGAAGAACAGAGCACCTAAAGGTTTATCTATTTCACTTGAGTCCTGTTCAAAAAGGTAGTAAAAGAGGAGAGAGGGATTACATATACAAGTATGTATATGTAATGAGAGGATGCTGTGGAAAACAGTGGGCAGTTCCTCAAGAGATTAAAATTAGAATTACAATATGATCCAGCCCTTTTACTCCCGGGGATATATCCATAAGAATTGAAAATAGAGATTCAAATACTTACACACAAACGTTCACAGCAGCACTATTTACAACAGCTAAAAGGTGGAAACAACCTGAATGTTTATCAGTGGATGAAGAGATAAAAAAACATGGCACATCCATAGAATGGAATATTATTCGGCCATAAAAAGGAATAAAGTACTAATGCATGCTGTAGTGTGGATGAACCTTGAAAACATGATGCAGAATGAAAGAAGCCGAGCACAGAAGGTCACATATTAGGTGACCCCATTTATATGAAGTGTCCCAAACAGGCAAATCCAGAGACAATAAGCAGGTTAATAGTTGCCTGGGGACTAGAAGGAAGGGGGATGGGGAGGGACTGCTTCATGCATACGGGATTTCACTGGGGGGTGATAATGTTTTGGAACTAGATAGAGGTGATGGTTTCACAAAAAGCAAGTTGTACACTTTAAGATGGTTATATTTTGTTATGTGAATTTCACTTCAATGAAAACACACAAATGCGCACATACACATCCATAAGCACATAAGGGTTACACAGGCCCTAAAACACACAGGACAACCAGAAGTGCATGGTGTTGCAGCCATCCCGAAGACCTTCTTCTATTGCAATTCAAGGCTAAGACACAGAACTGTAATAAGCATCTCCGAATTCAACTCCCAGCAGCTCTGTTCTTGAATGATATCTTTGGTGGACCCCTGAGCTTTTACTCTTGTTGCTCAGAAGGAAAGTATCTTAGATGTCTCATGTAACAAGTGTTTTCAGTAATCTCTGGGCAATTTCTCACGTAGCCTAAGTGAGAAAGAAGATTTTTTAAATGGAAAACAAAGCAAGGAAAACTACTCTCTCTCAGAGCTTTCAACAACTTTATTTAAATCAAACTTGGTTTTCATTACATTTGGATTGTTTCTCTCTCCCGATTTTCATTACAGGAAGCTATTTGAGGCCAATCCTCAAATCTAGACTTCGGCTTTGTTTCTCCTGGTAGACTTAACAGAATAGTTTAACATCTATTTTTTTTCTTTTCACAATTTTGCTGTCCTTACAAGGAGGCAAATGAATTCATCCCCAACCCCACTGATATTTCACACTATTTTTTTCTAATAGAGCTTTAAATAGCCTAGTATGTTCTGTAATTCCCAACAAAATCTCAATCACAAACAAATTCATCTTCATCTGCAAATAAATTGAAACTGATTTAACCCATCAGGGAGGCTAACGTGCACCCATAGTTCCTTGACAGGGTTCTCTGGGCTAAACAATAGAAATTAATCTGTAGTTGCCAAGCACCAAAGCGTGAGCAGTCCCTCAAGGTCACTGTGAAGAACATTGCTGGCTTTGAGCTTCGAAGAATTAAAAGACTTCCTTCCTGACAAAAGTGGTTGTGGTAGAGGTGTCATTCAGGAAGACGATAGGGTTACCAGCCTGGAGGTAAAAAAGTCATTTGGAGCACAGTGTCTTTTGTGTCTGGGCTTATGTTTAGAGAAGGTCAGGCGAAGGGCAGCAGAATGACATGTCAGCTTCCGGCCCAAAGGGCTTCCTCTCGTGCTATTTGGAATCCAACAACTTGTACACTTGCAAATATTGGGTCCCTTTGCTGTCGAATTTCTCATCCTAGTAGCTTTTCCTGTTCTTTCAGGCTGATGTAACTGTCACACCTAAGTAGAAACAAGGGCCTTTCATTGTACCCAAACACATTGACAAGACAGCGATTAAGCCTTTGCCGTTGACATAATTTTGGTCTATGACATAAGAAATCATACCAGTTAGGTCTAAAAAAATCACTTTAAAAAGAACTCAAATCTCAGTGCAATGCAAGCCGAAGATCAGTGTTAGTCTCACTTTGATTTCATATTCGAAGAGCTATAGTAGCATTATGAAAAGAAATATTAGCCCAGTCACTTAGTATGTCATCTGCATAATTTCTAATACTGATATAGAGTCGCTGCGTATATTATGCACAGTGAACTTTCCGTGATGCCCTGTTCTCCCCTGGAGCTGGCTGGGTTCCCAGAATGCATCACTGCTTATCATGGAGAAAAGTGCAGAAAAGTGCTTCCATCTAGGAGAATAATCATTCTAGTGACATGGTAGTTGTAAATCTGTTAAAGTTGAATTTCTTGTTGCTACGATGAAATGTAAAACTTCTTACAGAACTTTAAGCATGGGGTCACATGATTATGAATTAGGCAATTCTGACATGCTTTATCTTGCCACATTAACATATGTTATGGAGGCTAACTAGCTTTGCCACTTTAATTTTAATATTAAAATATGCCAAATACAGTGTCCACTAGGAGAGGTAAAGTATTTGAGTTGCTTCGTGGAGGAAATGATTCACCTGACTTTACATTTCATAAACACTGCCACATACTTTCTCGCACTCGATTCCTATGACAGCCTTGTAGGATAAATTGGACATATTTTTCTTGTCCCTATTTCATAGATGATGAAGAGAGGTAAGTGACCTTGAGACAAGCGACCTCCCTGGAAGCATCCCCTGCCAAACCCAGCACCCTTCCCCCTTCCCTGCTGCAGTTCTGAGCTTAAGGGCAGGATTCTTGGAAGAACTGATGAGTGAGAATCAGAGTACAATGGTAGGAGACTGCTACCCTGTGTGGTCCTGGTGAGGCTCTTTTCAAGTTGATGTTTTCCCCTGAAAGAAGAGAGCCTTTCCTCTTCCCTCTTCTCTTTTCTAAATCAGTGTTGTGCATTTTGCTTTCATGTTAAACAATGATAATTGGAAATTCATTGAAAATAGTGTCATGTTTTCGAATTTATCAGTGTGATTTCTACTAAGATGATGAGAATAAGTGTGGTTGGTAGTTCTCTGTTTGCTTTTGTTCATCTATTTCAACAAACAGGGAAAGATGAGGGGACCACCCTAGGCAGAAGCAGGGGGCTGAGTGCTATCCCAGAACCCTGGGTATCTGGATATTCTGGAGAAACTGGACAAAGAAGGTGAAGTGCATCAGATCAATACGTTTTAGACCTGAAACTCCAAAGTGCTGGTGTGACCATGGCCAGTGGCTGAGTTAGGAGGCAGAAATATTGGGTGCCGGAAACTGAGGGTTGAGACCAGCTGGTAGGAAATCTGGCACATGCCTGTTTCATCACAAAAAGCACTGGCCTGGGAGTTAAACTTTCATTATGGTTGCAGAGCCACCAATTACTTATTACCTGATGACTCTGAGCAAGCCACTTCTTTTCCTGGCCCTGGGTGTCCTCATCAGTAACAACAGGGTTCTACAAAACCATGGTTTCCCTTCCCTTCCCTCCTGTCTATATGGCAAACCATATATACCGTTGTGTTCCCTTATTTGACATATGATCTGCATACTCATTTATTTAATATTGCTTAGTATTTTTCCTCTTAATTTACTTACTACTTTACTTATTTATTTGAAATTTGAAATTTTATTGAAGTATAATGTATGGATAAAAAGGTGTACCAATCACAATTACATGTGAGATGAACTTTTACAAACAGAACACACCCTTGCCACCAGATCAAGAGGCAGAATGTCACCAGCAACCCAAAAGACCCCTCATCCCCTGTACAGTCACTATTCTATAAGGGTAACCACTATTCTGATTTTTTTTTTTTTTTAAGAGTTTATTTATTTATTTGACAGAGAGATACATAGCGAGAGAGGGAACACAAGCAGGGGGAGTGGGAGAGGGAGAAGCAGGCTTCCCGCTGAGCAGGGAGCCCGATGCAGAGCTCAGTCCCAGGACCGTGGGATCATGACCTGAGCCGAAGGCAGACGCTCAACGACTGAGCCACCCAGGCATCCCCACTATTCTGATTTCTAACAGAATAGATTGATTTTGCCTGTTTTTGAGCCTTCATGTGCATGGAATCATATAGTACGTACTTCTGTGGGTGGGGGGGGGTCTGACTTCTTTCATTCAGTATTTTGAGATTCATCTACATTGTTGTAGTCTTGATTCACTCTTCTTATTGCTGCATACATTCCACTGTATGAGCATATTTGTGTATTTGTTGGTGGATAGTTGGATAATATCCAACTTGGGACCATTATAAATGGGACTTTTAAAACATTCTTCACATGTCTTTGGTGAATATAAATACATGTTTCCATGGGATGAGTGCCTAGAAGTGGGACTGCTAAATCATAGGTAAATGTTTTCCAATGTGGTTACCAAATACATTAATTTTAAAAGAAACCTTTACATCAGTAGGACAACCGGTGCCATTTATCAGAAACAGAAGACAATCATACAAAATAAATACCATAAAAAGAAAACAATGTTACCAAATAATAGCTAGATAATGTCGCTGAAAGCTCTGCACCTGAGGCCCCACTTGCTTTGGTTGCTAACATAGGCAGATATTGAAGAGGTACTAAAGATGCCCTAATGCTAAACAGAGGCTCTCTCCTCAATTAAAGGAACACCTGAAAGACTGTTGAAAAGATAATTACTTTCTTTTTCTATTTTAGCCAACATTTTATTTTATTTTATTTCATTTTATTTTATTTCATTATTTTATTTTGATGGAGGGGAGGTGGCAGGGGATGGGCTAAATGGGTGATGGGCATTAAGGAGGGCACTTGTTGGGATAAGCACCGGGTGTTATATGTAAGTGATGAATCACTAAATTCTACTCCTGAAACCAATATTACACTATGTGCTAGTTAACTAACTAGAATTTTAGTAAAAACTTGAAACTAAATAAATTTTTTAAAAGACAAGATTATTACTCTCTATTATGTGCTTTGATGCCATTTAATGCTGTTTTCTACCTCAAATCATTAAGTATACCACAAGTAGTCAATAAATGACAATTTGGGAGGGAAAAGCATGACATGATACCAAGCTTCTTATTCTGACATTTTATAGACTAGCAGTCTATAGACTAGCAGTTGTCAATTGAGGGTGATTTTGCCTTCAGGGAATATTTGGCAATGTCTGAGATATTTTTGATTGTTACCACTGTGGAGAGGGAAAGTGACTGGAATCCAATGGGTAGACACTAGCATTGCTCTTAAACATCCCACGATGCACAGGACACTTTCCCACCTCCAAAGATCATCCACTCCAAAATGTCAATAGTGCTGAGACTGAGAAGCCCTGCTGTAGAGATGTTACCATTGTTCAGGTTCTTCCATGGGAACATAATAGAACTCTGCAGTGATCAAAGGGATTCTGCACTGAAAACCATTGACTGCTACTTTCCCAGAGAGCAAATGAAAAGACAAGTGGTCAGTGTAATAGAGCAGTGTGGGTATTCAGATCTGAGACCTGCTCCCTGCTCTTTTCACCTACCTTTGAAACCAACACCAGAATGAAGTCAATTTCACAGCAAGAAGAACAGGTTCTACTTCTTAGGCTATAGACAGGTCCCTCAGATTTCCTCCAAAGAAATTAGGCTAATTACAACTTCCTACAAGTGAAAAAAGCATACTTCTAGTCATCTTGTTTCTACTGTTGTTGACTTGATTGGCATTTTGGAAGAGAGTTGTTTCCCAGACCTTGCACCCTCACTTAACTGGAGTGCATTTGGAAAAGCATTTATCTCTGCTTAGCTCTTTAGACTAGTGATGCCAAAGGAAACGTACTCAGTAATCTTTACATCTCCATGAAGTATTATAACAATATACATTGTCCCGATTATGAAACTCCAGGGTTTGATAGTGAAAGGGAGATGGTGCCAGAGCTTGAACTCAGATTTTCCTGTGGTTAGTTCACGGGGCTCAATTACATCTTCTTTCATCATGAATTCAACGTCCCTTGTCACTTCAGTCCAACAAGGAGGAAAAAGATGAGGTAATGGAGAAGAATAAAGGAAGTACTTAAAATCAAGAGAAATACACCATGTATTGGAAATCCAGTTAAATAGGAAGTCTGAGAGTAAGAAAAGCATTCTTCAGCACTACCAAAGTGATTTGGAAGCAATTAATTAGCTGATCTACCATTTAATGGTAGGGACTTTATCTTGATTAAATGAACATGTTAATCCTATTTTACCATATAATAGTTTTGGGAAAGAAAATGATCGTTGATATCATCCTGAATTGCAATCTTTTTAATTAGGCATCAAAATTCCTATTCAAAATTAAAAATTGAACTTTCAGCTTTGTAACTTATCCAGAAGTAATCTGTCGAAGACAGATAATGTTCCAAAGAGATCTGTTGATGGAGTTGGGAATTATCCCCTTGAGGTTTGCCAGTGGGCATTTTTGAGCACCCACTGGAAGAGTTTACATTGATCAATTCTTCTTTCTGACACCTTAAAACAATAGTTTGCGAAACAAGCCT
Source organism: Halichoerus grypus (assembly GCF_964656455.1). Lineage (NCBI taxonomy): Eukaryota > Metazoa > Chordata > Mammalia > Carnivora > Phocidae > Halichoerus > Halichoerus grypus. The sequence goes on from NC_135716.1 coordinate 59,824,611, forward strand.
TTGGCTTAAGCCTCAGGATCTGACTTAAAATAAACTGTGGGAAACCTAGAAAAACCCAGGTAAAGACAAAACAGCGGAGAACTTGCCATCAGAGAACTGATAAAAGGGGGAAGATGTGCGTTCTTATCAATTAGATTTTCAACCAAGTACAAACTCTACATAAAACTCTGAGAGCACAAGGACAGATAGTTTCATAGAACATCACCTGAGACTCCTTTGGGTGATAACAATCTGCGTAGAACGTGATGGTTTTCTCTGAATGATAGGAGGTGACAAGAAGGGTTCATAGGGCTGCCTATGTAATAACTAGCAGCATAATTATTTTTTAAAGGAGGAACTGACAAAAGGTCACAGATTTTTATCTTACCAATAGGACGTTTTTAAAGTATTTAAATATTTAACATCTATCATTGCCATCATTAAAAAAAAATAGGATGTTTTAACTCTAGCATTAGCAGTTAGAAACCATCAAGGCAGAGATGATCTAGTCCAGCAGGTCTCAAATTTTTGGATCTCAGGACTCCTTTACACACCTCAAAATTATTGAGAACCCAGTAGATTTTATGTGGAATATATATATTGATATTTGTAGTATTAGATACTAATACTAAACATAATTTTAAAACAACAAAAAAAACCCCCCATAAGCACACATTCCGACTGATGATATCATCACATGCCATGGCACCTCTGGAAAACTTCACTGTACCCTGGTGAGAACATAGAAGTGAAAAAGGAAAATAATACCTTTATGTCATCATGAAAATAGTTTTGACCTTAAGGTAAACTGGAAAGTGCCTTGGGAACCCTCAGATGTTCCAGACGTTCTTTGAGAACAACTGATCTAGTCCAATACCTTCATTTATTAATAAGGAGACTAAGGTCTAAAAGGGCAGGTGACCTTTTCTAAGATAACAGGTGGAATAATGTCAAAATGTACCCACACAAACATGCACACAGATGTATGCACACAAACATTTAGTCCTATATAGTTAGGGACAGCGTGCTCTGGAACCTGCCCCATATAGACGAGATGACAAGCTCCACTACCACATACGATCCTTTTTTATGTAAAGAACAGAATAGAAGGTGAAATGGGCAAGCTGACCTTTAGACTATGCCATGTGCTTCTCATGACCTCACAGTGAAAGCGATATTTCTTTTTTTTTATTTCTTTGTCATTTTCTTTTAATTTTATTTTGTTATGTTAGTCACCATACATTACATCATTAGTTTTTTTTCTTTTTTTAAAGATTTTATTTATTTATTTGACAGAGAGAGAGAGACAGCGAGAGAGGGAACACAAGCAGGGAGAGGGTCAGAGGGAGAAGCAGGCTTCCCACCGAGCAGGGAGCCCGATGCGGCGCTCGATCCCAGGACCCTGAGATCATGACCTGAGCTGAAGGCAGTCACTTAACCAACTGAGCCACCCAGGCGCCCCTACATCATTAGTTTTTGATGTAGTGTTCCATGATTCATTGTTTGCATGCGACACCCAGTGCTCCATGCAGAATATGCCCTCTTTAATACCCATCACCAGGCTAACCCATCCCCCCACCCCCTCCCCTCTAGAAGCCTCAGTTTGTTTCTCAGAGTCCATAGTCTCTCATGGTTCATTTCCCCCTCCGATTTCCCCTCTTCATTCTTCCCTTCCTGCTATCTTTTTCTTCTTCTTTTTTTTTTTTAACATATAATGTATTATTTGTTTCAGAGGTACAGATCTGTGATATTTCTTGATAGTCAATTGTAATAACTGAGCTGACTAGGAGTGGGATTGCAAGCGTTCAGCAATCTGAGGGAGAATCTTTCCATTCTTAAAGACTGTTCTGCTCAAAGCAGCAACCTTGTGCCAGAATACGAATTTCTCTGACTTGGAGGGCTAGCCCCAGCTCTGCGGAACAAAAGAATAATTTGAAAAGGAGGTCTTAATTTGTAGTTTGTTGTGTTTTGAGTTGTAGCCTGACCCTGAAGGAAAGACTCAGTGTCATTTAAATTACATAAAAGAAACAATTTCTCAGCAATGCCAATAATAGAGCTTTGTATATGCTATCTGAATTCATCTTGAGGAAAACATCTCTCTTCAAGTTAATGTTGTCTGCATGGTTTTCTTTGTTTGTCTTGTGGGTAAAAGAAACATATGGGTTTAAAACATTATTGCTTGGATTAAGCTACCTTCACTCATGCTGACCAAAGAGGAGCTGTTTTTGAGGCTTACTATTTTCTTAAAAGCCTACACCCCCAAATCAATCATGTCACAAAAGTTCCTTAACTGGTCTTAGCTCTGTCATTGAACATTTCTTCTTCTATTTTTTTTTTTTAAAGATTTTATTTATTTGACAGAGAGAGCACAAGCAGAGGGAGAGAGAGGGAGAAGCAGGCTCCCTGCTGAGCAAGGAACCCGATATGGGACTCGATCCCAGGACCCTGGGATCATGACCCAGGCCAAAGGCAGCCGCTTAACTGACTGAGCCACCCAGGCATCCTTGAACATTTCTTCTTGTCACGGGAGATGTCATCGACATTCCTAGCTTTTAATGCTAAATAAGTAAAAACTGATAAAGCATTTGAATGGGATTATAGCGGCTAGGTAGTAGGAAGAGCAATGAAGTTGAGTTCAGAAGTCTAGATTTAAATCCAGCCTCGCCATTTGTCAGATAGTGAGTTTAGGAAATGACTAGCTCTGCTCTTGTATCGAATGGGAACGCTAGTACCTGTCTCACATAGCCCTGATATTAAGGGGCATAGCCTACTGCTTAGGATGCCAGCAGAACCCAAGGATGAACGGTGTCCTTGTGCTGGCTCTGCTCTTACAGCAATGGGCCCAGTGGCCCCTCATCCCTCTGGACTCAGAAAGATGCTCACCCACAGGACTGTGTATGTAAAACTCTCAGCTCCTGACATAGTAACAACTTAATAAGTATTAGCCATTCTTGTTTCAATTATTAATAAAATGGTATTTCCAGTAGGGAATAATTTACTGGGGCAGGCTGAAATCTGTCTTAGTCCAAATCAATAGTATTTCTGGAGCTGAGATACCTTAACTCCACTGGAGCCCAGCAAGTACAGAAAAACTTGCTCTGTTGCACTAGATGCATTCTTGTGGTATTTCTTTCATTATACTAACTAAGGAATGATTTATACAGCACATATTTGTGTGATTGGAATATTATACTTTGAAGTTGTTGCCTTCCAAACTATGTACCAGCTGAGAGCTGAGGCAGTACTATGGTACCCACAAGCCTACCAGGTGTAATCTTACTCGGACTGCCACCTTGACATCTATTGGCCCACAGGGCAACACTGAGCTATCATTTCAGCTCCTTGCAATATACCTACATTATTTTCAAGTATGTCAGTGTATAATTTTGAAAATGGATAGCCACTTGAAAACATTATCTCAGAACAGTTCCACTATTTGTGTGTTTCCAGTGTTCAGATTCATGGATCAAGGATCTTCTATTATATGCATATTAGTAGTTTATGTATGTAAGAATATCCTAGTGCTAGATACAAAGATGTTCAAAACATGTTTGCTGAGTTGAAAGGAAGATTCCTTATCACATGTTCTTCATTTTCATAGCAATTATCATTATATATTTTATTAAAATCATCTGTAGGAAAAATATCTGTAAAGAATCTGAGATCTAAATTTGGCAGCAAGGGCCACTATAAACCAGATTTTTTTCTTGTCTTTTTAATTCTGAACATGCACAGAATTATAAATTACAAGGACACAAATCGAGTAATCAGGAAATGAAGCTTACAAATGCAAACTTATCATGAAAACTCATGAAATCCTGAATTGGCAAAAGTAATTCTGGGATACGTATAGGAAAATGTGACGCTTGCATTTCTCAAGCAGATAAGACTGAAATTCAATGAAATGTTTGCAAAGTTCTACTAAAAATTTGGCCTTGGAAAATGCATCAAGTTATATAAATATTAATTTGGAAAACTGATGAGTACAGCTGCATTTCGAGTTTGCCAAATCATCATAGAATTATGGAATAATAACAATAGAAGAAATGGCTAAGTTAAAAAAAATCCTCTTTCTCTTTGTTGCAAGATTTCACTATTAAATAGGGAGCTTCTCCAGAGAGGGTTTGAAGACAAACCTGAAGCTAACCTACCCTTGGGATTTTATGTTATAGTAACCTTAAATTCCCTTGATTGTTTATATCTGTCTGGGTTAGGTTTTTTTAATTACTTGATCCTAAAGCATTCTAACTCATAGAAGGACACATTTTCTCTTAGTTCCATTTTTTACCCTGTAAGGGATACTGGCAGTTCCCTATGATGCATCTTTTATTACTTCTTCCTTTCTTGAAAAGGAGAAGAAGAAGGAGGAGAAGGAGGAAAAGAAGGAGAAGAAGGAGAAGGAGGAGAAGAAGGAAGAGAAGGAGGAGGAAGAGAACGAGAAGGAAGAGGGGAAGAAGAAAAAGAAAGGTTTTGTTCGTGTGTCTCAAGGGAAGCTGATCCCACTCCAGGGATGAGCAGTTCCCCAGCTTTCTGTGGGTCAGCTTCCCTCATGGTGCCAAATGATTACCAACAATTTGGGAGAAGTCTTCACTTCTTGTCCTTGTCCAAGAGAGAACAAGTATTTCTAATTCTATATTCCAAACAAGAGTCCCTAGATTCACTTTGATTCAGGTCACATGCCCACCAAATAACCAGTCACTTGGCCAGGAGGATGAAATATGTTATGCGTTGATTGGCTTAACCCATGCATAGCCCATCTGAGGTCAGGTGGAGTCAGCTATGGTTGGGGACAGTTCATTACTAGAATGAAAATCTACATGCAGTTAGAAAGGGGTAAACAGGGAATAAATGCTGAGTAGATAGGCTTGCAAGACTTAGCAAATAAAAATGCCAAGCACTCTGCTAAATTTGAATTTCAGATAAGCAACAAACAATTTTTTTTTTTTTAAAAGTTCGTCACATTTTAGGTCTTTTTTTTTTTTTTTTTTAAAGATTTTATTTATTTATTTGAGAGAGAGAGAATGAGAGAGAGCACATGAGAGGGGGGAGGGTCAGAGGGAGAAGCAGACTCCCTGCCGAGCAGGGAACCCGATGCGGGACTCGATCCAGGGACTCCAGGATCATGACCTGAGCCGAAGGCAGTCGCTTAACCAACTGAGCCACCCAGGCGCCCCCAATTTTTAATATAAGTATGTCTCCCAAATTGCATGGTACATACTTATACTAGAAAGAATGTTACCTATCTGAAATTTAGATTTCAGATCAAATTTAGCTGGGTGTCTGGCTACCATGTTTATAGAGATAAACATCACAATATATGTAATAACTCTGGGTGGGGAATGTGAGTGGACAGATGTAATAATGACTACAATTTGCGTACCAATTATATGTCAGGGGTCTTATTTAAATCAATACTAATCCTATTAGTGTCACTGCAAATTAGATATCATTATCATTATCCCTATTTTACATGTAAGAAAAATACTAGGCTCAGAAAGGGTAATTAATTCAGGATCACAGAGCAAGTTAAGTCACTAACCTGGGGTCCAAAATCTCTAATCTGGTTGCCTTACTCCAACACTTCCATGCCTCTTTGCCCTTCTAGAAAAGGCCAGTGTAAGAAGGACATACCTCTATCCCTATTCAGTCATTTCCATGCCCCTTTCCTAGGACCCTAAAAGTTTTCTTCAACTTTAATTATGACCCTATTTAAAATATGGCTCCAGAGCTCAAGAGAAAAAATCTGGAGAATGGAGAAAAGAAGACAATATTCAAGGCCAGCTGATGGGAAGATCCTGTACACTTGAGCTTTCATTGAAGATTATTTTTTCCCTTAAATGTACAAATGTGTCCCAAGAAGTCCTCTGCTGATGATAGTTCATAATTCACATGGCTTTAGTGTAAATGATTTCAAACATTCCAAAAGGCTGTATGTATCTTCACAGGAAAGTTCATCATCTCAGGAAATCGTTCATTTAGGAAGGTCTTAATGTTTAACTTAAAGCCATCATGCTGCAGAGCAAGGCTTTTGAGCCATTCTCGAGTGCACAGAAAATGGCAGCTGACCATCACAAACAGAATCCCTTAATCAAGTCCCTAGTCAGGATCCTCTTCTGTTCATTAAATACATACAATTCATTTTTCTTTTCCTCTCCAGATCAAGTTCCCAAACCCATAATCAATTTAAAAAAAAACCCCAAAAACCATTGTTTTTGAGCATTTTCCAAGTTGGTTCAGCACACTGAAGATACATTCAGGTCTCCAGTGACCTGTGTGTGTGTGTTCCAGGCACCTATGTCCCAGCTCAGTCCCTACATTCCCAGTCAGCTCCTTTGTCTCACTAGTGATGACAGGTGGGAGGTGACAGTGATGGGGTGGGGGTTGTGGGACATGTTGTTGGAGTGGTGAGATGGTTAAGTAATAGAATGATTGTTCCAGCTGCAAAGGGTGGCCACTAATTTCCAGGTGTTGTTGGCAAAGCAATTGGACCGAAGAGCTTGTTCCTCAGTTCTCCTTCTCACTAAATCTTCATGCTCACATGACTGTGAGGTTGGACATTAGGAGAGAATGCTCAAGACCAGTGGCCACCATTGCCTGGAAAAAGTGGGAACTGTGGGAAAATCTATGATAAGATGGCCTCATTTTGGGAGATCTCAACAGCCTAATGTGGTGGGTGTGAGTAGCAAAGGCAGCTTGCCATGGCTGGTTGACTTCCATCTTGGTCTGAATTTAAAAAATCAAGAAAACAACTCATATATGTCCTCCCCCAACCCCTATATCCCTATTCATGCATTAATGCTAATAACTTTCACAAGAGCACATAAGACACTTTTTACATTACTGGTTAGTATTTATTTTGCTGTGAGCCTCAGATCTTTTTCTGCCCAGTCTACACAGAATGGATCCTTCCTACCCCTTCCTTATTTCTCTTTATTAATTCAGTTCTTTTCAGATTATGACTTTCAATCCTGTCTTGCTCACATATGCTTTCATTTTCTATTTGACAATTTAACAAGGTTGCTTTGCTATATTTAATCTGGTTCTTTATAGAACCATGGTGGCTAATTTGGGTCATTTGTATATTTAATAATAATATTTTTTATTAGATTTTATAAGTCACTGATTAAAAATTATCTCATGCCCAATCCAGACCTCCAGAGAATTTTAGTACATACATTTCCTCTGGCTGGCTGCCTTTGAACAGTAATTGTAACTCAGAAATATTAGGTGGCTGATTGTATGTAGAGTATTCAGAGCACATTTATATCTCAAGTTGCTTTCTCTGTACCATATTAGCCTCTGGGGTCACTTTTTGTGCCCTCACTGTGAATACTCACAGACAACAAAGCTATGTTAATATTAACCTAATCAAAATAGGAAATTCAGTGTGCTGTGGAAAGAATATCACATCATGTACTCCAAATATGTCTCAATCCTGATCTCTAAGCAATCTTAATTTTGTAAACTTTTCCAAATAATTGGTGAGACATTTTATCATGTATTATATCACACATTTATGTGGTCATCTTAAAAAGCACATACAGAATGAAGGGGTAAGTGACAATCTGAGAAACAAATTCATGCAAATGGCTTCATGAAAATATTTTTTGTTATGCCTCCTGCTATTTCTTTTTCTTTTTTTTTTAAAGTAGGCTCCACGCTCAGGACACAGATCAAGAGTCGGATGCTTAACCAACTGAGCCACGCAGGCACACCCCGCCTCCTGCTTTTTCATTGCGAATTAACAAATGCCTTACCTTAACTCAAAGGGGACTTACAGGAGCTATGGAAGACTACTGGGAGGGAGATTTTTCAGTTTGGGCTTGTTGTTAAACCACTCACGACATGGCTGCCTAGCTCCCAATTCCACTAAGCCTCTCTCCAATGCATTATCCTAATATTTGGTTCCCTTCCTAGATGTTTTGCTTCTATACCTTTCAGCTTCACCTAACAGCAATGAGCTACCTACATTTTGTGTTTCTCCCTGCAATTTTTATGCTGGTTCTTATCCCTTTGTATTTTTCTCTGCCTTATTCACCAGCTATCTGCATTTTCCTTGGAGTACATACTGCATCACAAGCAATGGTGTAGGCATTGGGATTTTGACAAAGTTTATGTATAGTGCTGGGGTCAGGAGGACAAACACTGAATACGTTCATAATATATCAGGTGGTGATAAAGAAGAGAGTGATGGTAGTCGTGTGAGGGAGTGGACTATTAATCACTAACATCTACCAGTCATCTGTCTTTGACCTTCTGCTTGTCCTTCTGTATATTCCAAAAATTAGGACATTCATTTACTCACATAGGTCCCCCTTAAGGCCGATTTATAAATTTATGTCTGTATCTATTCCTTTCTACTTTGGATTTTATTATTACTCTCAGGGGTCATTTCATTCTTCTGGTTGGTTTTATCTAAAAATAGTCCTTATTATACAGCACTTTTCCCTTGGAAATTCTGATGGATCCTGAGAACAATATTGCAAGGAAGTTACTGTGTTTATACTTTTCTGTATTTGGATATTGGACAGGTCAAATAATCTAGGGTAATATACTGCATGTTTTAGTTTTCATTCAGGTGTTTGCCATTATTTAGACTTAGGGCAGTCATCAAATACCACTGCAGCTATCAGCCGTGTTACTTTAATTCTTCTTCACTATACAAACAGTCCGGGAAGGAATTCCCCATAGTTCTTCTCAGTAGATTTATTAATCCCCAACCAGGCAAATTCAAGAAATAAATACCATGGTAGCTCTGAAGCTGTTATAAATTTCAGCTTTCAGTTTATCAGACTTTTATAGTCAACCCGAGTATAGACATTTGGGCACATCCTGATGCTCACTTTTGCTGTGTTGAATCATTTCCAGATCTGGAAGTGCTCAGCTTCTGGGAACAACTCGGTGGACTGGACAAAACTGTTATGAGTCAAAGGCGAAGCCATTTTGTTTCCATTTAAGGATGGCAACCATAAAATATTCTCTATTTACTGGTCATGAGTGTAGAAATTCGCACTTTTTTCTGCTTCTCCACAGCACTTTCCCACTTACAGGATGGCTTAGAAGGAAAAGCCACAATTACCTGATTCTATTTTTGTCTTGCCATATGGCCCTACATGAATGTGGGAAAAGGGCTCAACCTGGCCTCTGAATGTAGTCCTACAAATCAAGGCTGGAACATTGAACTAAGCAGGGCCCTAAAACATTTTTCTTCCTATGTGATAATTTTAAAATATCAATTGGGAGAAAAAGCAAATGTCATCTGTGAAATGAATACCACTCTGGTGGCTAGGGATTTTGCTGTTTGATTCCAATTAGAGGTAATGGGAATCATGAGGATTCTTGCTATGCCTCTCCTTACCGTAGGTGTTATTCTTGCAATTAAAACACTATGTGTGTCTCTGTAGGGTTTTTATTTAATTGGCAAACATGGTATGACATATGTCAAATTTCATCAATTCTTAGAACTTTTCATGAAGAATTGCTTTCAATTTGCTGATGTTTAACATCTATGTCCCAAATTTCCCATTCCAGACATCACTGCAAATTGGTTTCTATTGCTTCCCTGTCAGTGGTCCATAGCCTTAAAAACAGATTTATGAAGGGCACCCATTAAGTAACAGCTTAGGAATAGTTAGAACAATTTCAGAACTTTTTTTAGTTTCCTTTTTTTCCCCTAATGCCAAAAGTTATATATGCCCAAGGCTTGTCTAAATGAAAGCTATAAATGTAGTTGAACACATCTGGAAGTAAAATTCATTCAGACGTTATTTTTGCTCATTATTAACATTTCTCCTTGCACATTGTCCCTGAATATTTATTCAAGGTGACACTTGACCAAACCGTGGTTACCTTAGGGAGAAGAAAAGGTTGATGGATATCATAGCACCTTCATACTCCTCTTACAGAGCATCATGCATCTAGAGGTTTGTGTTTGCAAATGTACAATGGGCCCCATTTTCCCTTAAGCCCACAAGGGGGCACTAGTTTAACACCTTCCTGGCTACACCACTGAGTAGCTAAGCCTGACAGAGTAGCCAAAGCTACAAAAAAGAACTCCCACGGACCCATTTTGAAATTACCATGGGAAGCAAGAAGCTGTATGAAAATCTTTTACAACGTCTAAAGACTCATCACCATTAGAGACAAGGAATAGAGTTTAGAAGCCATCTGGAGTAATGTCTGCCCTTTACAATCCTTTGCCCACAATTATCATTGTGATAATCTTACTGTCTCATCTCGGGTCTTGGCCTCTGACTCCGAAGAGAGTCAGACTAACCTCTGCGTATTCCATTCTCCGCAGGGGCCATGTTCTCATTCCCATCTCTCCCTCCTTCACCATCTTTAGTCACCCCTTCTTCTATGAATCCTTTGCCCCTGTATCCTACATTTCCAAGTTTATCCCCATCTTGAAAAATCTGTCTCTTGAACCGGAAGCCCCATCTAGCAACTACTTTAGTCTTTTCTTATCATTTCCAGACTTCTTATAAGAGTGGCTATCTAAATGTCAAATTCAGGTATTACTGACCTAAGAGAAGATAAAGTAGTTGCTAGATGGAGTAATTCTTTTGCTAAAACAGCTCTTTCGAAAGTCAACAATAACTTTCTATCTTTTTTTTTGAAAAGAGTTTTTTTTTTTATTATGTTCAGTTAGCCAACATATAGTAGTACATCGTTAGTTTTTTTTAATTTACCTGTATTTTTTTATTAGTTTCTTTTTTAAATTTTATTATGTTATGTTAATCACCATATATTACATCATTAGTTTTTGATGTAGTGTTCAACAACTCATTAGTTGGATAACTTTCTTTAACATTAAATATGTTTGCCATTATCTGCTTGAAAAGTCTCTTTTCCTTTCCCTTCCTCAACCCTCAATATTTTTAAAAATTTTTTTAAATTAACATATAATGTATTATTTGTTTCAGGGGTACAGGTCTATGATTCATCAGTCTTACACAATTCACAGCATTCACCATAGCACATACCCTCCCCAATGTCCATCACCCAACCACCCCATCCTGCCCACCCCTCTCCTCTCCAGGAACCCTCAGTTTGTTTCCTGAGATTAAGAGTCTCTTATGGTTTGTCTCCCTCTCTGGTTGAGTCTTGTTTCATTTTTCCCTCCCTTCCCCTATGATCCTCTGTCTTGTTTCTCAAATTCCTCATATCAGTGAGATCATATGATAATTGTCTTTCTCTGATTGACCTATTTCGCTTAGCGTAATACACTCTAGTTCCATCCACATTGTTGCAAATGGCAAGATTTCATTTTTTGATGGCTGCATAATATTCCATTATATATATATATCACATCTTCTTTCTCAATTCATCTGCTGATGGACATCTTGGCTCTTTCCATAGTTTGGCTAAGGCATTGCTGCCTTAAACATTGGGGTGCAGGTGCCCCTTTGGATCACTACATTTGTATCTTTGGGGTAAACACCCAGTAGTGCAATTGCTGCAATGCTAAATATTTTTGCTTTTCTTTCTACTTCTCTGAGATCTTCCCTAGTTTTTACGCTAGTTCTTTTTCCTTTTAACCACACCAGTTCAAAACCTTGATTTTTTTTTTCCTGTTTTACCTTTATTCTAGACACTTTTTAAAAATATACCTGCAGGAAAATTTACTGTGTTTTTGGCATACAGGTCTGTGGGTTTAGACAGTTTAGGCATACAGTTGTGTAGCAATTACCACAGTCAAGACACAGAAATGTTCCATTACCTCCCCAGATTTCCTCCTGCAGCCCCTTTGTAATTAACCCCCTCTCCACACCAATCCCTTAGCAACCACCCATCTATTTTTTGCTCCTGAAGTTTTACCTTTCCCAGAATGTCATATAAATAGAATTATACAGTATGTATTTTTTGAATCTAACTTTTTTTTCATTTAGGATACTACATTCATGTCATCCACATTGCTTCATCTATCAAAATGTTTTTCCTCTCTGTTCCTGAGTAGTATTCCACTGTATGAATAAACCATAGTTTATCTATTTATCAGTTGAAGGGTAATTGGGCTCTTTCCAGTTTCTTGTGTGTGGTTATGAATAAAAATGTTGTAAACATTCATGTACAAGGTTTTATGTGTATACATAAGTTTTCACTTCTCTTGTGTTTGTATTGCTGAATCATATTGTAAATATATGTTTAATTTTACAAGAAACTGCAAAGTTCTTTTTTAAAATGGCTGTACCACTTTGTATTCCCACCAGCAATGTATGAGAGTTTCAGTTGTCCCACATTCTCTTTATCACTTGGTATTGTCAGTCTTCCTAATTTTAGCCATTCTAATAGGTTTGTAATTATATCCCATGATGGTTTGAATTTGCATTTCTCTAATGACTAATGATGCTGAGCATCTTTTCATGTGATTATGTGTGAACCCGTTATCTTCTTTTGTGAAATGTCAGTTAAAATCTTTTGTTCATTGGGGAGCATGGGTGGCTCAGTGGGTTGAGCGTTGGACTCTTGGTTTTGGCTCAGGTCATGATCTCAGGGTCCTGGGATTGAGCCCCACATTGGGCGTGGCACTCAGCACAGAGTCTGCTTATCCATCTTCCTCCTCCTGCTTGCTCTCTCTCTCTCTCTCAAATAAATAAAATTTTAGAAAAATCTTTTGTTCATTTGTAAAAGTTCAGTTGTTTTTATGTTGTTGAGTTATGAGAGTTCTTTATAAAGTTCTCTGCTGAATATATGATTTACAAATATTTTCCTCCCAGTCTGTGGCTTTTATTTTTATTCTTTTAGGGTAGTTTCTACAGAGGTTTTAACTTTGTAGTTTTAAATTTGGAGTTTAAAATCTGATTTATCGATTTTTTTTTTCTTCTGTAGATTGTGCCTTTGGTGGCGTAGCTAAGAAATCGTTGCCTAACCAAGGCAACAAACGTTTTCTCCTATATTTTCATCTAGAAGTTTTAGTTTTTTGGCTTTGGACTTTATATGTTTAAGTCCATAATCCATTTCAAATTATTTTTTTATGTGCAAGGTATGGATTGAGGTTTATATTTTTTACATATGGAAATCCAAATTGTCCTATCACCATTTGTGGAAAAGGCTATTTTTCCCATTTCCCTTTGTAGCTTTGGCAAAAATCCATTTGCCAAAGTGGACCATTTATATCTATACCCATTTCTAGGGTCTTTCTGTGGCATAGTTCTTTTTTTTTAAGAGGTGGGGGGAGGCAGAGGGAGAGGGAGAGAGAGAATATTAAGCAGGCTCCATGCCCAGCGAGGAGCTGGAAGCAGGGCTTAATCTTACAACCCTGAGATCATGACCTAAGCTGAAATCAAGAGTCAGATGCTTAATCGACTGAGCCACCCAGGTGCCCCTCTGTGGCATAGTTCTATGTGTCTTTGTACCAACACCATTTGTCTTGTTTTTTTTTTTTTAAGATTTATTTATTTTTGGGGGGGGAAGGAGCAGAGAGGGTGGGGAGAGAGTCTCAAGCAGACTCCACAGTTTTTGAGTTCCTTCATTTCTTCAAACTCTGTATCCTTCAGTTTACACTGGATTATTCTAACAGTCTCTGTCATTGGCTTCTGTGTCTCATCTACTCATTACATATCTTTTTTAACTTCTGGAAGTGAGAGATATAATGGAAAGGGGGAGAAAGAGCAATAGTGACTTAATAGTTAAACAATAATAACAACAAAAACAAACACTCAGGACCTTGAAAGATACTATATGCTTTGCCAAGTAGCTGTGAGGAAGACTTGAACATTTCCAAATAAAAATAGAAGTTGCAAGATATTGAACATTGATGTTGTTCTAAGCCATGTGTTAATCCCTTTATATGTAATCATCTCATTCATCTTCATGATAGTCTCTGAGAATGTGTAGATCTATCATATTTTAATAACAAGGAAACTAAAAATGGAAAATTTAAGTAGTCAACTTAAGGTCAGTCAACTAGTAAGTGGCAGGGTTGGAGCTTGATTCATGGCCTGACCCCACAGCCTATGTTTAACTTTGCCACTGTTCTACGTGGCAATCCGCAGGTGCCACATGTTCACCAATGATAAGGCAAATAAATGGTCAATGAAGTCAACCATCACAGAGATGAGTTTTCAGCTCCTTTGGAACATTCCTAATGCCTACTGATTGATATTCAAAGAATTATCCTTTTTACCCCATTCATTTTCCTCTCTTCCTTTACTACATTCAAACATCTCCAGAGGCTGGAAGATTGTGGTAGGTATGGTACAGGTTAACAACAGCAGTGTTTTTTCCAGTGCATCTAGTGAATCATGGGAGCTGTCCTTGCTAATGAGAACCTCTCATATTCTGTAGGGACAAGTATTCCTGTGAACTAAGACACTGGTTTTCTGGGAACTGTGGTCATATAAAGTAAAGGATGTCAAGCACATCATTCACTTTGGGGAGATTGCTCATGATATTTGTAAGTTCTATTGAGAAAGCCATTATAATCCATGGAACACCCTTCACAGCACCCAGTCCAGTGTGTGAAACATAGAAGGGGTTCAGAAACTATTGTACTAAGTTGAATTGACATGAACATTGACCATGTGAGTATCACAAATGTACATGTGAATGGTGTTAGGTCTTTTGCTGAGCACACAATGCAACTATACATTACTCCTCAATTGAATAAGAAAGATTGGTCACATAAAGTAAAAACATGAATTTACCTGCTCAACTGAAGGCAAAACCAATCTAAGAACTTGATAAATGCAATTGGAATCAGGTTTGATAAATAGAAATCTTAATCATCATCATCAGAAATTAGAGAACATTTGATGTCTAGAAAATTTTATTTTGTTCTGATAAGGAACATCAATCCCTTTCTAAGAATGGAAGTTCTTTTCTCCATCTTTTTCACATATCATGGGAAAATATTTAGTTTTTCTCATTGTACATATTATATATGACTTTAAATGGCCTCATTCAAAATATTTGATCAAACAATTTGCCATTTACCAAAAAAAAAAAAAAAAAAGAGAGAGGGAAAGCTTTATCTGCCCAGAAAATACAAACTAATTTTTCTTCCCTTCATTGTCAGTAAAGGATTATTTCTTGGTAGATACTTAGGCACTCTTGAAAGAAAACATATTAACACATATGGAAAGCAAGAGCACTGAAAATCAGTTTTTAATTCACATTTATCTCCACTTTGGAGTTCCATTAACTCTATGAATTGGTTCAACAAACTGTATCAAGTTATTCTTGTTTGATAGATAATCGGTCTACCTGGAGACGGCCTTCTCCATGGGGCCATTTGTCTGATCAGATATCAAATGGCTTGTTGATTATTCTGACTTCAAAGGCTACTGGCACTGAGACATTCAAGGTGGTCTGTAATGCCCTGAGTGTTGAGGCCACCTGTCAATGTAGCTTCCAAATTAAAGAGAATCTGTTGGGAAACGAAGGGTAAACTTCCTCTTCTTCAGATTAGGCTGATTAACCTTGAGCAATTTTACTTTTTCAATACCAGTTAGTATGGGGAAAATTCCACCAAGACATTTCTGGTTCCCTTTATTGTTTGGATAGATGCATTTGCTTATCAAAAAAAAAATAAATATCCATTTACAGGGTTGTAGAATTTTAGGAAAATTTTGAGTAAAGGATTAAAATGTATTTTTATTTAGTTTCTGGAAATATTTTGGTAGTATATATTAATGGAACGTAATCATTTGAGTTGTAGAGATATATTTTAAAGAGAAAAAATTGCAAATACTTATCAGATACATCTTTTAAAATTTTTTTTGGCTTCACAGAACTCTGATAAGTATTGTCTATCTTTTCACTCTTCCTTATCAGATGATTCTTTCCAAATATAAAAAGGAGGTTCCTATGGCAGCTGAGAATAGTTTATAAAACTTGTATATTTAGGCTGACTCATGTTATAAAATACAAGACTTTGGGTAGACTGTTGAATTCTGCACTTTTAAACCTTTTAATCAAATAAAAAATACAACTAATGAATAAAAGTGATAAAAAGGTAACAAGTCCATATTGAATTAAAATAATTTATAAGGTTTGGGCATTTCATATAAACTGCCGTCTGGATGTTTTTCATTGCTTTATCAATTTTTCATATAGATTTATCTGTAGAATCTCCATTTTCTTAAATATATGTGGCTTCTAGATAAGTCTAATGATAAAACTGAAGTTTGTGTCCTTTATTTTCAGGCATTTGGGAGAAAAGAAGAAAATGATTTATTTAGACTTTCTGAAACTAAGTGACATTGCCACTTGCCAATTTTAGAAATGAATGTTTAGGGGCACCTGGGTGGCTCAGTTGGTTAAGCGCCTGCCTTCGACTCAGGTCATGATCCCGGGGTCCTGGGATCAAGTCCCATAGGGCTCCCTGCTCAGCTGGGAGCCTGCTTCTCCTCTGCCTGCCCCTCCTCCTGCTTGTGTTCTCTCTCTCTCTCTCTCTCACAAATTAACAAAATCTTAAAAGAAAAAAAAAGAAGTGAATGCTTAAAATTTAAACACTGTGTCCCCAGTTCCAGTTGAGCTACACATCCATGTAAATATGTTCTGGAACAAAAAATATTAAAGGAAACACAGGGGAAGAGGAGAGAAGGAAGAGAGGAATAATACTGTATTCAACATGTGCTACTGAAAAAGAAAAATAACAGTATACCTATAAGATTTGTTTTGTACTTGTAGAGTGGAGCAAGCCTTGTATTTTACAGGCGTGCTGCTAACCTGGTCAGCCAGCAGTGGGTCCGATGATCTTAACTGCTATCCTCTCTCAGACAGAAAATCATAGGATTTGAAAAAGTACATTTTCACAAAACAAAAAGATCACTGGAGCATGACTGAGCCTGAACTCTGGAACTACGTTCACACAGCGGGTTATAGCTTTCAGAGGATGAGGAACAGACCCCCCATCACAAGCCAGGCCCCCCACTTTGCCCTGGATTCCATCCCCTCTGCTGCTTAAAAATGCAGCTCTCTGGTTTTCTCCATCTCTTCCTCATCACCCTTCTCTCCTCTGTTGGATAATTTCCCTCAGTATGCAAAGATTCTCTAATATCTCCCATATTAAAAAAAAAAAAATCAACAAGCGTAATCCCTCCCTCAGTCTTTTCTCCAAGACTCTGCTTGTCTCTGGGTCAGCCATCTTGTATAAAAGGGCTCTTTCACTTGCTAGCAGCACTTCCTCATCTTCCGTTTTCTCTTCACTTCCCCTCAGTCAACTTCCACCCTAATAGTCAGCCGACATTACTCTTTTCAAGGTCACTGGTGACCTCTGTTTGCCAAATCTGGTAAACACATCTTTGTCCTCAACTTTCTTAACCTCTCAAAAGCATTGGACAAGTTGACCTCAACCTTCCTGAAATGCTCTCTGCTTGGCCCCCTTGACATAACTTCCTGGTTTCCTGCTGAAACCACTGGCCTCTTCTCTATTCCCTTTCCTAGTTCCCTTTCATTAGCCCGAACCTTATATTTTGGTGCTTTTTAGGGTTTAGTCCTTAGTTTCTGTTGCTCCTCTATGCCTTCCCCCAGAGCAACCTCATTCCACCCAGAGCTTCAATTTCAAACTAGCTTATCACTCTCCCAACTTTGTACCTTCAGCTCACACCTTTTCTTTGGACCTGATTCTTTTTTTCCTTTTCTTTTCTTTCTTTCTTTCTTTCTTTTTTTCCCCCCCATTTATGTGCTTGCTTGGCAATGTCACTTAGCCATCTCAGAAGTTGAGACTTCACATTCCCAGATGGACTTCTGATTTTCCAACCTGTTGCTCCATGATTTCATCCCCAATTCCCTGTGGCTCCTGTTTTGATTGCTGCCTTTCTCCCAATTGTCCATTCCAATACAAATTCTTTAATATGCCATGATGGGGAACCTGCCTAATTTCTCCAGGTTTTCTTATATCACTGTTCTTATCTTTGTTTCCTGCGAGGCAGAAGCTTGCCTTGAACATGTCTACTTCTGTCTCACCCCGGGACCTTTGCAAGTGCTGTTTGGATAAGCTAGAAATATCTATTCCTTATTCCTTCTCTTCCTTGCCTCCCTCTTATTCCAAATAGCTCTTTGTCTTCCTTTAATTCCCAGGTTAAATGTCCCCTCTTGGACGATTCTGCCTAAATGTGATCATCCCCTCATACTCCACCATTATTTCCAATTATCGCCACCTTTTAGTTTACATCATTGCTGTTATTGCAGTTTACCATGATTTGTTTGTAACATGATCTTTGCCTCTTTCTCATTAAACTCATCTTGAGTTCTGTGAGGAGAGGGATGATGTCAGATTTGTTTACTATCTCTGTTCTCTGTTTATAGTACCAAAGAGGAGTGCCTGGTATTGGTTGGTTCACAGCCTTGGCTGAACATTAGAATCATCTGGGGAGATTTTAAGTACTGATATCCAGGTCCAACCCTCAGCTTTAATTGTTGGTGTTGGGACCCAGGAGCAGTACATTTTAGAAGCTCTCCAGGTGATTCTAATGTACAGCCAGGTTTGAGAACCACTGCACTAGGGCAATGGTTCTCAGCTCTTTGTCATACATTCAAGTCACGGGGTGAGCTCTTGAACCAATGGGTACCTCACCACCAAGATTCTGATTTTTTTTTGGTCTGGGGCAGGGGCTCTGAGTATCAGAGCTTCCCAAGTGATTCAAATGTTGGCCAGGGCTGGAAACCATTTGTATTAGTGTGTAATGTATATCTGTTGCTGAGGGGAACACAGTTTATCATACAATTAGTTCAAGTATAACCATACACAACAAATTATACGTGACAGTGGTTTAATAGTGATTTCTATTCCTCCTCATTAGGAATTGGTTGAATCTGTTTGCCAGCAGTTGTCTCTATTCAAGTTGATACTAGAGTTTTCTTATCACCCCTCCCCTCTTTTTTTCTCCTTTTATTTATGTAATTAACTGTTCTTGCTCAATCTAGGACACACTAGGATTCTTGCTTCCTTATATAAGGATCCTTGTAACTATTACATGATAATTCTCAGTTTATATCTGTAACAATACCAAGTTCACACTTTAAATTCAAAGTTAATTATATCCCTACTGAAAATCCTTAGTTCCCCAACCCACCCCACCCATGGCACCTGGCACAAAGCCTATCACAGAAGGGGCTTGGAAAGTGCTTATTAAATGGAATGAATTCATTAGCTGTACTTTAAAAGGGTTGCTATACCCCCAAGCTCCTCAAAATTCCCTGTGTTCGCCTTATTTACTTGAATCCATAGTCTTTCTTTTTTTTTTTTAAATTTAATTTCAATTCATTTAACATATAGTGTATTAGTTTCAGGGGTAGAATTTATTGATTCATTAGTTGCATATAACACCCAGTGCTCATTACATCAAATATCATCCTTAATGCCCATCATCCAGTTACCCCATCCCCCCCACCTCTCCTCCAGCAACCCTCAGTTTGTTTCCTAGAGTTAAGAGTCTCTTATGGTTTGCCTCCCTCTCTGTTTTTATTTTATTTTTCCTTCTCTTCCCCTTTGTTCATCTGTTTTGTTCCTTAAATTTCACATATGAGTGAAATCATATGGTCTTTGTCTTTCTCTGACTGACTTATTTCGCTTAGCATAATACACTCTAGTTCCAAGTCCATAGCCTTTTCTCCCAGAAGCCTCTGTTCTGAGCCATGCTGGCTCAGGTGGGGAAAGGGAATAAAAAGATCAACTTCCAGATTGAAGCTACACTGAAAGGCAGCTCCTATGATGCAGGAGTCATGGAGTCCACAATTCCTTTGCGCAAAGGGATTTCACACCCCCTCTCCACTTCATCGTCAGAATGCTACCTTTCCTTGTTTTCTGAATTTAATGTTTATACTCTGCTATATATATTTTAATGCTTTATTCCGGCATAACTTTTATTGTAAGAAATGCTAAGAAAAAAAAGGAAATTTAAAGGAGCCACACTATCTGTAGTGACGTGAAACAGTCTGAAAATTTCTGAAGAATAGAAAATAGAACACCTCTTGTCACAAAATGGCAACCACACCGGACACAGTGCCTCCTACTGGGAAAAATCAAAGGACATGACCAGAATGCTTTACAAGGTTCATTATGAAGTATGGCACAAACAATCATTGGTATCGAAATTCACATTATTAACAAAAAGAAAACTGAAAAGCATCCTATCTACCATCATAAAACCTTTCATCTAGCTTGCAAAGTACTGATGCAAGGTACCAATCACACAGTCACAAGGACATCACTACCAAAAGGTCAAGGACTTGGTCCACTTCTGCATCCCGGCACCAAGAAAGGTAAGTGCTTAATAAATATATGCTAAATATTGAATTAATGAGCTAAAATTAAGATACACACAATGGAGCAAAAAAAGTACAGGATTTTAAAAGTAAATTATAACGTGAGATAGACTGGGAGCAAGAACCTAGTGTCAGGGGAGGGTTTCAAGAGTTGGTTGTCTAGACAGAAGTCAAAAAGACTCCCCCTTCCACTCTTCTTTTGTGTGTGTGCCATTGTTCCAGAGACGCAGCTCCTACAAAGAACAAGGACATAATTCATCCCCCTGCATAAGGGATGAGGAGGAAATATGACCTGGGTACATTATTAATTGCTTTGTTTGTGACTCCTAACCATGTAATTGTTTTAACGATTAGCAGGTGGTAAGAGTTCCAGGTTTTTCAGGACCTCAAACTTTTATAAGTGGAGAGATTAGTTGAGCAGAAATGAATTAGGATAGGATTCAGGTTGAGACCTCAAATAAGTTACTTTAAAAATAAATGAGAAAGGTGGCTCACTGGTAAGTGAAAAGTGTGAGAAAGCAGCACAGGGTTCAGTTCCAGCAAGCTGAAAGTAAGAATTTCTTACTGGACTAGCTGATCTTCACCTATTCTAAGGTCAGATAGAGCTTAGATCATCACAGGTGCTGTGGGGCTAATCCCTTTTTGCAGCATTTCCAGCTGTGGAATGCACACCTGAGAAACAGAATTCAGCTGGGGTAACCAAAACCTAGAGAGGAACACAGGCTTCCCCTGTGTGCAGCCCCAGGCCCTCTTCTCTGATTCCAGTGAATAATTCACTTCTTTTCCTAATATCTACATCTCCATTGGGGTTTCTCTTTCTTCTCTCATTGTGTAATTACCCACTCCTCTACAGCATCAGCAGTGGGGTTTCCAAACACGGGATTCACCCATTTCAGGGTGAAGGGAGAAGCTACCCTTTCAACTAGTATCATAAAGCCTTGCCCATCACAAATCTGTCAAATGAGTGTGTGGATACTGCTGGATGAATATGCAAATGCTACCCAATGCTAAAAAGTGGTATTGTTTGATTCCCACACTCAGCTGTCACCTTTGATTAAAGTGTCCACTTGTTCTCTCTATATTAGCTTCAAAAGTCTCAATTCATCTCCAGAATCCTTCTAAATTTTGTACACCTATGGAACCATCCAATACAGACATACATTGGCTCCCAACCAATTCCTGTTTCTTCAACATCTGTAATCTTATGTACTTTCAGTCAGAGAGAATTCAGAGTCTTCTTCCTCAGCAGTTAGGCTATTCCTGAACTGTAAATGTTTTACTCAGGAGACTCTGGTTTGAGCAGAGGAACATGATGTGCCCTGGTGGTGCAAGGAGTGGTGTCCCTCTCTCAGAACCCAGTGAATTTATTCTAGTGACAAAGGAGACACTAGAAAACTCTTGAAAGCTCATGTAGTCCCCTCCCAATTCTGCATCTTTTCTTCTTAAAAAAGTTTCCAGTAGGTTCTGAGAGCCATGAGACGAAGCTTTGAAGAACCTTCTGTGTAGCCTCCGGGCACTGAGATGAGTACATCCAGCGTGACACCTGGTCTCTCTCTAGTGAACATCCATTGAGCATGGATGTAGTGCCAGGCAATGCTGTGCTTCACATACATGAATTCCCTTAACCCTCACACCAATATCTACTCTACCAGTTGGGGAGATGGAGATACGGAGAGGTTAACTTATTCAAGGTTCCACAGCTAAGTATCAGGAGGGCTGGTATTTGAACAAAGGCTGCCTGGCTCATAAGTTCAGGCTCGTTACTGCCATACCACCTGCCGTTTTACTGACAGAAAATTGAGCAAGATGCTATAGTAGTGTGACTTTGTCCTCAGCACACTTCCCATGCCCCAGGAAGCATCCCTAGGACAATCACTTTGCCTTCCTACTGCATCTATAAAGCTTCTCAGATTAACCGGATTCCATGTTTGTTTTGTGTATTTTATGTCGGGTACTACTATGCATAGAAGTCCTGTTCTTGTGTTCTTTTCCAAGTCTCCATAAGCTAACTGCTCTTTAATGTTCAACAATTCAACTTTGCCCCACTTTATCTTTTTGAGCTACAAAAGTCTTGATCTAGTTATACTGCATGGCTTTCATGTCTCCATGAGTCCTAACTTTCACTCAACAGTGTCATCCACTAGAGTGCTACAATAGCCCCCAAGTTCCTCCCTCTCTCCCTCTATCTATCTATCTTAGAAATCTCTATCTATCGGGCGCCTGGGTGGCTCAGTTGGTTAAGTGACTGCCTTCGGCTCAGGTCATGATCCTGGAGTCCCTGGATCGAGTCCCGCATCGGGCTCCCTGCTCGGCAGGGAGTCTGCTTCTCCCTCTGACCCTCCCCCCTCTCATGTGCTTGCTCTCTCATTCTCTCTCTCTCAAATAAATAAATAAAAAATCTTAAAAAAAAAGAAATCTCTATCTATCTTCTCATTATACATATTTCTTATTTATGTATCATTTATATATATTATATAAAAAATATAAAAATTATGTATACAAAAATATATAAATATATATTATTTATATGTGTTATAATATATAAATAAATATATACATATTGTATATAAAATGTTTGAATGTGGATATATGGAACACGTACACATATATATTAGAACATCATATTGGAATACATAAAACAATAGACTAAGGCATCACATGTGCCATCTCGGTTAATCCTCATAATAGCCCTGTGAGGTGGGTACTCTCCTTATACCCATATTAGAGAGAAACAGGCATCCAGGGGGGTTCCGTAACTTGCCCGTGGCACATGGTAACGTTGGATTTGGGATTCCAGAGCCCTCAGCCAGCCTGCCTCCATTACCAGCAGGGAAAGCACTGGGTTGCCAGGACATGAGCATTGCATTAATGAGTTGATCTCACCAGTCCTTCCTTTTTAGGAGCATAGTACAGTCTTTTAAAATTCTTTAAGTAGAACTCATCCATTCCAGTCAATCTCACCAGGGCAGTTTTTAATTCCAGAGGAAACAAACCTGGTTTACATCTTTTTCTTTGCAACTCACTGATAAGCTGCAGGTAGTTTAAAAAAAGAGGAATAGTAGTATCTGCCTCATAGGCTCATTGTGAGGATGAATTGACGTAAACATGACTCATCACCCTACATAGTGCCTGATACACATGAGATATCCTCAAGAAATGTGGCTTTCCACATTGTTATGCAGTGAAGTGCAACATCGTATCATTAATGACCTTGTAAAATAGCTACAAAATAATTGACTATACCTCATATGAAAATTTCCACATTTAAAATCTGGAGCACGCGGGCGCCTGGGTGGCTCAGTCGTTAAGCGTCTGCCTTCGGCTCAGGTCATGATCCCGGGATCCTGGGATTGAGCCCCGCATCGGGCTCCCTGCTCAGCAGGAAGCGGGCTTCTCCCTCTCCCACTCCCTGTGCTTCTGTTCCCTCTCTTGCTGTGTCTCTCTTTGTCAAATAAATAAATAAAAATCTTTAAAAAAAACAAAAATAAAATCTGGAGCACCTTTAGATAGAATTTTTACTTTAACTCACGAAAGAGCACTTTAACTCATGTAACAATATTTTCCATGTCTAAATTCTACTCCAATTTTGAGTCTGACCTGCTCCATGATCATCTTTTCTCCATTTGTGTACAAATACAACATTCTCCCAGTGAACCATGTGAGTTCTAAAAATCTGTTTCTATCCACAATTTAAAACATTACATTTCTGGGGTGCCTGGGTGGCTCAGTTGGTTGGGGACTACCTTCAGCTCAGGTCATGATCCCAGGGTGCTGGGGTTGAGCCCCACATCGGGCTCCTGGCTCAGTGGGGAACCTGCTTCTCTCTCTCCCCCTGCTCTCTGTATCTCTGTGTCTCAAATGAATAAATAAAATATTAAAAAAAAAAAAAGAAAACATTACATTTCCAAAAGCCCACTCCATGATGGTGCTTTCTGACTTACATACAAAATTTTCTTCCCTCCCCATTAGGAAGAGACGGTGAATTGGGTCTCTGAATGCTCTATTTCCAAAAGACAAAATGGAGCAAGGCAAGTTGTGGGGAAGAGGATTCCTGAGAGTGCCAATTTGTCTGAGGGCCGCAAAACAAACAAATGATGGTGGAGGGAGGGCAAGGTAGCAGTGAGGAATGAGGATTAGATGTGACCCAGAGAGAATAAAACCCAAACTGAATAGGCCAAACACATAAATTGCTATTAAATCACGGCTTTTATTTTCCTGCCTTTGCCCTCCTAACGTTTGGTTTCTCAGCAAATGAAAGGAATCATTTGAAGTAAGGGCCTGGAGAAGGCAGGCCTCTGACCTCTAGCTCGACCACAGAGATCAAAGGCAGGCCCCATATGTGTGAGATATTATCTTTTCCAGGCAAGTGGGCATGATGTTTTGTGATGCAGTAGTGTGGAAACAGACAAATAGCCAGGTTAGTGACCGCGGAGAGGGACGTGATTGACGTGGGACTGAGACGAGGAATAGGAGAGTCGGAAAACACATCGCCCTTCTGGTGCATTTCGTTTTGTGTTTCAGCTCTCAGAAATCCTCTAGTGGTGGTGGTGGTGTTGTTGTTGTTGTTGTTGTTGTTGTTGTTAATTATCCTACTTGGGGCTTTTGTCCAAACAGCACTTTTTCATGTTTGCAATGAATGTTTATCCCTGCAAATGTGATCCTTATTTATTTTTTTTTAACCTCCCTTATTTTTAAATGGAATTGGTCGTTTATATTTTTTTGCAAGGCAAGGCTCTTGAATGCAGACTTTTTGCAAAGAGAAATTATATGGCTGAATCTTCACTCGTACATATATTAAAATGCATTTAATTATTCTCAGTAGGAAAGCAGGTAGGACTATTCAACAGCTACAAAGGCTTTCAATATATGGGGAAATGATGCTTCTCTTTCCCACTATTGTTCTCCCTCCTCCACCGCCCCCTCCACACACACACAATGAATTAATCCCAGGGCAACTCTTCTGTTCATTCTGGAGCCAGGGCTGCCATGACATGAGGATGTGTTGTCAAGCCCCAGGAGTCACCAAAAGGCTCAGAGCTTTCAGGCCTCTTGGTCTACACACTGTCCTTCATCAGGCTTATCATTACTGTTCCTCAAAAAGAGAGCAAAACAGAGCCAAGGTGAGATGGATTTCAGCCCATGTGGTTGAACTTGACCTTTAAATCATTTTTCCTCACCCGCTCTATGGTAATTGTTCCATGGGGAAGCCGGAGACATCCATTGGCCCAGGTAGTGCTGCTGCCTTTCCATCCTCTGATTTCTTTCTCTCTCTTTTCCTGTCTAGCTCTTTCTCTCCTCACTCCTGCTCTCTTTCAATTTATCGCTCTCTTACCAACGTCTTCTTTGCCCCAGTGCTTTATTGAATTGGTCTAACATCTTCATGGGAAAAAAAACAAACAGAACACAGATTTGCTTGATTACTATGCTCATCAAATTTCCTATTCCTACTTGTCGGTTTATCCTCACCCATATTTTTGCAACACATAACATACACTAATACACATGCACTAACATACTAACACACACCAACACACACTAACACATACACATGCACCAACACACACAGCACATATGAATACACATGCATTCATACACATACTGAAACACAGACACACTAACATATACCAACACATACACAGCACCCCACACTAATACATATACACAGCAACACACATATACATGCACATACAGAAAATAGTCACTTCTGAACCCTGGAACATATTTCTTCATTATCCAGCTGACAATCCTCAGGAGTAGATTCAGATTGCTGGAGAGTTTACAAGGTCATCTATTATGTCCATCGATAACTGAGCTGAGAAGAATTCCTGTTACTCTCTTTGTGTATAAAAATTACTATTAAAATCTTTCCAAGCCAAAAAACTGCCAGAAGTGTGAAAATAAAGCCTACGTTTCAACGAAAATACAGGAATGTAATAATTAGGCTTTCTGTTTTCCCAATAGCAGAAATATGCCTATACTTGAGGGCTTTGTGAAAGAAGATTTAAACAGCAAGATATTCATCCTGAGCTAAGTAGGAGATTTTTCCTGCTAACATGATATTCATAGTGTTTAGGCACCACCAGATAATGGACAACAGAGCACTATAGTTTTAACAAAATAAATGAATTTACATTAGCGATTTTAAAAATCTTTTTAGTATGGACTGGTATGGAGTAAGTTAATACAGACTCAATTATCATGCTAGGAAAAGGGATCTGGAGTTCTCCCTGGTCCCTGGTATCTGTCTAGACGATTTTAGACAAAAGAAACTCATTTGCTCTTGGAAGTGTTGAATGAAAAGTCACTTGGGTTTGGTTGAGGGGTGGGGGAAGGGATGGAGGTCAAAGGACTTGCAGCAAAGAGTTTGTGCTTCGTGGGATCCTGAAACAGGGATGTGCTGTGTGGTGATTCCCAAATCACCTTGGGAATAATTAGGGGGTGGTTCGATGGTTAAAATCAAAGGAAGAATTAATTTTCTTTTAAGTTTTTCTCAACGTCTCTATCTTTACTCAGTAGAGTATAAAATAGAACAACTTTATTTTCATACACTTATATTTTATCTTGCCTAAAAAACATGCAAATATACTTTTCATTTCTAAATCACTTGAATATTATTTTTTAAAATTACTATCCCAGATTCTTATTTAAAAAACATCCTTGGGAGACATGCTGTGGGCTCTAGGGCCAGATGTTTTATAAGACCAGCTTATAATAAGAGCCACTTTTCTATTTCTGAAAATAAATTCCCACTTGACCTGTGCTATACAAAACATCATGACAGAAATCAGCTGTGAGCTTCCAAGACAATTTTTCAAAGGTTACTTCCATTCCATCTAGGGCACAAATACTCTGTTATTAAAACAGTTAATTAAAATTTTACTCCTAATAAAAGGCAATTTGAGAAGAAATTGATTATTAGTTAAAATGTAAAAGATGTTTTACTTGGCACAAACTAGTGAGTAAAAATGCAGACCCCATTTAAAATGACCTCCTTGTCCACTCATATCACAGACTATTATGAAGATTTCACTGGAATCCCTCCTTCCTGGCTCCACTGGATGGGGACAAGCTTCTATCATTGAAATATGGCATTTCATCTATTTACCTGCGTCTTTTACCAATAAATACTGAGTTCCTGAAGACCTGGGCTAATCTTTATATCCCCAGCACTTAGCAGGGTGTCTAGAACACAGTAGAGACTCAATAAATGCTTGCTTGGGTACATTTTATGTCTTTCAAAGTAAATGGAAGTGAGCCCAGTTGATCGTATTCTCAGTAATCTATTAGTTTATTTTTAGCCAATGTGCACCAATTCCTACAGTCATAAAACTTGGAAAACTTAGAAGAAAATGATGCACAACGATTTATATTGTGATCTGAGATAAATTGATATAATTTATGAGATTCATCAGTTGCTCCTTGGCCTTAAAATAGTTCTATGATACTCTAAAGTAGTGTTCCCCAAATGGAGCTGTGAAAGAGGCGTGTCCCCAGATGATATAGTAAACTTGATCCATTGCAGTGATGTTGGAGGGTCACAATGTCTGTTATATGTAATTTTATCTCATTCTTTTAACCTCTCATTTCTGTTATATTTTGTGGCATGCATTAAAATGTTAATATTAGTATTTATGTATATATACATATGCACATATACATATTGTGATGTACTCATGGAACTGTGTGACCAAAAATGTATGGTTGCACTAGTTTAGAGAATTGGACTAGATGACACAATTTTTTGGTATTTCTTGTTATGTGTAAGATTAATGAAAGAATACAAATGTTCATTTATTTAACTAGCATTTATGAGACCCTTCTATGTACCGAACACTGTTCTAATTACTAGGCATAAGCACACAAGGATAAATAAGACATTCTTTACTCTCTCAAAAAGCACCAGTCTAATAGAGGAGAGGAGACTACAAATCATATAAACAAATTCCACTTCGCCTACGAAGCCTCTACTGATTCCTCCTTTCTGTCCTCAGGCTACCATAATGCTTGATTTCTATTGAAGTGACTTAATACTGGGTCAGTTGGGAATGCATTTGGCTGCATATACCAACATTCAAGTAATACTAACCTAAACAAATAGGACTTTGTTTTTCTCACAAGTCTGGAGGTAGGCAGGCCCTTGCTAGTGTTGATTGAACTGCTTACTGATACCATGAGGCACTGAGGTTGTACCATTCTTATTTATTGGCTTTTCATTCTTGTACTTGTTGCCTCTTTACACAACATGGCTGCTGAATCTCCATAAATAATTTTTCATTCCAGATAAGAAGATAAGAGAAGGACAATGAAAGACTGTGCCTGTTTTTATGTGGAAAGCAAAAACTTTTACAGAATCTCCCTCATACACTTTACCTTGCATCATTTTGGAGAAAACTGTCACAAAGCCACCTCTAACTGCAAGGGAATCTGTAAAATCAAACATTGGGCTTTCTAGTTTCTGTGATAAATTAGGAAACAAAAGAAAAGTGGTTTGGGAATGGTGGTATTTAGACAGCCAACCTATAATACCTGCCCCAGGCACTGAAAATACATTGCCTAATATTTTTGATATTGGTATGAACTGATTTTATTTCCTACCAACCCCAAAGCTCCTTAAGACAAGATATGGCCTCCCTTCTCTTGCAATAAATATTTGTTGATTGAATGAATCAATAAATGAATTTAATTCCATCAGGGCACAATAAATGTAGATACTTTCTAGTTGTTAAATCCAGTCTCTGAGACAATGAGTTAAATGAAGGTTATTTTACAAACCTCAGGAGGGAAGGTTTCCTGTTTTAAACTCCTTGAGTTCCATAGAAACTAACACTTTGCACATATGCTAGGTCCTCAGTTAATACTCAATTCTTAATGAATAAATAAAGTGAACTAGCTGGTCCTATAGCAATTCTACATTCAACCACGAACAAAGCCACCAATGATATCTGAACATTTCAGAACAAAAGATGGTAGTTTTCTCAATACTCAGACACTTGATCCTTGGTACATTAAGTCAACAGATACTTAACTTTAGAAAATTTTCCATTTCATAAACTTCACACCAATTTCAGTCTGTTTCTGGTTTAATAGTATGAATTTTCCATCCAAGTCTCAATTTATAATCCCTCACCCTAAATTTTAAAATATCCCTCCTGAATATTGTATGAGCCAAAGAATATTCTGGATCAATATACAATGATTGTCTCCTTTTAAGTATAAACTCCTGAAGGTGTTTCACTAGCAAAGTAAGCAGATCATGTGGTTGAGCACAGAGCAAATTTACAATGAGGAAATAAAAGATTTCCACCAAAAAACACTCTTTCATTATCTAACCCACTCTCATCATTCAGTGTAAAGTTGAGGGCCTTTGTCTTAGACCTCCCCTCATTGACGTCCCTAAATCATTTCAGCCCAGTGAGAACAGAGCTGTCCTTACAGACTTTGTGGAGGGACATGGTGTCATTAGTTAAGTTAGTCCAAGGTTTGAAAAGCTAAATTTCAAACGGTTATCCTTACCTCTAACATAGATTGCATGTGACACATTTTGCTCATTTTTATTGCTCTGACAATAAAGAGCTGGACAATAGCCTTCTGAAGTCTCAGTGTAAAAGGTTTTACGTGAAGAGGGCTGCTTCTTTCCTTGTTCTTAAAGCTCAATGACACTAGTCCATTTAACATTTTTCTTAAAACATTGATTTTCAACCCCTCGCTCATTCCTCTGATTGATATTCTCTGCTTTGATTGAATGTGCTTCAAGTTTTAACTGTTTGCAGTCATATAGGCAGATATGGACGTGTTTCTTTCTCTCTGAGTGGGTGTTTGACAGTCCTGGTCCTAGTCCCCTAATGTAATTGTGGGATCTCAGTGTTGGGCTTTAAATGGTTGTTAATCTTCTTGGCACCCTGACTTCACTCATGTCTTGCAAAGATGTATCTAATGCATATCCTTCTCATCATTGCATTGTGCACTTTGTTTTAACCTTACTGTGTGTTAAAATTTTGTTTTTCGTTACCATACTAATTTTAAAAGATCACTTCACATTTTTATTCTCTTTAACAAAACGTATATATACTACCCCAAGATTCAGTATATATTTGATAGCAAACATTATTAATATCTTTCCTCTGCATTCATTGATATATTCATTTGCTTATTCTTTCATTCAACTATCAGAACCAATTATTAATGTTGGTTAATTAAATTACTTGAGAGCCAATTATATGCTGATCACTATGCCAGGTCCTAGGAATAAAATGATCCACCCTCATGAAGATTTCATACTATTGAGGGAAGAGACATTAATCAAATCATCCCGTAAATAAGGGTAATATTGCAACTTGGACAACAGCAGTGACAGAACAGGTAGATATCACTTAGTCCAGGGAATCGAGGAAGACTTTGCTAGGAAGTCAAGATCTGAAGGATGGGGAGGGATTAACTAAGTGAAGAGTGGAGGTAAGAACATTCTTCCAACCCCCAGATCATTCCTTCACTTAGGAAACACTTACGTTCCAGAGACTGTGTTTGATACTGGAAATAGAACAGCAATCCAGTCAGGACCCCTGCCTTCACTAGGCATTCTGTCTAGTGGGGAGGACAGATAGTAGACACATCATTATACCAACGATGATTTAAATTACAATTTTTAAAAAAAACCTGGCTAAAAAGGAGAGGCAGCGGGGCAGCTGTGAAATCAATTAAGCTCAGTCTATGGCTTCCCTGAGAAAGCAGCGTGCAAAAGTCATTTGAAAATAGGGCTGGTTTCGCAAGACCAACCCTTGTCTGCTAACTCCTGTGATGTTTCTAAGATTGATGCTGATATGCTGCTACCCATTTTCTCAGGAAGAAGTGCTTTGTGGGTGTGAAAATTCTTGAGTTACATGGTCTCAGGTACTTTTCTGAGTTTACTAATGAGTATGCTGAGCAAAGGCGTGTGGAATTTTCTTAGCCATATGCTGGCTTTTCTTTTTGTCGTAGGCAGAAATTTGCGCAGCCTGGCAGATTTTGTTCTTGGTGACTGTAGACCCTTGTCTGTGAGCGCAAATGGAGTTTGTTTTGATTCCTTTTCTTACCGACCTAGTATGAAAGGTAAAGGCTTTTCCTTTGCTTCGAAATTATGCACAGTGCTGGTGCTTTCCTGTCTCTATTCATTGTCTTTTCAAAGGCATTGGGCACTTATTTTTAATCTAGATTTTATCAAATGATCTCTTACACAAAGTGATTTCCTACCCACTTAAAAAGCATTTCTTGGCTTCAGTTATTATCTTAAAGGTAAAGATTTTATTTAAAAAAATACCGGTTCCTTTTTCTATGTAACTAAGTAGAAATACTACTTTTTATCATACTTTTGTTTTCTCTTTTCTCTCTCTCTCTCTTTTTTTTTAGAGAGAGAGAGAGAGAGAGAGAGTGGGAGGGGGGAGGGGCAGAGGGCGAGGGAGAGAGAGAATCCTAAGCAGGCTCCACACCAAGCATGGAGCCAGACATGGGGCTTGATCTCACGACCCTGAGAGCATGACCTGAGCCGAAATCAGAAGTCAGATGCTTAACTAACTGAGCCACCCAGGCAACCCACATGCTTTTGTTTTCTACACAAGCTTGGCTTTCCATTTCTTTTCCTTTTACTCTTACACATCCTAGCTTTCTCTTTGGATTTATCCTTGGTGAATCAATGCCAGCTTTCTCCGTTTTTGGCATACATATGTGCATTGAGGTTTCTTAGACTGCATGTTTTTTGTTGTCGTTATGGAAGTTATTTTTTTTATGTTTAACATTTTTTTTACATGCCCTCAGTGTTGTGTTGTAGTTATTGCTGTTCTTAATGTTTAGCACTTAAAAATACCTCTGCAATATTTTTGCCATGCATTCTTTTTTAATTTGCTAAGCATAAATAATCTGTATAGTTGAAATAAGTTTTCCTTATTTCACTAAATTTCCTCCTTCTTGGAAGCTCTAGTTCTAACATTTATGTGTAGAATTTAGTTTTTTTGCCTCCTCCCACTTTTTTATGAAATCAGATTAAGAAATGTTTTAATTAATTTGTTTATGATCTATTCTTGAACATAGTCTGCAGCAAGGACAAGACAAAGTTTGGTGTATACTCACCCTCTCCCACAATTCATTTGTGCATCCATGTATCTATCCATGCGTGCATCCCGGTGTGCATCCAGGCAAACATTCAAAACTGTTTGACACACATGTGCTCAGATTTTGAACACTAAGAAAACTGTGCCTGACTACGAGCTCCATCCTTGTTAGTGTGTGGGGAGGGTGGAGGAAGAATGGAGATAGGTATAGACATTTTCTTTACATTAGTTAATTTCCAATACTTAAAGTCTATCATTAACATGTTGACTACCTTAAAAACAAAAGCAGCCAAATAACCCTTGGAGACTTCTAGCAAGTTCCACAAAATAAGATTTTTCTTTTTCTTTTTCTTTTTACTGTAGGTCTTTCCCCACTTCGTGATCCCTAAAACAAGTAAACAAGTGTTGAGTGAAGACAGAGAGAGTGCGAATGAATGCATGAATGAATGAATGAAAGGGAACGACAGGGAATAAGAGAGAGAATGAGATCTTTATACTCTGGTGGAAAATGTTAGCTGTCCACTAAAGTTTCCTGTTTGCCTTCATAATATGAAGCTGCTGAACAAGAGCTGCCCAGTCAGGGATGACATTCAACAGTATTCTTTGTGTCTAGGTCAGACTGTGACTGAATGACAGTGGCATGTGGGTGAGTGGGATGAGCACCCCAACACCTCCATTCTCTTCCTTCCTTGACGGATATCATCCCCTAGGACTATTTTAGGAGTCACATGTTGAGGATGGTGGAACCATAGGACTGAAGAAGCATAGGCCCCTGAATCACCACTTGGGGTAGAACCATCTGAGCAGGAAGACCCACATTGGACTATGATGTGAAACAAACCTTTATTTTATTTTATTTTTTTTTTTTATTTTTATTTTTTTTAAAGATTTTATTTATTTATTTGACAGAGAGAGACACAGCGAGAGAGGGAATACAAGCAGGGGGAGTGGGAGAGGGAGAAGCAGGCTTCCCGCGGAGCAGGGAGCCCGATGTGGGGCTCGATCCCAGGACCCTGGGATCATGACCTGAGCCGAAGGCAGACGCTTAACGACTGAGCCACCCAGGCGCCCCAACAAACCTTTATTTTATTAAGCCATTGAAGTATTAGTGAGTATCTCTGTAACAGTGTTAGCTTTGTAAATACAGTCTTTATGTATACAGATGTAAAAATGAAATTTATATTCCCACTCTGCTGCTTTTAACTATTTGGGTGGTGAGATAAGATCCTTCCACATTTATAGGAGATTGAAGGTAGAAATTTAGTCTAGAGGGACAGCTGGGTGGCTTAGTCGGTTAAACGTCTGCCTTCGGCTCAGGTCATGATCCTGGAGTCCCAGGATCGAGCCCCACATCGGGCTCCCTGCTCATCAGGAGTCTGCTTCTCCCTCTGACCCTCCTCCCTCTTGTGCTCTCTCTCACTCATTCTCTCTCTAATAAATAAAATCTTAAAAAAAAAAGAAATTTAGTGTAGAGTATTAGTACAATACTGTCTCACATTCGAAGTAAGGCAGTGAATTTGAAACTTTTAACGTTCTAAGGCATAGATCATGACACTAGGTCATTACCCAGTGTGTTAAGAATGGCCCACAGGATTTCTATGAAAGAAATATGTAAACCTGTCTCTCTAAAATTAGCAATGGAGAGCTTTCGATTTTAAAGCCATTTATCAGTGTTTTTTTTTTTTTTAAGCAATAGATAAATTGTTTTGAAATGACACTTCCATAAGACCTCATAAATGGGTCTTTCTTTTCCTCTGTCTTTGATATAAACACATCTGCTTCACAAAACACAAACTTCACACAACATATTTTTATGGTACATTTCTCCCCAAGTTTTATACACCGAATACATCGTAACTGGAGCAAATATGCTTCCACGAGGCCACTCTTCACCACCCACTCGGTGTAGAGCTGGAAAAGTCATAAACAGTCCTTGGACACTGCAATGTGATCTTTCAATCTGCACTAGCTGACGACAATTTTCTGCCTGATTGGGAGCATAATGTCTTAAAAGAAATTTCAGAGCCCGCCTTGGACAAACTCTGCTGTTGGTGACATCTGCCTTATTACCAATAAAAATGATGTATCGTGTAACAGCAAATTACTCAGCAAACAATTCCCAGAGATCACCTTTGCTACAGAGTGTGAAACAGAACTACTCCCTTTCCTGAATGTCAGGAGTTTTACAGAGGAGAAATGACCTACCGACAGTTACTCAACAAGAAATGTCCCTCTTCAAACAGATATATGATGTTTAACTTTACACACTTGGTACCCATGGATAAAGTAAAATCCATCAGTTCTTGCAGAGCTTAGTAGAGTATATATACATAAAGTGTATTCTTCAGTGAATATATATATGTAGCAAATACATATATGATATATATATACATTTTATATGTGTAATATATAAATATATGCTTTGGAAAGAGTCACGTGCAATCAACAAAGCCTGCTTCCAAAGGATACTATCTGAGCAATTGTACGCCCTGAATAAATATTATGACAGCAAACTGGTTTGAAAGATCCTAACGAAGAAAAATTGGAAGTGAAGAAGCCACTAAACTAACTGTAATATCTGACCGCCCAAACACTGTCAGAATAAAATATGAGGAACACAAAAAATTAATTAAAAACATTTTTAAAAAAATTTCTTGTTCTGATTTGAATAGGGTTGGGAAACATCACTGAGTAAATTAGTCCTGGGCAAATGTATTAATTGTAATAAGACTCACATTGAAGCAATTAGGAGTTGCCAGTTCAACTCTGATATAAAAGAATACCATGAATCCCAGTCATGTCACTAAGTGTATGAAAACCGTTCCCCAAATGAAAGTGTTTGAGTGTCTTCTTCTATGTACTCCCCCACTTATTTCTTGCTCATATATATAAATGGGAGCACTTTATATTTGTTCATCTATAGTTTTGAGATTAATGAACCTAGAGAATAGCATGTTCTTTCCCAAACCTTAGAGGGCACTCTTATGGGTGTGTTGAAGAAAGTATTCCCAGAGCCTAAAAGGACACTGGCCCTTTAACTTTTAACACACTTCCCCAATTAAGCGTTTTAGGCTCCAGACTTTAACAGCTGTCTGCAGCTGTTGAAAAGTGATTTATCATTGTCAGAGTTCGTGACCAAAACATTAAAAGAATTTTTTTTTTTATGTGTGGCAGGGTAACTTTCATCTATAGTCATTCATCCTCTTTAATGCTTTCTTATTCACAGTAGCCATAAAAAATGAAAGAAAAATATTTTACTGAATAATTTTGAATTTTATTTTCCTCACACAGAATGCTCTAATGATTTGTAAAAATCTTTTGTGTAAGAGAATATTGCTCTGAAAAATATTTGTTTTGTTTTATGGAGAAAAGTGTGAAGTTTTGCTTGAAAGCCTTTTGATGAAAATCGGATTTTATTCATGCATGGGAAATTCTTTTAAATTCTAAAATGTTCAAGGAAATCCAAAACCATTTCCCTGTTTTTGAAATAATGAAAGCTTTTTTTTTCCTTTTTTACTGATTTTAAAAAGGCTTCCACATCAAACATTCAGTGTTTTCAGAGTGTTATACTTCGTTTTTAAAAAGAAGCTTTTTCACCTTAAAAATTGCAAGTAGAAGGAACTTGAAAGGACCTATAACCTCAGGCTTATCTTCTATGGATCATGTGTCCACTTACCTTGGAGAAAGTCAGTTGAATGGAGGGATTTTTTTCACTTCTTTCTATTTCTCTTTTCTATAGCCATTTGCCTAAACTTATTTGGGGTTCAATACTAACTCAGATTGCTATCCAGCTATCAACTCAACAAGCACTCTTGAATGCACATTGTGTGCTGAGCCTATGGTGGCCCAAAGGCAGAAATGTCCAAAGATAGAAGTCCATACCCCACACAGCATTCATTGTGCAGGTGCTTTATACTCTAAACAGACTACTTGAGCCACATTTTCCCCATATCAGAGGGCCAACACCACATTTATTATGACTTCATTTTATCGTTTACTTTTTCAGATTTCTGTGAAATGAAAGTTTTCAATTCTACTCCAGAAAATATTTTAACACTGAATCTGAAATCCACTTACATCCTTCCCAACCTTAGTACAGGGACTTTTAATATGCCCTTCAAAGGATTCCCCTACATCCATGTCTGTCATGGGCCACAGACAACAAAATTTAGGAATTTTCAAGCCCTTAAAGCAGTAAAAGAGTAGAACACACATCTGCAGGAGCAAATGGAGATGATCTGCCATAAACCCACTCCATGTCCAGGGAAAATCACCATTTTGAATACTATATTAAATCTCTGACTAGATTTATCCGTGGCTAGATTTAACAAAATGTCTACCTCCTCACCTTGGCACTCTCCTGCGTGCCTCCCCTATGCCCCTGGTGATCATAAGCCAACTGCATGGGCCCGCATGAGCGGTAGCTCTCAATGGCCAATGAAGTGGAAAAAGCAGTAATACTTAAACAGAGAAGTCTTCGTGATGCTTGCCATTGAACCACAGGCAAGATGGGGACATAGAAGGAAAATGGAGAGTGTATTTATAACCTATACTAAAAAATGTGAGCTAACTCAATTGAATATGACAAGTCCCCCTTAACAACTTGCCTTAAGTGACTCCTACTTTTAGTTCAGTCTGTGGTTTCTCCGAGGAGTAAGAGAGAGATGAGAGAAAGCAACAGTATTGTGTGTTTAGTTCTGCTCCCAAGTGTGCCCCTGTCTGCTTGCCTCCCTAAAGAAAAGGCACTTGGCCTCTGTAATGTTTTGGCCATAGATCTGTCCTCCCAAAGATAATAATTTGCTTGAGCAACTTCCTGTTTTAAAGACACTCCCTGGGGCGTGAATGGCCCTGAATTATAGATGAGACAAAGTGCCATAAGAATGTTAGAGATGCAGACTCCAGGTTAACCATGATCTGGAAACTCCTTGACAAACAGAAAAAACATTGACAGAGGCTAAAAGAAACTCTAACTCTTATTTTTCTTTATCTATATTCCCATTTAGGGTCTGTACCGAAGGCATTGGTTTTATTACGTGAGGGAAGCAAAGAGTCTGGGGAGAAAATGTAGAGGAGCCAAAATCAGGACTCAAGATTAATAATGGCATCATAATGTATTTGATGACTTTATGGGCTAGCATGAAATCACTTAGTCATTTCCTCTTTCTCATAAAAAAATCAGGACACCTAGGAAAACCTTGTCATTGTTTATTACCATTGTCTTACATTCCGATGACCAACTATGAATTGATGTGAGGTTCAATAAGTTAGGCTGAGAGGAAAAGGAGCCTTATCATAAATTTACCTGGTGAGGTCTCATTATTTTAAAAAGTGCAGGAAAGCTTCCAGTTTAAAGAAAGACTCATCATGGTAGAAAGCTTTACAAGCTCAGCCGGAGCACCTGGAGAAATTATGTCTAAGAGGAAGGGCATTGGTGTAGCAGGCTTTAAAAAGGTAAAAAGATTAAAAAAAAAAAAGCTCCCCTATAAAAAATACCACAGGAAATGTAGTAAATTTCATCTGCGACTTTCTCTAAGGACCAGCTAAAATATGTCAAACAAACTCTTTCCCTTTTTTTAAAGAAAGGAAGCAATTGAAACATTAATATCCTCAAAAAGAATACTTCTTAAGAAAAAGTATCTTAAAAGTGATTGTATGTTTCTGAAATCAAGAGTAAATTGCTAAGAAATGGATATGTGAACTATGGTTTATATAAGTTTGGTTGTTGAATATCATCTTGGAGGAAGAAAGTGTTTGTAGTTCAATTCCTAAATTGGAGGTTTGTTTTATACATTTATTTTTCTAAAGGCTTACTTCCTCTGACCAACTCTGTAGAGCCAAAATTACCTATGTAATTGAAGTAAAATATGTGAGGAAAAAAGTTCTAAAATTTGTGGGTAGAAAGATTTTTTTTTAAGAAGGTGACTAAAAGCTGTAGTAAGATAATAGGACTTTGAAGAGTAATTTAGTTCCAGAAACCAAAAATCTAAAATTCTTGTAATTACATCACAAAAGACTGCCTTTAATCAAAAAGAAGTTCCTAAGTGTATGTGTGAGTATTCCGTGCATTGTAAAGCATTCTATAAACATGAAGTATTGCCGTTAGTATGGACCCTAGTGTGGGAGAAGCATGTCCCAAGTGAGAGAATGAAAGCTCTAATCATAGTCTGGACATGAAAGTGTAGTCTGAGATAGTGGGCAGGGGTAAACAAAGGATGAAATGCTGGACCTAAGCTAGACAAAGGAAAAGAAACTTAAAATAAAAGTGAAGTAGTGAGATCTTGTTATTTAAAAAAACTGAAGAAAGGCTCCCAATTAATGATAATATTGATGTTATTCCAGATGGCAAAAACAAACAATGGCTGTAGCAAACGTTTTCTGGGGCTCGTGGGGAGTAATGTGTTCAACAAAACATGGAAACATTTCATTCAAGGTGTCCTCAGACCAGGGATAAAAAATAAATGGGTTTCATCTTATACTCCAACTCTGATTGATTTGATTGCTAAAGCACTAGGTTAAGAAAGATTCTGAGGCTGCATTTTAGCTAATCAGGAAAGAGGACTAAGTTCAACTGATGATTCCTGCCAATGGGTAAAGAAAGGGGAAATGACATAGGAGTTCATACTTGAATAAGGGGAATGGAGTAAAAAAAATTGAGAGCAGGATCAGGCTCAACCAAATGGTGAGTGGTCTGTTTTCTTATCCAGAATATAGATGGCCATGTGAGGAATCTCTGGGGATGTGCAGGATTGTAAAGAACTTAAATTTCTGCCTAGAACTGTAAAATCATGAGAAGTTCACCTGATTGCTGATGGTGTCAGTCAGAGATTTAATATAGTATTAAAAATGGTGATTTTCCCTAGACAAGGGGTGGGTTTATGGCAGATCATTTCCATTTGCCCCTGCAGATGTGTGTTCTACCCTTCTCTACCCTGCTAACTTGCTGACATCACACCAGGAGATTGACCTCATGGACTGTCTCAATGGGTTCTCTTGACCTGTGGCTTCCAGTTGGCTTCAGGACTGGTTCATCCAATGGGAGGTGATGAAAGGAGGTCAGAAGGTCAGGAGAGAGAAGCAGAAAGACATCAGTTCTCTCCCTGTGAGATTACAGTTGGCAGTGATGGAATTTCTCTACTAAAGGCCACATCTCTCTGGGAGTTTTCTTCTACAGCTTCAGCTACATCTCTCTCTGGACTCCAATAAACTTTCTCTCCCCTTTCCCCTTCAGCTTTTGGGTAGTAAGGGCTTCCTGCTGTTGCTAACTACCAGGTGCCTATTAATGCCTGTTAGCTTCCCACATTTTGTAAATAGTTCCTTTGTTAAACTCTCTTCAATTGCTTTTTGGAATGTAGCATCTTTTTCTTCCCAAGATTGAAATAGGAATCCAAAGATACTTTCCTCCATTGTCTAGGGCTATAGTGGCATTATATTAGCTATAGGGCATCAGGGAGCTTTAAGACTCCCCTCCATAATTTCCATAGGGCCTCTCTTCTATGATATTAACAATTGCTGTTATCTCAACAAAGTATAAAGAATTCTGTAAATAAAATTTCAGTATCTTCTCCTTTTTAACAATGACACTCTGGGAGTGGCTGGGTGGCTCAGTCAGTCAAGCATCTGTCTTCAGCTCAGGTCATGATCTTGAGGCCCTGGGATTGAGCCCCACATCTGGCTCCCTGCTCAGTAGGGAGTCTACTTCTCCCTCTCCCTCTGCTCTTCCCCCCTGCTCGTACTCTCTCTCTCTCCCTCCCCCCTCAAATAAATAAATAAAAAATCTTATTAAAAAAACAAAACAAACAAAAACCAATGACACTTCTGTCCTCCAAACACACAGGCGCGTGCACACACACACACACACACACACACACACACACCAGCTCTTGCTATACAAAAATCTGAATCTGCACCTGCTCCACAGGATTAGCAATGTCTACATGCAGG
The DNA here is from genome assembly GCF_964656455.1 of Halichoerus grypus. Lineage (NCBI taxonomy): Eukaryota > Metazoa > Chordata > Mammalia > Carnivora > Phocidae > Halichoerus > Halichoerus grypus. Next base: position 59,864,825 of record NC_135716.1, read on the forward strand.
CAATATTATCTGCTTTTCCTGCCAATGTGGCTTGGGCCAATGAAATCAGGCTAAAATTTTCATTAAAGGTAATTTTGAAGGAGAAAAGAAATCATAATGTATGTGCATAAAATAAGTAGTTAGCACAAAAATATATTGAGTGAGATTTTTCTGTTGCCCCATAATTGGCATCTAAGACCCAAAAATGAGAGCAAGAAGATGTCAAAGTAGCCACATTCTAAAGAGGGTTACAAATGATTGGAACCAGAAATCTTTGCCAGATTTATTATATAGCAGCCTGATCTTAACCACAGCCCTTCCAAACCTCAGTTTATATAAGCAGAGCACTAGAAATTGAAGAGAGAGAAAGGGAGAAGGAGAAAATTATGGAAATTAGGAATTGTTGACTGACCGAGGAGTGCTGGCCTTTTCTTACCCATCCTGGAATGGAACAAGGAAGAGAAGAGATGCTTCCACCTCTCCCAAGCCAAACAAAAGGGACTTGAAGTGAATCGCTTGCCAACGTTGAAGGTGCCTTAAGAAGAGAAGAATGTCACCTATTTGTCAGTTATAGTATAGACATCACATCTAATAAATAGATGAATATAGGCTGGCTGATATTCCCATTTCAGAAGGGGAAAAAGAGAAAGACAACAAGAAAGCCAAAATAAAGGCAAACAACAGACTGCATTTATATACATTCTGGAACCATCTTAATGGTACCTCACCTGAGAAGACTGGCTGCTTGGTGAATAGACTCCAACTCCAAGAGTCTGTAGGTATCTTACTGAGATCAAGAACCAGAAGGTAGTGGATGTTTACACTCTGGAGAGCCAGCAGATGAACATCAGTCCCGGAGTATATCAGTTTGCTATCAGTATTGTCTGAAAGAAACAGCAATGAACAACAAAGAGAGGATTACATCTAAGGCCAGATAAGTAAGAAACCCATGTGCCTGTATTTATCTGCCCCCACCCACTGCTGCAGCCCTAGGACTAGATGAGGGACGGAATGATGAATAAAAGAGTAGAGCACTGTCCCCTGCCCTGCAGGTCCCCCCAGCAGATGGAAGGAGAACAGGAGAGGAGACAAACATCAAGTAGGATATAAGTTTGAGGTGTTAAATTGGACCGGACTATAATTCATGAAAATTGAAAGTGACCAGAAAGCAATGGAATGTGCCCAAGACATCATTAAGGACAAAGAAGAAAGATTTTATAGAGCATGTTTGGAAGTGGTGATAGAAGAAATATAAAACTGAATTGTGGCTGATGAAGTCTTCATGCATATGTGAGATTGTTCTTTTTTAGAACTACCTGACGGAGACACCTCCTTTCTTCCCTTCTCCTCCCTTCCCAAGCTGAAAGCTGAAAAAATTATTGGGTCACAGAAAACTGCCCTGTCCTCCCCTCTCTGCTCATTCTTCCCCAGCCAAAAGCAGGGCTATTGCTAGCTACCGTGTGAACTAGAAAAAGGCACCCTCTCTGGGCAGATGCATCCCCATGGGCACATACCTGATTGAACAGCACAATTTTGCTATCTCTATAGTTTCACATTTTTGTATGCCTTTATTTTCAAGATAAATATCATAGACTCTAATGATGTAAATACATTTTGGTAAAATTCAAAGCCTGTGGGAATTTGAGCTTCTGTCAGCCTTTCTCTACATAATGCGAAGTCACATATAAAACCAAGGAGCCTCATTTATTTACTCTTCCTTTAAAGACATGGGAGCCCTTTTCTTACCACTTGGCTTTCTCTTCTAGCGAGTTGCTCTCTTCTCAATAACATGTGGAAATAAGTTCAGTGGTTAAGGAAGTCCATTTCTTAGCTCTAAACGTGGTTAGAAACCAACTCAACCCTGGATTTTTAATTAGCATTTGGGATCAGGAAAATGTTTCAAAGAAAGTGAAGACTAAGCACATTCTTAGTATTTCATAGTGACATCTCATTGATCAGTAAATTCTAAGTCTTCTCAACTACTCTAGAGTCTTTACTGGCTTTTTAACAAACCTGAAAATAGGTAGTGGGGGGAGGGGCGTATAATGGGCTCATATTGCAAAAACAACTTCCTCCTCCTCCTCTTCTTCTTCTTTTGATTCATCTTATGGTAGTTTGCATATATTGGAGCATGTATTATAACATTGGGCACTAAATTATAAGTAAAATGAAAAATACTTCATTCTATGAAGCTGTAATAATACTCTCTACTTGTATTTTTAATCTACTTCTCTACTAATTTAAGGATCTGATTCTTTCATCATTAGTTAAAAATAATGAGCTTCAGTATGGAACAACTTAGAAAAACACTTAGGAAAGAAAAGTGCTTCATATATTTTACCCAGAAATGAAAATCTGGCACTACTTTAGGCAAAACAGGACAGGTAAGGGAAATATAAACTACTTTTAGTTTGAGTATACTTTAGGGCCCAAATAAATATGATAAACCACTTGCTTTATTTTAGTTTTATGTCTCTTATGATAATATAATCTATTGTTGAAGATAAAAGTTATAAATCAAGAAACAAATACAGAGAATTAAATAATGAAGCAATGATAAGCCAGTTTCCCCGTAATGTAATACCATTTGCATTCTGAAGGATATTTCAGGAGACTTTATGCTTGGTAGAACTATAAGGAAATGCTCTTTAACATGGGCATTCCCAATCTAGTCTGCTCAACCCTCCTATACTTTGTCTCATAATCTTTGTTTTGAAGGCCAAGATAAGAGGATATTAAATGTATGTTTATCAGCTATGTGTAGATGGAATATTCCAAAAATTAACTAACCCTGGGGACTATAGGTTCCTCTCCTGTTTTGTTCCCTGCAGTTTACTAGCTGATTAAAATGGCCATTTGTCCTAGAGAATTTCCCACAGTTATGTTTGACGATTGTATCACTGTAGTGTCATTGAACATGTTCCTTGGTCCCCTATAAAAAGGTAGTTAGATTTAGGGGTTGATAAGATTAGATGGGGGGAGCAAGAATAGTTCAAGTGATTCTATGCAACTCTAGCAAGAGGGGCATAATTTCCAGTTGATTCTCATTTTGTGATGTTACAGCCTTTGATGATTATTGTTAAGATCCATTAGTTAATTAGCATTTTGAAAAGTAGTGATATTCTATCATTCCACGTTCATCTGTTTGGTGGAAAATTTCTATTAAAAAAAAGAAATTTCTCCCCACAAACGATTTGGTTACCCTGAGGTACAGTTCATGCAGGTAAGGCAGACTAAATGCTCATTTCTTCCCTTTATTTATCAGTTTAGAGAATAATGAGTTTTTTCATTAGCATCCTCTAAAGATAACCAGTGAAGTTCCTCATCACCAGCCCCTGACCCTCCAGTATCATTGTAAACTCATGGATTCAAACATACTAGATATCTTTCACTCCATTGAAGTTGCTACTAATGGTCAAATTATCCCATCTTTGGCCAATGGGACTCTATTCAAATAATCTTCTGAGTCCTTTTGATACCACCCCAATAGTTGCTATTATCACCTTTCTGTCTGGTACAAAAAGACCTCTCAGGCTGATCTTACACATTTCCTATTCCAGATATTATCTCTGAATATTTCTCTGAGTCTGATTCCTTTTAGTGCAAAATAGTATTTAAAGACTACAAACTGGGTACTCTTATTCCTTTAAAAAAATATTTTGGCTATTTTACTGCTAGATAGTTACAACATTGTACAATCTGCAAGAGATTAACCAACAAAGATATTTAAATTATGGTCAAGAAAAGATGCTAGGACAAATAAAGCAGAGTATTTTAGTGTTGTCTAATTACGTATCAGTTCACTAGTGAATGTTGGCCTATTTGTATATTTTCTTTCCTACACAGTCTTAGAATTGCTGGAACGGAGATAAAGAATATGGTGAAAATTAAGAACTGCCCTTCTCATCCCACGCATGTAAAGACTCTAGGACAGTACCTAGCGTATAACAAATGCTCAGTGAGGGCGATTATTTTTATTATTATTGGCTGGATTCACAATCCCTTTTTCCCATCCAAAAAGTGAATAAAAAATAAAATGAATTTAAAATAGAGGGAAAAATGGGGACCTGGCTGGCTCAGTCAGTAGAGCATGTGACTCTTGATCTCAGGGTTATAAGTTTGAGTCCCACATTGGGTGTAAAGATCACTTTAAAAAATTTTTAAAAAATCTCAAATAAGGGGCGCCTGGGTGGCTCAGTCATTAAGCATCGGCCTTCGGCTCAGGTCATGATCCCAGGGTCCTGGGATCGAGCCCTGCATCGGGCTCCCTGCTCCACGGGAAGCCTGCTTCTCCCTCTCCCACTCCCCCTGCTTGTGTTCCCTCTCTCGCTGTGTCTCTTTCTGTCAAATAAATAAAAAAAAATCTTTAAAAAAAAAATCTCAAATAAATACAGGGAAAATGTGTTCTCTGAAGGCCAAGTTAAGGCTAGTTAATATCTGCCTCCATTCTATCTCATAATAAGGTGTCCTCTGTATTACAGAAAAGATCTGGTGATTACATTTCCTGGAATCCCCTTCACCATATGGGGAACCAAGGTTTTTGTTGTTTAAGAAAGTAAATACAGCTGTAACACTGATGAGGTTAAGTAAAACCCCTATATCCCTGAATTTGAATTGGAAGTATCCATATGACCTAAGGATTTATTATGACACACATATACACACATTCCCTAATGTGTCCACTGAAGAAACCTATGAATGATGACCAATGCAGGACCAGTGAATGGCTCTATTGCACAAATTATGGCCTCCAAATATCATTTCCTACTGAAAAGAGCTAATACTCCCTAGAGAAATAGCTGATTCCGGGTTGAGGGCAGAAAGTGAGCAAGATGAAGTTACTACATCTTGTCACAACCACAAATCATGGGAGGTATTTAGTGTTTTGTCAAAAGAACCAAGAAGCCAGCTTAAAAAGCCTCCTCTTGGGGAAGGGTTAGACAATTGGGCATCAGTAAGAATAATAATAGCAATAATAATTTACAGTGATACCAAAACCAAATCTCATTGATTAACTTTTGAGGAAAACCAGGAAATAAAGAGATATGCCTAGTAAATCAAGGATTTGTCATTCCTTTCTTACATTAAACCACTTGACTCTTCTGTAACATTGCCTCAGTGTCAGTGATTTTTCTGAGGTTTGTTTTAGAGCCCAGGGTTCTGTCAGCCTGATCTCATTACACATGTAGCCATTACTGTCCCTATCTCTTAAAATGCATACCATCTTTTATGACATTGAGTTCGCAAGGAGTCACTAGTAGCGAGAGCTTCCAAAATACTCAGAATTTAACAAACATTTATTGAAGACCTATTGTCCCTAAAGATTATAGCAAAGACCAAACCAAGTCCCTGCTATCAAGTAGCTTATATTCTGAGAGGACACAATTTTACATAAAGGAAGGAAGAAGGGGATGGAATGAAGGTGGTCAAAGGTAATCAACAGGCCACCTGGCAAATGATTCTGAGTAGAAAGTATACAATAAAGAGACGAGTAGGTCATAAAAGTGAAGCAAGAGAAGTTTTGCGAGCATATTTTTCCAAAGCAATTTCTTTTTCCTTGTTAAAGAAAACCTTTATGCATTCTAAATGTTTTGTCTCCCCTTTCATTCAGTTCAATGTTGTATTGAACAAAAATCTGGATTATTCATCTCATCACCCCCTAGCTTAAGCAAATGTGACTGTGAGTACCCTCGTACAATAGGAAGCTCCATTTCATAACACACTACTTTAGTGGGATGACTCTTCTCGGAGAATTCGTTTTGAAATTCACCCAAACTTACTCAGAGGAAACTCATTTTGACTGTAATGGCTACATGTGTAATGAGATTAGACTGACAGAATCCTGCTCTCTCCCTCTCTCTCTCTCTTTTTTTCTCTTTTACAGACAAAAATATATCAGATTTAAAGGCTTTTTTTTTTTTTTTCAATCTGAGAGTAAAACAGGAATAATAACTATTGAGCCAGTGGTGGTTTACAAGTGTACGGAACTTGCAGTTTTATTTTCTCCACACAAAGACTGCTTTTATTACAAACAGTGTGCTCTCGCTGGGGAGTATCAATTCTAGAGTCTACATCTCCAGGTAGAGGCATTTCCTTGCCCAGGAGTCTAATCAGCATGCCAGAAAACCACACCGAGCAGAATGCTGGATGCCTCATGCTAACCTGGGACCATCATTTTGTTAATTTCCTGGTGCTCATGTGTATTTTGTTAACTCATCAATTCAGTGGTTTCTACATATTTTATGTTTTACCGTATATGTCAGGATAATGGTACGTGTGTGGCATTTGTAGGCAGGAGGGGAAAGACTTGTCACAAACAGGTCTCGGGGTTTCCAAAAATGGGCTTAGAAACAATTCTTCTTAAATAAGAAACTCTGGTGGTACTCTGTCATTGTGGGATGAAAGGTGAAAGTTTCTGCTTTTTAAAAGTCGTGCATGGTCCTTTTCAATGTATGTGACACACATACACACACACATGCACGCACGCACGTGTGCACGCGCACACTAATTATTTGAACACATGGTTCTCTGAACTCCTTTGGAACATATATCTGCATAATTCATTTTGACCTTAATCATATATTGATTTGTATTGCTACTTAGTAGTTTTATGTCTGTAAATTCTATCGCCCCAGAATAAAATACTTAGATTATAGAGGACTAGGACTAGGTCTTATTATTTTTTTAAATCACTGTCTTCCCTGCACCCCCCACCCCTCTGGTTTTCCATATATTCCTCTGTACATAACTATTGCTACAGAAATACAACAGCCATCATTGGCAAGCAGCAGCATCACTATTAGCAATAATAATTAGTATAATAATAATTAGTAAGCCATGTGCTGAGCTCAGTAGTTTGTATTTATAATCTCCTTATGTTCTTCTTATAATCTCCTTATGTTATAATCTCCGTATGTTTTAACCACATATTAAACATTTAATAAAATATATGAAGAGTCACTTTTAACTGAAACATGGGACTCCGGAACAAAAACATAGACTACATAGAAATGGCCAAATTCAGCATGTGGATAATGGTGGTATGGTTCCTGAAAGGGTTAAAGCAATTTCCAGAATTATCTGTTTGCTTATGAGTTGTGAAAATCTGGCCCAATACTTAAAAGAACTTATTCCACAATCATCCCAGAGGGCCTCATTGATCACCCACTCCTTCCTCTTCCTTCTTATCTCACGGTTTGGTGATTTTTATAGCATGTTTTTCTTATTTTCCATAAAACATTTATGAGATCCTGCCACTTTTAAATGTTGCCTTAACTCCAGAAGGCAAATGTACAGTTGCTGCAAGTGAAAAGCTAGTGTGATTTTACCAATGCTTCAGACAAATGAGTGTCAAGAGTTGGAGTTCTTGCTTAGAAAAGTGTTGGACTTTTGGGGGAAATTATCTTAAGAATTGCAATATCTCCAGGCTATAAAATTCACTTGGAAAATACTATGAAAAGGGTCTTTCTAGTAAGAGTTTTCATAATCTTACTTCTGACTCTGACTGGAAATACCACAGAATAATTAGAATGAAAATTATTTCAATATTTTTAGGCTTCACTGGAAAATGTAATGCAAAAAAAAAAAAAAATCAAAACCCACAATAGTTCAAAAACGTAGGACCTCACAAGTGTTTTAGATAATAAGTAAAGTGTGTCTTGTTGGGGAAAATAGTTGTATTTTCATGATAATTCTTTTAAACCTGTATCACTGTTACTAAACTTACAAAAGCAAGACACCAGTTATGATTACTCCAAACATATCTTTCTAAATATTTTACCAATATTTTTATTGAGTGGAAATCTTCTCCACAAGTAATAGTCTATCGGTCCTTCAGTTCAATGGCATGCTTTCCTAATAGACTTTCTGCTATTTACCATATTCTGGATTTCTTTTAACCCATTCTTCAAACACTTATTTATTAAACTGGTATCTGTTGAACACACACTATGCCTCATGCAATTGTACTAGAACCTAAATGGAATACACAGAAGAATTAGCCTTGGTCCCTAAATTAAGAAGTTTACTGTGGAAAATAAGGCATGTACCTATAAGCTATAATACAAGAAATAAAGAATTAAGTACCATAAGAGGACAGGTAAAGCTTACAGAAGATCAAAGAAAGAGAGAAATAACTTTTTCCTAAAAGAACATAGAAAGCTTTTTGGAGAAGTTGGAATTTAAACCAGACCTTGAAATGTTGATAGCATTTAGATTTGTGGGTCTAGCAGGATATTGCAACCAACAGGAAAATATGAATAAAAGTGCAGAGGAATGTGGAGCATATACCATGACTCAATGTAGAACATGTCAGGGCCGGTGGCATGGATGAGAAGACAATTGTAGCCAATCTCACCAATCCTAGACAAGGACACATATCCTTATAATTCTTGAATGCCATGCTGAGGATTCCACACTTTATTCCTTGTACATAAGGCTGTACTTGCTTCAGAGAGACTGCTGGGGAATGTATAAGATGAATAAGAACAGAGCAAGACTGGACACAAGAAGGTAAGTAAGGAGGCTAGTATCTTTTTTTTCAAATAAATGGTAATTAATTAACTCTTCAAACATGTTAGGAAAAGTAGAAAAGGATGAGGCTGAGCTAGAAATATGACAGAGGAAGATGATATCACACTTTGGAAAATTGTGACTATTATGGGGAGAAAGTTAGGAAAGGTTGATTAAACATTAAAGATATCTTGGGTATTTTAAAACAGTGTGGCTGGAGGGATGATAGTGTTTTCTGCATAAGTATGAAATACTAAGCAAGAACCAGATCTAGAAGGACATACAATAAGAATTATTCCAAACAATGAATTTCAATGTTTTGCACAATGTGTAGTGCTAATAAGAATGACAGACACTAGGTGCTCTCTGCTCCTCCCACTCCTCCCTCCCCCCACCAAATATGTTCTCCCCTTCTTCCGGTGCAATGGAGTTTAGCAGAGTGCATGGACATCCAGCTAAAAACTCAGCCTCCCTTAAAGTTAGGTGTGGTGATGTGACTAAGTCAGAGTAATGACACATGAGCTGAAGTCATGTAGATCACTCTTCCATTTTTTTCTTCCTTTTTTACACATGCTGACAGCAAAGTGATCCAGATCCGTCCATACATTTGTAGACAATACTGTGGGAGGACAGAGCTACAAGCTGGAAGAGACCTGGGTCCCTGAATGATTTTGTTGAATACAGATGCTCTGCCTTCTTATTAAATAAGAGAAGAATAAACTTCGACTTTTTAAAACCATTGTATTTGGATAGCAGCTTAACCCTCATCTTAGCTAACACTTATATATTAAATGAATGAATAAATTAATGAATGAGCTAAGATCCAGTTAGAACATTAGTTAGATATCCAGGACACTGATGGACTGATGGAAATGCATGTCCAGAGTGTAGAAGCATTTAAAGTTAAGCAAAAGATTTGGTATTTACCTACATAGATCAATAGTTGACACTGGATGAGATTACCAAAAAAAAAAAAAAAAAAAAGAGGAAGCAGAAGGAGAAGTGGAAGCAGAAGGAGAAAAAGAAGAAAGAAAAAATATGACCCCTGACCCAGAAGTGGAGGAGCCAAGATGGATCCTTGCAGACTGAATTCATGTATGAAATGGCAGGTAGAAGAGGACACAGAGAAGTCACGGTCAGAGCAATAAGAGAACCAGGAGTGATGAGTGGCAGTCCTTTGTGCCAAAGTGAGTGAGTTTTGGAGAGAGATGTTCCAAGAAATTGGGAGGATCAGATCAGTGGTCTGAGTAGATGCTTAGCAACTGTGGTCAGTGAATGTGGACAATCATCTTTCCAGAAGTTTGGCAATGGCCTGAAGGAGAAAAATGGAAAACATGGGATAGTTCAGGATCAAGAGAAAGTTGGGTTTGGACAGAACAACAACAGCACGTTGGCAGGCTGAATGGAAGGGACTTTTGAAGAGGGGAATAGTAAAAATTGTCAGTGGGGAGTGGGTGGGGACCAGTTAATTGATTCAGCAGTGTTTCATGGGAATAAGGAATTAAGAGGAAGGGTTAGAGTGGAATAGAAGAAAAGAGGTGAAGTGGGGGAGAAGTTGGATGAAGATGCAGGGAAATTTTGAACAGGAAAGCCAGGAAGTAAGGAGGGAAGCTGAGGGAGTTTGATCTCTAACATTCTTCTTTTTATCCACAAGACACAAGAAAAAGGCTTACAACAGTATTCCCTACAGTGCTCTAAAATGCTCTTGGCAAACTGACATTAAGCTTATGTCTACAGCCACAAAGCAGTTTGATTGCTGTATCAGGACAGCAGAATAATAATGCTGATTTATGTGTGCTGCTACCCTATCAAAATAAAAAATATGTTTTACCAAACTGTTTCTTTCACTTTTCTCCAACGTTAGAATAAAATGCTTACTTTTATATTTTTCCCTTCACTGTGTTGTCTCAGCATTAAGTAGTGATGAGACATGTCATTTTGGATTCAGTTTCTTTTGATTGCTTGTACAATATAATTTAGTTGACAGTCTACAGCTCTTTTCCTTTAATCTGACAAGTTACTAGACATTTATCTTTACATCATCATCGCCTTCAGACAAGTCCTATCTTTCTTAGCAGCATTGTTAGTAGAGACCATTACTCATACCCAAGGGAATGTATGCAAATATTTTTACCTAAGAACCTTAATAACATAAATAATAAAGAGCTATCAAGCAGGGGCTAAAGCAGAAAATTAAAGAGAAAATGCACTTTTGTGTACCATATTTTCAAATTTCTGAACACGTTACATAAGCGTGTAACTTAGCCATGATGTTTATATGTTTTAAAGGCCGGATAGAGAGATGGTCATTTAATTTTTAACAGTTTTACAAAATAAAATAAAATAAAATAAAAACAAAGGCAATTACTTTCAGTGTTCAGTGGTAAAGTGCAGAATCTATCTTATGGGTTCATTAAATGTTACATCAATCTCACATAAACTTACCAACAGGCCAATGGCTTTTGAAACTGTAAAGTGGACTATAGCAGAATAGCTCAGGTAGAACACTTAAAATGATGAAGTAAATGTATTATTCTTTTCTTTTTTTCTTTTTAAGATTTTATTTATTTATTTGACAGATAGAGTGAGAGCACACAAGCAGGGGGAGCAACAGAGGGAGAGGGAGAAGCAGGCTCCCTGCTGAGCAAGGAGCCCTAAGAGGTGCTCCATCCCAGGACCCTGGGATCATGATCTGAGCTGAAGGCAGTTGCATAACTGACTGAGACACCCAGGCGATTTGAAGTCAGAATACCTATGGCTCACATGTGTGACTTCTGGCAATTATTTACTTTCTTTGTGTTTTATTTTTTCATTTGTTTAAAGGGGACTTATTTGTGTGGTGAAATAAGCCATAGGTTATTTTTAAGCATTTAAGTTGTAAAAATTCCATTTCGTCATTCATTTATTGGTTCATTCATGCAACAAATATTTTCTGAGGAACTGCTCAGTGCTGGACTCTGAGCTAGGCCCCTGGGTGGTTGACAGGTTGGTAGGAACAAGCCCTGAAAGGTCTTATTTATCATATTTTTAAAAAAAGGCCTTACCCAGAAAACAGAAAGGAGCAAGTGATGAGATTTGCTTTTGAGGGAAATTATCGTGGCTTACACAGAACTGATCTGGTGATGATAAGATAAGATAAGACCAGGAGATAGACTTCTACCACATTCCTTTATGACAGCATCTACTTATTGCAGAAAATTTGGAAAACACAGAGTAAAGAAAAAAATCAAACCTGTTAATATATCGTTATATTTTCTTAGGGCAGCCATGTGTCATAGTTTTTCTAGAATAGACCTGATTTCAAATATCCTGTGTCATTATTCCTCAAAGTACACTTGTACCTGTCAGATTTGTCCAACTACACCAAGTGAACTTCAATGATAAGGTGAGACCATGTTATCTGTAAGTGTTATCTTTAAGTTACTTGAAGGCAGAATCTATGTATTATTCCAGAAGCAGAGACAAGAATTGGATGAGTAAAACAATAAAGAGAAGCACCACAGTTGCTCAGTTGCTAGAGGACAAAGAGCAAAAATAGGGGCTGGTAAGGTCCCATCACAGAGGAATTTGTATCCAGAACACCAGTGATTTTAAAGCATTGTTTGGTACAATCAGTGGTCAGTTAAAAGCAATATGTTATCAACAGTAATAATGTAAATCACTTACTTTTTTTTTTTTATAAATTAAAGCATATTTGATTAATTGGGTAGAGAAAAAGGAGTGGAGGGGTAGTCAGTCACATATCACCTGGGCCCTCCAATACATTATTGTCTCACAGTGAACTCATCTATAGTGTGTGTTGGCAGAAAGATGGAGAACCACTGCTGAGATAACAAGAAGGATTTTAGTAAGGGGAGAGATACGGTGAAAGTTGCCTTTTAGAAGAGTCACTCTGGATAGTGGATAAACAGACCTGATAGGATGCTGTTGGAATAGTCAGATGGAAGTGGTGAGAAAGAAAATTAGGGCTGTGAGAGCTAAGATGGAAAGTAGAAGAGATTAAAAAATAGGAAGAGTACCCTCCCAAATTCATGTCTCCCCAAAACTGTGAATATGACACTATTAGAAATAAGTTCTTTGCAGATTTAAGAAAGTTAAAATGAGGCCATACTGGATTTGGCTCTAAATCCAAAATCACTGGTGTCTTTATAAGAGGGAAATTTAGATTCAGAGACTCAGGGGAGAAAAACTTGTGACAATGGAGGCAGAGATTGGAGTGATGCAGCCACAAACCAAGGAATGTCAAGGATTACTGGCAACTCACGGAAGCTAGGAAGCTGCAAGGAAGAAGCAAGGAAGACTCCTCTCCTTGAGTCTTCAGAGAACATGGCCTTGCCACCATCTTGATTTTGGATTTCTGGCCCCCAGAACTGTGAGAGAAAATATTTTTGTTGTTTTAAGTCATCAAGGTTGTTAAAATTTGTTACAACAGCCCTAGAAAACTAATATAGATGGTAAAATAACTAAGCCTTAAAGTTTGTTTGGGTATGAATGGAGATAGAGAACCGTGAATATGAGTGAATGAATGGAGGGTGATGGAACCCACTAAGCCAGAACAGAGCAGGGCTCAACAAATTACAGCCCTCAGTCAATATTTGTTCTCTCCTGGACCTGCCCCCATATTTTTGCTAATCAAGTTTTATTGAAACACATCCATGTCCATTTGTTTACATATTATCTCTAACTGTTTTCAGGTTACAACAGCAGTGTTGAGTTGTGCCAGAGATCTCATGGCTTGCAAAGCCTAAAATATTTACTGTCTGGGCTTTTGCCAAAAAAGTTGCCAATCCCTTAGCATAGAGAAAGAGGAGAAGGTTTATGTCTCTGATCAGTTCAAGGGCTCTCAGGGCAGCTGGGTGAATACGTTATGGCATCAACTGGAAATAAACGCACAGAAATATTTTCGGAAGTCCTACATTGCTTTGACCTATCAGGAGAAAAAGAAAACTGTAAAATCAGAACTGTGATAGTGACATTAAGTCACTGCCCCAGAATGATTGACCCTTGCTTCATTCAAGATAGGGAGAGAGCGGGTAAAGCACCATGCACCTCTTTCAAAAGCAAATAAGTATTTCAGGTCATTCTAATGACCTAAAATTAATTCTAATTTCTTCCATAAAAGGCAACCATTGTAGAGCCTCATTACTGCTTACAGGAAAAAGGCATTCCATGATATTGGATTGCAGCCTAAGGATAATTTTCTAAACTGTGAAGTGGTCATTCACTTGTAAGTTTGTGAACACATTACAATTTCTTATCACTAGTGCTCTAGCATAAAGCAGGGCTTCTCAGCCTTTCCCACCAAGTATCTCCAACAGCAGAGAGGAGATTACATATATCCTAGATCAGGGGCCTGGCCAGAAGGGATGCATAGCAAGGTCAGAACTTCTTTGAAATCTCATGTTTCATCATTTAAATATATTTAAAATTTGCGTTCTATTTTGCAATAATTTTGTTTTATTACAACACAATATTTTTTTATGAGAACTGATATCCAAAGATGATCTCACATGTAAAACTTATGGCTGTAGGCACATTTCAGCATTACCAAGTAATCTTAAGAGGGCCCTACTACTGGTGCATTGGAGATATGTTTTGCTACACAGTGCTAGCAAAATGTGTATTAGTCATTATTCAGGGAAAAAAGCAGACAGACTAGAATCACAGACCCTAACACAAGTTAACAAAACTATTTTTGTCAGCATCAGAAAGTTCTACAGTTGCTTCTATGGTCTTAACTTAAAATTTATAGTGATCAAAAATTATATCTGGACTTTTCCAGTCTCTCTGCTATATCTTTGGCTAGGGTCTTCTGACTACAAAACCACCCACAACTCTAAAGAACAATAGCAAATGCACTCAGTCTGCCACTGAACACCCAAATCATGTTGTGCCACTATCATTGGACATTTTAATATTAAAACAAACTCTGGCCCATTTTTTATAACAAATCAAATCACATCATTGTTCAAGATTCAGAGATTTGGTGCCTTACATTTACTGTGGAGACATAGTAAAGAAACTGCCAAGGAAGTTTAACCTATCTCCAAGTGATAAACATGAATTACTTGGGCCATAAAACATTCCATTTGCAGGTGGACTGCATTGACAGACAGTGACCATTACATTGTCTTGGTATCTGGGATTTCTTAGCTTAAAAGCAAAGATCAGAAGGAAGCATCATTACTTTGTCAAAGGCATGTTCTTTTCCATGAGAGTGAATTAAGAAACCTTGGTCGACTCCATATGAGTTTTGCAGAATGAATTTGTGTTCTGATAAATCACCTCAAGTGGTTCATAGTGCTTCTCCTTCCATCTCAGGCTGAAGATACTAAAATGAAATCAGGGCCAGTTTTTCACAATATTCAGATTTCCGGGTGCCATTGTTTCTGACAATTATCAGTTGGATTTTCAGAATTCATGGGTAGAGCCTTGCTCAAGTGTTCACTATCATACCTCATCTTTCTCAAGCAAATAATTAGGTGGCTGAGGGAGTGCTGCTGACTTAAGGATACTGTGAGAGCAATTGTTATAAGATTGATGCTGCATCTGTCTCCATGTGAATGAAAAAAAGACTGATTTGCTGAGATACACATCAGTAAGGACCTTGGCTAACTCAATCCAGATTTAAAGCTGCATAAGTATTTAAGACAAGAGCACATTTTAGCGGCTGCTTTCTTCACTAATTTTGCCTGTGCTTATTGCAAATGAGAGGTTCTGCTAAGAGCTATGGGGCTAGACCAAGGGTTTCTGCTATTACAATTGAAATCATTTTTTTCCCTATAATTTTCCCTTAGGATAAATAATTTTCTGGATGAAAGAGCTTAAGAGAAGTGAGGTTCACTTTGAGTAAGGGAAAGACAAGATAGCATGATTCTTGTGCCACCAAGAAGCTGTGGAAATTAAGAAGGGCCCTCACTGGAGAAATCCACTGCCATCTTTCAGGCTGGACTCAGGAGAAGCAGCAGTCTGGCCTCAGGAGTATTCTAGGCCCAGGAAGAATGAAAGTTTCAGGACTGAGATTCCAGGAATCTTTGTAAAATATCAGAGTATACCCAAACATTCTGAGTAAATGTTTTTTGGGGGGTGAATTAATGACTTAAATGAACAAACCATCTTATCCATCCATGAATCATGAAAGAATATATAGTTTTGATGTTTGTGGTGATGTATATTAGGGGACATAGATTGAGAGCTTTCTAGAAGCAAAGCTGTTCTCCCTATAATCAGTGTGAGAAAGACACAGAAAAGTACTTACTATGTGTAAGGAACATGGCTTGTCTAATCTTGACAAATAAGATTTTACAGAGCAATACCTTGAGTCCCCCCGAAGTTCATTCATTCACAATTCACTGAATGCTTACATGACCACAGCAAAGCCCCTGCCCTCATGGAGCTTACATTTTAGCTGGTGGAAACTGTCAGTAAACAAATATATAAATTACATACCCAGTAGTGAAGTGCTGTGAAGGATGAAGCAGGGGAAGGGAGAGTGGAGAGGAGAGGATGAGGGGTGAAGGGAAACTTCAGTATGGTTACATTTAAGCAGACATGAGGAAGGTAAATATCTTCTCCAAATCAGTGAAAAATGGCTGACCTAGAGTATTTGTATGTTTGTCAGATTTCTCCATTTGTCCAATTCCAAAGTTGTAAGCCCTGCTGATGGTTGAATTTCTATTTCCTGAATATCCTTGACTGTCTTACAACAGTCCAAATGGGCCCTTGAGATCTGGTCGTCTCCAAAGGAGGCCAATTCCTGGGCTTCCTGGGTCCCAGGGACCAGTCTATTTCCAGAGCACAAATGAGCATTCAGGCACCACCATTGTGGTCTATGATTTTAAGCTGGACTACAGAATTAAACATCTCCTGGTATATGTCTCCTTTAGAGTTTATGTTGCAATGCAACACAGAGGATTAGAATAGCAGTGATGGCCTTTTGTCATAGCAAATTTTTATTTAAATGGTTTAAAATAAGGCTTTGCCCAGCCCCTCCTTTGTGAGTTTGTACGTCCACCTGCTAAAATTTTTAGAGGGACTAGAATCATTCTTTCCTCCTATAACAAACAGGAAAAAACACTCTTCCATTAATATGATGGTGACTGGCTCGACTACCTAATTCCAGGAGAGCCGTTGTTGTCAATGATCAACCAGGAAATGGATGTTTGGATCAGTTATTTTTAGAGACAAAGAATAATTATGCTGAGTCAAACTCATTTTTTTAATATCCAGTTGGACAGTATAAAACAATTCCACTCAAGATGTTAACATATTAGTTATTTGAAGATGAATTTGGAGGTCATTTTCTTCCAATGTATACATTAGGATGAAGCCCGTACAAAATGAAATGCTCACTGGATGTCTCATTTGAGAAGCAGAGACTTGCTAATGCATACACTAAACATCTCTTTAAGGAAGGTTGTTTCTTTCATGCTTTAAACTACAGAAACCTGGAGCTTCAATGAAGTACTCATTCAGGCATTAGATGAAACCAAAGCTTCTCTTTAAGTAAGTCTTGACTGCCAGCAGTTAAGAGATAAAAGAATTAACCTTCATTAATATTCATGTAAATTAACAGGACTGGAATGGAATTCAGAAATTACAGATTTAAAATATCAGATTTTGTGGCAAGTAGTAATTTTGGTCGGTTTTCCCTGTAAATTATGTACATAGTTAATACCCAACTTACCAGCTGGTTGTGTGTCAAAATTATATTCGTAATTTGATACAAAGTCAGAATGCATTTCCAAAAATAATGATGTAATAATTGTGTTAAATAATGGAAATTAGGTTATTTAATATTTATTTAATCCATATTGAGACTAGGTTAGTCCATATCAAGACTTGAATAATTTTTATTTGCAAGTTTTTTAAAGTTTATAATATATGATATTTTAGGTTATTGTATCAAATGATGAGCTACTAAAAGTCTGTGGGGGTCAAATTGCCAGAAGACAAATTCTACCTACTAGTTACCAACAACATGAACTTGGGCAAATACTTACCTGCTCTGCCTCAGTTTATACAACTAAAGGATGATGATGATGATATGTATTTAGAGATTCTAAGTTTTAGATGACATAGGTACAGTGACTCTCATATGTAAACAGTCCATGAATGACTAAAATTGGCCAAAGAGTATTATCTCATTACAAACCAAAGCAGTTTCATCTTCCTCCTATTGTGATACCCCTCTGAGAAATTAGAATCAGGATGGGTCTCATGACCCTCTTTGTGGGTCAGTGTGAAGGCCTAATCATCAATGTGTTTGTTTTTGGCAAAATAGCTTCCTTGTGAGAAGGGAACATGTAACTGAGAGGGTCTGGGAACATGGCTCCCTCCCTTTTCCTCTTTCCTCCTCAAGGTATCAGGACAACTACCAGAAGAAAAAGGCAGGTAACTCTGAGCCTTGCCTGAGAAGACCCCCCACCCCTGCCCCATCCCTTCAAATCTCATGGGCTTGAAAGAAAGACCACTCCAGATCCTGTGGGTTTCATCTAAAGATTCCTTTTGAGGCTAATTTCTTTGTGTATGTCCCCAGTTTGCCCAGTGTCTTCTACTTCTTCAGCTCATGGGCATCTTGGTGGTCCCTAGATCCTAGCTCCTGTAGATGAGGTCCTGTTGTCCCCTCCTGCCTCAGGTCAACATCTGGACCTACCACCACCACCCCTTTGCTTTATTCAGCCAAATTGTACCTCCAGGACAGAGCTTAGGACGGAAGGGCCAAGAAGGTAGAGGAGGAGAAAATTCTGAAGAAAGTGGGTTTTAGAGTCAGTATACCTATGGAGACTGGGGGACTGATGCACATGCCATTTCCCATTCCAGATTCTGGTTGGCTCTTTCTATACCCTTCTTAGGGACCTTCCTAGTCTTCTGGAGCATATAGTTCCTTTTTCTTTCTCAGCTGTCTGTCCTCTGATCCTACTTCCCCCAGAAACCACAATGATGGCAGCTGAGTGGAAGAAAACAATGGCTTGAGGATTCATGTCCTCATGTTCATCCTTCTGTGCAGGATCTGCCCCTGTGCCCAGCATGGCCTATGTGGGCCTTTAAGAAGTTAGTATAGGAGAGACTAGACAAATGACAAACTAAAGTAGATAATATCCCATATTAGATACGGATATAAAATATATACAATCAATAAATATAAAATTATATATAATATATGTAATCTATAATAATAATATAAATATGTAAAATATAAAATTTTAAAAATATGTAATATATAGAGAACTACTATTTGTAAGCTCATATTTTTCTAGAGAAAAATAGAAGGCCCATTAAATTGAGGACATATTGCTTCACCTTCAAAAAATGACATTAAGTCCTTGATATAAAATATATTATATGTGTCACAAATACTATTAAGAGAAAAAGAGAGAATCTAGTTTAAACACACAACAACAACACTGGATAACTATTAAGTTTTGTAAACTGTGAGGCTAAGAGAGGTGTTGTCATAGACCCACATTTATGAATCTTATGGATAAGAAACAGTTTAGTGAGTTTGAGAGATGAAAATAATTGCCTGGTTGATCAGCTCCTGTCTTTGTAGTTATAGAGTTTCTCAAGCTCTGTCTTTGAATGGAACTGGGGAAAGGGACTAGACAGTGTGGGACGGAACAGGGAAAGAGGATTAAGAAAGAGGAGGCTGAATGGTCCTTGTTACTTCCTTGCTGTTCTTCCACACCATGTGCCTGTGGACCCCAGCTGTGTTTTGAAGATCTGATTTTCCTTATTCACAGATGGGCTTATTTGTAATGTCTGAATGTCTGGAAGGAACACATCATCAGTGGCCAGGTTTTTGTGGATGGGACAAAGATCTCTAAACAGATACATTGTTTTATTCCTACATTTAATGTAAGACTTCAGCCCTCACTACTCTTAGCATCCTTGGCCCGCTTTCCTGAGATCAGTGGCTGACTGTGTACCACAGACCCCTTCGGAAACCTGCCACTAAGTTAATCACTGGGTGGCACCCAAGAGCCAGAAAAAAGATGGATTGAATTGCAGACACTCTCTAATACACATATTTTAACAATTTCCTCTGTCCTCAGCAAAATTATGCTAATATTTTAGTTGAGTTTCCTCAAGTCTGGAACTCAAATTAAGTCTGTCTGTTTCATTTTTATGATAGTGCTTGAAATCACTTGCAGACAAGGGGTTGTTGGGCCATGAGATTTATAGTGGCCATGCTATAGAGGTCAAACACATCCTGAGGAAGAGGAAAGCAATCTGTAGAACCAGTGTTTTCACTGCAGTAAAGTTTATAGCAGCATTAAGGGAATAGTTACAAATCAGTTGGATGGTGTTGATTTCATTGAGAATAAGTATATTTACACTTGTAAGCTTTCTCTCAGTAATATTCTGAATGTTTTACACAATGGGGTTAGTGAAGGTTGGATCTGGGCATATTTCACGAGTGACAAAATGTGTTTTTCTTTTTTCCACCCATCCTTCTACTTGTTACTTTCACAAAATGGGTTTATAATGGCTCTGTAGGGGCTGAGTAAAGGTTCAGCAATTTTCTAAGATTTCCAATAAAGTCAAAGATGCTGCAGAAACTTTGAAAGTAAAATGATTGTGTGTATGTGTGTGATTAAAGATGAGATAAACCTAGAGAAACAAAATGTCCCTGATACTAAAAAGTACTTCTTTCTAGGTAATTAGTAATTAGCACTTCTTACTGCAGCTAATTTTGTGTCATTAGAATATCTCATTGACTATTCAGTCCCCACCTTTAAAGGGCAAAATACAACTACCCGAACCTATATAAGACCTGCAAATAACTATGCTCAGCATAATCTTTATCTTAAATAGGTTCCTTCTGTTGTATTATATCCCAGTACCCAATTTCCTTCATAGAACTGAGTACTATTACTTTTTGTAGTTAATTGTAAAACAATTATGTGATTATGCTACTGTTTGAATTAACACAACAATTATGATATAATGATATTACCTGTTGTTGATTTTCTTATTTGTTGTCTACCTTGTCTGTTAGATTGTGAATCCCGCAAGGGTAAAAACTTTGTCTTATTCCTCATCATAGTCCCAGGGCTTATGACTGTGTCTGGCACTTAGTCCTCAAAAATGTTTATTGAATAAATGAATGAATATGACTATATTTTCAGGATTCTTCAATGCATTGAAAACATTTTCTTACCCTCATGTCAGCTCTACATAAAGTAAATATTTTCTAACTCTATTAGACAGTGTTCTCAAAACTTCTGTTTTTATCTTGTGTTTTTATTCTCTAAGAGCTGGTGTGGCTCTAACAGACATGGGGTAAAGGGAAGAGATAGATCTTATTATCCATGTTTTAAAGTGAAAAACTGGGGCTTCAGCCTATAAATCTAGTAAGTATAATTTGTTGACAAGGCATCATAAAACATGCCCTGAAGCAATTCTCTTTGAACCAGGGTACAGCTGCCGTGTGCGAAGTATGAAAGTCTGTAGGGGTCTTGTGGGTACGTTTTATTTTTTCACAATTGCCTCATATATGTATGTTTGTGTTTAAATGTCATTTAATCTTGATTATAATAGAATTTAGTTTAACCATTTTAAGGTCATATAAAGTCTTGCCACTTTAAAAAACAAGTAGACCATAGAGGAATATGCTAAATAGTTAACTTGATACGACCATTAAAAGTTAGACTGACAGTGTATATATTTTTATTCTGTTCTAAAAACAAATTTTCCTGTTTTTTCTAATTATAAAATTAAAACATACCATTGTGTTGAAAATATAGAAAGGAATAATTGAAGAGAATTAAAATTAATTTTAGTTCTTGCCATCCAGACTTAAGCAGTCTTAAGGTTTTGATGTGTTTTGATTCGTCTTCCAGGCATGTGAGTCTATATCTTTTACCTGGAGGAGATCATGCTACATTTGCATTTATCTTAATAAAGGGACTTCACTGGTTTCTCATTAATATAACATCTCATTGGTTATTAAATCATAAACGGTTTTGACTTAGAGATCAAGGGGAATAAACTGTATCAATTTTTTACCAAACCATTGCAGAAAAGGTAAATGATCATGCTAATCAAATTGTTTTCTTTAGTCATAAAGATTACTGAGTATAGAAATTAACATTCTCAAAAATCATTATAAGGATACTTAAGGGGGAAATCCAAATGGGCTACTTAAGGTTTTATTATTAATAATACAAATATAATTAGGTAAACATTTTTAAGATTTAAAAACATAAAGGAAAATAGTTTTAGACAATAGCAATACCAAATTCTTTTTGGAAAAAGATTTTTTTAAAGCAGAGTTTTGTGGAGGGATTATTCTGTAGAGCTAAAACTAGTGCAGATTCTAGAACACAGATGCCCACAGTGCCATATCAAAAAGAATTGTGGTAGCACAAACTTGTATTGGTAAGTTATTTTTTTTACTGTTTTATTCTAGAGTAAATGTTTTAGTGAAGTTCCATGATGTAAAACAAATACAAGCCATGTTTCATTGTCATTAGCTCTAGAAGCTAGCCCAGTGGGGTTGGTCCCATCGAACACGGCTTGGAAGGAGCAGAACAGTTTCTCAGGCATCTGCGTGTCTGTGCCTGGCGCTACAAAGTTAAATGAAATAGATCTCCTCACCGAGTGACCCAACTCCCTTCTTAGTCACCAACCAAATTACTCTGACATGAAGTGGAATACAAGAGAAGTGGATGAATTTGAGAATTTGGCCATCACATTTCTTATGGGCTGAATTATATACCCCCCCCCACCAAATTCACTGTATTTGGAGATAGGTCTTTAAGGGAGTATTTAAGTTAAAATGAGATCATTAGAATGGGCCCTAATCCATCATGACTAGTGTTCTTATAAGAAGAGTTGATTAGGACAACTATGAAGGTACACAGGGGAGACTGTGTGAAGACACAAGACAGATCTTCACGCCGAAGAGAGAATGGCCTCAGAAGAAACCAACCCTGCTGACACCTGGATCTTGGACTTCTGGCTTCCAAGACTGTGAGGAAATGAATTTCTGTTAAGACACCCTGTCTGTGGTATCTTGTTATGGGGGCCCTGGCTAACATATCATCTGACTTTATTCCAGAATATGACATAGTATGGGAAGTAGCTGGATACAGAGTGTGGCTGGTGTCAGAAGCCTCAGATGGCTGTTTGCCTGTGTGACAAAAATTCTCAGTGTGTGTGGGCTGCTCTTTTACTTTTGGACATGGCTTGCGGAACGCCCTGCTATAGTACATATATTTGTAAGGAGCAGGAACACCCTCTCATTCCCATAGTTGATCACAACCATGGTCCTCTGGAGGAGATTGAAGGACTGAGTCACAAGGGTAAGGGAATGGTGATGTGGGCAGTGAGGCAGGGTGGGGGGCAGCAGAGGTCAGGCAAGTGCTGGAATGTGGAAGGTTGAGAGGTAAAGTAAACCTGTATAGGGTTATCATGAGGGGTCTGAGAGCCAGAGGAGGATCTCAACGAGGCACAGGCCAGTGAGGGCTCCATACCAAGGCTTTTGGGTTCTGTGTCCCCTGACTGCAGCCTAAGAGTGAACTCCACCCCAAAATTTAGAATGCAAAATAAAACAATTAAAAGTTAAATTAAAATCTGGAAAGAGTGGCTGATCCCTAATTCTTAAAAACACTCACGTGTGTGTGTGCTTTGTATGTGCATGCATATTGTGTGTGTAGAGCGTGTGCTGATAAGAAGTTGGCAGCCTCATTTAAGAGAAAAGAAACAAAGAAGTTGTCTGGAGTACATTTTACTACACCCAATGCTAGGAAGTTACCTCTACAGCCACTTCTAATACTAACTTGCTGTGTGTCTTTGGATAAAATGGGTTAACATCTCATCACCTCTATGCCTCAGATTCTGCACCAAAAAAATAGAGTGATGAAAAAGGGGAGTGTTAGTTGATGTGCTTTCAGCAGAGCAAGCACCTGCTAGTGGAGGGGGTGAATAATGGTCACAGCTAAGTATAAGCAGTACCTCTCCTATTGTATGAATGATATTAAGTGACATGTTGCAAAAGGAATAGTTCTGCTGGGCTGTTGGAGATCAGATGGGGAGGGAGATTGGGAAAGGCTTGTTTGTCCGCAGTTGACTGTGAGTCGGTGTTGAAGAAGGGAGGCACAGGGTTTTGTCAAGTGGCTAAGTAGAAGAAGGCATTGCAGGGAGAGACAACAACATGAGCCAAAGCTATAAGGTGTGACAACAAACTCCAAGTACTCAGGGTTGCTAGAGCACAGCTCTGCAGGTCTCAAGCTGCCAGCCCCAGTATGGGAAATGGTTCACCAACATGGCCAACAGAGTGAATAAAAATGCCCTGCCAGATGTTAGTAAGAGATCAGGATATTTCAAAATTAAAATAACCATCCTTCTGCCTTTTCTTAAAGAAAACTAGAGGATCTAACAACATTGGACCTGCCTCCCAACAAGGCAATAATAGATGGAACTGAGCCAGCGACCACCCCTTGGAGGCAGGCACCTTTTCCAGCCATCACTCAAGCAATACGCAGGTATCCATTTTCTGGACCACTTCATCCAGGTGTGCTGCCTAACAACTCCGATGGCATGTGGTTCTGTCACCTGCGGTGGAAGGTGAAGGCAGGCAGAAGCAGTTGCAGAGGTAGGAGCCAAATTTGAATTTTATTCTGTGGTCAATGTAGCCCCATCAAAACTGCCCAAGTGTGAAAATGACATGGATAAAAATCAGTCCTAATAACTGAAGGACAACCTCTCTGTAAAGTAGAGAGTTGGGTATTTCCTTTATGAGACTGAGCAAACAATTGTTCAATATACCATATGTGTGAACAACAGACAGGGTGATACACATGCTTTTGGGGTGTGTTTGAGGTATTTGCAGGAATAACAGGCAGGAAGGGTACCACCCATGAAAAGAAAACACACTGCAATTTCCCCAAATCATCCAATTCTTGTTATAATTTCAGGATTGGAAGAAAAATTGTGTCCTGAAAAATATCTTTGAGGGATATTTTGATGTTTTCAAAAATAAAGTAAAACATAAAAATATATACTAAAAGAGTTTAAAATTGAGTAGTATATCTCAGGTCATTTTTTAAGCTAGAAAGAACACAATAATTTGTTTTGCACTCAGAACATTAGGGTCATCCTCTCAACGTACTGGGTACTCTTGACCAAATTTGACCTCAATTGACATCAGCTATGATGATGATATGTAGAGAAAAATAAAGATAATGCACATAGGTGGAAAAAATACAGAATGTAGAAAATTAGGAATTGAGAGGCCAACACTCATTGTTGGTGTGCTATAGTCATCACTTCTGAGTTCTCAGCCCAGCTCTGCTCCAGGAAATTCACTTAAACTTGGCTTTTTCACCTTCAATGTGAAGGTAATGTACTTAAAAATACATCCTCAAAATCTCTACCTCAGACTGCAGTTCTTGCCCTGGCACCTCAGAAGTACTGAATGAAAGAATTGATTGATACACATGTTTCAAGCAAAGGAAAATAAGGTTTCCTTTGCTGTTAAGACTAAGGGAAATGACTCTAGCTTTTTCTGAGAACCCTGCCTTATAGGGGAAAAAAGATGCAAAAATCAAATGGAAGGTAGGGTAACTGAAAAGTAAAGCAGATGATGGATGTGTCAAGGTCATTTAGGTAAAGTTTCCTTCTTTGCCCAGCAAACACATGGTACCCAAGTAAGGGTATAACTACCAGGTAACCTCCACAGGCAGTTTGAAAACATAAGGCATTTAAGCGACTGTGGAATGTTTATAGCCAGGCTCCTACTCTGTGAAATAAGCCTATTAAGAATTATTCAGTGGCCAGACATCCCAATTAGAAGTCTCAATACTCAAATACTTCAGTTTTAAGAAGTTAATGGAATTGGATAATGCCAAGTATATTTTGGAAAAGTCTCTACCTGTTATATGTTGACTTCCAAAAAAAAAAAAGGGTATAAGAAATATAGCTTCAGTTTCGTCCAAGAATGAAATACAGTGTGTTGAAAATTGCTTCAGCCAATTTCAAGAACTCCCATAAATTCTTCCATTGTGTCTCTTTTATTAGGCTGTCAACAGTAATAACACTTCATATTCAAGATATATTCCCCCCTTGTGAAATTTATCAAGTCAGTAGTTCCCCTTTCCCAATTATAGATGAAGTGTAGATGAAATAAGGAAGGCAGTTTTCAGAAAAATCAATAAGGAAGAAGTCTTCATTATTTTAGTAATGCTGCTTTGTGAATAGTAATGTGATTCTAAATCCACACAAAAAGTTGTGAAGAGACAGCAACTTGTATTTTTGTGGGAAATATTTTCTTATGGCATAAGAGAGAAAGGAAGCCATTTTACCAGTAACTTCAAATACTTTCCTAGATATTATCAATTATTTTCATATATATATAAATTATATATATTTTCATATGTGTGTATATATATAGATGTATATATATATTTAGGCTTGTCTTCCCCAAATAAAAGCTTTGATAAGCCAAATACCATGCTCATCTTGTCCACCATTGCATCTTGCATGTATTTTATTCTAACATATAGTTTTGGATAAATTAATATATGTATATAGATCATTTCAACAATGGTTTTATTGATTTCTCTAAAATAAGCCAAGCTTTTATATATTGTCTTGTTTTTAAAGTACTAAAATCATATGGAATTTTTTTTTCCTTTTGCCCCATCTATTAGTCAGTCCTAACTGACCTGGTCTTTGCTTATCCCCAACCCAAAAGAGCAATCTTACATTCCAGTGATTTAAGTATGAAATATGAAGCTTAAGGTCTCAGAATTCACAAATTCTAAATTTATAAATGATTTATACTAGAGAAGTGAATTAGTTTTCTAGATATCTACATGTATCTTATAAAATGTTTGATGACTATTCTTTAGCCTGCTGATCCTCAAACTCTCACACTTATCCTAAGCCTAAAACAATCTTGAATTCACTACTGACTTCTCACTTTTTGTACTTTCTGCATAATTTGTCACCAGGACTATTCTTCCATTTGGATTTCCCCCTTATTCTCCATTTTCACTGCTATCACCGTGGTCCCCCATAACTATCATCAACAAACACTGCTCAGTACTTCTTGAGTGCTCTGTATTGGATGTTCTGTTGATCACAGTGCCATCCAGGTTTTAACTCCATTCTCCTTCCTACTGTCTCTCCATTTCAGTCCCTTCCAGTCCATTTTTCATGCCACAGGCTTTTATTTTCCCCAAACCTTGCTTTTAAAGAAGTTTCCTGTACTTTATGGAATCATCCCCAAATACCAAGTCATTCTTTTAGTAATTTATTCAACACATTTTCAATGGAGAGTCAACTATGTTAATTACCACTATCTTGGCAGATATTTCCATAACTGAATTCAACATGATGTCATTTGTTGGCTCTTCATTTATTTATTTATATCTTCCTCTAACTCCAAAAAGGATTTAAGATAGCTTGTATAAAAATGAAATAAAAGCGAGTAACTAAGGAAAATGGAACTTATCCAGAAAATGTATGTTGTCTCTCTGCATTTGTTAAAGTTAGAGCACAGATTTCAGTCTGAAATTTTTTTGTATCCAAACAGAGAGTTAAGAAGAAAGACATGTTTATTTACCAGATTCATAATATGTGTAAGATTAAATTTCGATACAATCAGAATCTATTGCTCAGGAGTAGTACAACTATTTTCCTGTTGAGATTGGATAGAAATTTCTTCTGTAGGTCCTTGTCAAGAGCACACGCATACTATAATAAACAGTGCCCTCAACAACACCCTTATAATCATGAGGCAGCTAGTTTCATAGGCATTTCCAGGAAATACCTGTGTTTGAGAATTGTATAACATCAAATGGAAGTTCAATTAAAGCACTTCAAAGATTGTGGTTAACCAAATAAATTTTCAAATGTATTGTATGCACAGCATATCACTGATAATGATAGCAATGACAATTACAATGGTCTGAGGAGATAACAGATGTGCATCCCTTTACATACATTGTTATTTAATCCTTACAGTGACCTCTTGAGGTAGACATAATTCCATTTCACAAGTGAAATATCAAAATGTCTAAGGAGCACAACCATGAACACTCAGTAAGTATTGGTCAAGAAATACAACCCTGCCACTATATTAGAACGCTTCATGCCAGCTCCATCAGTCTTCTGTCCCTTAAAGTAACCATTATCCTTACTTCAAGCAATATGGATTCGTCTGCCTATTTTAAATTTAATATAAATGAAATCATACAAAATGTATTATTTGGTATCTGGTGTCTTTCACTCAGTATTGCTTGTGGAATTCATGTTGCATGTAGTTGTCATTTGTTCATTCCCAATGTTGCATAATTCTCCATTATATGAAAATGCCACATCTATTTAACCATTGTGGCATCAGTGGCTATTTTTGTCCTTTCCAATTTTTTTACTATTCTGCATATTACTGCTGTAAGTATGCTTGTACCTAGCCCTTCCGAGCACATGTGCTCACATGGTCCTGGTATATTTACCACTTCCGAGTAGAAGCATTAGATCATGGAAATGAATACCCTGCACTCCAGTGGGTAAAGCTGCACTGTTTCCCCGTGTGGTTGCCTTCTCTTCCTTTCTGCTTGTGATTTCATATTTCATCTATATCAGAAGTATAGCTCAAATCAATCAAAGGCATTTCCTAGTGAAAATACAACAAAGTAAATACCACGAAACTTTTCATTTTTAGATAAAATTGTAGCAAATGATGACTACATTTTTGAACAAATTTTAGTACCCAAAAGAAGTAAGGGTGACTGTTACTCTATTTTAATTATAGGATATGGTGAATGAGCTACTGCATGCCTATCGCAGTAGGCGGGAAGCCCTCTCAGGGGCTCTTTGACACCACCTATCAGCCCAAATCACTAACATTTCTTTGAACTTGAATTTTAAGTGCCTTGAAATACTGTAATCTTAATTAGCTATGACACATAAATTACTTCGTTTTACACCCACAACAATTAGCATTCAGAATCCTTCGTCAAAGCTTCTGAGTTCTCAGATTAATGTGCGTACTACGAGAACTATTATTGCCCCAGGAAGGAAATATCTTTTGCCTTCAGTAAAAAGGTAGAGAACAGAAAGTGAAGCTTTCCACTTGGTAGATCTCATGGAATTTACCAGGAAAATTGCTTAACCGTTGTCTAACAACTGTTCTCCCAGCATGTTACGAAATGGTTATTCAATTTCAACAAAGGTCTATCAATTTAAAAATTTTCAGCTGAGGTCTATGTAACTCATTTGGGAGGTTTGCAAGTTTTCTATGAGAATATCTTAATTCTATATATTTATTTTTTGGATGACTATCTTAAAAAGTTAATGAAACACTTTATGGCTCACCTAAATGACTGTCTCTCACTGAGCATTTGCACTTCTCAGTTTCAATATTTGAGTTTGTTTTCACTTGCTCGATAGCCGTCAGCCACCATGGTACTAATTCTGAACTTCAGGCTAATGAGAAAAGAGGAGAACAGTGAATGTTAATGAGTTCTTTAGACATGTGGTTTTCAAGTAATTCAGATAGATTTTGAACAATAGAAGAATTGAAGTATCATATTTTTTCCGCTAATTTTGAATGTTTTCCTCATAAAATGAGATGCCCATGTTCTAGTAATT
This sequence comes from Halichoerus grypus, assembly GCF_964656455.1. Classification (NCBI taxonomy): domain Eukaryota; kingdom Metazoa; phylum Chordata; class Mammalia; order Carnivora; family Phocidae; genus Halichoerus; species Halichoerus grypus. The sequence continues at coordinate 59,893,919 of NC_135716.1, forward strand.
CTGCCATGATTATTTTTCTCTGAATCTTCTCTAATTTGTAGCTTTTACACTGTTAAATTTGTTATGGGATTTTTTGAAACACATGAAGATAAGTGTGATATGTATGTGTATATTTGTATATAATGAGACAGAGAGAGGGAGGGAGAGAAGTATCTCTGCATCTGTTAGCCAGCTCAAAAAAAAGAACGTTGCCCGTAACATCTGAAGCTCCTTTTGCGCTGTTCCATAATAGTACTCAACATTGTCATTCCTAAAGACACGTTATTGTGAAATGTTTGTCTGTTTCCCTTGTTTTCCTTCATAGTTTTATAACATGCATGTGTATCTCAAAATAATATCTTGTAATTACTGATGTATTTGGGTTTGTTTCTGCTGATGTATTTTTGTATCCATTTATTCTACTTTACTTTCTTTTAAAAAAATCTTCTCGGCTGTAGATTGAGTTTTTAATTTTTTTATTCCATATTTTCCTTATAATAGTAAGGAAGTTTCACAGTCTATTACATTTCCCCCCGCAGTGGCCACTCTTCAAATTCTAACATGAATACTTACTGAAATATAAAATTAATCAAAACCTTCAATCTTCCTACCAAATAGTACAAGGATTTTAAAATGGATTAGCTTGATCACCCACCTACATCCAGCATACATGTCATTGTATAAGTCTTTTGGTTCTCTTGCATTTTTAACCCCATTTCCACACTTAAACATTGTTCTTAAACATACAGTCAATGTTTGTTTTGGGGCACCTGGGTGGCTCAATCCTTTGAGCTTCTGGCTCTTGATTTTGGTTCAGGTCAGGATCTCAGGGTCATGGGATCGAGCCTCGCAACGGCTTCTGTGCTTAGCACAGAGTCTGGTTGTCTCTTTCTGTTCTACTGCTTGCTCTCTCTCTTTTAAATAAATAAATAAAATCTTAAAAAAATACAGTGTTTGTTTAGATTTACACATATCTTTGCCATTTTCTTTGCCCATCATTTTTTCTTGATTCTCTGACTTTGCCTTTGGGATCATTTTCTTTGGCCTAAAATAAATATTTTAGAAGGTTTTTTTTTAAGATGGTCTCAAAATGTAAATAGTCCTAGTTTTTGTTTCTCTGATAATGATTTAGTTTTATGCTTGTTATTCAAAGGTGGTTTTACTGACTATAAAATTCTATGTTGACAGTTTTTTTCTTTCAGTGCTTGGAAAATATTATTACGTTGTTTTCTTGCTTTTATTGTTGCTGATGAGAACTCAGCTGTTAATCTAACTATCCTTTCTTTTTTGTGACTTTATTGTATCTTCTCTGAAAATTCATATCTTTTATAAATTTTGCAAATTATCAATGACTTCTTCAAATACTACCTTTTCTTCATTTTCTCTGTTATCTATTTCTGGAATTCTAATTAGATACATATTCTGCTTTCTCATTCTATTCTTTATGTCTCTTATATTTTCTCTTATATATTTCATCTCTTGGTGCTCTATGCCTCATTATATGCATTGCTTTAGGCATAATTCCTGGACACTAATTCTCTTTTCAGCCATGTCTAATCTGCCATTTAACCCATCCCGTGAGATTTTAATTTAAAATGTTATCTTTTTCATTTTTAGAAATTCTTCTATTAAATATAATATTAAATAAGGTCTTTGTTAATTTGAGTCCTCCAAGAAGCAGACATCAAGACAGAATTAGATGTGCAGGGGGTTTATTAGGGAAAATGCTTATGAGGAAAAATGAGCAAGGGATGCAGGGAGAGCCCTCAGACTGCAATGCTGATAAGACCCCTGTGGAGAAGAGAAGGAAGGAAGGAAGGTGAAGTGGAAGCCACTTAGATTGAAGTGAAGTTTGAAGAAAGTTTGACAAGGTACAATGGGGAGTCCTTGAGCCAAAGTCATCAATCAGAGGGATCTCACAACTTCCAGAAACAGGAAGCAACCTTAATAACCTACTGCATTCTGCCCATGGGAGATATAGCCTTGGTGAGACAATGATAGATCTCAAAGTGTAGCTGCTGGGCCATTGGTCAATTACTTTGTCTATAGTTGGAGATTCAAGATGTGCATTTTTCATTGTTGCCAGAGTCACTCTCTTGTACCACACAGATCCACTCCATGCAGGATTGGAGAGCAGTTCCTTCAAGATTCCTGTGGGCCCCTCTCCTTGAGGGAACATTCAGAAGAGGAAAGTTAGTGGAACCAATTATATCTCTTTTTTTGCTGTGGTTGATGTTGGGTCTGGAACTGGCCATCTTCTTCTCCTTCATCCATTATCCATTATAAATCCCCCATTATAGGTGGTGTGACCAAAATCTCCATACATGGGGGTAGGGAAAATGAGTCTGAATACTTGATAATCATATTCTTCTTAGGCAATGGCTGCTGTGTGTGTCCATTTATAATTACAATGAGGCAAAGAAGTATGAGGAGGTGTTCAAGTGGACCACCTACGTTCCACATGTATTATTCTTGTCTACACTGTATAAAAGCAGAGCAAACATTTTCCTTCTGACTAGGGTAACACTATGGTGATGCATCTACTCCTTTACTCATCCCTGGGCACAAAAATTCCAGAGTACTTTGTTCTTAGCCACAACTTGTATTCAATGAGATCCTTGTACACTGGAAAGATCATAGCCCTTTTGGAGGCCAGGATCTCAAACACTCCAGAACTCAGACTTGCAGAAATTAGGAACACAAAATTCCCCAGTGAGTCATTGAGAACAATGGTGTTTCCCTCCCTTAGTTCCCTGGCTCATATCATCTTCCTAATAAGATACAGTACCACATAAGGATCTCTGGCTTAACGCATATACTGCATCTTGCCTCCAACCTGGTGCTTAGTTCTACCTCTAGATCATTCTTTCATTCTGTGAGGTTGTCTGCTTATGGGCAGTGCAGTATGTGATACCACAGCCAGTATATGCCACGGTTAGAGGCCCACATCTGTACTTCCTATGCTGCAAAATGTGTGTGCTAGTCAACTCCTATGTTGTGTGGGATTTCATGCTTGTAGATCAGGCTCTCCGTAGCCCTCAGATAGTGATGCTGGCTGAGGCTTTGCAGATAGGAAAGCAAGCCCATGCCCAGAATAGCTATCTATCTCTGTCAAGAGAAACTGCTGTCCTTCCAGGCTGAAAAGGCCTGATATGGTCAACTTGTCACCAAAAGACCAGCTGATCTCCTGGACCAATAGTGCCATATCAGAGATTAAGTGTTGTTCTCTATTGCTGGCAGGGACAGTCAGAGGCAGCAGGAACTGAATTGGCCTTGGTAAGTACGAGTCTTTGTTGTTCAACTCATATAGAACCTCCATCTCTGACACTGTGACCACTAAGTTAATGTGTCCCTTATTCCAAATTCGGGATGGCTAATAAGTAAAGTTGGCTAAGATCAACTGGCTTAGTCACATTTTCAGTGCCTCTTCCATGTAGGGCATTAATGGGCAGTACAAAATGTTCACACATATTACCAACTCCCATACATTCATTCATATCACTCCATCCCAGACTTCCTTGTCTTCAATATTCTGGTCCTTTTCCTTCTAGATCCCCAAAGATCACTAGGCCTTGGCCACCTCCTAGGAATCTGAATATATTTTCACTTCAGCCTTTCTTCCTTTTACAAGCAGTGTATGACCAGGTGCACTGCTCATAGCTCTGGCCATTGAAAATGTTTTTCCTTTCCGCTGTCTCTAAGGACCAGCCCTGAATGTGGATGTAATATAGCTGCCATCTATTTTTAGCTTGCCCCACATACCTAATAACCCCATCTATAAACCAAGCTTAGGCTTTTTCCTCTTCTTTCAGTTAGTTATATGGAACCTACCCAATTGGCCAAAGGTTCACAAGGAGGAGAGGACTGGTGTAATTGTCATTGGCTACAAGGAGGTCTGGGTCACCTGCTCATGTAGTTTATTCATGACTTCTAGTCCAGCTTTGGATTAGTTGCAAATATATCATTTCCATCTGAACCCATCTTACTTTGTGACTTGGTTGGCCTGACTGAACCCAACTCATAATGGCAAATTCTAGATACACGACCACTTTGTGTCTAATGGTCAAGCATCCCATCTCTACAGGGCCCAATAACATGCCAAGAACTCTATCATTCTTTGCTGCAGATGTCACAGCCTTGCTCTGAAACTCGTGGGCTTAGATTGTGATTCTTCCATTGGAGCTTGCCCAAAGCTTCACACTACATCTTTTCCAACTGATGACACCTCCAACACCATAGGGTCACCAAAATTGTATGGCCCACATGGCAAAGCATATTATATCACAGCCTGGACCTGCTACAGTGCCTTTTTATGTTCTAGGCCCCACTCGAAGATAGGAGCCTTCCATGTCATCTGGTACACGGGCCAGAGCACATAGTAACCCTCCGTGTCTGCTATGGACTGAATGTTTGTGTCTCCCCAAAATTCATTTGTTGAATTCTAATTTCCAGTGAGATAATGTCTAGCAGTTGGGCCCTTGGGAGGTGATTAGGTCATGAGGACAGGGCCCTTATGAATGGAATTAGTGCTGTATAAAAAAGACCGCACAGGGCTCCCTAGCACCTCCTGCTAAAAGGCAAACTTCCATGAACTAGGAAGTGGGTTTGCACCAGACACTGAATCTGCCGGTGACTTGATCTTGAACTTTCCAGCCTCTAGAACTGTGAGAAGTAAGTTTCTGTTATTTATAAGCCGCTCAGTCTATGGTATTCTGTTATAGCTGGCTGAACAGACTAACAGTGTCTTTACATTATAGCATATATTATTAAATAATTTAATACATAATATATGATTGCTATTACTTCCCTTTTCCATTCCTTTGTATATATTTGTCTATATAACTCAAAAGAATAATGGTGAGGATAATGATATATTGAAGTGGTTCTCTCTATCACCGTCCTCTGCTTGCAAACTTACTTAGTTTTTTCATTGAATTATTTCACTCTATTCTCTTTTGCATTTGTACCTAATTTTTATATAAATTTATTAGACCCTAATATAAATTCTTTTGTGCATAGTTGCTATTTATTAATTGCATATTAAAATTATGCAGCCTCAGAGATTTATGCTCACATTTTCAATGTAACTGACATTTCTCCATGGGTCTCTAGACAGACTTGCAGTATCAACAATACTATATTAACTGTTTCTTTGTGTAATTGGTATACAATATTTAAACTTTAGTAAATCAGCAGATTTCTCCCACTTCCTAGGTGTCACATATGTATTAAATTGATGTCTTTTAAATTCAACTCAACTATGCTTATATAAGAGTAGGAGAAAAATGAAATGTTTACTGCATGCTTATGAATAACTTTATTTTAGGGATATAACAACTTAGTTATCTATATAATTAACCATCTATATAATAAAGAAACCGTGAAATGAAAATAGTTGTATACTATACATTAACTCATCCTTGGCATGCAAATACTTACCAATAGTGCTCAAAAAATTGTTTCCTCAATTCCCCCCCCCCCCATATACTAAATTTAATGAGGCAGCATAGTGTATGTGATATTTTGGTGATAAATAGAAGTTAAATCTATATTGTATATTACTTTCTGCCTGAAACTAAAACACAGGCTGTAAGTTACTACTTAAATAGCCAGAAGACTAAAAATACTATCTACTTTGGATCTCCTTAAGCTTATCGTATTTAGTACACACCAACAGAACAGAACAGCTTAGAAATGTAAACTCTTCTGTACTTAATTTATCTCATCCAAACAGATACTTTGAATGAGGTCTGTGCCATGCAATTTCCATTTAAAAGAGACACCCAGACTTAACAGCAGATATTACAAGCATCTTGGATCCTTCAAAAGAGGATAAAACACAGTCAACGGACATTTTAAATAAATACTGGTCTGTCAGCTGATATTCATAACAGCATGCAGGGTATTTATTATAAACTGGGGGTCTTTTACATTTATATTGTTTAAGTTTTATTTGATACTACCTTTTAAAAAATAGCAAAGTAACATTGACACATGTAATATCTGAAAGAACATCATTTTTTTGAATGTAGAAATGCATTGTTCATTTATAATTCTTTTACAACAAGCAGGTGGTCAAGGAAAATAGCCAGATAAGATTAATGAAGCTGATATTAAAATATGCATGAAAATCAGAATTATAAACACACTGTGCTTTACAGAAGATCTTAACTGAGAAGATTTCACTACACACTGTAACTTCTTTCTTCTTCCTAATCCTGGTCACTAAGCATGCCCAGAATGGTAATTGCTTAGCTATTAAAAACAATTTTGCTGAAATCAGGCCTAAGAGTATGCTATAGGCTCATGTATATTTTGAACAAGTTGAAATATTTGTCTATAGATTTATCTTTAGTTTCTTGTGATTCTCCCCACTCTTGTTACACAGGACCTTCATCTGTCCTTAACACAGCCACCCTCTACTGCCCTTAACGGCCAGTTCTGGAGTGAAAAGCATCCCTCTTGTTGGAGGACAGTGATCTGAGAAACTATCCAATCTTTTATTGAAGATTTTTTTACTGCTTATTACATAGCAATACCATGCATGGTATCAGGGAATCAAAATATAAACATGCAACTCTTCTTAAGAAGTTCTGGTAGGGAGAAATGAAGGGGGGGAAATCGGAGGGGGAGACGAACCATGAGAGACTATGGACTCTGAGAAACAAACTGAGGGTTCTAGAGGGGAGGGGGTGGGGGGATGGGTTAGCCTGGTGATGGGTATTAAAGAGGGCACGTGTTGAATGGAGCATTGGGTGTTATATGCAAACAATGAATCATGGAACACTACATCAAAAACTAATGATGTACGGTGATTAACATAACATAATAAAATTAAAAAAAAAAGTTCTGGTAGAGCAGAGAAAATTCCCAATCCCCTGTATTAGTGCAGAAATAGACATGTGTACAAGATTCAAGGGGGGCATGTGGGAGGGAATGATGCTTGTGGGGAAGTGAAATTTTCTCAAACAAGAAATATGTAAGCTCTAAGAGATGAGTAAGTTGGGCTTACAGGCAAGGGAAGGAGAATGAGGGACTTCCAGAAAGTGGGTCCTGTATGTAGAGAGGCACAAAGGGTAACATAGCTTGTATATACGAGTACCGTCGGTGGTTTGATATGGCTGGAATACTGGGTGCAAGGAAGGGAAAAATGTGCTATAGAGGTAGACGTAAGATATATAGATATAGGTAGGTAGATAGATAGATAGATAGATAGTATTCCATCAGTTCTAAGATGCATATGCTTTTTACATTTTAACATCCCTGAGTTTGGCATTCATCTTTCACATGATAGCATTTTGCAGTCACTGTCATTTAGGATGTTGTTACTGCCAGCATATATACAAACTTGATCATAGTTGCTCCAGGTTCCAGTTGAATTATATTCAACATGTATAGTTAATGCCATTAAAATATCTTTAAAAAGGTTACACATAATTCAGCATTGAAATAAAAAAGGATTATTGTTTATGCAGAAAGGCACAAGAACAGAGCAGCAAGGCTTACATTTGATGTTAGAAAAGCAAGTAAATTTAAAAACATTCTTGCAATAAATAAAATTAAGAATTCTAAGTGATAGGGGTGCCTGGTGGCTCAGTGGGTTGGTTTCAGCTCAGGTCATGATCTCATGGGTTGTGAGATCAAGCCCCACATTGGCTTCACACTGCATGGGGAGTCTGCTTAAAAGATTCTCTCCCTCTGCTCCTCCCCCTGCTCTCTCTCTCAAATGAATAAATAAATCTTAAAAAAAAAAAGAATTCTAAGTGATAAAAAGTATTATGTCACAGTTTAATTGACATTTTTTTCCTTTCACAGTTTAATTTGCATTCTTTTTCACATTTACTTTAGTACCTAAAGTAATGATGCATCCTATAATTAATAGTATGTTAGGTTTGATGAAGCATTGGCTATTGATAATTGAATGCAGAAATACTCTGTACTTGTTTTATTCATTTTTGTTTTGTTAGAATAAACTATCTTAAAATATGAAAAGTGAGTTTACGGGGCGCCTGGGTGGCTCGGTCGTTGAGCGTCTGCCTTCGGCTCGGGTCATGGTCCCAGGGTCCTGGGATCGAGCCCCGCATTGGGCTCCCTGCTCGGCGGGAAGCCTGCTTCTCCCTCTCCCACTCCCCCTGCTTGTGTTCCCTCTCTCGCTGTCTCTTTAGAAAAAAAAAAAAAAAGTGAGTTTACTCCTCTGTCTTTAAAGAACAGGCAATTGAGTCTTGTATTATTGATTCTGAGACTGTGTCCTATAGGAAGATATTAGTAGACTTGGCATTCAGATGAGGTAGGCAGCCCTGAGGACACACACACACACACACACACACACATACAATACACACACACACACACACACACATATACACAGGTCTTGACTCCATGACATTAGGGTGGATGGGAGAGGTAGAATTTCCATGGAAAAGGCAGACAGAAGGATGGAAGTTCCTATGGAAGGTAGGGTCTTCTAGATCATTTGCAGTTTTGCCGACGGGCTGGATTTCCTATAGGGGTAAATGAACATATCTATATGGGGGCTAGGTCCAAGCTCTAAGGTCTCATCAAATGCCCTGGAGGCCAAGCTTAATGGGCAGCAAATGGAGTTACTAGTCCTTAAGCAGACCATGGAGACCTAGACAATGAGTTTCTTTAGCATGACCAGGAAGATAGATATTCAGAGGCTTCTTTTCCCATGTGTCCTAAACTCTTCAATTCCTAGAATCTTATTAGAGTACAAGATGGGAGGCTAAAAGTATGAGATGAACCAAAAGTATGAAAACTTATGGACACTGAATTTTTCAACAACCTTGGTTAGTAGAGGCTCAGAGATTGGTGTGAGTTGATTTAAAAAAGAAATAAATGTGACATCTCATCTGCTACAAACATTGAGAAGAAATGTATTTCTGTGATCAGGCCAAAGAATTCTGAAAGCAGAAGGGGCCATTGACTGGGGTTTAAATTAGGAGAGTAGGTTAATTATATCTTTGATATTCTGACAGCAATCAAGACAATGGAAGTAGGGAAGGAGAGGAATGGGGATGTCATCATTCAAGTAGGATGTGTATTTGGCAAATAGACATGGAAGAGTCAAACATTAAGAAGAGATCTGTGTGGGGCACCTAGGTGGCTCAGTATCTGACTTGATTTCAGCTCAGGTCATGATCTCAGGGCTGTGAGATCAAGCCCCTCTGCACTGAATGCAGAGTCTGCTTAAGATTCTCTCCCTCTCCCTCTGCCTCTCCCTCACCCCACACCCCACATTCAGGCACATGCTCTCTCTCTCTCTCCCTAAAAAAATAAAAAATAAATTAAAAAAGAAAAAATCTGTATAAGGAAACAATGTTTTAAGTTAAGAGATTCTGAAGGAATCCTGAAATCATAAAGCAGAGGCAGCTGATTACTCAAATGATCTGTAAACCTATACTTTATGCAAGACATTTCTATATTTAAAGAAGCTGGATATTAGTTCCTGGCTGAAACACACTATTTGTCCTGTCTTATGATACAATCAGGAATTCCAGATAATATGGAGGGTGTATGGTGAAGCTTTTACCAAGCTTAGTCATCAGGTAAGACAGACATTAAGGAAAATCGTTTCTTCTCTATCATGAACCACTGAGCCACAGGGTGCAGCCACACATCATATAATTGGATATTATAAATAATCACATCCTCTTACAACTTTGAACTCTTGATTTTGCAGACCTTTATCTTGGTTTTGGTTTTCTTCTATAGGATTTAGTTTATTTTAATCCTTTGTTTTCAAGTGAGTGGTAAGGGACATCCTTTACCCATAGTATAATCTCCCTCCTCTTAGACTCAGCCCATTGGAACACAATCCTTGTTCTAACCACCATGCCCAGTAACGGGCTGATCCATCCCAACACATCTCAACCCGACCCTCAGTATGGAAAGATAGGAGAAAGACTGAATCAGTTACATGTTCACCAAAGAGGAGGTTGGCAGACAAAACCTGGCTTCCAAAGCAATGGCAACTGATAACCAGGAGAGAAAGAGTCCTCAGAATTTTTACACATAGCATTTGGATTTCCCAACAAGTAGACAGAATGCCCAAAAAGATGATGAGTGGGAGTCAATATCAGAAATCCAGGCGAGTAATAAGCATCAGGCGAACCAGTCAGTTCATGAAGTTGATGAATTCAGGGAAGAGGACTGGAAGCAATTAGACAGGGAGGGCTCTTGCCCTAGGAGAGAATTTAGGTACTCAGACAGGGGCTAGACCAGAGGCTTGGGGCTCTGGGCTACCCCAGTTAACAAATCAAGCAAAAAGACTAGGTACTGCATCTCAAGAATAAGACAAAACACAACATCCCACCAGGGTAAAAGTTTAGAATTATACTCATTATCAAGGGCAACTTGACCTTGGATGAGAATAAAGAGTTCGAATCACTGAATTATCTTTTATGTCATCATCATCATCATCATCATCATCACAGACAACAGTTATTAAGTCTTTACCATGAGCTAGGCATCACTAAGTTGCAAATACCTTATCTCATTTAAAAGACACAACAAACCTATGCGGTAATGCTATTAGTACACTGAGTTTACAGTTGAGAAAACTGAGGCACAGAGAAATTAAAGAACTTCCAAATGGAATAACTAGATAATATATGGAAAAGTAAATTTGAATACATGTCTCACTAGGATAAGTACCAAATGTTTCAGATATTAAATATAATTTTTCCAAAAAAATTAGAAAAAAAATAAGGTGAATTCATTTATGACCTTGGGATGACACAAAATCCAGAAGTGATAAAGAAAACTATAGATTTGTTTAATTACATAAAATAAAAATTCTTAGCTAGCAAAAGATATAGTAAGCAAAGTGAAAAGATAAGAGCAAACTTAGGAAAATATTTGAACTTACAACACAGAACAGGGAATATCCTAATTTATAAAGAGCTTTCAAAAATGAAGAAAACGAAGAGAAAATCCTACAGAAAAATTGGTTGGAAATACAAACATAGAACACACATAAAGTGAAGTTAAAATTTTTCCTTAATCATATGAAAAGAAGCATAAATCACTCATAAGAGAAATAGAAATTAAAAGTGTACTGAGATTAGCAAAAATCCAAAAGTTTAACAATACACCCAAATGTCAGAGCACTCTCATACGTTAATGGTGTGAATACAAAATGATATAACTATATGGAAGGGAACTTATAGTTGCTAGAAAAAGTACATACTTATTTTACTCTGATTCAGAAATTCACTTTTAGGAGTTTATTCCACAGGCACAGTGTAAAATACAAAAATATAAGTGCACAGGGCCATTAATGTAGGATATTCATAATAGCAAAACTAGAAACAAAATCAAATGTCCATTAGTAAGGGGCTGGTTGGATTCATTAGTGTATATCTTAATACTATGCAGCTATACAGAGTGAGGAGGTGGGAAATATATCTGTATACTCCTATGGAGTGGATGTACTGTTAAATGCAAAGAGCGGGGTGGAGAAAATGTGTAAAGTATGCACCTACTCATCTAAAAAAAATAGGGAATTGTGGCAGGCCAAATAATGGTCTCTCCACCAAATATGTCCTGGTCCTAATCCCTAGAACCTAAAATATATTATTTTACATGGCAAAAGGGACTTTTCAGATGGGATTAAATTAAGGGCCTTGAGATGGGAGATTGCCTTGGATTATTCAGGTAGGCCCAATGTAATCTCAAGGGTCAAAATGGACGCAGAAAATGGGGATGTGACTAATGAAGAATGGACAGAGAGATACAACATTGCAACTTTGAGGATAGAGGAAAAAGGCCACTAGGCAAGGAACATGGATGGCCTCTGAAAGTCGTTTGTGGCAAAAAGCAAGGAAATGGATTTTCCCATGGAGCCTCCAGAAATGCACACAGCTCTGCTGATAGATTGAGTTTTGCTGAGAGCCATGTGAGGCTCTTAACCTACATGATTACAGATAAAAAATCTGTGCTGTCTTAAAGCCAATAAGTTTATGGTAATTTGTTATGGCAGGAAAGAAAACATAAAACGAAAAGAATAGTTGCACACGGTCCATGGGGAGAAATAGCGTAAAGTAGTCAGGGATAGAAACTAGACTTGTTTTATAGATTTGACATGGACCATGGAAGTATTTTACATAATCATAAAAAACTAAAGTAAAAAATCAATCTACAAAAACAAAAATAAAATGAAGCAAATCAGCTGGTAGCATAACCAAACAGATTCAAAGTGACTTAAAACATAGTTATTTGGCTGAAATTTCTTATATGTTATATCCTAAGAACAAAATATTTTTTTAAACCACAAGGATAAAAATCTTACACTATTTTCACTAATTATATGGCAGGTGGAAAATTTTTATTATTCTGAGAATATTGTGGATATATTGGGGATAAAGCAAATGAGAAATATTTGATATTCTAATTCTGTCATTCTGCGTCATTAGAACTCAAATTCTAGGCATGAGGAAAAGAGATTCAGATTTAAGATCAAAGAGGTTAAATAAAAATTCTGCACTCCTCAATATGAATTCAAAGTATCAATCTAAACTTGTAATGAATACTTAAAACAAAAATTTTCCTTGCATTGCTTAGTGAAAAGACCTAGAAATAATGACCAATCTCAGTGGCAATAAGCATTCTTAGTGCCCAGATTATAATCTCCAAATACAATTTCCCACTATAGGAACCAGAACTCCTTGGAGATTTCAATTTTTCGGTCTTGGAAAGAAATGTACATACTAGATCTGGTCATTTTTTTTTATGCTACATTGCAACAAAGCTATAAAAGAATATGAAAATCATATCAAAGTACACAGGAATCTAAGAGTCACCCATTGGTCAAAAATGGGTGAGAATAAATAAGGGTAATAATTGCAATTAGATTGAAGAATTTCAAGTACATTTATGTATATGAGTTCATAAAGATAAATTATTGGTCGTTGTTAAATGCTTCTCAAGTATCAACTCTTTATTTGAATACTGGTCTTTCCTATGCAAACTACAACTTTGGATAACCCAATAGCAGATGAGGGAAAGTTTCTCTTTAAACAGATATTTCAGCTAATAAATGAAGAAGGAGAGATAGATTTTGAATATTACCATTTTGCAACCCCTCATGAATTAGTGGACCTAACCATTGGATCATCAATGGCTGTTGATATCACAAAAATGAGAGAAGCAGAAATTATGTGCTTGTTGATGGTAAAACACAGCACCTATGAAGTACTCTTGCCCAGAAAAGAGTACTCAAAATGATCAAGCTTCTGGGTCCAAATACCAACTTACCAGTAATTGGATAAAGAAACTTGATAAATGGCAGCACAATTCTGCACTAAGTAAAATTCAAATGATGGCAAAGTTTACAGATAAGCCAGTTTCTTTAATAAATAAATTCAAGGGAAGAAATGTAATGGAGGAAAAAGATAAATTATAGAAGACCTAAGACATTTTTTTTATTTTTTTATTTTTTAAAGATTTTATTTATTTTATTTGACAGAGAGAGACATAGCGAGAGAGGGGAACACAAGCAGAGGGAGTGGGAGAGGGAGAAGCAGGCTTCCCGCCGAGCAGGGAGCCCGATGTGGGACTCGATCCCAGGACCCTGGGATCATGACCTGAGCCGAAGGCAGACGCTTAACGACTGAGCCACCCAGGCGCCCCTAGACCTAAGACATTTTTAACCACTCAATGTTTAGATCTTCTTTGGATCCTCATTCAAATAAAAAAAATTATGAGATAATTAGAAATTTGAACATTTACTAGATATTAATTATATTAAGGAATTTTAAACTTTGTTAGTTAAGATATTATGGTGAGTCTTTTAAAGAGACTTTGTCTTTCAGAGATGTATATACTGAAATATTTGTGGAAGAGCTCATGTGAGGCCTAGGATTTGCTTCTAAATAATAAAGAGAGGGGAATGGATGGGGGTAGAGATGAAACAAGATTCGCCATGAGCTCATAATTGTTGAAGCACAGTTATGAGTACACAAGTATTTTGGGCTTGCTATGTTATTTAGCATACATTTAAAATTTTTTCAGAAGATAGTAGGAAGGGAAAAATGAAGGGGGGTGGAATCAGAGGGGGAGATGAACCATGAGAGACTATGGACTCTGAGAAACAAACTGAGGGTTCTAGAGCGGAGGGGGGTGGGGGGATGGGCTAGCCCGGTGATGGCTATTAAGGAGAGCACGTATTGCATGGAGCACTGGGTGTTATATGCAAACAATGAATCATGGAACACTACATCAAAAACTAATGATGTAATGTATGGTGATTAACATAATAAAAAATTTTAAAAAATTTATAACATATGTATTTAAAAAAATTTTTAAAAAATACTAATGAGGTAATGTATGGTGACTAACATAACATAATAAAATAAAATTAAAAAAATAAATTTTTTTTCCACTATAAGAATATCTTATTTTTAAAAGGAATATATATACTGTCCAGCTTGGTTGTTTTCCATTACTCTGTCTTCCAGCTCACTGATCCGTTCTTCTGCCTCCTCTAACCTACTGTTGATTTTTTCTATTGTATTTTTAATTTCGTTATGGTGTTCTTCATCTCTGAATGGTCCTTTTTTATATTTTCTATCTCTTTGTTGAAGGTTTCACTGAGATCCTCCACTCTTTTCTCAAGTCCAGTAAGTATCTTTATGACCATTACTTTGGATTCTTTATCAGGCATATTGCTTATCTCTGTTTCATTTAGCTCTTTCCTGTGGTTTTGTCTTGTACTTTCATTAGGGAAATATTCCTCTGTTTCTTCATTTTGTCTCACTTTCTATGTTTGTTTCTATGTGTTAGGAAAGTCAGCTACGTCTTCTCATTTTGAAAGTAGTGGCCTTATGAAGAATAGGTCTTGTGGTGCCCTGCAGTGCAATACTCCCATTCACCAGAACCAGGCATTTCAGAGGTTGCATGCACCCTACTATTGTGGCTGAACCTCATTTGCCTGAGGCCCAGTGGGCTGCAATGTCTTACATTGCCTGTTATGGGCAGGGTTTGGTCCCTGTGCCATTAAGGGGCCAGTCTGGGGCTTCCATGGGCTTGTAGTTGGGTGGAATCAGCAAGTTAGACAAGACGCCTACCCTCAGCCTGTTTGCCTGGGCAGTAAACTTCCTAGAGAGTTTTTGTTGTGAGTAAGGGTGGCAGTCAGACCAGATGCTTGCCCCCAGACTGTCTGCTAGGACTGCAAATCCAGTGATGGGCAGGGTACTCTGCACTGCCAGTTATAAGGTTGGACTAGTGGGGCTGCAGTCAAACTAGTGTATATAGTTATCTTCCCTTCTTCCCAGGGCACTAGTCCCTGCAGGGGCCACTTGCAGGATGAGCAGAAGAGCAAAAAGAAAAGAGAATAATAAAAAACAAGAATCAATTAAGGGAACTCAGTGACATCAACAAGCATAATAACATTCACATTATAAGGAACCCAGAAGGAGAAGAGAGAGAAAAGGGGGCAGAAATCAAAGAAGAAACAAACAAACAAATAAATAAACAAATACATACAATACTATATATATTACATATATGTATATATACATATATATGGAGATAAATGAAAATGAAAACACAATGTTTCAAAATCTTTGGAATGCAAGAAAAGCTGTTCTAAGAGGGAAGTTTATAGCCATACAGGCCTACCTCAAGAAGAAAGAAAAATCTCCAATAAACAACCTAACCTTACACCTAAAGGAGCTAGAAAAAGAAAAAAAGAAGAAATATATATATATGTATGTATATGTAATAACTTATACAAGTCCTCATAGCTAGTAAAAAATGAAGCTGAAATTCAAATCCTGATCTAATGTGATGCCAGGCTCCTTGCTCTTTACACTGACTGCACTGTCTCTAAACATGAACAAGAAAATATTCCCTCAATGTCTGTCAATTCATTCTTTCTCACCAGCCAATTAGCTACAGACTCCAAAAGGGGAAGTTTGCCTTCCTGGTGAAGTTTGCAATATTACATTGCTGAGGACACAGGGTAAGATCTGTGGCTCTGTGCCTGACCACCCACAACTACTGAAAATCAGTGATGTCTCCATAGAGAAAATACATCGTAGACTCCTGTGGATCCCCAGCAGTTGATCTACTGTGGCCCAGATCTTTGAATAACACTAGCTAGACAAGTGTGAGGATCAGGACATAACAGGATAAATGTCTCTAGCTAGTATTGGGGCTCAAAGCATCACTGAACTAATTCCACTGAATATGTGAGAAGTGGGAGGTCAAGAAGGCTGGAGAAGGCTTAGAGCTAACACTGAGAAATAGCAAACTGTAAGTTTTAGAATCAGAGATGTTGTGGTCAAGGTAGGCAGAGCACCAGTGGGGAAGCTGGAGACAGGACACCATCAGATAGATGTGAGGAGGAGACAGGAGGTTGATTAATGAGGAGGTATTTACCTTCTGATTTCCTTTTTCCACTTGTTAGGGATAGTTGGGTCTGGCAAGCGGCAGAGCACAAGGACCTCATACACCCAGTGGGACAGTCAGAGGACAACAGGATTGAAACATTTCTGATTGAAACAGAGGCAAAGGAGCCAGACTTGGCTCAGAAGACTTTTTGAAATCTTGGTTCATTGGTGAAGGTACAGAGGGGACAAACTGCTAAGTAGAAACCTAGACCTGTAAGTGAGTAAATTGAGTGTCAACGGGCCATATCAACTGGGGAAAAAAATGTCTAAGTACTCTGTCTGTCCTTATGCAAGAGTAAAAATATCTAATTCAAAGATTTAGAAATTAATAACCAGTAATTTGGATACTTGCTTTCCATGACATCCAAATGTTTGGCACGGTATAGACCAAACATCTGGGTAATTTAAAAACTTGACTTCTATCCTGGTCCTTTTGGAAGATACAAACTCACTAAATCACATAGTCAGGAACTGAAAGGCAAATTAACATATGACTGACAATGAATCAGAAAACAGACCAGATTGCCTACAGTTAGAAAAAAGAGGTCCTTGCTATTCAAAGTATGGTCCATGGACCAGAAGCATGGGCATCACCTGAGAACGTTTTAGATAGACAGAATCAGACTTATCAAGCCCTACTGAATCAGAATTCATTCTAATACCTACCCCACAGGTGATTCATGTGCAAGTAAAGTGTAAAAGCACCTCTAGAGCATTCAACATTATTACCACCACCGTCATAGCTACCATTTATTTAGCACTTACCATGTGCTAATGCTATCTCTTCACATGAATTATCTCATTTCAACTATGTGAACAAATCACCATTGTTATTCCCATTATAGAGATGAAAAAACTGACATAAAAAAATTTTAAAACTTGAAAATTTACATGGCTTGGAAATGGTGGAGCTGGGATTCAAACTCAGGTCCTTAGAACCTTTAAGTATGAGTCTTAAATAGTTTTCTTATCCTCAAAACTGGTCATACCCATTGGTAGTAATGCCTTTGGTACCATTATGTTTGATTAAGAATGAATATATTTTGCTTAGCGTAATACCCTCTAGTTCCATCCACATCATTGCAAATGGCAAGATTTCATTTTTGATGGCTGCATAATATTCCATTGTATATATATACTACATCTTCTTTCTCCATTCATCTGTTGATGGACATCTAGGCTTTTTCCATAGTTTGGCTGTTGTGGACATTGCTGCTATAAGTCAATCAGAGAAAGACAATTATCATATGATCTCACCGATATGAAGAATTTGAGAAACAAGACAGAGGATCCCTATAGGGGAGGGGAGGGAAAAATGAAACAAGACTCAACCAGAGAGGGAGAAAAACCATAAGAGACTCTTAATCTCAGGAAAAAAACTAAGGGTTGCTGGAGTAGAGGGGGGTGAGAGGGATGGGGTGGTTGGGTGATGGACATTGGGGAGGGTATGTGCTATGGTGAGTGCTGTGAATTGTGTAAGACTGATGAATCACAGACCTGTACCCCTGAAGCAAATAATACATTATATGTTAAAAAAAAAAAAGAATGAATATATTTCAGAGACAAATAAAGAAGGGAAGGACAGAGAGATATTCATCCTCACCATCACAAAATTTTTAAAATGACTTAAGTCCAGAGTCCATAGTCTCTCATGGTTCATCTCTCCCTCTGATTCCCCCCCTTTATTTTTCCCTTCCTTCTCCTAATGTCCTCCATGCTAGTAAAAAATGAAGCTGAAATTCACAAATAAGTGAAACATATGATAATTGACTTTCTCTGCTTATTTCACTTAGCATAATCTCCTCCAGTCCAATCCATGTTGATGTAAAAGTTGGGTATTCATCCTTTCTGATGGCTGAGTAATATTCCATTGTATATATGGACCACATCTTCTTTACCCATTCATCTGTTGAAGGGCATTTCGGCTCTTTCCACAATTTGGCTATTGCGGACATTGCTGCTATGAACATTGGGGTGCATATGGCGCTTCTTTTCACTATATCTGTGTCTTTGGGGTAAATACCCAAGAGTGCAATTGCTGGGTCATAGGGTAGCTCTATTTTTAAATTTTTTGAGGCACCTCCACACTGGGGGGAGGGGAGGATGGGTTAGCCTGGTGATAGGTATTAAGGAGGACACATACTGCATGGAGCACTGGGTGTTACACGAAAACAATGAATCATGGATCACTACATCAAAAACTAATGATGTATTGTATGGTGACTAACAAAATAAAATTTAAAAAAATGTTTTAAAAAATGAGTTAAGTCCAGATTTAAAACAGTGAAGTAGAACAGAAAGGGCAAGGCACAGTGAGAACTGTTAGAAACATTTCTTCACTGATTATTCCAACATTAAAAGATTCCATGTCCCAGAGAAATATTTAGCTGAGAGAAAAACAAAATTAACATTTTATGTTTCATCTGTTTCGACAAATACATAATTACCCTTAACCTGGCAAAGATTTTCCCTGTTGTCCCAAATGAAAATGGACTAAATGCGACATGATTTTAGAATTAATCCCTGCTATAGTTAGGATTTGCTACAAAGCAGCTGTTTCTTATTCTCATTTCTTGAGGATCATGTGCTGATTATGACAGACTTATTAAATGTCTTTAAGAGGCTATCTGTGAAGCTGTTTTTGGCTGTTTGTGAATAGTTCCTGAGTTTTATCACAAAATTTCTGCTTGATTCTCTTGATGTAGGAGTGGTTTATATTAAGTAACTGAGAGATAATAATCAGAAAGAAACAGCATGCCTCAAAATCTGAAACAGGGCTGTTTTAATCAGTGTATTTTAATTTAAATTACTTGTAGCTTATTTTTCAAAGAGAGATTCCAGATTTCTAGAGTTTATAATTCTTTCCCTTTAAAATATTGCTTTGAAGTGTGCACAAAACACAGGCAGCGACTATGTCTGCATGATACAAATCACAGGTTAAAAAAGACGACATTCTGTCAAAATTACTCCCTGCCACTGTCCAAGGCACTCCAAAGCATTTGAACAGCTTTGTCCTCAATCACAAGCTCCTCTATAGGGGGACTTTTAAAGCACACTCCAGTGTGAGCCAGGCAATTTCTTCCACTGGTTCCCAAGTCTCTTATCTTGATTTTTTCCAATTCCCTGTTGCACACTTTTCACTTTAATCCTTTCTTGTTCTGTACACTCTACTGAGAACTTAATTCAGGCTGTTTCTACTCAGGGAGTTCTCCATCTGTTACTGGTGTTTATTCTTCATTTTTCGCCCATGATAGCCTGATAGAATTTTCCCTAACACAGGTAAAGCCCTTGTGTGGTTCCTAGATATCACCATGGCATTCCTAGTTGAGCTGACTACAATCCAAGTTGGCTTGACTGAGACTTTTGTTCCCAACTCAGTGCATCTGCACATAGTTACCTACTTTTTCTTGTAGGGTGGTCCCAACAGAGGTCACTTAGTTTAATGGGAAATAGGAATTATTTGCTCCAAAGAGTACCTTATAGGTTTGAAGATTCCCATAATCCAGGGGTAATATGATTCATTCAACCACTGTTGTCTGTTGACCTGGAACAGACCTGGAAACTCAGTTGATTATAGGCAAGTGGATATTTCTTATTTGTTTACTTATTTGCAAGTTATTTTAAAAATTTTGATGAAGTAAGCTTATACACAGTAAAATGCACAGATCTTACATTTATATTTTCTATATACACCCATGTAACCATCATCCAAATGAAGATAAAGAACATTTCCATTATCCCATAAAGTTCCCCTTTGGCACTTTTCAGTCAATATCCCAGGCCAGAGACAACTGATACTCCCATTTCTATGTAAGTGGAGACATACAAAATGTACTCATTTAGGTTTCTTTTGTTCAGTATAATGTTTTTGAGATTCATTCATGTTTGTGTGTAGTTTGTTATTTTTCATTGTTGATTAGTATTCCACTGTGTAACATACACAATAATTTATTTCTTCAACAACTGATGGATACTTGGGCTATTTCCATTTTTTTTACTACTATAAATGAAGCTGCTGTAGACATCATGTATAAGTCTTTTTGTGGACATCTGTTTTCATTTCTCTTTGGTCTATGAGTGGAATTGTTGAGTCATGCTATAGTTAGTTATCTTTATTAGAAACTGCCAAACTATATTCCAAAGTGGTTTTACCATTTTTTTACTTCCACTACCAAGGTTTAAGAATTCTGATTGCTCCTTTTTCTTGCCAATACTTGGTACTGTCAGTCTTTTTAAATTTCAGCCATCCATTCTAGTAGGTATGCAGTGTTATCTCATATGGTTTTAATTTTAATTCCCCTCATAAATAACGATTTCATGTGTTTATTTGCACTCATGTTCTTATTTTATGGGGTGTCTGTTTAGATCATTATTTTAAAGTTTTCAAGTTTACTATCTTGTATCAGCAAACTGGGAGATATATATTTCCTCCCAGTAGCCAGAAAACTAGAAGGTGACATACATTGTACAGAGAGATCCTCCGTTCGAACTTTCCTGAAGCTATTTAGCACTACCAGCTGAGTTACTTCTTTAAGGGAAACAAACAAAAGTCTCTTTCAGAGTTCCAGGGATGTGCAGGGACTATGCTATGATGGCCATTTCCATTTCCTCCTTTAGTCAAGTATAATCATTATTGTAACCCTTGTTCTTAGTAGTAGATGAGCCGTGTCCTTGCCTTCCTGGAGTTTACAGTCTTGTAGAAAAGTCAGAAATGAAACAAATGATTACAAGGAAAATAAATGTTTCAAAGGCAACAGAAATGGAGGACACTTGAAGTTCATGTAGCAAGGGAGACTCATACTCCAGGTTGATAGAGGAGATGGGGGGAAAGGGCCAGAGACTGCTTTTTTGATGAAATTACCTTTCAAATGAGCCCTGACAAGTGAGTCAAAGTCATGTCAGGCAATAGGAAGAGGAAATGTGTTCCATTCAGATTGCTGAAAGGATTGGTGGTATATATTCCGGGTGGAAATACCTGTAACCACATTTTGCACTATGCAATGGCACCACCCCAGATTGCTACTCTGGCCCATTGCATTTGATAAATTGAGTAGGGGCTTCAGGGACCTCTGGTGGGGCTGTAGCAGTAACAACACCTTGTTTGTTACACAGCCATGTAAGCCCATTTTCGGCTTCCTCAAAAATTATCACATTTCCTTTCTACTTCAAATACCCTTGTGACATAATATCCTTGATTTTCTCTTACCTACCTCTTTGCATTGACAAAACACCAGCCTGGTGATGGTAAATAAATTCACCAAAAGGGCAGGCTTTATCTCTACACTGGGTCTCTATTTTTACCAGTAACTGCCAGCCTATTTATTAATATGATCTTCACACTGAGTACTTAGCCACACAGCTCTATTATTCTCCAGGATCTAGAAGTCTCAGTAAAAATCTTTCAACTCTATGGTAACCTATATACCACTATCATTACCACGTGGTGTCAATGAAAATAGCAGGCTCTTAAATTCAATTTATATTGCTAGCCATTCTACCAATAGGCTAGTAAGTCTAACCATAGAGTTTTGGTATATTGGCATGCTTCATTTGTCTGCATGGAACACCCTATACCATCACCATTATTGTTTTTACTCTTACTAATTACTCGATTCCTTTATACCACTGATATCCTGGATAGACGTCAGTACTTAAGCAGACTACAGAACCCTAATCATCTATCAAGGATGGCTTCCAGTACATTAGTGACCAGAACAATGAGTAACTAGTAATGTGGGAATTGGGCAGGAGATGCATATGGTTCTCCTTCTAGAACATACCTAGTACTTGATGGTACTGAAAACTCAAAAGAGTAACACTTAGAGACTACCAAGCTGGCAGAGATGAGCAAGCTAATAACCTTCCTAGCCTATATACCCTCTTTTCTATTTGTACCTGCTCTCGATGCTTATGGGAACTTAACATGCCCTCCTAACTATACCACAGTTGTGGGGAATCCACCACACAGAGCAGAGTATATTTTATAGGAGATACTGGAGTCTTATATGTAATCCATGGTGAAAACCTCAGTCCAAAGAGTAGTAACGGGGATCTGTCACTCTTCTATAGAACACCTGTGAACAGAATAAGGCTTTCCAGCAGGAAAACACAGGAAACATCTAATGAAGACTTTAATCCCTTATTTCTCCTGCCTAAACTTGTGGTCCAATCTCATCATCTCTTTTATCCATCCCTGGTTCCCAGTCTAAGCCTATGTCACCTGGCCTGACAGGGTTGAAGAAAAATTCAGAGAATAGATAGAATGAGACTAAAGTAATATTTAATGAGCTAAATGGCTAAGAATTTTCTAGAATTAAAGAAAGATAGAAGATGGAAGTCCTTAGATTAAAAGAGTATATTGAATGTGAAACAGGATAAAGAATAAAAACTTACAACCAGAAACACTACATTCAAATGCAGAACATTAAGGATAAAAATATAAAGGTTACTAGAGAGAAAAGATAAATGATATACAAAAGCATAATAATCATACTGGTAGCATTCAGTCAACTTAGAATTATATACAACTAAAATATATTTCAGGTATGGGAGTCTGTTATCCACAGACCCTCAGTAAAATAACTTCTAAATGGTGCACTTTAGCCAGAAGAAAAAGGAACCCAAATGCAAGAACTAATAGTGAGAAAAAAGTGTTTATCTAAGTATTCATTATAGAAAAATAGTAAGTCATATTCATTAAGATAATAAAAAGAGGAAGTGTAACTTTGAAACCAGTAGAGAATTAAAAGGGAATCATGAATATTCCAATAATCCATAGAAAGAAGAAAATAAATAAAAACAAAAGAAAAAATCCAACAAAGGCATGGTAAATAGAAAATACAAATAAGTTAATAGAAATAAATCCAAATATACTAGCAATCCCAGTGAATGTAGACAGATTTTGCTTGACAAAACACAACAGAGTCAGAGATGGAAATTTTAAGAAATCCTGCCATATTCTGTTTTTTTCGTAAAGAGACAAACTAAAAGATAAGGACCAAGAGGAAAAGGATGGAATAATTTAGGATTATTACATCTGGGGATAAATTATGACTTTATGTATGTATGTATGTATGTATGTATTTTTTTTCTGCATGATATACACAGATCTCCTGGGCATCTTTTTATCTTTTTATTTTATTTTTTCTTTCCAAGTTTTTATTTCAATTCCAGTTAGTTAACATACAGTGTAATATTAGTTTCCTAAACCAAGCAAAAATAGCAAAACCATAATGGGCTAGATTTGGCTACATTAGAAAAATACATAGGATGAAATACAGTATGTGTATGTATATACATACCTATGTATATGTATATGTGATTGCTCAATGTCACTAGCAATCAGGCAAATACAAATTAGAACAATGAGACACAGTTTAGACCAAAATTTTTAAATTTTGTGTACTAAGTGTCAATAAGTATGTTGTGAAATGAGCGCTCTTACACACTGCTGGTGAGGAAGTAATATAGTGCAACCACAACCTGACAAAATCAAGTAAAGCTGAAAATGTGTACACCCTATGATTCAGAAATGCTGCTTCTTATGATGCAACACCAAGAGATTGAACATGCTCACAAGATGTGCAAGGATGTTCTTTGCAGCAAGGTAACCCTGACAATTAATAAAATAATGATCTATTGTGCTGAAAATACATACATATGCAGTACAATTATGAAAACATGGGTAGGTAGTAACCATGATAGTTATGACTTTGAGAGGAAGGGAGGAGATGGATTTAGGGAAGGATAAAGACAGGGCTTCAGTTTTTCTGCGAAGTATAATTTCCCTTCTTTAAAAAAATATACGCTATTGAGTGAAAAATAAATTGCTGTACTCATATAATATGATATAATTCATATGATTATAAAACACAGAAATAATAGCACAGGTGGTTTCTGGATGTGTTTACATATATACAAGGGTGAAAAGTATAATGGGAAGGATACATTCCAAACTCAGGTAAGTATTTATCTTTGAGTAAAAGGATCGTAGGTTCGGAGATGGGAGACAGAAAGGACTTCAACTTTGTTATTTTTTAAGGTAAAGGAAGAATTAAAAATATTAATGATTATTCATTTTGAGTTGTGGATATAAGAATTTTGTATTGTTTTCTTATTTTTCTGTTTTTAAAATTCCTCCTTATTGGAAAACAAGTTTTAAAAAGGAAAGGAAGAAAAAAGAAAAGCTCATAGAAGATAAAGACAAACTACCAAAACTTTTGCCAGACGAAATCATATGTGTATCTTTGTATGATTATATCATCATTGTATACAAAGAGGTATACAAATAATTTACATATATTTTATAAATATACATTATGGATTTTTGTTATGTGCTTTTTCACTAATAAGAATATCACAAATGTTTCCACATGTTATTAATCTTCTACATCATCATTTAAAAATATTTTAAATTGAAGTACAGTTGACACACAATGTTACATTAGTTTCAGGTGTACAACATAGTGATTGGACAAGTTCATATGTTATGTCATGTTCATCTCAGTGTAGCTACCATGTGTCACCATAAAATGCTATTGCAATATTAATTATATTCCCTGAGCTGTACCTTTTATTCCCTGACTTATTCATTCCATAACTGGAAGCCTGTATTTCCCACTCCCCTTCACCCATTATGCCCATCCCCCACCCCTCTCCCCTCTGGCAACCATCAGTTTGTTTTCTGTATTTATTGGTCTATTTCTGCTTTTTATTGGTTTGTTTATTCATTTTTTTTTTTTAGATTCCATATATAAGTGAAATCTTATGATATTCGTCTTTCTATGTCTGACTTATTTCACTTAGCATAATACACTCTAGGTCTATCCATGTCGTCCTAAATGACAAGAGCTCAACCTTTTTTTTATGACTAATATTTGATTGTATATATATACCACTTCTTCTTTATACATTTTAGTGACTATATATTAAGTCTTATGGGTGAGCCAACATTACATAATTGAGTCTCTATTAGAAATTTTGATCTTTTCATATTTCTACTGTTAAAAGCAGTGCTCTGATGAACATTTGTGTAGATAATATTCGTTGGGTCATTTTTCTTTCCTGGGCCATAGTTTTTAAACATAAGTGCTGCCTCAAAGTATACTCACCATCTTAGGAGTTTCGTTGCATATTGCCGATTTGAAATGTAGAAAGATTCTGTCAAGTTTCATTCACATCAGCAAAGTATAGGAGTCCTATTTCCTGAAATTTTCACCAACCCTAGGTATGACTATTTTTTTCTTTCCTTTTTCTATTTTCTTTCTTCTCTGTTTTTCAGACTTTCATTATATGAACTTTTCTCATTTGTAAATGCATTTCTTTGTTTTAATCTTTGGGGCAATTGTCTGCGACAACAATTACCCTTTTTTTCAATGTCATTATTTCTTCTTTTATGTTTTTACAGCGAATACATTCTTACAATTAATAAAATATGCCAAAGAAGATGCCACTTATTAAGTATGAGAAACTACAGGGGTTACATACCTAGACAGGATTCATGTCAACATTTAAAACAGGAATTCTTGGTTTATTGAATTTTGCCTATTTCTAGATAACCATGCAACATAGGGGCTACTGAGATGGTAGCTTTTTGGTAGGAAGGAAGAAAAGCTTCTGTTTCTCTCCATTTTCTGCGTGTCTCTCTGTTTGCCTCATCTACCTGGTAGGTGTAACCCCAAAGTAGAAAACTCAGTGTTGGACTGCACAACCTCACAGATCCTGGCCTTGGGGGTAAACGGACCTGGAGGGCACACCCCACCTCACAAACACAACTCCTCTAGAAACAGGGGAGCATATGCCTTTAGATACCAATGGGGATGGCCGGGACAGAAGTTCTCTGTGGAACTCTGAGCAGGACACAGTTCAAAGTGAGGCGATCTTCTGAGCTAAGAAATACAGACCAGCAATGAAGTCAAGTTTACCTGGAATTAGTGAGTGAGATATTCCTAAGTTCCAGTAGCTCCTGTACAAGCCTTGCAAGCTCCTGTGAGTCTAGACATGGACCTCAAGGCCTAGGAATCTTAGCCTACTTAGAAGTTAACCGCTATTTAGGTCAAGAAGGGTTATGGTTGGGTACACCAGTAGACAATGAATCCAATAAGAACTTATGAGCACCTATGTGCCTGACAGTTGATAAAATCTGAATAAATGGCTTTATTCTAATGTCAAGTCACTGATTTGCACTTAACCACCCGAGAGCCTTAGCTTTTAACGCACTATAAGGAGATACACTGATGAACATCTGTATGCAATGCTTCATGGTCACAAATCCACATGTGTTCCAGAGGAGCACAGCCTTTCTGGCCAGAGCTCTTAGATTTGCCTACATAAGAAGACTGAGCAGAGCACAGGAGGTGCATTCTTTAATAGCTGAGCAATAATCTTAGAGAGCCCTGAAAATGGCTCTAAGAATTCAGAGGAAAAGCTGAGGGGCTATCTAGAATACCTATTACCCCCCCCAATTTAAAACAATTCTGTTTTGGTATCAGAAATCTTTCTAATATTTTCTGTTATCCAGCTTTTATCAGCTCTCTAAACCTGTTGTCCTGAGAGTTTGACATCACCTTACAAGCATGGCTTTCAAACTAGGTGTGCACACAGGTCTGTAGGTATGTTTACTTCTCCACTTAGATCCTCATTATCTGATAGAAGTTCCTCTATTTTTGAGAATCATGAACAATGTACAGATTAAACAATAGACTATCTTCCGGGAGCAGGACACTAGAGTCTGGAGAGGGGCAGCCAGAGGGATGTTTTCAGTTTGCTTTTATAGCCTTTTATTCTTTTTCTTTCATCCTTTAATGTGAACACACTTATATTACTTGTGTAAAAAATGATTTGAGTACTAAAATAAGTCAGCAAACAAAAATATGGTCTTGAGGTCAGAAAGAGTGAAGTTCAAATTCTAGGTCTGCCTTTCACTCAGTGTGAGGAGGGATAGTTACTGACGCTGTCCAACCATAGATTTCTTTATCTGTTAAAAAAGGATATAATTCTTACTTCCAGGGGCAGATTTGCATTTTGTAGGGCCTGCAGCTTGTGAAATTTTGGAGACTTTCCTTAAGAAAGAAGAATAGGAAATAGGAATGTGAAATTGGGGTGAAAATGAATATTTATTTAGAATGAGGAAAAAACATTAAATTTAAAAAATGAGAAGTACCACAAATATCCGAAGACTTGTGACACATGAATGCATTACTAGGATGCCTCTCCTGGCCTTGCAAGAAGCCAGTGGAAGGAGAAGTCTTGAGACTGAAGCTACATTAGCTTTAGGTAGAAATGCCCATGCTCGCTTCATATGGCCATTGAGAGGATTGAATGAAATGCAGTTAGTATCTGCTTAGCACTGAGTCTGACACACGTGACGTCTCCCATAGATGTAAATTTCTGTCCCTCTCCTTGTTTCCTTTTCTTTCTTTCTTTCTTTCTTTCTTTCTTTCTTTCTTTCTTTCTTTCTTTCTTTCTCTCTCTCTCTCTCCCTCCCTCCTTTTTCTTTCTTTCTTTCTTTCTTTCTTTCTTTCTTTCTTTCTTTCTTTCTTTCTTTCTTCTTTCTTTCTTTCTTTCTCTTTCTTTCTTTCTTTCTTTCTTTCTTTCTTTCTTTCTTTCTTTCTTTCTTTTCTTTCTTTCTTTCTCTCTCTCTTTTCTTCTTTTCTCAGAATTTCTCTGGCAAAGGAGACTTTAAGGAGCTATAATCACCCCTAACTGTTCATCCCAAAGATTCCTACTTTTTTTTCTATGCCAGATTGAGGACATGATGGTGAAATTATTACCAGGAGTAGCAAGTGGACCAAATTAGATAAAGTGTATGGAAGTGCCTCCCTTATAGTGCCTGGTCTCTATTAAATGAATACCTAACTGCTGAAGTGGATTATGGCTCACTGAAATCAGACACTTCTCAGTAAGGCGAGCTTTATCTAAGCTACTTGTGAAATGAGGTGCGGGCACAGTAATAGAGATGGAAACTTAGGTCTGAGAAAGTGTTTTTTATCCTAAAAAGATCTTTATTAACTGCTTTGGAGAAATCCTGCCATCCTATTTAAAAGACCACAAAGCAAGCGTCTTGTTGAATCGTTAGCAGGTGAATCCAGTTTCATGGCATTATCGTCCACCATGCATTCTGTCCTGTCCTGATTCTTTCCCCGAATGACATTTCCCAGTAAGTAAATAGAGCCAGACCAAATAAGCCCAGCATTCCAAGTATGACTTTTGAGAATGCTCTCATACAACTGTGTTTTTTACGTCCTTTACTCAATTGACATAGCTCACATTTTATATAGTTCTGAGAATCAATTTAGAATGACTTTTGTTGACATATGTATTCATGTTTCTTTTCAGTCAAATTTTTTTCCCACTCTTTGTTCCCCCCTAATCTTTCTTGGAAAAGTGATAATGTAATTACTTTCTTGAGAGGTGGATTGCTTTATTTTTTGAAGAAACTCAAAACAGGATACATAAAATATCTGTGATAATTAAAACAAAGAATAGAGACTTTTGTGGGTGAATCCATGCCAAACAAGAGCAAGTGACTTGAGGAACACATGAGTTTTTCCTGGAGAATTAGCAATCAAAGCAGTCAAATATAATTTTGACTCAAAGACCAACCTCCCCAGCAGACCTGTATCATAATCCCTCTACTTCAGAAAATGGAGCTTCCACGTAAGCAGAAAACACAAAATCTGCTGCATCTGTTTGTCAAACAGCGAGATCCTCCCTTAAGACAGTTTCCAACCCAGTGACTGAAATCAATGGCTACAGCCAGATAAAGATAGACAAAAATATCTGTTAAAAATCAGATATTTTGATTCTACACTGAGAAAACATCCATATGCTTAAATATAAAATTTTTGAATAAAATTCAAATAGCAAAGAATTTTTCTCATTGTGTAGACAAAACAATGAAATAGCACCTTAGCCTTTCTGCATTGCTTTAATATCAGGCAAATGCAAGAAAAATGAACATTTTAATCTATAAAATGTCACTGATGAAGACTGAAGTAAGATCTAGTTTTCTGGATCAAGAACAGCAGGTGTTATACATAAGAAAACAAAGTCACCTTTAAAGACTACTTGAGGAAAACTGAACAAGTACTATAATTTATAATTTTAAGTATGGAAATAAATGCAAAAGGATTGCAATTATGCTGAGGATGTAGCATTAGCTAGTGCTGTGATTCTGCTCAGTGGGTGCCTTGCACCTGGCTCAAGCTAGCACATTTAGGGGATGTATGCTAAGGGCTCTTGGAAAAATCATTTGACAGGTCAACTTGGATGTTTACTGTTCTAACACAATTGAGTAGTTGATTAGTTAAAAAGACTAGTTAATTTTGTCATATTAAAATAAAGTAATTTTGTCATTTAATTAAAAAAGGCCACCATTTAACACATATTTACTATGCATCAAGCACTGTAAATACTAGGGCAGAAAGATCCGCTACCCATGTAACCAACACAACTACTGTGAGTATTACAGGGTCAACTAGGTCAGAGGTAGCACAGGCAGGGTCCATCAGTCTGTTGGACCCCAAAGCCTGTGCTCTTCTCTAACACATGTACATTTGTGAGCATGAAGCATTGTCCACACAGATGTTCATCAGCGCATTTCCTTACAGGGCATTAGCATTAACGCTCCTGATTAACCGCAAATCAGTGACTTGGGATTAGAAATCATAAAGCCGTTTATTCAGATTTCATCAATTTCCAGACACAGAGTTGCTCAATAAATGCCTAGCCTTGGTATTCATCTGGTCTTCATTCCCAGGTCTTCATCTGAAGCTTTCAACCAAGGCTGTCTTCAGGTGCCTCTGCTGAGGACCCCTAATGGGGGAAACTCAATATGCTTTCCCCACTCTCACCCAGTACCCAGTACTTTTCCAATCCTAGCTTTCCTACTCAGACTCCAGAGTCCATAAAACTGCCAGAACCTTTTGTTCAGGGCTCCCTCAACAGTGGGATAATCCCCACATCTGCACAAATCCACCTGACTCTCAACCAGGACGCTCTTCCATGGGAAAACAGACCAGCGTGAGTCAGCACTGTCTCTGGTTTTAGCCTCTCACCTATGCCACTGCAGCAAGTGACTAAGAGCTTAGCTTTTTCATTTTTGGCTTGTTGCTTTAAATGGCTACTGCAACACCTGACAGCTTCTCTCACTCTCTCCAGCTCCGCTGCACTCAACAAGATGGCTCTTCAGAGTTGTTTCATGTGGAGACAAGGGGGCCAGGCTATATCTTCACATCAGCCATTTGTTGGCTATGATCCATGCTCCGGGAAGGTGCATAATCTTGGGAGGGGCAGTTCCCTGTGGTTGGGGGCAGTGCCCAGTGAGGGGCACAGTTGTAAAGCATCAGTTCTCAATATTCATAGCAGCTGGGGATGGTTCTTTGGCTCTGAGGAAAGATCTCTGTGTAACACCATGGTACCAACTATTGTCCACCTCTTGTACTGCTGGGATCCTCTTTCTTTTAGTAAGTTTTATCCAAACTGGGAACAGGGTCCTTAGAATTCCAGTTGGACTTTTCCTGACAAAGTTGGGGTTAAAAGGAGGAACCATAGTCCCTCAACAGTTCTCATCAAAGGTGTAACTGATGCTCACCATCCCCCTCCTCGCCACCTACTCTAGATTCCCCTCCCTCTTGGCAAGCACCTTTGCTAGACTAGGCAGTTAGCTGGGAGCCGTGATCCAGACTCTTATCCCCGAGGGGTCTGAGCCCCTGGTTCACAGGCACTTAACAGACTGTGGTGACTGTATTCATTCATTGAACATTAAAAGTAGGCACAGGAACGCTAAGAGATACACTTGGTGTTTTGCTGCGTGTCAAACACCTTCTCTGTTCCTGTGTCTGAAGGCCATTCTCAGTGAGAGGCACATCTGTGAGCTTTCAGCAGCAGATATTCCCAAGAACGAGGAGATACGTTAATTAGCCCCGAGGCAGGGATCTAAATGAAGTACTACAGTATCTACTGGAAAAAGAAATCAGAATTTCCGAGAATTTTCATGAATTCCCCAGATCTTAAGTTACTCCATATTTTCATAACACTTTTTTATATGTTTAAAAAAAATAAGAGTTCCACTTCTGACCAAGATGGAGTAAAAGGAACAAAAATTACCCTACTGTCTAAAATAACACCCCCCACCCCAAATAATTGTATCTACCTCATGGGGTTATGTGAAGATTAAGTGAGTTGATACAGGTAAAGGACTGATAAGCCTGACTGGCCCGGTGTAAGTGTTCTATAAATATTTGCTATTACTATTCTCATTACCTCATTTAGAATTTCCATTGACCCTAAAAAGTAGGTATTGTTTCCACTTTGCAAATCAGAAAACTGATACTTTAAAGGGTCAAGTAACTTCCCTAAGATCACCTAAATTGGACATGGTAGGTAGAGTCACAATCCAAACCAGGGTTTGTTTGCACCCAAAGATGATTTGTATGATTAAATAAGTAATTGTTGTATGTTTGCTGCCCCTAAATTACCGATGTAGATTGTAAATCTTTTGAGTTCTTTTTATGTCTAAGACCCAGGACAGTATCTTCACAGAGTTAGGCACTCAGTAAATGTTTGCTAACTGGAAGGATGAAGAGCTGATGCTTTCCTTTGCTTCTAGAGACCCGCCTGTTGCTACCTTGTCTAACTGTCCTATTGTTGATATAATTTTTTTCTTGTTTGTTGTAATTGCTCCAGGGCTGTACTTTCTACACTGATATCATATACTACACAAATAAAACCATTAATAAACTTAGGTGAGGTACAAACATTTCTGGAACTTGGTTCTCTCCCTGAAGAACTTCAAGCATATAACATAACTAAATTGATCTGCTTTTGCCCCCTCCTCATAAATGTGTGTCTCTACTCTTTTTATTTTTAATCCAATGACTATCATTAGAAGATCTACTTATTTTTTGAGTATGTTATTTGTAGTAATTTAGATAAATAAGGCAATTGAAAAAATTCAGTTGAGTAGGTACTAATTCCCATCTGATCCCCAAACCACTAAAAGAATAGGTGAAAACATTGGGTGTGCAATATGCCACTTGGAGATTTTTATAAACAACACATGAAATACGAAATATTTTAGCAAGATTGTGGCATAATGTGCAGTTAAATATGTGAATAAGTTGACATTTTGCCACGACTTTGGTGGTAGGAAGAAAATTTGGTCTGTGTCACTCATTAATGTCATTATACAGTTTTCACTAATAAATTCATTAGGGGGTTAATGAGAGTCTCATGTGAATAATCAAGACCAGGATTTTCTTTCCTGGTAGGTTCACTGATCCATCTTAACAGTTAAGCAGCAATCAGATTTCCTGGAAAAACAAGGTCCAAAAAAATGGTCTGGTTGAGTGAAATGTAGTGGACACCTGTGAGTTTTGCCCATCCCCTTAAAATCCTCTATGATTTCCCCTTGAAAATACCCATCCCCTATTCTTTGTTATGCAGTTGGAGTAGAGGTGTGCTCACGTGAGGGCATGTGACTTAGGTGAGGTTCAAATAAAGCACAGTGAAGCAGATGAAACTAACTGGGCTTTTATTGGCCTGTTAAAAATAAACAATCTCTCCTTCTGCTGGGATCAGTGAATGGATAGACTAGAAGGCGCTTGTTTCTGGCAGTCATTGTACCATCATAAGCCAGCTGACTTCCAGGGAATATGGAGTCCACATGGGAGGGAAGCATGAATCAAGAAGGAGAAGGAAGGCAGGCAGGGAGGCACATCTAATGACATTGTGTAGCCCTAGAATCCAACTGTACTTCAAGTTCACGCTAGCATTTTCCAATTGTAGGGACCAATATATTTTCTTTTTACCTTAAGCCAGTTTGAATTTTTCATCACGTACAATTGAAAGAGTCCTAATATAACAGCTATTACCTTATAAAAATATCAGTTTCCATTAAGTTCTGAAGTATTTTCTTAGATGGTAGCAAATACATTTTCCAAGTACTTAAGGTTATTTTCTACACAGCTCAGATGACCAATTGGAAAGTGATATAGTCAATGGTTCTACCAGGCTGACTTATATTTCAATATCTATTAATATGTAATATATAAGTTTAATATCAATAAACCATTTAGGGTTTTGGAGTTAGAGGTCACAGTTTATATGCTCTTGTTTATTTTTGTTTTTGTTACTATAATTAAGATATGCCTGGCTAGACTATTAAACTTAATATGATAAGTAAAAATGACATTAAATAATAATCCAAAAATTTTAATAGGAAATCACAAAGAGAAAGGAAAATGGAATTCTGGTACTCTCATTACACAATGCATTGTAAGCTTTCTAGCAACCAAAGCCAAAAGAAAATTAGATGAGGTTTAATAATTTCCATTGTCTGTTGAAAGGAAGCTTGTCAGTTATTCAGCAGAGACAAGCTTAACAAATCTTTAAAAAAATTTTTTTTCTATACCTGAAACTAATATAATACTGTATGTTAACTATACTGGAATTAAAATTAAAAAGAAGAAAAGCTGCAACATTTTTATTTGCAAGATATTTATATTGAAATCAGATGATTGATTAACATAACATAATCATAAAAAAATAAATAAAAAATAAAATAAAATAAATCTTGCCATCCACTTTTAAAAAGTTTTTTTTTTCCTCAGAACCAAGAGCCACGGGCTTTTTGATTTATTTAGGAGCCTGGGTTTTTGTTAAAGAAGCTTCATTTTGTTTGCTCTGTTTTTGTTTTCTTCCCATTCATCATGTGGTTTGGTAGCGACTTTAATAAAATGCCGTGATAACATTTTCATGGCTTGCCTAATGCCTAATGATTAGAAAAGAAGAGATAGAAACCAGCTGGTTTAACCTTCCACCAGGCCAAGACTGCGGTGAAGTATCTTATCAGACAATTGAAACCACGTGCTCTAGCTCTGACCTGCTCAAGAGGTCAAGGAGGTAATGTGCAAATTCGGGATGCTTCTGCAAGTCTTTTAAAAGGACTTCTGGGTGGTAAAAGCTTGGCTGAAATGACTTCTTCATGTTCTTGGGAAACTCAAACCCAGTATTTTTGCACAGAGTCTGGGCAAAAGTGGTTGAATTTGACCTTGTTACTTCAAAGCCTCTACTGAACTCTTAAAGATAAAGGAAAACATCACGGCCTCGAAACAAATGGACTGCCGGCTCCAAGAAATCATTTGAAGGTACTTAAACAGTCAAAAGCCATTAATATTATCACCAAGTTGTACCCTTCTTGGGAATCCTAAAACTATAACACAGTTTCCTTTGTCGGCATCTATGTTTATCTCCATCTCCTCTCCTTTTTTCAATCATAAGGCTCTTTAAGTGTTTCATCAAACAATTTATGGGACTCAATTAGTCCCCTTCTCATTCTTCCAGAAAACTGTATTCTCTTTTCAAAAATTCAGAAAAAGCAAAATTAAAACCATGAGCTCAATCAGCGGTGTTTAGTAAGAGCTTATTGTGCATCTAAGTACAGTTCTCAAACAGGGAGCTTTCAAATTTAAAACGGGTAAGAAGCTCAGGGGCATGATGTCACTGGGGGACTTACAAAGTGAAAATGAGGATTGTTTCATCTTTACAATGATTTGTTCTTAAAATGGAAGCTTGTGGGGTGCCTGGGTGGCTCAGTTACTTAAGCGCCCGACTCTTGATTTCAGCTCGGGTCACGATCTCAGGGTCGTGAGATTGAGCGCCGCATTGGGCCTGTGCTCAGCCGGTGTCTGCTTGAGATTTTCTCCCTCCCCTTTTGCCCCTCCCCCCTACACATACACACTCTCGCTCTCTCTAAAATCTTAAAATACGAGCTTGAAGACAGCAGGGGATTGGTTAAAAGGATTATCACTTTATCAATTTTAGGAAGATGACTTAGGTTTCTCTTATGATTTATCAGTCACTTAGAAGAAATAACCTAAGTTTTGCTTATGTTCATGAAATAAGCTAGATTTAGTTTTGCTTACATGGCTCAAATGGTTTTGTCTGCTCAGTGAATTTTCAAGCCTGGTCTCCATTTTGTATTTAACTTTAACATCTGTGAGATCCCAACTACTCAGTTTTCCCCTCTGCTTTTCAAGGCTTTGCCTATTTCATCTGCGTCATTGATAATTTATACACATACACCCTCAAGGCCTGAATCATTTGGGCTATTAATCATTTTACCAGAAAAGTCTCCTTAGATTAAGCATTTAAATCTCAATAAGGATTTTGGGGCAATAATGCAGGAAGCAAAGACAAAATAAAACAGCTTAAATTACATACAATTACATTTTCCTCAAAACAAATGTTAAGTTTTTGCTTAGAAATGCCAGTGTTTTCAGTTGCATGTAATATTGCCCTCCACAGTACCTCCATTTACTGTTAATGATTTCTAGAAACAAAAAATGGGAAACTGTGGGAGGAGAATAACAAGATACCTTCTCCAGATGACAGAAACAGTTATATGAAAAATGTAAATAGCAGAGATACTCTTTGTCTATCTTTTTGCACTTGGATATGCAGTTGTTTATGAAAAATTTGCTTATTTCTATTGATGAATGCTTGCTTATCCCAAGTTTCAGAACTTAATAATGTTTACAATTTCCCTATGTTTGTAGAGATGATGACAATTGCAAGATGTATATTACAGAATAGCGTTCTGATAGCATCCCTTATGTCAAAGACCATAGATCTGGAGTGTCCGTAACACTGTGTGGGACCAGCATATACCAACTAAATACTAAGACGTCTCAGAATATCTCCGTGTAAAGAGTCTAGGAGCCACAGTTCTGTGTTGGAAGGGAGCACTAGAGGAATTGTCTTGGAAGCACATTACTTTACCTTAGACAGTATGTTTATTTTGTTTGGCTCAGTCAGGGGTTGGAAAGAGTAGTAGCGTTCTAAAGTCCCTGGCTAAGGCCAAGCAGCTCCTTGACTCTGTATGACTCAGCTAAAAATACAGGTGCCCAAAATGAAACAGGTCCACAAATATTTACAGAGATAAGTGCTTAAGTCACAGAGCTTTTAAGTTTTTAATTTGTTCCCTGGCTCCTCCCATTGGCATCTGTGTATGGGAAAAAAGGACTTTATCCCCATTCGAGCAAGCACTCTGATTTGTCACTTCTTCAAACCCTGGTCATAACTCGACTACATGAAAGGATTTAACAATGATCATATATTATCTGATAATACTCCCCTGTTTCTCAAATCTTTATTCAATAAGGAATAAGATTTCATAGATCAGTGATTCTCCAAGTGTGGTCAACAACCATATGCTAGGAGAGTCCTTATCAACCAATAATAATAATAAAAATACAAGTCTTTTCTTCAGCTGTGCCAGGTGAAGGACCCATCGCTGCACAGAATGTTGTTTTTAACTTATGCCTAAGGACTGCACCCTCAGTGAGTCATTAAGGGCTCCTACACTTTGAAAGCCATGAACTAAAACTAGCACCGAACTCAGCTGCATTGCCACATAAGCCTGACTTCCCTGCAAAGCTGCCATAGCCCCCGTGCCTGTCCCCGGCCACCGGATGAGGCACGAGTCCCAGAGAGGAGGTTTCGCTCGCAGTGAGTCCTCCGTATTCTTTGGACTTGCTCACGCTTTTCCATTACTTCCATTCTCGCTGTTCACTTAGATGGGACGTTTGATTTGTCTTCATCATTATCCATTTCATTTACTGAATTCTTATAACATCCATATAAAATATATATTTGATAAATTGGCAGGGTCTGAACAACAGATGGGTGGCTTTGAAACCTAGGTGTCGGGGGGTACAGAGAAGAGTAGATATCAATGCGAGATGCTCACAGCAGATGACGGAGAAAGACAAATAAGACCATAATCGACATCAAAAGGAGAAATGTTGCCCTAGAGTTTTGTAAAAGGCACTGGACATGTTTTGTTTCTCCTACTAAATTCTTGAGGCTCGCATCTATGTCTCATAGTTTTTCTGCCAGTGTCTTATGGCTAGTGAGAACTGAATAAATGTTTTAGTAATTTACTCAATAGCATTTCCTGTCTAACTTTTTAGTAATCCTAAATCCAAGGAATATCTAAGATTTTCTATGTTGAATATTACAAACCACGTATAGCCCTGAAATCCTACAGATTTCTATCATGTGGAATGTGTTGGTTCAATTTCTTTATCAGTCTCTTTATTACAGTGGTATAAATGCAGTTGTTTTTCACACCCCATATCCTTCAGAGTCCTTCACAGGGCAATCTGAATCTGGTCATCCAAGGTCTGCTAGCTCTTGTCAGAGGGGCAAGATGGCCACCTTCTGCCACCTCCTTTATTATGCTTTCCTGCCTAGAACATACTGTGAGTCCAGCTTGGGCTGTTCCATGTCCTTCTTATGAATATCACTTCTCTGAAATGTCAGAAATCCATTTGCAACTGCAGAAGTATTGGAGTTAGCAAACTTTTGACACAAACATGAATTCCTCCCCTGTAATTGTTAAATTGGGTCTTAAATTACTTTATAATTTAATACACACTTAAATGTGGTACCTGTATTTGTTTACAAATATCCCTAAGGGAATTGTATACCTCCATACTAGAGTCTGTTGCATTTCCTGGTCCTTCCTTCCTAGAAAGGGGTGGATTTTGTTTTCATTGCCTTCTCCTCTCCCATGTAGAGCTATTCCTCAGGAAGATGGAATCACATCCTTTCGAGGTGGTCTGGTGAGACTAAGGGTCCCTGCATCCTCGGTGCTGCGTGACTCAACTATGGACAATGAGTTGTAAAGGAAAAGTCCATGTGGGGGCAGTTTCTAAGGAAAATTTCTACACTAGGGAAGAAGGCCATGAGCAAGGAGATTTCCTTTTCTTTCTCTGGGTGGTGTTTTCCTCAATGTGATTCCTAGGATGTTACAATGGGCTCCTTCTTAGCCTCAGAATAGCAGAGCTGTGAAGGAAAAGGATGGGTCTTTCGGCTGAAGTCCTAAATTTATTGAACGACAAGGCTGCACACCTCAGGACTCCCTTTATGTGAGATAGATAAATAAATATTATATTTATAATATAATGATTTATTTATATATATAAAGATCCTTTGTGAGACAAATACATAGTTATATATATAAAGATATATATATATATGTATATTTATTGAATTTCAAGACTTTGGAGTTGCAGTTTATGAAACCCACAGTTTCTAAAAGCATCCTGATGTATACCAAGCCTCTGGGTGTAACTATAACCTCCAAGTTCTGCTCCTTGATTATTTTCTTTGGTTTCCTAGTTCTGGATTCTAGATTCTGGTGTAGTCTTATTTTTTTTTTCCTCTTCATGTCCTGGATTCTTGTCATAGATGTCTTTCTCCCTTCCGCATGTTTTTAGTGAGCAGTCATTTGGTGCCCACGCCTTCTCTAGGCATTGTGGGCGTTG
This sequence comes from Halichoerus grypus, assembly GCF_964656455.1. NCBI lineage: Eukaryota > Metazoa > Chordata > Mammalia > Carnivora > Phocidae > Halichoerus > Halichoerus grypus. Next base: position 59,932,644 of record NC_135716.1, read on the forward strand.
ACACACTGTCCTGATCCCCGTGTGAGGGCTCGGGCCTGCCTGCCATGGTGGAGAGTGGCTCCTTGAGTTTGTACGCATTGTGCAGGCTTGCGATGCTTCCCATTGCTGTTCTTTCCAGAACTGAAAACATAATTACATTGAAGTCCACTTTGCTCTTCCATTTTCTGCTGCTCTGTTTTCTTTCCTTTTCCAGTTTGTTGCAGAGCAAAACCGTTCCTGACCCATAGAAAGTGCTAATGCTTATAGAATGGTCATTATCATCAAGCCTGCTCCCTCCTCACCTGTGCTGTGAGGTCTTTTACAGCCCTTTCCGGGGAGCACCAGAATGCTGAGCCCTAGTGAGAGCAGGGGAAGAAGAATGAACAGTCCATGGCTTCTGTGTGAGTGGCTCAATTGCATGATTTGGACCAGAGCTAACCTGTCTTAGAACGAGGTAGACCTTGTTCGGTGTGACACTGGTTCTCCTGGAGCCCACTGCATGCAGGAAATCCTGCCTGATGATGTCCAAGACTCCTGGAGAAACGGTGCTCTTTGGTTCCAAATCACATATCTGAGCAAGTACCGCACTGCATGAGATTAGATAACAAAAAATACGTGTCACTCACACCACGGACTAAGCTCTGGTAGGTATCTCACATAAACCACAATCCATTCCATGCCTTTTAAACCACCCGATTAAATTCTATAAGCTCATCCTTACAACTTCTCCATAAGAGAGCTGAACTGAATTAACTAAGGGCCTGCCTATTGCAACTCACCCCTCAATTGCATATCCTATCCATGCAATGTGGATAATTAAAAAGGTAAATCTTACACTTGCATCTCAACCTAATCCTTTCTTCCTTCCCCCATTCCCTCATTCTTTCCTTCCTTCCTTCCCAAGCAGTTCCAAAAAGAATGTAAATTTAGCCTTCTTTGCTAACACTGTGTTAGGAAGGATGCGAGGGAAAGCACACTCTCATACATTGCTACTAAAAGATGAATTGGAATATCTCCAGAGGGAAGCTATCAAAATTACAAATGCACATCCTCTTTCACCTAGCACTCTGACTTTCAGGAATTTATCCTATGGATAAACACTGAGGGCCTAAATGGAACAAAGTTATTCATTGCAACATTATTTGTAATAGCTAAATAACGGAAACAATCTAAATGTTCATCAATCCTTTGTGGTTCATCAACGCAATTGAAATCTCTAGAACTCAAAAAAGAATGAGGAAGCTCTTCATGTATTCATATGAATTATTTCCCAAGATACAAACATTCACACGTGCACACACACATCCACTCACTTATATATATTACCAGTTAAAATAACTTTGAAAAGGAAGGAACTACATTGTTTGGGAACTTGGTGAAAGAGAGGCTTTTCACCATTCAAGTTATGTTGGGATGCACTGAACAGAAAAATAAAAATAACGAGGGCTTACACATGAAAGAAGTCCAGGGTAGGCAGTGCAGAGCTGAAGCTACAGCTCCATGAAGTTAGAGCCATCCTGAACTTCTCAGGTGTTCTATTCCACCCCTTAGGTTGTGACCCATTTTCATGACCCTGCCATCAGGCCCTCTTGCAGGAAGCAGGAGGAAGGGTGGAGAAGTCCTTCTCTTTCCAGAAGGCCTCCCAGATTCCTACCCACCACTGAGTCTGATTCTACCACAGATCACCGATTGGACCTTAAGTTTGTGGCCACACCTTTTTTCCAAGGAGTTTCTGGGAAATGTAATTTTGGGCTGAAGTAAGAAAGAAAGCAAGAAGTGGGAGTCTACTGCTATCAGTCCTTCTATGCTTTTGAATTATGGAATAAAATACCCATTTAAAAACTAAGTAGAAATCACATTTAAAATGTAAAAACAAAAAACAAAAAACAAAACCAGCCTACAAATTTGTGCATAGGTCAGGCCAGCCTTATTTGGGGGCTTATCTCTGACCCCACTCTCCAGCTGATCCACTGAGGAGTTGCCCTTTCCCTACATCCTGTTTTGTCCCAGGTGGACCCAGGGTTCCCTAGAGTCTCTCATTCTCTCCGAAGCCGGCGCCCCCTAGTGGTCACCTTGGTAGACTAGGATTCAGGAAGTATCTATGCTTGCAAGATTTCCATGAAGTCATATTTTTACATCTCCCAAAAGTCATTTGCAGAATTCAGTCCACGAGGTAAATTCAGAACCGTTGGTCTTTGAGCATTATTTTAAAATATTATTTTCTTGATTTTATTGATGAAAGCAAAACTTTTTGCCACATAACTATGCCTGCATCATTACCTGACTTAGTTTGTGTATTCCAAAATAGGAAAACACAAAGCTGTAATTTCAAGCTTTATTTAACATGCTTAGAGCTGAGGAGCACTTAAGAGAGAATATAGTTAGCTTGAACTTGGCATCCCAAATACTAGAGAAGAGTAATTCATATGATTTAACATGTAGTTATTAATGTACGCAATGTATATTCTACGTAGAGGTTCATTTAATCTTCTATATTATAATCAACTTAATAAACACTTATTTAATACTTTACAAATAATTTTGTAACTGAAGCCAAGCACTTTTGCCACCCTTCAGGAGTTGCAGCCATTAAAACAGAGTAAATTAATTTAAAAAATGTCCCAGTCAGCACATTTTTCTTTATGTACTGTCAACATCAATTGTGAATAATAAATGCTAATAGCCGTTCCATCCAATAATAATGATGATGATCAGGGGACTATTTGCTTCATTAAGTGTAATCATCCACCCACAGATATTTAGTCCTGGTATTCACTATTTATATTTCCTAACCATTCACAAAGTAGGGCTATTTAGCAGAGTTTGTACTTAACACTGTGGCCTCTCCTATCCTACTGGCAATCTATGAGCAGTTTGTTGATTTTTTAGATTTGGACAGATGAGTTCTGTTGGAGGAATCCCTTAATACCTGCTTCTCAGTTCTCCATGTGAGGGGGGTTTCCCCTGCACCCCACCCCTCCAGGAGGAGCCAATATTCTTGGCGAAACTTGATTGTGAGATCCTTATAAATCTAAGTGGGTTATTTTGCCTCAGAACCAGAAAGCAGACCCTCAGCCCCACACCTCACACTTTTGCACACTTGAAGCAGGGCCCACTTCTTACCTGCCCCTCTTGCTGCGCATTCTGCCCAGTGGCCTGGACCTGTGGGACAGGTGCCTGGACAGATGTACAGGAGGGGCTTTTGAGGACCCAGCTCCCACAAGCCAGCTGACCGAGGTATATGAATTATTCCCTCTTTCTACAACAGAAGCGTAAACCAAAGACCCGAATAAAGCTTACATTTTATGGGGCGAATCCATAGGGAACCCCCAACCGGTCCTCTTCCCCCCAGATTTTACCCATTTTAGTAACTGACAATATTATTTGGAAACCTGGGGAGTCACCTTGGCCCCTTCCCTTTGCCTCACTCGCTCTACTTTCAGTCCATCAGCAGGTCCTGTCTGCTCTGCCCGAACATGTATCTGAAGCGCCCCCACTTCTCTCCTCTCCATGCCTGCAGCACCTCTCACCGGATCACCATCCAGCCTCCTAACTGCTCTGACTGGTGCTCCCCACCAGCCCATCCTCATAGAGCGCCGACAGTAATCCTGAAGCGGGTAGATCCCCTGCTCAAAAATCGCCAATGGCTTCCAGTTAAATGGAGAATAGAATCCAAGACTCTTCCATCTCCTGCAAGTTTTGCATGTTCCAGTACCAGCTCCTGGTCAGCCTTTCTCACCTCATCAGGTTCTCCCCCTTGATGAGTAAGCTCTGATTCCTAGCACTTTCTGTCCATTCCCATGACATGCTCTGCTCAGTCGTGCCCAGGGACCCTGTGCCTGAAAGTTTCTCCCCTCCCCTCTTCACAGGGCTGGTACCCCTCTCGCCTTTGAGGATGTGGTTTAAATGCCTGAATACAAATATCTTAGTGGCTTAAAAGTAAGAAGGCTTAGAGAAGGGTTCTTGGACCATCTTATCTTTACTCCCTTCACTAAGCTACCCCCCATTTTATATTATCAACAAATCCTGTGTATTTTCTTCATAGTACTATTAAGAATCCATGATTATTGGGTTTTTAAAAAGATTTTATTTGAGACAGAGAGAGAGCATGAGCAGGGTGGGGAGCAGAGGGAGAGGGAGAGGCAGACTCCCTGCTGAGCAGGGAGCCCACACGGGGCCCGGACTCCATCCCAAGACCCTGAGATCATGACCTGAGCAAAAATCAAGAGTCAGCTGCTTAACTGACTGAGCCAGCCCGGTATCCCCATGATTATTATCTTCATTATTATTATACTGTCTGACCCCCAAGCAAAGCAGGGGTTCTGTTTCATTCACCACTGTATCCCTGAAACCTAGTGCTTTTCCAGGCTCACGGCAGCAACCTGATAAATATTTGCCGTGGGAATAACTGAGTGAGTGAGTAAGACTGCTGCTGATCTTCTTGTGCAGCAAAGACTTTGGAGGCACTAGATTCAGTATTATTCCATTATCCCCCAACAACTTGGCCCAAAACTTTTATTTGCCACTGAAGCATTTAGCACAGTACCAGGGATGGCCCAAAGAAAGCAGTGGCAAAAGCCAGAATATATGAAAGAAGCTAGCAAGAATATCACCACCTCGGGGACCAATATTTTCAAAACAAGCAAGTCCCATGTCTCTTCAGGTCACTTTTGTAGTCACACTTAGTGGCCATTGTGCCACCCAACATGGTGTCAGGTTTGCCTGGGGCCTTTGAATGTGTTCACTCTGCTCAGGGTGCTCTTCTCCCAGATACCTGTGTCCCTTCTTTCTCCACTGTCCGGTAGTGCTCGGGTATCACATTCTCAGTGAGGCCTTCTCTGTCCCATTTAAATTGCAGTCCCTCTCCGCCAGCACAGGAGCATACACACCCCCTACCCCATTTCCACACCCTGTTTTCCAGGACACTTGTTACAGTCTGATATGCTATCTACATTCATTCATTCATTCATTCATTCATTCATTTATTCATTCTGTGTCATCTTAGGAATGTTTGTTTGGTTCACTGTTGTATCCTCAACCCCATAATGTGATGCCTTGCACCCTGTTGGTGGTCAATAAATATAAATAGGAGGTGGTGTATTGCAGGAATGAGAAATTTGTTCATTTTCCTAAAGTCTTCAGTTCTGTCTATGTTGACATCATCTACAATGTGTCAATGTAAATCCAACCAGTTAAAATTTACTTTATTCGCAGACCAGCATAAGGCTGTTCAGGTTGTGTACTGCTCAACTCCAATGAGTCACATTCACAGAGTCTTACCTCCTGGAACTGGACATTTGTGCAACCTGCAGAGCCCCTGGGAGGAGGGAATTCCTGTTGTTGTTTGAGGGAAGGAAAAAGAGTGAACAGAAAGAAGGAAAAAAGAATAGAGAAGTAAGGGGGCGCCTGGGTGGCTCAGTCAGTTAAGCATCCAACTCTCAATTTTGGCTCAGGTTATGGTCTCAAGGTCATGAGATTGAGCCCTTTGTCAGACTCCACGCTTGGCGGGGAGTCTGCTTCTCTCCCTCTCTCCCTCTGCCCCCCTCCCCCTCCCCCGACTCTTACCTGTGCCTGCTCTCTCTCTCTCTCAAATAAATAAATAAATCTTTGAAAAAAAAGAATAAAAGAAGTAGAAAGAGAAGCTGAAGAGGAGAGCCAGAGAGGAGAGTGTGTAGTAGAGGAGAAGGAGAAGAAAGAGAGCGCTAGAAAGGCCAACAGAGGAACTAGAACCTGGCCCCATACCTCATTCCTCTCTAGCTCTCCCAGCCTGTTCATCGAGGACCTCTTATACCCTCAATGCAGATTCCGTATAAAACTTGAAAGTCAGCCAGCCACTTAGGCCACTCGCAGCTTCAGCTGTACTGATATCTAATAAATACAACAGGTACATAGACTGTCCACTTTAATTTTAAAAAGAATGCCTCTCTCCTACAGCCAAAATTCAATTCGTATATGGAATGCCTGCTCTTGATGTGTTAGGATGACTGAGCCTGGGGCTGTATGAACAAGAGATGGAGAATAGCAGTAGAAATGGGAGGAGTGGCCAAGAGATTGCAGGCATGGTCACAGTGGGGGTCTGCAGTGATTGGAGCATGGGCAGTAGTATGGTCTGCGGCATTGGGCATGAAATATAAAACCAAGAGATGAGAATGAAGAGATAGCAGGATTTTATAATGATTGCATGTAATGATAGAAAGAATAACACAGGATTCCAATGTTAGTGACCTGAAGAGTGCTGGTTCTACTGTTACAAAACTGATATTTGAATACAAGATTTTGTATGGATCAATTGGGTAGAAGATGGAAAATTAGTTTTTAAATATCTTTAGAGGAAATTAATCTTTTGGAATTTTAGGCAAGTCCTATTGAATGGAAAGATTTATTAATAAAAACAACATACTATAGAGGAATCTGTATAAAAAAACTTCATTTTTATCTTAATTATGTAAGAAAAAAACTGATTTTGACTATCAATTTCCAATTCCCCTTTCCTAATGAGGTTATACAGGAAAAATAACAAAATACAGAAATTTGAACATAATTAGGAAAGGAAATTTTAAAACTAAACCTCACCAGTTTCCAGAGATGTTTAAAGAAGGAAAAGAAAGAAATTGCACATATTTTTTTTGGCTCATAGCCCAAAGAACTGTACTCCAAGCTTCATAAGAAACTGAAGTAGGGAAAAAGCTGGCAAGTGCAAAAATAAGACAGGGATTGGGAAATTTTTTGGTAGAGGTACAGCTTGGTTGGAAATAAAAAGCTAAGAAAAAAAGTTGCATTTTATAAGAACTATAGTAGTAATGAAATCTTTAAGCCTCATTTATAAGAAACAGGTTAAAAAATGTAAAGATTTGACTGATGTGGAAATAGAAAACTATATGCCCTTCTCACTTTCTGCTAGTAAATCTTAAACCGGCTTCTCCACTTACATATTACCACGTGACACTGGACAATAAGAGTATCAACCTCAAAGGTTGTCCTGAAAATTCAGTGTAATAATCCATGCAAAAGTGCAATACGCGCCATTTAGTAAGTGCTTCAATAAATCATTGCTATTCCAACTCTTCAGTGATTTTAAAATGCGATGTCATCTTTGCTAAAAAACTAGATACTGATTTTTCCTGGTTTTGTCCCTTGTGCATTTCGGTCCTGGGAAAATGCCTGTCCAGCTTTATAGCAGAGGGCAGGATAAAATGTCCGCTTTCACTAATGCTTACTTGCCCTTGGGCATTTATCAAGGATGGTTATGCTCTTCTGGGTAGAATCAATTACTCTTCCATTCTGTTTCTGAAGCAATGGACCAAATATTGGAAATATTCCAATCCATAGCACTTATGGTACCATTGCTCTCTTTCTGCCTTTGCCTTCTGCACTGTACTGTGGGGACTACACCTGGCAGGAGGCAGTAACCACTGCCCCCCGCCACCTCCATCTCCCTTTCTCCCACCCCATCCACCCATACCCCTAACTTTTTACCTTATATTTTCTGGGAGCTTCAGTCTTCCAATGTCTATGGAAGTGTTTGCAATTGAGGTAGTCAGGGATAGTCCTAGTAAGAGTCAAGAATACTGTGTGCCAGGCTGTGTTCTAAGTAGTTTATGTACTTCCTGAAAACCTCATTTTATCCTCATAACATCCCTATATGGTAGATTATATTATTATCTTCATTTTATAGAGGAAGAAACTGAGGCACAGATAGTTAAGCTCCTTGTGGTGAGTAGTGAGTAGTGGAGCTATAACTTGAACCGGGAATCTGATTCCAAAGACCACCCCATTACACTAGCCTATCCCTCTAAGAGAGTATTCCAGCACCACCTGGCAGAAAAATGGCAGCCAGTTGTATTGTACATTCCTGGCGTATGAGCTGCAGAAACAGGTAGCATCTCCCCTATTTTAGAAGCAAAGCACAGGCAAGTCACTAAGTACTTTTCTCAGTTGAAACTTCTCTGTCTTACTATTAGAGAAAATGTCCCCTATGTCTCCTCCACACTTTTTTTGGACTGTATCTGGAGGTTTTCTCTAGAAAATTGGAGGGGGGCCTCTTCTTTGGTCCTTGGTTGCTGCCATCTTCAACATTGTTTCTTCTGCTACACGATGTACTCTCAAACACTAGTTATGTTCCCAATTCTGCCATCAAGGTGCTGCCCACTGCTAAAGGCACAGCACAAAGGCTCTCCTCATGCTTCCAAGCCTAGAACGGGGGTTGCCATTCATAGCTGTGCAGGTTGGGTAGCATACTCATTGTTGGAGGCACCATACTCATTGTTGACGTCGTAAATACATGTTTATTACAACAATTTTTCAGCAGATGGCAGTGAAGGCTCTTGTTTTAACAAAATTTGTTTACAATCAAAATTTTCTGACAGATGGAGATAGTGTCTTGAGGAAAGGGTCACATACCCCCACCCCCACTCCTCAATTTTTAAAGAAAGTGTTACATGGATAACTGATGGTACCAGCCAATGTGGACAGTGTTCAACTTCTCAGGCAGGCTTCCTCTGAGCCCCAGCCACCTCTAAAACACCCCACAGCCCTGGCCCCTTCCCACTTACCCTATTCACATCTGCTCTCCATACCTCAAACTAGCCTAATCCTCAAAGACAGGATGTCACGTTCCAAGAAACTCTACTTCCACCTAGCCCTAGAAATACAACTATCTCTTTGACACAAAAATCTGATTATTTCTTCCTAAAAAGAAAGGGGTAAGGGTAATAGGTAAGAGAAATACTTCCATTTTTCATTTTTCCTAGGTGAGTATATAAACAAGAAAAAAAGAAAAGAACCCAGTTAATCCCCCCTCCTCCAGGAAATCTCCCTATTGGACTAATATCTACAGTTCTTCTTTCCTTGGTCTTTAAAAGAAGATGAGTCCAAGAAAAATTCCCTTAGATTGGCTGGAGGGTGAAATAGATGAGAATGCACATGGAGTAGATCACTCAATGTTTCTGAGTCTATAAATACTTAAAAGGGAAAAATATCTGAGAGGGATAATGGAGGGTGGGTTGGGTACAGGAGAGAGGTTAGAGATTTGGAGTGATGCAATGAGGTGTAGAAATATGATTCTTGGAAAGGTTTGCTGTGTTTCATGCTCTGCAATCCTCTCCTCAATTTCCTTAACCTCAGGAAGGAAAAAAAGCCAACATAATTACTTTGAAAGGCATTTGAATTGGATTTCTTTTTCTTTTTTTTTTAACATCACTTGGTTTTACTGACGATTCACATCAATATTTGCCCAAGTGGATGTCAGTTGGTAAATCACAAACTCCCCAACTCTGTGAGGCTGCTTTGAACCACAAGTTTATAGGACCTCTGCCTGTGGTTCTACTGCATGATTATCCTTTTATGACAAACAACACATTCAGAGGGAGTAACACAAAGCAGTCACAGGACAGCAAAACTAGATGAAAAGGCATGATCTGATTTCACCATGATGCCAAACAACTGAAAACAAAAAACAAAACCTGGACATTCAACTGAGAATAGCCTAGGAAATGAATAAATGGTAAGCAGAATTAGGGTTTTCATTTTAGTTCTATATATACCCGGAAATAGAATTGCTGCATTATACGCTAGTTCTATTTTTAATTTTTTTTAGAAATCTCCATACTCTTTTCCATAGAGGCTGTGCCAATATACATTCCCATCAATGGGAATGGGAGTGTATACTCCATTCTGTGCAAGAGGTTTTTTTCCTCCATCTTTTCACCAAAACTTAGTTCTTGGCTTCTTGATAATAGTCATTCTGACAGGTATGAGGTGATAACTCATTGTGGCTTTGATTTGCATTTCCCTGATGATGAGTGATGTTGAGTGTCTTGTCACATACCTGTTGGCCATCAGTTTGTCTTTTTTGGAAAAATGCCTATTCACATCTGCTCATTTTTTAAACAGATTTTTTGTTTGTTGCTATTGAGTTTTATGAGTTCCTTATATATTTTGCATATTAACCCCTTATCAGATATATGATTTGCAAATACTTCCTCCCATTCAGTAGGTTGCCTTTTTTTTTTTTTTTTTTTTTACTTCTAGTGTAGTTAGCATACAGTGTTACATTAGTTTCAGGTGTACAATATAGTGATTCAACACTTCCATACATCACCCAGTGCTCATCACGACAAGTGTGATCCTTAATCCCCATCACCTATTTCACCCATCCCCCACCCACCTCCCCTCTGGTAACCATCAGTTTGTTCTCTATAGTTAAGAGTCTGTTTTTTGGGTTTGTCTATTTTTTTACACTTTGTTCATTTGTTTTGTTTCTTAAATTCCACATATGCATGAAATCGTATAGTATTTGTCTTTCTCTGGCTTATTTCACTTAGCATTATACTGTAGATCCATTGATGTTGTTGCACATGGCAAGATTTCATTCTTTTTTATGGCTGAATAATATTCCATTCTATGTATACACATTTTCTTTATCCATTCATCTATGGGTGGACACTTGAATTGCTGCCATAATTTGGCTATTGTAAATAGTGCTGCAACAAACATAGGGGTGCATGTATCCATTCGAGTTAGCATTTTCATATTCTTTGGGTAAATACATAGAAGTTCATATGGTAGTTTTATTTTTAATTTTTTGAGAAACCTCCATACTCTTTCACAATAGCTACAACAGTTTGCATTTTCACTAACAGTGCATGAGCCTTCTTTTTTCTCCACAGCCTTGCCAACACTTATTTCTTGAGTTTTTTATTTTATCCATTCTTATACATGTGAGTTGATATATCATTGTGGTTTGGATTTGTATTTCCCTGATGATGAGAGATGTTGAGCATCTTTTCATGTGTCTGTTGCCCCTCAGTATGTCTTCTTTGGAAAAATGTCTGATCATGTCTTCTGCCCATTTTTAATTGGATTATTTTGTGTGTGTGTGTTGAGTTGTATAAGTTCTTTGTATATTTTGGATACTACCCCTTTATTGGGTTTGTCATTTGGCAAATATCTTCTCCCATTCAGTAAGTTGTCTCTTAGTTTTGTTGATTGTTTTCTTTGCTGTGCAGAGGCTTTTAATTTTGATTTAGTCCCAGTAGTTTATTTTTTTGTTTCTCTTACCTCAAGAGACATCTCTAAAAGGATGTAGTTAAGGCCAATGTGAAAGATATTACTGCTTATGTTCTTTTCTAGGATTTTTATGGTTTCAAATCTAACATTTAGGTCCTTAATCCATTTTGAGTTTATTTTTGTGTATGGTGTAAGAAAGGGGCCGAGTTTCATTCTTTTGCATGTTGCTGTCCAGTTTACCCAGCACTATTTATCCCATTGTGTATTCTTGCCTCCTTTGTTTTTTGTTTGTTTTTTGATTTTTAAAATGTTATTATGTTATGTTAATCACCATACATTACATCATTAGTTTTTGATGTAGTGTTCCATGATTCATTGTTTGCGTATAACACCCAGTGCTCCATTTAATACGTGCCCTCTTTAATACCCAACACCAGGCTAACCCACCCTGCCTCCTTTGTAAAGATTAATTGACCATACAATTGTGGGCTCATTTCTTACTTCATTTTCTTTTCTGTTCCATTGATCTAAGTGTCTATTTTTATGCCAGTACCATACTGTTTTGATTACTACAGTTTTGTAATATAACTTGAAGTCTGGAATTGCAAAACCTCCAGTTTTGTTTCTCTTTTTCAAGATTGCTTTGGCTATTAGGGCTCTTTTGCAGTTCCATACACATTTTAGGATTGCTTGTTCTAGTTCTGTGAAAAATACTTTTGTTATTTTGCTAGGGATTTCATTAACTCTGTAGATTGCTTTGGGTAGTATGGACATTTTAACAATATTCTTCCAATCCATGAGCATGGCATGCCTTTCCGTTTATTTGTGTCATCTTCAATTTCCTTCATCAGTGTTTTATAGTTTTCAGAGTACAGGTCTTTCACCTCCTTGGTTAAGTTTATTCCTTGGTAACTTATTATTCTTGGTATAGTTGTAAATGGGATTGTTTTCTTAATTTGTCCTTCTGCTGCTTCATTATTAGTGAATAGAAATGCAACAGATTTCTGTAGATTGATTTTTGTATCCTGCAACTTCTCTGAATTCATTTATTAGTTCTAGCAGGTTTTTGGTGGAGTCTTTCGGGTTTTCTATATGTAGAATTATGTCATCAGCAAATAGTGAAAATTTTACTCAAAGTGGTGAGAGTTGACATTATTGACTTATTCCTGACATTAGAGGAAAAGCTCACATTTTTTCTCCATTGCATATGATTTTAACTGTGAGTTGTTCATATAAGGCCTTTATTATGTTGCCGTATGTTCCCTCTAAACATTCTTAGTTGAGGGTTTTTACCATGAATGAATGTTGTACTTTGTCAAAAGCTTTTTCTGCATCTGTTGAAATGATTGTATGGTTTTTACCTTGTCCTTTATTGATGTGATATACCACATTGATTGATTTGCAAATATTGAATCACCCTTGCATCCTAGGAATAAGTCCCACTTGATTGTGGTGAATGATGTATTTAGTGTTTTGTTGGATTCAGTTTGCTAATATTTTGCTGAGGTTTTTGCATCTATGTTTATCAGAGATATTTGTCTGTAATTCCCTTTATTGGTGATGTCTTTATCTGGTTTTGGTATCAGTATAATGCTAGTCTCATAGAACGAATGGGGAAGTTTATCTTTCACCTGTTTTTTGGGAAAGTTTGAGAAAAATCAGTATTAACTTCTTTAAATGTTTGGTAGAATTTGCCTGTGACATAATCTGTTCGTGCACTTTTGTTTGTTGGAAGTTTTTTGATTATTGGGTTGAATTTCATTACCAGGGATTGGTCTGTTCAAATTTTCTATTTCTTTCTACTTTAGTTTTGGGATGTTAAGTATTTCTAGGAATTTATCTATTTCTTCTAGGTTGTCCAATCTGTTGGCATATAATTTTTTATAATAATCTTATAATCCTTTGTATTTCTGTGGTTTCGGTTATTTCTCCTTTTTCATTTCTGATTTTGTTTGAGTCCTTTCTCTCTCTCTCTCTCTTTCTCTCTCTCTTTTTATGAGTCTGGCTAGAGGTTTATCAATTTTGTTGATCTTTTCAAAGAACCAGCTCCTGGTTTCATTGATCTGTTATATTGTTTTTTAATTTCTATTTCATTTATTTCTGCTCTAATCTTTATTATTTCCTTCCTTCTACTGGTTTTGGGTTTTTTTTTTTTAAGATTTTATTTATTTGTCAGATAAAGAGAGAGCACAAGCAGGGGGAGAGGTAGGCAGAGGGAGAAGCAGACTCACCTCTGAGCAAGGAGCCTGATATGGGACTCGATCCTAGGACCCTGGGATCATGACCTGAGCTGAAGGCAGGCACTTAACCAACTGAGCCACCCAGTCATCCCTGGTTTTGGGTTTTGTTTGTTTGGGGTTTTTTCTTGCTTCTTTAGGTATAAGGTTAGGTTGTTTATTTGGGATTTTTCTTCTTAAGGTAGGCCTATATCGCTATAAACTTTCCTCTTAGAACAGCTTCTGCTACATTCCAAAGATTTTGGACCATTGTGTTTTCATTTTCATTTGTCTCCATTTTGATTTCTTCGTTGACCCATTCACTGTTTAGTAGCATGTTATTTAATCTCCATGGATTTGTGGACGTTCCAGATTTTTTCTTGTAGTTGATTTCTAGCTTCATAGCCTTGTGGTCAGAAAAGATGCATGGAATGTCTTTGATCTTTTTGAATTTCCTGAGACTTGTTTTGTGTCCCAATATGTGTTCTATCCTGGAGAATGTTCTATGTGCACTTAGAATGTGTATTCTGCTGTTTTAGGATGGAATGTTCTGAATATATCTGTTAAATTCATCTGGTCCAGTATGTCCTTCAAAACCACTATTTCCTTATTGATTTTTCTGTTTAGTTGATCTGTCCATCGATGTAAGTGGGGTGTTAAAGTCCCTTACTATTATTGTGTTATTATCAATTAGTTCCTCTATGTTTGTTCTTAGCTGTTTTGTGTATTTGGTTGCTCCCATGTTGGGTGCATAATTATTTACAATTGTTATAACTTCTTGTTAAATTGTTCTCTTTATGATTGTATATATTCCTTCATCTTTTGTTATAGTCTTTGTTTTAAAGTCTATTTTGTCTAATATGAGATTTTCTACCCTGGTTTTCTTCTCACACTTATTTGCATGATAAATGTTTCTCCATCCCCTCACTTAGACTGCATGTGTCTTTAGGTCTGAAATGAGTCTCTTGTAGGCAGCATATAGATAGGTCTTTTTTTTTTTTTTTTAATGTAATCTGTCACCCTATGTCTTTTGATTGAAGAATTTGGTCCATTTACATTCAAAGGAATTATTTGTAGGTATGTACTTATTACCATTTTGTTACTTGTTTTATGGTTGTTTTTGTAGTTCTTCTATGTTTCTCTCTTCTTTTGCTCCCTTCTCTCACAATAAGTTGGCTTTCTTTAGTGATATACCTGGATTCCTTTTTCTTTATTTTTTGTGTATCTATTTCTCGTTTTTAATTTGTGGTTACCATTCAATTTGTATATAATATGTTCTGCATATAGTAGTCTATATTAAGTTGATGGTCACTTAACTTTGAACCCATTATTTACTCCTCTCCTCTCCACGTTTCAGGCATATGGTGTCATACTTTACATCCTTTTATTTTGTGACTCCTGTGACTGATTTTTACAAATATACTTATTTTTACTGCTTTTGTGCTTTCTACTTTTCTGACCTTTACATATGGTCTTTTCTTTCCATTCAAAGAGCCCTCTTTAACATTTCTTGTAGGACTAGTTTAGTGGTCATGCATTCCTTTAACTTTTGTCTGGGAAACTCTTTAATTCTCTTTCTATTCTGAATGATAGCCTTGCTAGATAGAGTATTCTTGGCTGCAGATTTTTTCCTTTCAGCACTTTGAATATATCATGCCACTCCCTTCTGGCTTGCAACGTTTCTGCTGAAAAATTAACTATTAGCCTTATGGGATTTCCCTTGTATGTAACTATCTTCTTTTCTCTTGCCACTTTTAAAATCCTCTCTTTATCACTACCTTTTACCATTTTAATTACTATGTGTCTTGGTGAGGACTTCCCTGGGTTGATTTTATTGGGGGGATCTTTATACCTCCTGGATCTGGATTTCTGTTTGTTTCACCAGATTTAGGAAGTTTTCAGCTATTATCTCTTCGGATAAATATTATTTCTTCAAATAAATCAATTTACCCTTTTGTATCTATTTCTTCTGGGGATCTCTGTAATGCAAATATTAATACACTTGATGGTGTCACTGAGTTCCCTAAGTCTACGCTCATTTTGCATTTTTTTTCTCTTACCTACTCGGCTTGATTACTTTCCATTATTTTGTCCTCCAGGCCACTGATTCATCCTTCTGATTCCTTTAGTCTGGTATTTATTACATCTAGTGTATTTTTAATTTCATTTGTGTTCTTCATCTCTGATTGATTCTTTTTTATCTCTTTGTTAAGGGTCTCACTGAAGTCCTCCACTCTTTTCTCAAGTCCAGTGAGTACCTTTATGATCATTACTTTAATTTCTCTATCACCTATATTACCTATTTCTGTTTCACTTAGATCACTTGCTGTGTTTTTGTCCTGTTCTTTCATTTGGGACATATTCCTCTGTCTCCTCATTATGTCGAACCCTCTGTTTCTGTTTCTATGTGTTAGGAAAGTCAGCTATTTCCCCTGCTCTTGAAAGTAGTGGCCTTATGAAAAAGAGGTCCTGTGGTGCAGTGTCCCCTGTTTACTGGAAACTGGCACTTCAGGAGTATCTCCTATGTATGTTGTGTGTGCTCTTCTGTTGTGACTGAGCTGCTTTATCCTTCAGTCTAGTTGTCTTCAGTGGCTCTCTTTGCCTTTTGCAGACAGGGTTTGGTCCCTGTGGTGTTAGTGGACCAGTTTGGGGCTTCTTGGGCTTGAGTTTAATCAGACCAAGCATTTGCCAGAGATGGAGTAGGCCAAACTGCATGGTGCTTTTCCTATAATGTCCCCTGAGAAACTTTTATTGGTGGGCAGGGCCTGCAGTCAGACCAACTGTCTGCCCCCATCCCACTGCTTGAGCCACAGTCTGACTGGTCTGTGTGGTTATCTTTCCCTTTCCCAAAGGGCAGGAGCTACTTTGGAGTGGTACTTGTCTCTGTTGGGGCTGCATGCACACTGCCAGGCCCATGGCCCCAGTATGAATGGGCTCCAGTCAAGAGCATATTGAAAGGGTCAAATTCAGATTGTGCTCAGGGGTGGGGGCGCATCTTCCACAAGTTTTATGCTCAGTCAGGGGGGACATGCTGCTGCTGCTGAGATAGTCAGCCCTGGCCCATCCACAAAGCATATGTGGTCAGGGCATGCAATTTTAACAAGGTGTGTGCTGGTCCTCCAAGAGAGGAGACACACCGCCACCAGGACCAAGGCCCCACAAAATGTGTGGGTCAGGAGACAGGTGTTTGCAAGGCTTGTGCCAATTTTCTGCAGGAGGGGATCTAAAAGTGCTGGGACTGAAGCAAGCCTGGCTGGAGGAAGTGGATCGCCAAAGCCAGAGGCAAGGGGAGGGGAGAGCAGGCATGGTGTAAGCAAGTCAGGCAGTGGATGTTGGTGCTGTGCTGTTTCCAGCAGGTGGCCATGTATTTATGTTGGGGGGTGGGGGAGAGAAATGGTGCCTAACAGCTCCTTTGTTCCTGGAGGAGTCTCCCAGTGATCGCTGTCCCTCCAGGACATATTCTGAGATTAGTAAATAACTCTCCCTCCTGTATGCTCCAGGCATTTTTCAAATTGCTACTTCTTCACTGTATCTCCATGGGTTTTTTAAGGATAAGGAATCAGTTTCCAGTGCCCTCCAGTTTCTCCCAGAACCAAGCCTGCTGAATTTTAAAATTCCAGGCTTTAAGTCTCACTGCTTATAAAAACTCCTGAAATTATAGCCCAACTAGTTTCCAAAGCCAAATACCATGGGGATTCGTCTTTCCTGTGCATGGTCCCCGTTGTGATAGTCTGTTTCTCTCCCTCCCTAGACTCGCAGGTCCCTCCCTCCCATGGACAGTCCAGCAGTCCATTTAGCTCCCCATTGCATCTCTGCCCTTCCTACCATCTTTGATATGAACTCTTCTCTACCTTTAGCTGTAGAGACCCAATCTTCGGGTCATTTTTCTATGTTATTTACACTGATGTTGTATCTGTAGGATGAGGTGAGCTTAGGGTCCTCCTACTCCACCATCTTTCCAGGCTTTCTTTCCTATATTTATTTAAGAACGTGACAAAATGTTGAAATGAGTCTTAAGGAGGAGAAAGAAGGTCCATAAATATTTGTGTTATGTTAGTTTTTGGTGTTATGTTAGCTTTTCCTGTATCTTTATTGTTAAATCATTCCTAAATATTGTTCCTTAAAAACTTGTTTCTAGAGGTGTTAATAAGTGACAACAAAGAAAAGCCATGGTTAAATAAGGGTAGGATATCTCACACTACATACTCCTTTATTCCTCTTACCATATTATAGGTGCACAGACATCCTAGAGAAAACTCTGTAATACTAGTTCCCATCCTGAATTATTCCATGGGATGCTGACTTGAGAAATATAATAAATATATTAATAGAAATTAAGGGGTGTCTGGGTGGCTCAGTTGGTTAAGCGCCTGCCTTCCACTCAGGTCATGATCCTGGGTCCCAGGATCAAGTCCTGCATCGGGCTCCCTGCTTAGCAGGGAGCCTACTTCTCCCATTCCCCCACTTGTGTGCGCTCTCTCTCTCTCTCAAATAAATAAATAAAATCTTAAAAAAAAAAAAAGAAATTAAAAGTGGCTATATCAGGAACTACTACCTGATGCCATCTAAAATTGGAAGACAATTTTTTTAAAATGTGGAGTAATGCATTTTTCAAAAACACTGTGACCAAAGGTTGTTGACTCAAAGATGTCACATTAAACCAAGTAAAAATGGCTTTGGGAAATTTCAAGATAACTATTATGTTGAAGATTAGGAAACAGAAAGTAATTATAAATAATTGTTATAAATTGAAGTAAGTTTGGTTTCAACTATAAGAAGTTTATATTAAATGATCTGTGATTCTCTTAGAGTAATCATATATGCAATGATCAGGCTTGTTTCATTTCATTTAGTAGCAATGCTTTCTTAAAGGTACCTCTTAAAAATTACTAGTAATGCAAAACAACTTCATAGGTCAGCATTCTATCATAGATGGCAAGCTTTAACAAATGTTGCTTATTGATATTGTTTAATGAGGCATTACCCTTGGCATTGTTAATTTTGGATTTTCTGTGACGGGTAAGATCTATTAAGTTTCTGAGTAATTACCCCATACTCACCCATAAGTCCAAATGTTTATGTGTCATCTAAATGCATATATGTAGGAGATAAAGGAAAGGGGAAAGGAAGGATAATGACCTTAGGGTTATGGACAACATTTAAGTTCATTTAAATCAATGGCTCCTGTTTATTTTCCTTCAGGACTGTGGGCTTTATCAGATTTCATCACATCACACACCTGCATCTTCTTGGTTTGTTTACTTTCCACCCCATGACTGCATTCAATAAACAGTACTCAGAGTGAATTACAACAGAAATTGGATGGTGGAGAAAACCAGTGATATTCTTAAAACCTAATTTGAGTAAATACAAAATTTCATTATTTTAATTTTGGCTAGTTGAAATTTTATATTAACTTTACAACGAAAAATAAATGCATTTGAAGGGAAGCTTCTTGATGATTCTTCTTGCATATAATCACTATTGGTTTAATTTTTAAAAATAAGGAATCCTGAACTTTATTCATTTCACTAGGAAGCTGAAATAAGTCTCCATGTCATTTCTCAACAATTTTTTAAAGAGGCACCTTTCCATTTATTCCTTGAGGCTTAGTTTTTTAGGGAGCCTTTGAATAATTATTTAGATGAATGTGGCACCTCTTCACATCCATGCAGTCATGCAGTTGAAGAGGCTTCTGTGGATTTTAAATTTTTTACACTCCTGTCAGAATGCTCTCTTCAGGAAGAAATGCACAACAAGCAATTAACTATTTGGTGATATTGATTGGCACAGAACATCTGAGCCCTTCCAGTTATAGAAAGAGTGCATTTTGGAATGTATTAGCTTCTGTTTTTCAAAGATAGTGTTAAAAAAAAAAAAAGAAGAAGGTAACAGGAGGGGAAGAATGAAGCGGGGGGAATCGGATGGAGAGACGAACCATGAGAGACGATGGACTCTGAAAAACAAACTGAGGGTTCTAGAGGGGAGGGGGGTGGGAGGATGGGTTAGCCTGGTGATGGGTATTGAGGAGGGCACGTTCTGCATGGAGCACTGGGTGTTATGCACAAACAATGAATCATGGAACACTACATCTAAAACTAATGATGTAATGTATGGGGATTAACATAACAATAAAAAAATTAAAAAAAAAAACAACCAGGTTGAAGATACAGCCCCATGAACAAGTTATGTGCTCTTCTAAGACTGAAAGCCTGAGGAG
Source organism: Halichoerus grypus (assembly GCF_964656455.1). NCBI lineage: Eukaryota > Metazoa > Chordata > Mammalia > Carnivora > Phocidae > Halichoerus > Halichoerus grypus. The sequence goes on from NC_135716.1 coordinate 59,952,066, forward strand.
ATAAATGAATCCACAGTCTCATTACCTTGCTTGATGCCTGTTACATAGTTATAAGCAGTGGGTGTTTGCTGAATTGATCTGAAATTTGATTATATAAAATCATCCTCTATAGCAGATTATAGGATCAGGAGACCTTAGAACTGGAAAACCAATAGTGATTACATTAACTAGTCCTTTCATTTTATCAATGGGAAACCAAGGCAATGAGCAGAATCAAAACTACTAACTCAGCATTTAAGTTCACTTACCTTCTTAAGTTTACAGAATCATGGAATCTCAGAGTGGGGACAAGTCTGAAGTTAGAGACAGCCTGTGATGCATGAAATCTCCTTTACAATATGCTCTTCAGATAATCCCCCAGACTCTTGGGCACATTGAGGTGGGGGATATTTCAATTCTGAAGCAGCCCATTTGATTTCCTAATGGCTAAACTTTTTCTTTATATCGAGTCAGATCTAAGTTCCAACCAACTTCCACCATGGTCCTTGTTCTGCTATTTGATATGAAATTTAAAAAGTAAAATCTTTTATGTGTCTGTCTTTTAAATGTGTAATAACCTTCATTATTTCAGTTCAACAGAATAGACATTGATTGAGTTCCTAATATGTGCTGGGCACTGCTAAGTGCTGGAATCTTAGGAATGGAAAGCTAAGCATCCACATTTCCTTCAAACATTCCTTCAAAAAAGTACAAACCAAAAGTCATATCTGTTTTAAATGTCTATCAAATACAATGAAGCTATTACCAATGATAAGACTGACCAAATGCAACTGTGATTTGTGTTAGTATAGAGCTTACTCATTGTCAAACCAAATCAACCTTTGCTAAATAGTTCACTGCTAACAAAGACTGCTGATCCCCCTGAATGGAAATTAGGAAAATTCTTTTATGAAATGTTATCTGACTCACCCTGCATCTTTCAAAATTCCCAAATTGAGGATTGACTAGTTCTAAACATTCTTACTAAGGTTAAAAAATAGTTTGGTAATATATGAAGAAATTGGAGTTATTATGTGTACATTACAATTTTAGACAACATTGATTCATGACCTAAAAATCATGAGATGATTTTTGTGGTGTTCTCATTCTTATTTTTATTTGTAAGATACATAACATTTCCATCCTGTCCTATCAACCTAATCCCAACAGCTACTTGGTCTTATTTTAAATGGACTCAATATTGACTATTAATAATTCGTATGAGCTTCTTTATGTCTGAGTTTTTTATTTTAATTCACTTTTTGATTTTTGATTAGCTGGATGTTATTGTCAAGTAGGTTTTCCATGAATAACTCTTGAGTGTTATACCCTCAGAGCTCTTGAATGCTAAAAATTGCCTACTTCTTTTATGTTTAAATGACCTCTTGCCTGAGTATGACCTCTAGGATCACACTGGAGACATTATGACACAGCTTTTGGCATGTGAATATCATGCATGTTCCTTTATTGTGGCTTCTGTTCTTAACTGTGTTTGTTGTTGTTGTTGTTGTTGAAAAGGATTTTCTAAGTTTCTTTGCCTTTTAAACTTATTGAGAATGAGATGAGAAAAATAAAGGAAAGACTATAAGCCAAGATTTTAGGCCTGAGAAATTTTGGGAGAAAGTAGGGAGACAGAGACCAAAGGAGTTAGTAAGATGCCAGATCTCTCTCCCCATATCCATTCTTTCCTCAGAACCACACTTTATGCACAGGTTGGAGCTTGGACTTTAATAACAACCAGATGGGTATAGGGGTGCTCAAGAAGACTAAGGCAGGTGATTTGGTTCCCTGGACATATAGGGGAGGTTGAAACCCTCTAGAATAAACCCCATATGGCCACTTCTGACATGACACAGGAGCTAAGGTGAGGAAGTGTTGAAGGCAGACAGGCAGCTGGAGGTAAAAGGTACATTTGTGGCTCTCATGGACCCTAGGGCAGGTAACGGGAAAGGCTCATGATCACAAGATATAGAATGAAATAGGTAGGAACTTGGACACCAGCGGGAAATAACTGGAACCATGGACTCCAGGAGGTGAAACAAAACATTGCCCCTAAAATGCCAGATGAGAACAATGCCCAATAAACATTGGTTCACAGGACCATATCAGCCTACCTGCATCCAGAGGTCACAGAAGGGAATCTGAGGACCCAGACTCTACTACAATGTTAGATTATGCAGAACACACACACGTGCATGTATGCCCATGCACATATATGTACATACACAAACACACACACACACACCCTTCCCCAATCATCCAGATTATCTTGGAGAAAACTGGGGACAGGAGATAGAGATGAGAAATCCAAGAAGCTGGGCATTTTTCCTGAAGAGAATGAGGAATCTCTTGTGCCAGCCAAGATGGAGTAAGCCCACTACAACTTATTTCTCCTACTGAGTCCAGCTAACAACTCTGGTCAGTATAAAAAGCAACTATATAAGAAGTCTGAAAAGTAAACAATAGCAAGCAGACTACTAGGGTGGGAAGTCAAAACTTGGACCAGTGTGACAGTGAGTTTACTAGTTTTTTTTTCCTCTATCTTTTGACCTTGACCTGAGGGCAACTGATATCCTAGATCAGAGTAGTAGGTGTGGATGGCAAGGAACACTTTCCTTTAGCTGATCCCTGTTTATTTCTCACTCCAAGCAATTCCATTTGTGAACTGGGAAATTATGGTATTACCTATTTTTTTTTTTTTTGGTAAATTGGATAACCTTTGTGAGACAACTTAAGGTCTCCACTCTCCCCTAACTTTGTTAAATGCCCTTACCAGACTCAGTACCATCCTGAACCCTAGCCCCAGTTGAGGTATATCTTATTCCTTGGGTATGGATCTTGAAGTTTAGAACATGGATTCCTAAAAATTACTGAACACGGAATTTTCTTTACATGGTAGCTAGGGGCTCCTACTCTTGAGAATTTTTTCTCTAATTTTTCTAAAATTTCATCCTTTTAATATACAGATCTTCTATGATGGGCTTATGTCCCAATACACCCACCATAAGTTCAAAATATGCTAAATCAAAATGCATTTAATACATCTAACCTGCCAAACATCATAGCTTAGCCTAGTCTGCCTTAAACAGGCTCTGAACACTTACATTAGCCTACAGTTAGGAAAAATATCTAAAACTAAGCCTATTTTATAATAAAATGTTGACTAGTTCATGTAATTTATCGAATACTCTACTGAAAATGAAAAACAGAATGGTTATATGAGTACCCAGTGGTTACAAGTATATTATTTACCTCCATGAATGTGTGGCTGGTTAGGAGCTGTGCCTGCTGCTGCCTACATCACAAAAGAGTATCTTAGCCCAGGAGAAGATCAAAATTCAAAAAAGTACAGTTTCTATTGAATGTGTATCACTTTCACACCACTGTAAAGTAAAAAAAACAAAATCATAAGTTGAACCATTGTAAGCTTGGGCCATCTGTACTTCTTTTTATATAAGGGCATGTAAGAGAGAATTCCTTGGATTTTCTTGTCTCATCTTCTTTCCCTCATGTATTTTTGGAAGCACAGGGATGATATTGGAAACCACACCAAAATATTCTGTTCTTTTCTGGATTTTATGTCATGGAATCTTATTAGTTTCCCTATCAGTTTCCTGTTGGTAATTGTTTTTTGCTGAGTTTTTCTCCTTTTGTTTGGGGGCAAAGGAGGATCGTTTTGTGAGGTATCAGGGGAAGAATTATTAGTGATCTGGTTTTATTCTGCTATCTTTATTCAGAATCATGAGCATGAGATAAAGGTTTTGGCTATAACATAATATATGCATTTCTGAATAACCCTACATCCTACGAAATTGTACTAAAAATAAGAGGGCTAATAGAAAAACTAAAATTAGGTATCCATCACTCAAAACCTATGCAACTTTGTAATTAGAGTATCAACAAAAAAATAATAATTTAATAAAAATACTGGCCGAGTTAAAAGCCTGTTAATTAAAAAAAAAATGGTGAATGTAGCTTGATGGAAGGAGAAATAAAGAAGGGTTGAGGCTGCAGAGTTATGGAGGGCAGGACAAGATGCTCACATGTCAGGAGGACATCATGCAAGGACTCTGAAGACAGAGTATGTAGCCAAAGTCAAGTTGAAAGGGAGGCTGTGGGGTGCATCCTACATACTACGGAATGCCTCTGCAGCTTGCATTCAGTGGTGCTCGTATTGTTTGCATTTAACTGCTATTTGATAGTGTCAAACATTATCATGCTGGAGAAAAGTCCATATAAAAATTTCCTATGAAAATTTTCAGTATATCCACATAATTCACCTATTACCCAGTCAGCATGAGCTAAGTTTGGATTACTGAAAGACACATATATGACAGCAAAACAGACCATATTTGTTGATATGTGATGTTTCCTGAGATCGTTTCAGCAGAATCTCTACATACTAACTCATAAAAATGGTGCTACATCACATATTTAAACAATACTCCTGTCAGTGTTTTAAAATACTAAAACAATTAAGAACAATTAAGGGCAGAAAAAAATTGGAAATAAATCTACATATGCAACAGGGAAGAATTTGATAACCTACAGATACCAACTCGTCAGAATATGCTGTGGACATTAATAAAGATTAAGAATACATATATTATCTTGGAAAGATATTTAAGTAATACTATAAAAAAAATGTATGTAATATACATAACTGTGTGTGCACATACACACCAAAATGTTAGCTTTGGTTATTTCAATGTGGTAGGATTCCCAGTAGATTTTTATTTTGCTTTTCCCCCATATCTGTATTTTCTTTTTTTTTCTATAAAAAACTTACATTACTCTTGCAATAAGATGAGGGGAAGTTATTATGAAAACTCACATCTGAAAATATTTTAGCTCTCACAGTATTTTATAGCAGGAAACAGCAAGCAATATAATTTCAAAACCATAGGGAGCTATTTTAAGGAGTCTCTTCTGCTTCAACCTACTAGGCTGGCGCAGCTTGGTGACATGTGGATGTGGCATGAAATGGGGTGCTGGGGTCTGGAGAGGTTATACCAACACTCACTTATAGGTCTGTTGGATTTGGTCTGTTGCAACGTCCTATGCTTATCAACCAACTTCATTTTCAGGGACCATCCATCTCTTATGGAAACACTGTTTCCTTGGAGGCACATATGGATGCAACACAATCCAGAGTCTTTATTGGGCGAAGGAAAGAGCGACTATAACAGGAAAGTAGGTTAATGCTACATCATGAATCAAGCCACCCTCCCCCCACCCCCCCACCCCCCAGCAAAAAGTGATCTCTTGCCCTTGCAAATGTGACCACATCATGGTTTGGGCCATCAAGAACAAGGAAGATTCTGTTGAATGTCTCTTGTTTTTGAGACCAAGCAAACAAGGCTAGGTCTTAGTGGCTCTGCCAGTTATGATTCTTCATGTGAATAGTATCTGTATAACCCTGAGCCAATAACTTAACTCCTCTGGGCCCCAGCTTTCCTAATGGTAAAATGGTTGTGATGATCTCAGAGGTTCTCCTCTGGCCCTGAAATTGTATGGTGTTATAATTTAAGGGAATTCACTTAAAATAACTGAGCACCCACTATGTGTAGGTATTATGCTAGATGCTTCAGAAGACATAAAGGTGAGTAACGTGTAGTCTTTCCCCTCAGGACACTGATAATCCGAGGAGATACAGACATACTGATAATTAAGGCAAAATGAAAGTGCCACCAGAGTAGAATATATACAATGCCCTGAAATCAGAAACAGCATAGACTCAATAAAAGTTCTAAAACTGTTCTCCTAGACTTCTTCAGCCACTTTCAATAATTCAGTCATCTAGTTCTCTCACATATGAACAAATTCTTTTCAAAAACCCCAAACGGAAACTGTAACAAGCCAATAAAAATAGGAATCTATTTTGTTGCAAACACTAATGGAATTTACTCTAATAAAATAGAATAAAACCTTAATAATTCAGACCAAAGAAAGTAAGAATTGAGATATAATGCAAAGTCCATTATAGAATGTGGACATTACATGATTTTAATGAACTTGAGTTTTACTTCCAAATGTATAAAGAAACTTTGCCTAGAAATCTTTACAAAATAACTTTTGTGGAATGTACAATTTTGTGGAATGTAAAATTTAAAACTATTCTAACCTAGTACAGATAAGAGAACACCTACAAGCTGGTTACTTGAGTCTCCAAAGAGAGGAGCCATTTTAAATGACACAGCGAATGGTTATTTGATGAACGTGAAATTTCTTGAAAGTGCCTTGTTCTCCAATATTCTCCTCAATGCCTATAATCTCGTCAGCCTATCAGTTTGAACTTTATGTATATGAGAGATGTTTGATAGCAGAAGTAAGCTTTCATCTATTCATTGCCTTTTCCATTCGGTGTGGCTTCAACCAGGCGATTTCTAGCCTACATCATTAAGACGAAGTGTAAAGTAGAAGAAAGTCAACAAATGTTAACTATCCTGGTAGTATGTTTCCAAGATAGGGGCCTGCCCTTCTGCATTAGCAGATTTGGTAACTCTCTATCAGTTCTATTTTAATGCCCTTGCTATACTGCTAAGGCTGCATTACACTGTTATGAATTCATTCCTCTGGAAAATAATTTTGTGTCACCAGATGTCATGTATGAGAGGTAAGGCCCTAAGACTTCGCCTATTAGATTCCACTATATGAATTGTTCCTTTGGTAGGTCATAAAAATTGGCAATTTAATATGAGTGAACTTATGTTCTGTAGGATTAGTTAGATATTAACCATTCTCTCAGAGAGCAGGTAATAGGACTCGTAAAGGAAAAAGACACGGGAAAGCTAGTGGACAGAAAAGGGATTTAGAGACAAAAAGGTTTAGGACAGGGGATGTTGCTAAGATAGTCGATGTTGGGTGAGGTATCAATAAGGATGCAAAATAGACAAACTTGGTCCACTCTAGGATTTCTTCAATTCCAGCTGTATTCAGAGGTGCAAAGGAAGGAAGAGACATGATCACTAATTGGCAAGAAAAGAACATCCAAAATACCTAGCCTATACACAAGCCTACATAAAATCAAGAGCTGGATTGTTTTCAGACCCCACTTATTATAATAATTCCCAAACAAGAAAAATCACTCTGGGTAGTCAGGCAGGAGTCTAAAGAGGTAATATCTTCAACTGAGCTTTGAAGGATCTGAATAAATAGGAGCAAGTGTACTATACACAGGGCAGATTGTATCCAAAAAGAAAATTGACAGCTTGCGATGTGGATATGAAAAGGGGTCCCTTGTCCTCCAAAGACCCTACTCTTCTCCCTCCCCTTGTTTGGGGGAGTGTAACATGACATCATTTGTGATTTAACTCCATATGAATTAATTTATTAAGCCTTTCCTTTGGGAGGCAGAGGTAAAGGGGCAGCTAGAGACAGGGAAAACCGCACAAAACGATGCTTATCTAATCCCCCGCTTCAAGTTCTCCATCATTGAGCAAGAGAATTCATGGGAACCAGAAAGTAGCAGAAGGTCCCATCTCTCAAGCTTGTGAATCTGATTTCAGTTCAAACTGATTGCTAGAAAATAAATAGAATGAAGGCAGGACCAAGTCCTCAGCATCAGCATGTTGAGGTTAGCGTGCAAAGGTTTTTAAGCATAAAGAAAACACCCAAATAGCTCAAGAGGGAAGAAAACAATGCATTCGGCTTTGGTAGAGGTGGTGTAACTGAACATCCAGGAAAAGATAGAAATATTCTGAGCAGGATTCAGAGATGATTCTACATAAAGACAACTCTGCCTATATTTCTGAGAATATATCCGATAACTTGTTAAGACCATTTGAACTATCTTTGAGACATGTTTTTACTAAGAATCAGGTGTGGAAGTTATAATATTTTGACAATAAAAATGTATTTTAAGATGACATCAGAAGTCCAATAAACTCCACGAACATTATTTATTGCAATTCCTAAACTCTGCACCACCAAACACACCTTTTGTTGTTCTTTTCCCCATTCCAGGATTCATGCTTTATTAGAGAGTTATTGTTATCCAATAAAACATCCTATGCTTATCAACCAACTTCATTTTCAGGGACCATCCATCTGTGTTCCCATAACTTTTCCATTTTAGTTGTATTCTAGATTTTAACAATCTATACTTAGGAGAGAGTCATAATATTATAAAATCATATGTATATAACAAGAAAGTTGTGAAGTTAAGAAATGATAGTGCATACTAATCTGTTGTAGATCTGACTGTCCCGCTGTACTCACATCCAAGACTCATGGCATCCTCTCTTATCCTCAACAACGAATCAGAGGACTTGACCAGGGAGGACTAACATTTTCTTATTCTTTTTCCCCCTTCCTCTTTATCTCCAGCCCTATTTTTAATATTTTCTGTTTTCAGTCTTTCTGTTCAGTGCCTCTTTAACTCTAAACAAGTTGCGTGTACTTCTTTGTTCTAATTAATCAAGTTTCAATAGAAATGAGTAAATCTTCCCTATGCTAGATAAGGAATTTGGTTTACAGTAATCCTTCTCCCTTCCCCATGCTTCCACCAATTTTGTTATTTGTATTTTGATGTTAGTTCTGCACCTGTTTATCAAAATAATTTTAAGCAGTAGGCCTAAACTTGCTATTCTTGTCACATCCGTCTTCAACCAAATGACCTGAAACTCCACTGTATATGCTCCCACACTTCCTCCAATCACCTCTCTCAAGTCCATCTTCCGTCCTGTCAGACCTACCATTACTTTTTCCAAATTTCCTTTACTTTTTATCATAAAAATTTTCAAATATGTACAAAGTAAAAACCATAGTGTAATGAAGTCCCACATACATGTCACCTAGCTTCGACAGTGATCGATGATCTGCTATCCTTGTATCATGTATATGTTCAGCCATTCTTCACTCTTTCACTCACTAGTATTTTCCCCATGACTTGAAATTGGCAAATTTTGTAACATTTGTCTTCTCCAACCAGCTTTTTTTTCCCCCTAAGAAGTAATATAATTCTAGAAAAAGTGAAAAAGATGCTGTTAGCTTGCAAATGAATGTACAATTTGTCAGCTTCTTTGAAATTAGGGGTACTTTCTGGTTCCCCCATGATGACCATCCTCATCTCCTGAGTCCACACTTCTGGTCCATAATTCTCCTGAGGGAGCCCCTTACCCAAAACTGGATACAAGATCCTTATAGCTCAAAAGAGATGGGGCATAGATTACAGCAAGATGAGATTAGGAGAGGAAAGGTAATGTTAATAAATTTGGTTGCCAGGCTAAGAGTTTTGAAATGCAATAGAAAAGATGCTCAATGAGGAAAAAATATTTGGGAGGCAATGAGATCTAGTATTTTTTGTCTGGATTTCTCCACTAGTATTTTTCCATATTTGTTTGCTTTATCCACAGTCATAGTTCTTTTTAAATTGATCATCTATTTTGCAGAACAAATGTATCTTCTGCTCCTGTTTGCCTCATATTTAACTTGAAGCAGGTTCTCCTGATTTCTTGTCATGTCACCACAGAGCCAGAATTAGTTTATAACTATAAACCTCCTTACAAATATCAAGTGTCACTGTGATATGTAAATATGGTGTGGGGGACAGAGATCTGTTGTGAGCTAAATGAGAGCTAGACCACCCAAGGAAGGGGTTCTACCCACTTGGCTCTGGGAGGAGGCAAGAGTACGCCTACTGTGGACAGCTCTGACCTGGGAAGCCTCTCTTCCCCACCTGTGCCCCTCCCCTTTCCCTTGGCAGTCCTCTCACGTGCCTAGACTTTCATGCTGACCTTTGGCTTTTGAAAACTTCATAAGCCAAATATACTTGTGATGGTCTTTAATGGGTTAGCTTGGCCAAGCTCCATCCTCCAGGTATTCAAACATTCCTGTAGGTGTGGCTCTGAGGTGTTTTGTGGATGTGACTAAAGCCCATAATCAGTTGATATTAAGTAAGGGAGATTTATCTAAAATAATCTTGGCGGGCATGATCTAACAGGTGAAAGACCTTCAGAGCAGAACTGAAGAAGAACAAATACCACCTATGGACAGTGAAGAGAGTTCCAGGCTTCCCTTCCTGACAGCTTCTCCTATGGATTTCAGACTTACTGAGGTAGCCTTCTCAGTCATCTAAGCCAATGCTTTGTGAGGAATGTCTTATGTATTATCTCCTACTGCTCCTCTGGACGCTGACTGACACCGTGTTCCAAATTTTGCCCCAAACTGTATTTATTCCTGGAGTAGAGCTAGGACTTGTGTGTGAAAAGTATGGGGCAGTCTCATAATCAGGACGCAGCGTGGCCATTTGTCAGAGAAGCTGTAGGAGCAAGTGATTTCATAATGCTTTATTAGAGTTCTACTGAGAGGAATTTTGGTATGGGTCATAATAAACTCTGCTACCAACTACATTGGAAAAAAGGAGCAGAGACAGAGGAGGGAAGGCCTCTCGTTCACAGGCCATGTGCTTGGGGGAAGCATTCTTGCAGAGTCAGCTGAAAGGGTGAGGGAACCCAGGTCCCTCGAGCTGTCCCCAGCTTGAATTGTCTCTGCTAATGAAAACAGAGCCAGAGGACCTCCTTTTCCTTAGGACACTTTCCTATTTATTAAACTATCTGAACATGTCAGCCATGCACATGTGAATCTCAGGGAGCTTTAAAAATCCCAATATTCCCAGATCTAATACTGGAATTTAAGAGAGAAAGTCGAATTAAGGAGGGGAGAACAGGAAACCGATGTCGACTGGTTGGTGTTAATACTTACCAATTAGGTCCATGAAATAAAAGGCCTAAGTACAGACTTTAGAGCCAGCCAGACTAGCAGCTTTAGCAAGATTTCTAAACTTTTCCATGCTCAGCTTTCTCATTTGTAAAATGGAGATACTACCTGCCTTAGACTTTAAAGCAAACAAAGTGTGTTGAGTTCTAGGCACATGGAAATGATGATCCATAAGCCGTATCCCCCTCTACATGCAAAAACTCACAGGGAAGATAGAACCCTTCCAGGAGCCCTGAAATGCAGATTTCTAATATCCTATCCTATTCCTTCACTCCTGTATCTCTTTGCTAAAATTTTTCATGACTACTTTTTATTAGGTTCTTCCTTTTGTTTGAAGATGAAAATCATTTTACTTTCTGCTCTGGTGAAAAGTCCCTAGGATGTGGGTGCTCAGTAAGCATCAATTATACAAAAAAAAAAAAATGATGATTGCTATGATGGTGCAATAAATTTTTGAAAAACAGAAACATCGGACTTTCCTAGTATCCTGAGTCAATGACAGTCAGAAATAGATTCTAAAACCGCTGACCCATTGTCCTATGGTCTGCTAGCTCAATGGATCTTTCTTTTAAGACCTCTATATGTAATTAAGTGTTCAGTTCTTCAATCATGTATTTTTCCTCCGCTTGTAACTTTTTTTGCTGATGGCCAAGGGCATTAACTCCTTCCTTCCTTAGACAGTGGAGCCTTGGGAAAAAAAAACTCAAAGAGAAACTCTATAACCCTGGGAATGTACTACAAAAATGTAACTGAGGAGACTTTTATTGGCTAGTGATAGAAAGAGTTACCCAGCAGGTTTGAAACTGAAGATGGGCCTCTAATCTCTGTGATACATCAAATACAAAAGTTTCATTTCCAAATTCCTGGAAATATCACATTTCCTCCTGGTCTTTCGTTGCTTTCTCTTCCCCAGAGATAGTTTTTCCCTACTTCTTAAAATGAGTTTACTTTTCCCCCAAAGACCCTCATAAAGTTATTGTTTTATGATAGAAAAAATTCTCTGAGCAGGAGGGTGAGAACAACAATATGTCACATACCTACCCAAGTCACATGGAACTCCTCAATATGTGATATGAAATTCAAGAGATTGATATACCCTGGATTCTTATTTTGTATGTTCTCCTCCAGTGGAAAGGGGCTTAATCTCCAATTAAGAGCACTTTCAATAGTGTGTTGTCATCATGCTGGAGAGGACCATGAAAATTCAGCCATAGTGAATTAATCCATTGTTGAGAGGTAGCCGAACAAGGGAGTAGGTCAGGAGATGAACAGTTTTGAGAAATTATGTTAATTCTAGCAGTCAGAATGTTGGCTACTGTGTCTAAAACAGAAAGTAAAAACTGAAAATGTGTTCAAAGTGGATTGCTATAGGAAACTCTTTTTCTTTGTTGGTGTTTCTGGCATTAAGTCTTCACCTCTGTTGAGCAGTGTTGGAACTGGAAACAGCACAAACCCCCTTCTCCCCAGTGAAACCAAAATACTAGCTATAGAAGTGATTGTGGTCCCAGTTGCTAAGACTCCTTCTGACCAGCCAGAAGAGAATTTCTGTTTCTGGCTGCATCTTGGTAACTCTTCCTTACCTTCTTTTTCTTCTCTACCTAATTCATCCTCCTTGAAAAAAAGTACCAGCGATCAGATCTCTTAAATTATACACTGCTGTCCTGGCATAGACTTATCATCCACATAAAACAGATGGAATCAAACTATCACAACTCAATTGGGTTTTCCTCTTCTGTTCCCTTACTCTCCCTTCTCCTGGAGCCTTCAAAGAGACTGTGGCTAGGAGACACAACCATTTACCAAGACAACTGGAAATGGGTGGTTAACTAAAGTAGCCAAAGGTAGCGAACCATCTATCCTTGGAAGAGCAGCACAAACATGTACAGCCTTAAAGGCAATCCCAAAGATACTTCTAGACTTGACCAAACATAAATGTCCCCATGGTCCCCCGTCGGCTCAGCTAACAGTGGGCTTCTTCCTTTGGCTTTACAGGCTTTGTGTCTATAAATCCATGTTAAGCTTTAAAATAAATATATGTAGAGAGAGATAGATATATATACATATAGATAGATAGTTATATAGATAAAATAGGTAATTTGCTCATAGGTAGTGTGCTCATACCTTCATTTTAGCACTCAAGAACACACCTTTTTCATTTTCTTATTGACTGCCTAGTGTGTGCTCAGTGCCAAGCACCACCCTAGAGAATTTGTGTGTTTGTTTGTTTTCAAGAGATCAATGCCTTAAGTGAAAGGGACAATGGCTAGAAACATATTAATGGTGAGAAGAAGGGCAAAAATAGATCCAGAAATAACTCAAATGTTGCTAAACTGGAAAATGGATAATTATAAATTAAGTGAATAAATCATAAAAGGATAGTCATAAAATTACTTAAGCTGTAAAAATCTACTTTTGCACATTAGACAAGAAGGGAAATATGTTTGAGAGGAAGAAAACAGTATTTATTGCTCATTGGATGTTTGTAAATCTGACTGTAGTAATCACTTTTCGAAAATATAATAGGCAGAGTCCAGGCCATGGGGCTCTGTTTAGAGGGGGCAGCCTAAGTGGAGACCCTAAATTCTGGTGGTGCTGAAGCCTACATAGCTAAGAGAGGCACAAAGAGAGGAAGAGAGGTCATACAGATCTTTTGGTGTGAAGTTCACTTTGAGTCTGACCTTGAATAGTGTGCTCATAGTAACATTTGGTTCTATTCCCACCGTGTTTCTATTTCTATTCACAGTACAAAATGGTTTTCTTTTTTTTTTTTTTTAAGATTTATTTATTTATTTGACAGAGAGAGACACAGCGAGAGGGAACACAAGCAGGGGGAGTGGGAGAGGGAGAAGCAGGCTCCCTGCTGAGCAGGGAGCCCGATGTGGGGCTCGATCCCAGGACCCCGGGATCATGACCTGATCCGAAGGCAGACACTTAATGACTGAGCCACCCAGGTGCCCCTAAAATGGTTTTCTCAGTAAGCTATGAACAAGGATACCAAAGGTCCAACATGCTTGCTCTATTGAAAAATAGACCATGAAAATTAAAAGTGGGTATGTGTTAGGAAATAAAAACTAAAACTTATTAGGAATGCCTTCAACAAAAGTAGCAAAAAACCCAACTAAGAGTAACTTCAGCAATAAAGACATTGAAGTAGCTCCTGTAAAAAGTCTGGAGGGGGATAGGCTCTTCCCAGTTTCATTAGCATACTACTCTCTTTCTGTCCATTCTGTCCTACCATCTTTAGATGTTGGCTTTTTGCTTTTTGGTCATAAAATGGCTGCTGCTTCTCCAGTCAGCATGACCTTGTTCCAGCCTCCCAAGCAGGAAGAAAGGGTGGAGAGCAAAAAGCTACCTCACCAAGGTCTGACTTTTTAGTCCCAACAATTTCCCTTACATCTCATTAATGAAGCTGGGTATCATGCCCACACCTAAACTGGCTAAGGGACATAAATGACCATAACTCATTTTACCAGTATGAACTAAGCAGTCATGGCTTCTGTTCCCTGGTACTGAGGAGGAGTGTACTTTCGCCAAGAGCAAGGGACTCCTCTCGCTACAGGAATAAAATCCGGGTTTGTATTTAGCTAGGAAGAATGATTGTGAGGCAATCAAAATCACCAAGGTCTGCCCCAATATTCCCTCTCCTATCAGACTGAAAAAGGTAGAACAGTATATAGTTGATGTCTCTAAAGTTATTCAATCCATGTATCCAAAATCAAGAGTAAGAGACTCCTTTTTTAAAAAGAATTCCTTAGGGGCGCCTGGGTGGCTCAGTCGTTAAGCGTCTGCCTTCGGCTCAGGTCATGTTCCCAGGGTCCTGGGATCGAGCCCCGCATCGGGCTCCCTGCTCAGCGGGAAGCCTGCTTCTCCCTCTCCCACTCCCCCTGCTTGTGTTCCCTCTCTCGCTGTGTCTCTCTCTGTCAAATAAATAAAATCTTTAAAAATAAATAAATAAATAAAAAATAAAAAGAATTCCTTAAAGAGAGATTACATAATTCCTTTCAGGAACACCTTACTGGGACTAACTAATTTTGTTTCTCAGGATATTCATTTATTTTTCCCTTTGGATTTTTCAAAAATTCATTTAAAAATATGAATTGACACATGTGGTTCGGCCTGTTTAGTGAAGTTCAACATTTTTTGAAACCTGTAACTGTACATTTTTTACAAAAGAGATCTGTTTGAAATGTGGTTGAATAAATGTGTCATTTGTTGTTATGAAATGTCAACAGATGACCTGGCTGAAATATTGCTCTGTTTTCCTTAAAGGATTCTTTATTCTATATCTGGATATAGGTGATGTTTTTATTTTTAGAAATTTTCACTCAGAAATAAATCTGAGATAATACTTCTTTGAAAAATCTCCCTAGTATATATCCAGAAATGCCGTAGGTTTTTTTTCTGACAACCATTTAACTTGGGGTGAGGGGAGTACTATCTATAAAATTACACATATGACAATGAGTTTCATGGCTTTTTTGCCTTAAAATTGCAATGCAAAACACTTAGACTATCTCTCAACAGAAACACAAAACTGGTGTTGACAAATATAGTAAAAAAAATAATGTGAAACTTTTAGAATACCTATCTGGCCACCTTTAAGATATTTTTCAGATTTCTTTTTGTTTTAATCATGCAACAGTACAGAATTTAGGAACTTGGGTTTGGGGTCAAATACATAAGTTCCAATTTTGCTTCTATCTGTTTTGTTTTGTTTTAATTTTTTAAAAAGATTTTATTTATTTTTTGACAGAGAGACAGTGAGAGAGGGAACACAAGCAGGGGGAGTGGGAGAGGAAGAAGCAGGCTTCCTGCCAAACAGGGAGCCCGATGCGGGGCTCGATCATAGGACCCTGGGATCATGACCTTTCTTGGCACCCACCTCTGGGTGTTACCTTAGGAAGGACAAGAGAATCTCCAATATGGACTTCCAGATTAGGATGCTGAGAGCAGAAGACTGTTTGGCCCTGTCTCCCTCCTGAAATTCTGGGAGGAAGCAGCCTCACAGTATTTGCTATTCCTATCTGGGGTTGTTGTAATAAAGAAAACATAGCAGCATGGAATACATAGGGTGAGAGAAATCCTAATATACCAACATGCATCCCCTCCACCCTAGACCTAGCTTAGGGGTGATCTCATGCACATATGTCCCTATGCACAGAGCTGGGGAAGAGGTGGATGCCGAGTACTAGACCTCCTTTTCAGAGCCCAGGGCTCAGACAGCAGAAGATGCTGCTGCCCATGGGTAAATGGGGCTAGCCGCTAGAGGACAGAAGCCAGAAACACAGACCTCTCTGCAGAGACCAGAGAGGAACAGAGACAACACTCAGACATCCAGACAACTTCCTGAGGTTGTCGAGGGGCAAAATCCTTGAGAGAGAAGAAAGGTCAATATCAATTTTGTCCTTTCCAACGACTGAGTCTAAACCCTGAATGGATTATTTGCCCTAAAGTCTGTACTCCAAACCACAATGACTGAATTGAGCTGAACTGGACAGCTTTAGTTATTCCTACTATAGATTAGGCATTAAGCACAGTGGTGACACATGTGAGAAGATACAGTGTCGGTGTTTTACAAAAATACTGTAAGATAAACCCATCTTCTGCAATGCCTTATTAACATTTTGCAAGGACCTCTACTGAAAGCTCTCCCACCTTTTTTTCATATTTTACAATTAGTTATTTATACAGGTATTTCCCCCTTACTAAATCCTGGCAAGGCCTATGTTTTGTACATCTTTTTATAGCACCAACCCTGCGCATCGTAGGTGCTCAATAAATGTGGGTACTTGTTGAACTGAGTTGGGTTATTTTTCTAAATTAAAGCTTCAGTGTTCTTTTCCTGAGGACACATGTGTTCCCTATTCAACAATTTCAGAGCTAAATGGATATCACTCATCTTTAATTTTATCATGTATTTTCTAGTTGCAAAATCATTAAAGTATGTGTGCATGCACATACATATATAGTGATGATATAACATGACTCATAAATGGCTTGGTTGTCTAAATCGACCAGGTGCCTTCAGCGCACAGGCCCTGGCCATGGTCTTGTCTTCTGCAAAGGTGTATGGGCAGTAGTGACCTATCATTTGGGAGTCCATGCTTCTCCTAAAGTAGAGGCTCTCTTTTCATGCAGCCGACCACGTTCAGGTTGCTGCCAGCCACTGCATACTGAACTTCCATTGAGCTGTCAGAGTAGTTTTATCATGCATGGCTAGATCAGTTTCTTCCCCCTGCCATGTTAAAATTAACCCAGAACTCATCATCGCATAAAGTCGCTGAATTGTTCTTTCCAATAGACATTACCTCTTACTTAACAGTCTTGTTTTTACCTGCCTGACGTTGCAGCGTCTGGCGTACAGAGGTACAAGCTGCGTGAATACAGGACAGCCCGGGCACTGCACGCAGGCTGCTTGGCCCAGGATTCCATCTGACCCAAGGACCCGTAAGAACCTCCCAGAAAGAGAACCTGCTGACCAAGCACACCAAGGAGATGGGTGTGATGGCGGCGGACCCTTGAGGTTGCTGTGACACTGCAGAGAATGGCATCGAGCGCCACATCCTGTCCCCTGGTACCTTCCCGTTCTTGGTGACTTCTGCCTCACTGCCGATTCTGCACGCTGAGTCAGTGCCCTGGCTCCGTTTGCCGACACTGGCCATTCTTCTTTTAAACTGTTCTCCACGAGACTTGACTGCATCCTCATAAGCATTATCCTGCTCCACGGGACTTGTCTCCTCCTTGCTGACGGTGGTCTCAGGCTACAGTGGTGAGTACCATTCTGGTTTCCCTTTAACGAACTCTCTCCCTGGATACTAATGAGATGTCTGAAAGTGCTAACTCTGTTGTCTTAGCTTGCTAATTGCCTGCTCTAAAACACAAGCCAAGAGAAGATTTCATGACCCGTTGTGTCACCTCTGCCCTATGACCAATTCTAATGGCACCTTTAAGCATTCATGCAAGAAGGTTGTTTAAGTGTGCCTTACCAAATAGCCGGAGATATTGTCAAGTTTTGGTGGACTACTCTCAACACCTGTTAATGGACTTTTTTTTTTTTACCCTGGTTGGCTAAAATGTGAACTCTTAAGACTACTGAAAAATTTTGAGCCTTTGTAATCTAAAATATGAGGCCTTCATAAAAGCTTCCTGACTTAAACTATAATAACTTGAGTTTAAAATGCATAATAAAGATGATGTTTAAACAGAATTCTGAACATATTTATTGAAGTTTAGGACCACATTACCCAACTTTGCACAACATATTCTTATTTCAGATTCTATTACAAAAGATGACTACCATACATGGGTAGGTTAGTTTGCCTCCTTGGCTTCTAGAATTTAAGTACAGGCCAGCTGTGAGAAGAAAATTCACTGCTTACAAACAGGAAGATGCAGATGGTTTATAGCATACCTATAACCTAAATTATTAAAGTTAAAATATTTAAAACAGCACCTGAACTTTATAAAAACTCTATATTTATAGATGGATTCCAAATTGTTTAGCAATACAATCATAATGGCCTATATCATTTTGTAAGAAATTTTCTTTTAAAATTAAATCACTATTTGATGCTTCCCAAAGTTGATTTGTGGGTAGGGTTCTAGTCTGAGAAAAATCTGCTTTTATTTTTGAGTGATAGCAACATGAAAGAACCATACATTTACCTCCTTTGCTGTTTTTCTTTAAAATTGCTCAAAACCATCTAAATCCTGAAGAACATCAGGCAGTTCTTGTAGGTAGAGCTTGATGAGAAAAGCAAATTGGGAAAAGGTCTCCAAGATTCAATTAAGTGGTTTGAAGAGGCCAGACTACATACATGAAGTAAAAGATTGTATTAGCTGAAACAAAAGATTTTGGCCCAGTTTATTACAGCAAGTCAAAAAGTTTGCCGACAGTTATTTCCTAGATTCAAATGCAAAAACAATCAATCTAGATAACTGGTTAATTTGAACTTTAAAAACATTAAACAGAACATTTGATTGAAATGGTTGTTGGGTAAATTCTTTACAATGTCTTTCGAGGTTTGTCTGTGCACAATCGGTCAGGAATCTTGTGTAGAGAAAAACTGCAGGGCGAGCAGTGACTTATGGAGGTAATGCATGTTACCCTGAGCTCTAATTCTTCAGTTCCGGGAGTATGGGCCTGCAGATGTTCTTGGAAAATAGTGAAGAGAAAACGGAGAAATGTGCCATGGGTTTCACTTGATGCCAGTTATTTTCTTTTGCATAATTTGCTTCAATTTTGTCAAAGTCACATAACATAGACTTTAAAATAAGTGAAATGATAGGAAATAGTTCTGGCCTTAATTTTCAAAAAGGTATTTTTGTTATTGCCTTTGTTCATAACCCTTCATATAACAGAGTTTTTATTTCTTGGTTAGAATCATTTAGGGTCTCATGGTCATAATTCTGGACTTGAGTTCTCATTCAAAACACCGTATGTGTGTTTGAGATGTAGGTGATGGGACTGAACATGGACTTCAGGGTATAGGCTGGGGGACGTTTTGGTTTAGCTTTGGTTTTCCATCTTGTTCCCTTCTTTCCTTTAAAAATGAATTAGAGTGTACAGTTATATGAGCATCTCCAAAAATATTATGTATTTGTAGATAGTATATCTATCTTTATGCATCAATTGTATAGGTAGCATTATCAGTTTTACCAACATTTTGTTTAACTTGACAAATCACATTCAGCCTATAAGGAAGTGGTTATAAGCTGAAAGTACACAAAATCTGGAAAATACCAAAGTTAGAATTTTGTTGCCAATGTTTGCACAGATACAGTAGGCACACAGAGAATATGTACCTATCACAGACGATTTCTGTTTATTTTTCCTAAAATACTGATTCTGAAAGAGGTTAGGGTGAAGTGAGCAGGATGATAATGATGCATTCTTCTGATCAGAGATCAAACTGTTATTCCATTTGCAAAGCTACTGATTGAAGACAGCCAGTGTATCTTGATAGGCAGAGTAGTAGACTTGAGGTTGAATTTCCCTTGCGGTCCTCTGCTCCTTTCAGCATCATTCATCTTATAAACACTGAGAGCTTGCTGAATGCCAGATAAGTGCTGGACACTGGAAATACAAGGTTAAATAAGACCTCATTCCTACCTTCCAGAACTTATAGTGATGCTGCAGGAAGAAAGGGCACACTGGTAAATAAATGCAGGCAAATGGATATATCACACTGAATATGGTAGCCTAGATTGACTTGGTGAGCGTGCGCATGCACACACAATCAACATGATCTACCTCTAAGCTTTTTGCACACATTAATTGTGCTCTTCAGAATGCAAATCCAGTCACATCATTACTACCACTCACCCCTGATTAAAATCCTTGTATAGTTTTCTACTTCTTTGAGGATAAAAACGAAGCTCCTTAGTACAACTGCCTACAAGAGTGTGCATCACCCAGCTCTGGTGTCCTCCTTCACGCTCTGGGTTCTGGCCATGCAGGCTTATGATTTTCCTGAACAGCTTTATTGAGATATAATTTATATACCATAAAAATCACACTCACATGTTTTAAGTGTAGAATTAAAAAAATTCTAGTATGTCACCACGATCTGAGTTTAAAACGTTTCCGTCACCCTAAAAGGAAACCTCATATCCATTTATAGTCATTCCTCAGTCTACCCCTTCGCCCACCCAGCCCTGGGCAATCCCAAATCTACTATCTCTCTTTATAGATTTGCCTTTTCTGGACATTTCATATAATCATACAATATGCATTCTTTTGTGACTGGCTTCTTTCGCTGAGCATTATGTTTTTGAGGTTTATCTGTGTTATAAGCATATATCAGGAATTTGTCTCTTTTTATTTAGAATAGTATTCTGTTGTATGGATTGACCACACTTTGTTTATCCATTCCTCAGTTGATGGACATTTGGTTGTTTCTATTTTGGGGGGTATGATGAATAATGCTACTATGAACATTCACATACAAGTCTTTGTGTGGACATATATTTCACTGTTTCTGGGTCGATACCTAGGAATGTCATATGCTGGATCGTATGGTAAGTCTATGTTTAACCTTTTATGAAAAACTATTTTCCAAAGTAGTTCCACAATTTCCACAATTTCATATACTCCTACCAGCAATATATAAGGGTTCCAAGTTTCCACATCCTTGTCGATGCTTGTTCATGTCTGCTTATTATAGCCAGCCTTATGGGTATAAAGTGGTATCTCATTGTGGTTTTGACTTGCATTTCTCTAATAACTAATGAAGTTGGACATCTTTTATATGTTTATTGAACATTTGTATCTCTTCTTTGTAGACATATTTATTCAAATCATTTACCCACTTTAATTGGATTGTCTTTTCATTCTTGAGTTTTAAGACTTCTTTATATATTCTGGATGCAAGTCATATAACAGATATATGATTTGTAAATATTTCCTCCTATTTGATGGGGTCTCTTTTCACTTTCTTGATGATGTCTTTTGAAGTACAAAAGGATTTAATTTTTATTAAACCCAGCTTATCTATTTTTTATTTTACTTGTGCTCTTTTGATGTTGTGTCTAAGAAATTAGTGCCCAGCTCAACACTGTTTTATTTTTTAGTCTCTGCTCCTGGCTTGTAAACCTCCCCCACCCCACGCCAGCCTTTGTACATGCTACTCCCTCAGCATAGAACACTCTTTTGTTCAGAGAAACCTTCCCTGACCTCTCCCTCATATAGCCCTGACACAGGTACAGCTTTTCCTTTGTTTGCATAATTATTTTATGAATACTTGTCCCTCCCACTACACTTTAAGCTTCTCAAAAATTCAACTGACCTATTTTTGCTTACTATTATATCCCCACACCTAAAAACTCCTCTTGGCATGTAGCAAGTACTCCATATTTGTTGAATAAATGAATAAATAATAAAGGAATGAAGTCTTAGACATCACTGAGAAGGTGTTATTTAAACTGGATGCTGAAGGATGAGGTAGAGGCTTAACAGGCAAAAAAGGCAGGAGAGAATTGCAGGCTGAAAGGGTAGGCACATACAGAGGAGTTAGGATGTGGTAAAGAACAGTGAAGGAGCCTGGAACAATGAGAAGTTCAGTAAGACAAAGCATGGTGTACGTGTGTGTGCATGTGTGGAGGTCTATGCCACTGAGCAGGGAATGGCAGAAGATCACAGATGCGGTGAGCTGTTCCAATGTATGTAGGACAGTGACTGGCAGCAGTCAGAGAAGCAGGGGGGCTGGGGCAGGAGGAGAGATCTATAGAGAGATCATGCAGTATTCTAGTACTGCTTTCTCTCTCTCATCCTGGCATCTTGGGGTACACTAATGGAATGTGTTGCACCTCCTAGGAGTTATGCTTTGTAAAAGCAGGGTCAAAAAGAAGAATCCAAAAAGAGTCATCCCTATTGATGGAATGTCAAACACCATAGTCCCTGTTTAGGGGAGACAGTTTGGTTAGCAAGCCCTCCATATCATTTGGATTACAACCTGTAGGGAACAGGGGCAACCCTAGATAGGAACAAGACTACCTGTGTTATTCTAGATTCACTATTCAGCATTCAACTCAGCAAACCATGCAATTCACACAAATGGTGAACTCAGGCACATTTTAACATGGGAACAAGATTCTTCCAGCCCATCTAATAAGGAACCACAATAATACTAAGAAAGTTGGGTTGTGGTAGCTAAACTGCACAAACTAAATTAATCTTCCAAAAGAGAATGTCTAGGGGTACCTGGGTGCCTCAGTTGGATAAGCAGCCGACTCTTGATTTCCGCTCGGGTCATGATCTCAAGGTCATGGGATTGAGCCTTTGGCCAGGCTCCAAGCTCAGAGCAGAGTCTGCTTGGGATTCTCTCTCTCTCCCTCTGCTCCTCTCCCCCCCCCCCACTCGTGCTCTCTCTCTCTAAAATAAATAAATAAAATCTTTAAAAAATAGAGCGATTGTCAAATGGCAGTGTGTAGAATAATTTGGGATATCACGTATTTCCACTCTCCTTTTTTTTTCTTTTTGATCACATTTAAGAAAAAGTTGTGAAGTTTATAGTTTCAGTAAAAAGAAAAAGATTGTTTGCAAAATTTTCAATCCTTTCTGTTTATACTCTGGCAAAAATCTTTTAGGTTTGCCTTCTTAAATTGGATCTTCTTGGCTCATTGCAATGATTTATTTATGTTTTTGTTGTTTCTATTGGCATTGCAAGGATTGGATTTTTAAGGTGCTTAACATAAAATAAACTCACACACTGATAAGTTTGGAACCCAGCAAAATTTGAAAACCACATGTTCGCAATGAAACAGGGAGAACTCTGAAATTCAAAAATCCAAGCTAAACTTAGGATGAAACCAGAAATGTTGCAGAAATGTCTCTGTGTTCAACAGTTTGAGTCTGTGTGCGTTGGTTTGCCTTCTTTCATTTATGTGATAGAAAATACCAAAAGCTACAAAATGAGGTCATATGGAGAAATGAAACCTCCTGAAATTAAAGGTTCCCATCTAGCCTCTAAATATCCTGATTATTGCTCCTGTTGCCTATCTTATTCCACACTCTATGAAGATATTTTCCCCTAAAAAAATAAATGCCAAACTCTACTCTTTCTCAGATTTGTCAGCTAATTTGGGTGGTGTGGAATAGAAACTTTGCTAATAATATCTACGTAACGAAGTTTATTTCTGTGTTTTCTTTTGATTTGTATTGATCTTGAGCTGAGTTATTTGTTCAATTTTTGTTTAAGATAAATATTTCTGCCGATCTTTGCAGGTTTGCATTAAAAAATAAATAATGCTCTCTAGACATTTTTCCAGGCCCGACAGTTCATAAATTGTAGGCTGGCATTTTAGCCTTAATATATGGTAAAAATAAGTCTGTGTTGATATCTTGGTCATGATTCAAAACTACTGTCTTTTATTTTTAACACTGTTGAAAAATGAGTCCCATTATTTTCCATCACTCCAGTTTATCTCATAAGCGTGCAACTTAAAAAGCAAGACATGCATTTTCCATTTTGGCCACTTGAGGGAATCAGACTTTAGAAATGGCAGATAATTGAGATCGTTATTTCAAAAGGGAGGAGAATAAATATTTATTTGTTGACAAAATGGTTCTCATGTCACTTAGACATCAAGAAGATCACAGAACCCAAGTTCTGAGATAAATTGCTCTTTATATACTTTATATCCAGGTGGAAAAGAGGAATTACTGATGAATGGGAGTCCAGGGAGGTACTAAGTGAGGGCCCCACATACAATTTATGATCAGCACTCTTGGACTTCAGAATGATTAATACTGTCAATTCTCAATGGACTAAGAGCTGTTTTAGCCCAGGAGAGGACTGTATATTACTGTTTATAGAAGCAGATAACATCAAAGTAACCCATGGCTTGTGTTAAGCAAATACAAAATTCTGGGTCAACGCAAATTAATCCTAAAGGAGTAAAGGAAAGTTCTTAATGACTGTGAGATCTATACATTATCACTTTTCATTCAAGTGGTGGAAAATGGCTAGAACTATTGATGAGATTTGCAACTGGCCTCCTTTACTGCATTGTGCTAACAGCTGCATGATAACATATTATCTGATAAAGAGCCTTATTATCTATACATCTGTAGTTTGTTAATGAAGTGTAGAAGTCTATGCAATTTTAAAATTACATTCAGGAGCTTCTGAACCATTTTAATATTATGTTTCACAACAAAAATGCGGCAAATCACATTATACTTTATATATTCTTACACTTTAAGTGGCTGTGTGGATGGATGAATTAAAGACTGTTCTCTTATCTACATTATACAAAACAGATGTTATTTCAAGGACGTATCACAAAGAGATTTTTTTTTTCCCCAATGATGTTACTCAGTGAATAATGATATATTCCTTTGGTTTTAGGAAGATGGGAAATTTGTAAACAAAACAAAAATATATGTGGACATTAATATTTAAATGCGGTATGTACACATTTTAAAAAACATTTTGGGGATTTTGAGTACAATTCAAAGACACTGTGGATAAAGTAAGTTCCTCGGCAAATATTTTTATATTTCTCTTCCTATATAATTGCTTTTTGCTTTAACGCATCTTTATCCCAAAGTTTTTAATTATTTCATTGCCCCATTTGGATTATGTCACATATCCATCTTATTATTTCCAAATGAATTATGGAATGCCAACCCTTTTCAGATAAGCATAGTAATAAATTAAAATTTATTAAAATCAGCCTCATGTCCTCTGCCTGCCATAAAGTACACAAAGTAGAATTTCCCTTTTTTCTCCTACTGCTTCAAGTCATACCAATTTCAAAAAGGTAGGAATCTAATTGACTTGAGTTTCACATCCTTTTTCTTCTTGTTTGGATGTTGCTAGAAGTTGTGATAGAAATTGGCAGACTAAATAATTTGCTAATTATTTAATCCAGTCTCTGATAGAGTAAATTGATTTCCTTTAGAAAACACTCATAGGAAAAATAAACTAGTCAATGAAATTACCCTGTAGTAAAGTTTTTCAATTATTCTAATATTTAAAGATTATCTCACTTAAATCAGTGGCTTGAACTCAGATTCCTAAGATTAGTATTTGACCATAGGTTCTGTTATAAAATTTAGAGCAAGAAGATTATCTTAGTCTAAATGATACCTAGAGAAATTATATTATCCCAGTGAGTGTGCATATGGCATTTTTATTATTCAGTGTTTACTGAATTGTGTGTATTTCCCACAAGTCGTGTAAAATTAGGACTCACGTTGTTCTGCCTCATCATGAAATAGTCCAGGCGTAACCACCCTGAATTAGAGCATTCAAACTATAGTCTTTAAAGTGCTGACTGCTCACACTTAAAATGGCTGCATGCCGTTACAGAATCATGAATATATGCTATTTCTGATGTGATTTTCTTGAAACCTTAAGGCATAATGTTAGAGATGTTATCACATTAATTTGTTTACATTCTTTCTCTTGTAGGCCACATTTTTAGCCTCATGATCCAAACATTTCTAGACGCTTCTAATGATTGGCAAGCAACTAATCAGCTTGAACAACCAAATCAACCCGTCCAGTGACGTCTTTTTGACAAAGTGTTATTGTTACATCAATAGGCTCTTTGTATACCATTTTTATTTGTCAAAGCAAGTCACTGGGACTTTTGAAATGGCAGGAGCCAATCAGAGAAGACAGAACCCCATTTAACAGATGAGAACCCTGAGTCCCAAAGGTCCAAAGTTGAGCCTAAGTCACAGAGTCCAAGGTCAAACAGCGTTATTGTGCTTCAGGAACAGGTATTTTGACACCTAGTCAGGGGTTCTTTTTCTAAGCCAGTTGCCCAAATGATTTGCACAGCTTTAGTGAAGATATTTTCAAAAGCCCTCCTTGAATAACAGATTATTTCAACATATCTATAAATATCATTCATATTAGGTAATAAACAACCAGGGGGATTCTGATCTGGCTATGGTCCTTGTTGATAAAAACGCATGATAAAGATGCTGCCCCAGAAATAGTAACCAGGGTATTCGAATATGAGGATGACTTTTTGTTTTGTTTTGTTTTGTTTTACTGCTATTTTATATTCAGGGAAGAAAGGGATTCCTCCAAGATCTACCAATTTTTTGTAAATAAAACTTTGTAAACTGTATTTATATACGTATTTACCTAGTGTGTAAGTTTCTAAACCAGTATCTTTAAGTAATAGCAGTTTACCTTTCAGTTGTGACATGGTAAAGAATTCGTTCAACTTTTCTCAAGCGCCTCTTCCATTATTCTGCTCCCCCACCATGCACACACACTGAATACCTTATATTTCTCTACCACTTATAAGGGGTAATAAAAACAGTGCTCCTTGACTACAATATCATAGGATGCCGCATGCTGTTTATTAAGATGGAGTTTATTCCGCCTCTGTTGGAATTTGCAACTATCCCTTTTCTTGGGTTCTTATCAGTCATTTTAACAGTACTCGCCACTTGGGCTACCCTATCCATTGAGAGTTCATAGTGACTGTAAATCTGTTAAGCCACAATTTGCACATAATAAAATGAAACAGCAAGTAGTTAAATGAAAGGCTCAATTCTGAGCTGCCGAACATTTTCCAGGAAAAGTCATTGACGCTGCTTCTGAGGCTGCTCTCTGCCTTTGAGAAATTCAATCATGCTGATTGAGGAAACCTGGAGAGAGTTGGCTGTTCCTTCCTCCTGTTCATAATTGCCCTGTAGACCATTTAATCAGCTGTAGATGAAACAAAGCTGGTGCTGTGGAGGGCCGGAAGCAAAAGCAGGCGCTTATCAATCGCTTCCACCCCGCAGAGCCAGCACCCATCTCTGAGCCGACCTGCCGTCGGTGGGGAGGAGGGGGGCGGGGGGGGGCGCTGCGGGCAGACGGGATCTTCCGGTTGTCAGGACGGTGGCCTTCCTGAATGCTTTTATTTTATTACAGTAAAGTGCACACCAGCCAAGTGTTTAAGAGCTGAGTTCAGAGCAGAGAATGAAGTCTTTCTACTTGCTGGAGAATGCAGATGGGCATAGATAGACTAGCAAGACAAGAACTTGCTGCGTACCCGACTTGACAAGGAGAAATTAAAGAAATCCTGGCACTGACTAAGCAAAACAAAATGATTGACCACGAATGGCCATCTGCAAATAAATTTCAATATAAGCATGACACGTATCTAGACTATAGATATTATCTGTAACATAAACAAACAACCAGGTGCTACGCGTGCATATTTTGGCACATCACCCTGAAAGCTTAATTTTTGTGTTAGCAGCCCGTTTCATTGCCCCGTGTTGGTGGGTGACCCTGGCCCCTAGCGCACAAAAGGTCTGGTCAGAAACCACATGCCCAGTTTTATTAAGTAAGAAAAGAAGATAGGCTGGCAAGTGGAGACACTGAGAACCAGAAAACCTGATACATCGTACTAATTGACTTGGAATATTAGCTCTGTGTAGAGCTGCAAAATGCCTCTCCTCCTGAATATAGACAATGCGGCCAACAGCTTAAGCCCCATAGGTAACTCTGTGAAGCTGTCATAAACTGCGATACCTAATTTTAAGAATGAAGTTGGGTTGGGGCGCCTGGGTGGCTCAGTCGTTAAGCGTCTGCCTTCGGCTCAGGTCATGATCCCAGGGTGCTGGGATCGAGCCCCACATCAAGCCCCGCATCGGGCTCCCTGCTCAGCGGGAAGCCTGCTTCTCCCTCTCCCACCCCCCCTGCTTGTGTTCCCTCTCTAGCTGTGTCTCTCTCTGTCAAATAAATAAATAAAATCTTAAAAAAAAAAAAAAAAAGAATGAAGTGGGGTGAACATTGTGTTTACCAAAGAATTCCGTAAAGAATAGTTACATTGTTAGGAGCTGTCCGTTTGATTGTTACAAGACAATCTTTTGTGTTTCTCGTTTTTAAGCTTTTCTTGTCAGTAGGAAATTTGTAGGGAATTTTAATTCAAAAAACACTCATCTCTGGCTAATGTGTGCCAATTAAGTTCTATTCATCGAATCAACAGTTTTCTGTTACCTGTTCCTTCAGGTAGAACAGAGTCTGATAGCCCTGCTCTTTCCCAGGCTTCTGTGCAAGGACCTTTGCTGCCTGCAAACAGTAGGGACACCTGTTTTCTGAGCAGGGAAGGCCAGCATCTGAAATCTTAGGAATGGGGCTGCTATTGAAAAAGGGGTGCTTGATAAGGCAGCCACTGTGATAGGCAGCGGAAATTTGATAATGAAAGGAGATGCTTAATAGATTAATCTGGTGTGATTTGCCAAAACACAGGGTTTTCTGGAAGATTATCCACACTCGCAATAGGAAGCCCTTTGTTTTGTGAAAGTCTCCACTTATCATTGTATTCTTTATCTCAATAAGAAACATAATGGTTTACTTGTTTACATGCATGGTGGATATATTCAGAGCTGGGCTGTGGGGCTGTGAACTCCCTTTCATTTGAAATGTTTCCAGCATGCAGGTTATTAGCTGAGGGGAACAAGCAGTTGGACACATATAAAATTTAAATCTGCCTTGCTTAGATTGGCAGAAAGGACTGTTATTTCATCCACTGGGAAAAGGTTTTATTTCCTGCTCAAATACTTTAGGAGGAAAATCACAAGCTCATTTGTAGCCATCATATATGAATGTGTATATGTTTTTAGAGCTTAAGTGGTCTGTCTACAGAAATGGTCTTCTTGCTGTCAACTGGTTATTTTCCACTAATTTTAATTATTTCATTAGTCTTGCTCCTTCTATTTTGTTCAACTTACCATAAAGTGTGACTTCTGCCTTTACATTATTTACATTGACCGTGTGGCTCAAATCGAGCCCTTGATGCATCTTGAACAATAGTGCTTTGGTTTCTGGAATCAATTTTTAAATATCTCACATATCCGGCAGGACAGGACTTCCAAAGCACAGTGCTCCTACTCTGAAAATAAACAAAAAATATCCCCACAGTTGAACACAACATGATTAAAGCTCTCGCAGCTTTTTTTTTTTTTAAGTAATCCTCTCTATTGACACAATTCTTTTTTTTTTTTTTTTTTTGCTCTCATACAAAATAAAGCTTGCCAGAGGAAATAAATATCTGTACGTTTTAGCATGGATACAGAGTTTTATATGCCATGCTCCCCGTGTCTCCCTGCTGGGGTTCAAATGATTGCGTCTCTGACCTTTAGTAAGAACAGCTAACATGTATTGGCTGGTTATAATATGCCGAGCCATCATTGTACAGGGAACTTTTTAGGTGCTGTTTTTTTTTTTTGACTTAATCCTCACAACAATGTGACCCTCACAACAATTACTCTCCCCTTTACAGGTGAAAAACAAATGTGAGAAGATTAGTCATTGCTTAGGGTTGCCATCTAGCAGGGACAAAATGGGGGCTTGAACCTAGGTGCTTGCCCATCTGGAGAGAGTGTTTCATTGCTTCTTGGGTCACTTGACTTCCCTTGTTATTCAATATTTAAGGAAACTGAGAGTGAGGTAGGGGATGGTTATTTTTATAGAAGTGTGTGAAGAAGAAATGATTCCCAACAGGAATGTTCGGGAGACACGTAGAACACACTACCCGCTGCTTTTCTCCGCTGCTTTCTCGGCTGCTGTGTGTGGGAGACTTTAGGCCACTGAGTGACTGTTGCCAGGAAGGCTCAGCACATCGCATGTGCAAGAAGGAGAGACAGGAGGACATAGACATGTATAAAGGAAAAATGGGGGTGAGAATCTGATCAACCTATCAAAAGACCATGGATCTCCAAAGAATTGTCTGTCTAGACCAACGGCTGGCTACAAACAAAGTTGCTGGCTCATGCAGCTGAAAATGGATCCAGTGCTGGGAAAAATTACCCCCAGGTAACACATGGTACCATGTGAAGCATGGCACAGTGCCGTCCTGAAACACGTTCAGAAGTTGAAAGCACTGGCAATCTAGTCTTCGCGTTTATAGTTTTTGTTTCATATTTTACAGTTGGTTGAGGCACATATGGCTTTGCTGTCTTTCTTTTCTAGTCCTCTAGTTAACCTAAATTGGGGCATTCTTGTCGAAAAATAACTTTTCACTGTGGGATAAAGCTATATCACATATGTTGAAATTGCAGTCAAGTGGTCAAACTTGAGCCTGTGATTTCATTTTTCAAATGCTTTCGAAGATATTCCCTGATTAACATATTTGCGTCAGAATAGTGTCATTATATATTCTCATTTATTCAGCTTTTGATTTCATTTTATATATATGTAAAAGTCCTTCTATTTTGAGTCATGTCGGTGAATCTAAGAACAGTAACTGTCCGTCATTCCGGTATCTCGTGTAGTACATAGTTTCAGTTTATTTATGTAAGGAATACGCCTCCTCTCAGTTGTGTTTCTGAATGGAAACGTATGGCTGCATGACCAGACCTGAAAACCGTGGTATTTCCTTTTCATAGATGTTAAAACACCATGAATAAGCAGGATTCCTCACCATCAAGCACCTTCATGGTTAATTAAATCTCTGCACAGAGACACATAGAAGACTCGTGTCTCTGTGGTGCGGTAATGGAGTCCAGGGATAAACACAGGAACAAAATTGCTTGTTGGGCTTGGAATGTTTTCACTAGAAGCTGACTCCTTCAAATAACTTATTTTTTGTTGACTCTAATTATTTACGTTGACTGGAATGATTTTATTTTCAGGAATAGCAATAGTCATTTGTCCTCCAAAATAGCAATGAGGAGTCCCATATGAAAAAAAATTAACATGAACAGCCACATTAAATTCGGGCTGCATATTTATAGAAAGCTTTGAATCACATTAAAGTCTCCATTTTATAAACTTTTCTACTCAGTCTTAGTATTAAGTACAAGCTTCATGAGGTAGGATTATTTATGTACCTTGAGGATTAGGATCATTCTGCCTAGTGCAATGTCTTATTTCTTTTCTTTATTATTATTGTTATTTTAATTATTTCTTAAATTTTGTCCCTTTTTGGATAAATATGCTTTTTTCCCCCTTCTGTATAACATACTATCAGTTTTCCACACAAGGATCACCTCCTACCACACAAACATTCTCTACAGCTTTCCCTGGGAAAATACACATCTACATACTAAATATTTCTCAAATCTCTCCCCTTGAATGTATCTCTTCCACCCTCAGTCTTGTTCATTCCACCACAGTTTTCACTGGGGCCCCTGTAGCCCCCTACCTAGTTTACTGCATCTACTCTGGCCTCCTCCAATCCATTTTCCACCTTGCAATCAGAGGAGGTGTTCTAAAAGTACAAATCTGATCACCATTTTGTTTAAAACCCTTGAAGACTTCCCATTGCTCCCAGGTTCAAGCCAAATCCCTGTAACGTGGTAGAACCCCTCTTGGCCCCTTCTCATGCTACCCTCTTGCTCCTTCCCTGCACTCCAGGGACACTGGCCTTCTTTCAGCACCTTGAGATCACTGTCTTTGTCCTCCTGCACAGATTCTGCACCAGCTCTTCTATCAGCCTGGAACGTTCTTCCTTCTTCCTGTAACCTTCCTCGGGGAAGCTTCCCTTCACCTCCCTGATTCAGTCACATCTTTGTAGGATCTCTCTGAACCCTGGAAAACTTCTTCTGTAACATCTATTGCAATAGTACCTTTATACTAACTTATGTGTCTCTCTCTTTCTACTCAAGGTAAACCCCAAGACACTCTCACAAGGGTATGTCCTTCCTGTTGTCCTCATATAGCAGGCACTCAATAAAGATATTGGACGATGAATTAACAGATTGAAAAATGAAATGCAAATTTTGCTAGAATATTTGAGATAAGTCACAAATTAAACTAAAGAACCTAAGCTGACAACTCTTTTCAGTACCAAGAATGAGACCAGTCTTGTCTCACAGGTAGTGCTATCTGAGGCATAAGCAACAGATGGTGAAGCCAAGTAGAGTAAATCTCCCTCTTGCACAGCAGCCTAGAGCTTGGGATCCCCACCAATAATATCTGGGTGAGGCAGGTTTGTCAGCCCTTCTCAGGGATGCATCTTACTGCTCCCAGCCCATAGGTCCCCGGAGCACATACACTACACTTTCTAAATATGTAAACACCAACACTGTGTTAACAGGTGAGCAACCATAGGAAAGGCTTTATGAAATCGTCTTAAATCTGCTGTCTTATTTATTCAACAAATTGGTTCTGGGCACCTCTGTGTGCCTTGTGATGAAGTTGATGCCCAGGAAAAATGAAATTTGGGAGACAAAGATCATTTTATTGACAGTTTCAGTGAAGGCAAGGACAAAAGTCCTTGTGCCATGTGCTGCAGCACCACTGAGAAGGCTAGCAGCTAGGGTGGCAAGATCTCGATATCACCAGGGATATAAGCTTCTTTACCCAGTGCTGCCGAGAGACATGATAAAGCCAAGTCCAAGTCCAGTCAAGAAGTCTAATCCCCAGCCATTGCAACTGATGACCTAATGTAGTGACAACTCATCAAGACTTGGGGTAGACTTCTCTTCAACAATCCCAAGATGTTCCAGGCCCTGTGCTCTGGCCAGAGTTCCTGCCCTCAAGATCCTTGTTATCAACCAAGGAGATCTGAAACACAGAAAGATGAAAGACATTTATTGTACCAAGGGCGGAGAATGGAAAGAATTCTTCACGGAGGAAATGACACTAGAGCTAAACCTTGGAGGGAAAGCAGAGTTTACCAGGTAAAGTCAGGCAGAGGAAAGAGCTTAACCCAAAGCAGAAAGGTGTGAGACTGTAAGGCAAATCCAGAGAGCTGAAGCTAATTCATTGTGGCTGGAGTTTAGTGAGGAGAAAGGGCCAATAAAGGAGTTAGAAGGATGCTGCTAATTATCCATAGTGGATCATGGATAGGAAGAGTAGTAGTTGTCCTCCTTACATTGTGTCCATGACTTGTTGTCTTCTCTCTTCAAATAACCTGCCCTCCTGTGACCTTTCTTGCAACTTGCAGGGTTGCAACATCTGTCCTTCTGTCACACTGTGATTGAACATTATGTGACAAAGGAAATGGACAATCTTGAGCTCATACTATTAGTATATTAGTTTTGTATTGTTGCATGATGAATTACCAAAACTTAGCTGTTTAAACAACAAAAATGTATTATCTCACAAATTCTCTAGGTCAGAGGTCCAGACATGGTATAGCTGGATTCTCTGCTCAGGGTCTCACTGGGATGCAGTCAGTGTCAGCCAATGCTGCTGTTCTCATTTGAGCCTCTAGGTTCTCTTCCAAGTTCACGATTATTGGTAGAACTCATCACGTTGAATTGGCCAGACTGACATCCCCATTTCTTTACTCACTCTCAGGGAGGGGATACTCTCTAGAAGCAACACATAGCCCTTGCCTCCTAGCCCCTCTATCTTCAAGTCAGCAGGCATGCTTCAGATCCTTCTCATGCTTTGGGTCTCTGACTTCTTTTTCACCAACTGGAAAACACCCCCTCCTTTTAAAGGACTCACGTGATTTGGTTAGGCACATCCAGATAATCTCCCTATTTTATTAGCATATAACGTCACCTAAATAAGGGAGTATAATCCATCCTATTCATAGGGATTGTGCAGGGTGTGTATAGCAGGGCAGGCAATCTTGGGAATGTTAGAATCTTCTAATTCTGCCTACCACAGTGAGCCACTACAATGGCTGTGATTCAGCTTTGTGTAAACAGAGAATGCAATGACAATAAAAAGGCCCCTTGAAACTACTGCCCACCCCTAAACTTTACCCCACTGGCCTACCATCCCTAACACTGGAGTTCTTCCACAGATGTTATTACTCTTCTAGGTTAACCAACAAACCAAGGGACTACTCTGTGTAGAAGTTACATATTGACCAAGAGGAAAAGGAAGACAATAGCTGGAGCATCCTTCTCTAGTTCTTTCATATGGGCATATTCCTGTGCATTGATCTAATGGAGTCACTGGTTACTGGCTGAGAGTCACCGGTTGCTGGCTGGGATACTCTAGTAGCATGTTGCTTTTCACTGTCATGCATCCATTACCCTTCTTCCGGCAAGAACATTCTTAGTTTCCTTTGGGGAACCACCCCTGCCCCTACTCTAAATCTGTGAGAATTGGGTGGAAATAATCTCCTGCCGAGTAATCAGGGGCGTGTTAGACTGAGACCTGCCGATGAGGATACAACTCTCTGGCCACAGTGATTTCCTCAGGAATGTGCATCTAACCCAGGCTGAGCCAACGAGTACCAACTAGTTCCAAATTTTCACTAGAACTCTCTGGAAAAAGAAACTCTCTTTTATTGGTGATAGACTGCCTCAAGTGGGGTTTCTTAACTTCCAATACGATTGACATTTTGGGCCCAATAATATTTTGTTGAGGGAGGGGGCTGTGCATTGAGGGCATTTTGCAGCATCCCTAGCTTCTACCTACTAGATGCCAGTAGCGCTCCCCACCCCCCTCCCCAGCTACAACCATCAAAAATGTCTCCACAAATTGTCAGATGTCCCTTGGAGGGCATAGTCACCAGCTACGGAGAACTTCTGGCTTAGAGCTACTTGCATACATCTTGCCACCAGGAGAAGAGACACTGCTTGAGAGTCAAACCAATATCGAGAACAGAGCTGGGACATGTTGGGGAACAAATTCTGATGACATCAGTTGAACACTCTTGAATATTTTCTTACGAGATATATACCCTAGACTTTTTAGTTGTATGCGACAATAAACTCCTTTCTCTGCTTAAGCCTATTTGATTTAGGTTTCTTTTACTAAATCAGGCACCTTGGATGAATATGGCCTGGGAAAAAAGATTCCAAAGCATCAATTTCAATCAATTCTAGTAATGTGAGCCTAGGTCAAATGCATAGGAAAATGAACTTCTTAAAGGAAAAGTGTATGGAACTAAATGATAAACTTCATCAAATTCATAATGTTGTCTTTTCCTTGCCTAGAATGTTTCATTTCAGATTTGTTTTCATAGTCAAATAAGTAGTAATTGCCTGACTGATAGCTGTCATAAGCCTCTGAAAGGAGAAGTTCCCCCAAAGAGATACTACAAAATATATTCAGTAGGACTTTTCAGGTGCAACTTAGAAGGCAAAACCCCAATTAACTGAAAGAAATGTATTTAATCTCTCTCTCTCTCTCTCTCACACACACACACACACACACAAAGGCCAGGGAGACCAAGAGATGGAGCTGGCCCAAGAGTAACTGAAACCATTCTCCTCACTTTCCCCCAATCTCTGCTACTCCCTGAACATCGGTTTATATCTCCCTTGATACAAAATATCTTCCTAAAATGACACAAAATATAGGCACCACTGGCTTCCCAGTATTCTGTCCCCAGCGATAGAAGAGGTACCTCTCTGCATTTCTGTATACCTCAAGTTCAATCATTTTAGCCCAATAAACAGACTTTGATCTGGTATCTTTCCTTGGATCAATCAACGGTGGCCAGTGGATAGGCTACCTCAATGGGTCCTGTGCCTACTCTCCCTAACCAATGCTTTGGGGTCATATAAGGACAAGGACATGGCCAAACCCTGTAGTAACCATGTGGACTGGGGCAGGGGGCATTCCTGGAAAACGTGGGAAGGAGCCTTGAGCTGTCATTCTGGAAGGAGAGCACTCAAAGGAAACTTCTTTGAAACTTTTTCCTTGAAGTCCAAGCAATTAATATTAGGTTTTGCTATACTTATGTTGTTTCTTCAAGGTTATTTTAGTTCAGTCCATTAGCAACTTGGATAGGGCATAATGATCCTAAGATGCATAGCCCCGTGAAACAAAATGAAAAAGAAAAGAAAAAGGCTTCCCCAAGCACATAGCAGAGCCGCATTAATGGTGGCCTTGTTCAATAAAGCTTATAGATATAACTGATAGGACCCAGCCCAGACATTGAAAGTAGTTTCTGTAGCAGGTACAGATATCAGAGCCTCACAGCCTTTTTGGACAGATCCATTGTTTGTAGACCTTTAGCGGGATCTGGATCTTGGTGCCCTGTTGATGCCAGAGTCTGTCTACTCAGTTCCCAAAGGACTTGGTGGATTGTTGGATGCAGTACAAATTCCCCATGTATTAATGCAGTTGAGAAACGTTTATATGTTCCTTTTTTTATTTTAATTTTTGTAAACCCAATTACACAATGGCCGGGGCAAGAGTGCAGGAGGAGAGGGAAGGCAGGAGGAGAGGCAAGGGAGCTGCTGCCCTAACAGAACGCTCCGGTTTTCCACAGGAAAGAACAAATCGTCCTGGTAAACCCACACGCTGATTCACATCTTCTTGACCCAACAAAGATAACCAGAGGGAAAATTTTTATTTGATGAGTTCTGAGCCCTGATCCTGAAGACTCATTAGGAACTTGAAGAAAGAAAGGAAAAAAAAAAAAAAAACCCTCAGCTATTCCACTTATTCTTACTACTTGCACATAGGTCAACAAGGGTGGTTAGAAAACTTGTAAACTACAAAGCAGCAATTACTAAATATTTTCTCTGCAAGAACAAATGAGCTTGACGAGGATTCTAGCCCAAACCAGAGCCAAAGAAATTTTGACACTCCAGGCCAGCACTCAGAGCCAAATGGAGGAAGATGTGTTATTCTTTCCTTCCTACTTGTGGAGAGAAATGGTATGTAGATAAGGACAGCATACAATATTTCTCCACCTCAGCTTCCAGGTCTGGCTTTACTTCTCTGCAAAATGTATCTGAGGTGAGTTAAAGTTCTGGAAAAGGCACAAATCGAATCGGTTTTTAGCCGGGTTTTTAAAGTCTTAGACCTATGCATCCAAACACTGCTTTTCAAACATTTTTTCCCCAGCAGTTCCACGTGTAGCCTCATTTCGAACCCCAAAATATAAACCAGAAAATGTGGAGCTGCTGTAGCTGAAATGGAGGGGGGAGGCCCAGAGTTCTGCATGCTTGGCCTCACCTCTTCCTTCTGGATTCCACAGAAAACCACTGACCTGAATCACTCTTGAGTACCTGGACAAAAGTCACACCATGGTCACTCCTAGACACTTGAAAGATCTGGGGCAGATTCTCCAGATGGTGCCTCAGTCAAGCCTGCCCTCGTGTCTGTGGGGGTCATGACACCTTCATGAAGATGTGAGTCAAAGCTGGAAGCCAAAAATGGAGAACTTGAAAATGGGGACTGGACCACCTGCCAAAGCGAGCAGGCCAATTTCCCACATCATGAAATGAGGCTACATTTGCAAAGAAGTAATTGGCAGTCCCTCTCACTCCTAGAAAAGCACAAAAAGACCACGCTCCCACACTGATCACCAGCCCTGCCCTTAGTCACTATCTGGGAAAATCCAGTCTTTGTCCCAAAGACTGAAGATAAAAGGTAGAGGGATTGTGAGCCCCCTTGTCAATGTGGCCCTGGTTACTCAGCTTTCAGATGAGGACTTCCCTGGGGTCCTAGCTGTCAGGCAGCAGTGAAGTCAGACTGAGATGATGGGACCACAAACAAATGGGATTTGTAGGATTTGTGAATCATCTTGCTACCTGATGGCTTGCTACCAATGGGCTGTAAGAACTGAAATTTGATCAGTATAAAATCTTGCAAGAATAATTTACTGCTTTTTTCAGAATACAGATTCACTAGGCTAAAAATGCAAAATTTTAAATCCCAATCCAATTGCATTTTAAGTTTTATTATATTTAAATGTAAATTAGTGTTTAATCTGCAAACCACTTTCATTTTCCCCCTACAGTATCCTTGGGAGGTAGACAGCTGATAGCTGCCATGGATTTGCTCATATTTAACATACCAAAGACAGAATTCCTTGTTTCTTCCACCCAAGTACTTCCCTCCTTTACTCACCCAGCAGTCTCCAGTTACTTATGCTAAATCTTAAGAATCATCCTTAATTCTGTCCTTTCCTTCATACCTGCATTGAGTGGATTAACAAATCTTGTCAGTACTATTTCCAGTATATATTCTTAATCTGACCACTTCTTGTCATCCCAAAACCCTAGTCGGAGGTATCATCTTCTTTTGTTTTGTTTCACTTGGTTTTGTTTTGCTGCCTACTCTCCATTAGCCATCGGAGTGATCTTCTCAAAGCCTAAATCAGATAGCATCATTACCCTGCATAAAACCCCACAGTGGCCCATTATACAAAACAAAAACAAGCAAGCAAAAAATCCAAACTATTCACCATTCCTAATAGTTCTTAATAATGTAGCTAATCATCACCTATAATTCTTACCTTCTACCCCCAAGCTTTACCTGCCTCTAGCCAGATTGGCCTTCTTTGTGTTTCTCAAACTCACATTCATTCCCATTCTGGGTTTTGGCAGTGCTATTTTCTCTACCTAGAAAATTCTTCCCTCTGGTTTTTGCATGTCCATCTCCCTTTTATCATTTATATCTCAGGACAAGTATTACTCCCTTAAAGAGTCATTTTTGACCATGTGACCATGGCCTTTGCTATACTACCCACACATGCTCTATGTCATTGGTGTATTTTATTTCCTTTATGATATTAATCACTACCTGAAATTATCCATATGTTTTTATTGACATATTTATTCCACTTTTTCCCACACTACAATGTAAAATTTATGAAGCCTAGTATTTTTGTCTTTCTGCTCTACTTCCAGTATCTAGAACTGTGTCTACCACATAGTAGACAACAAATAGTAGTCAAATGAATGAATTTGTTCTTCCTTAATGGTGGGACCAGGTACTATGCTAAGCCCTTTTTATATATTCTTTCAGCAACAGTTAATCAGGGAGGCAGGAGAATACAGTGGTAGAGTGTGGATTCTAGCACCAGAGTCCTGGGATCAAACCTCAACCCACTACTTATACTAGTTGTAAAACCTTGAGTAGTTGAATCTCACTTTTCTTATCTGAAAAAATGAAAATAGAAATAATACTTACCTCATAGATACCAATGACCCACTTAGAACAGTATCTTGCCCATAATAAATATTTAGTAAATGCTAGGTATTATTATCACATTATCTTACTTTATCCTTACAACAACCCAATAATAGTTATCTACATATTACATTTGAGGAAAAACCCTCATCCAGATAGAATAATTTCAACCCTAGTCCATGGAACTAGTACCAGGTAGCACTGGAGATGAGATCTCTGACAAGACCGTGCTTTTAATATTCTATCATGCTGCTTCACACAATGGATGGACTGTTTCCAAGATTCTCAAGATTTCCAGGTAATCAAGACCCTACAGGAGTTCTCTTGTTCTCTAGCCCTTAAATAGGTTTAGAATCTTCTTTGGTAGACCACCCATTTGAGAGGAATTCACCCTTATTTTTTCATGGTTTCAGTGAGGGCAGATTTTGTAAACATTCAATTGACCTGCTGGGCACAGTCAAAGATGGTCACTTCACCTCAGCCAGGCCAATAAAACATGCCCCAGGATTTTTGGACTTGCAACAGGTGAAAGTCTCAGATCAATTTCTGTCCAGTCTTTGAAGGTATAAAATGCAAAATGTAAGAGTTATCAGCAGTTACATTTCCCAGTATGTTTTTTAAAAAAGCCATTTGGAGAGAAAATGCAGCAAAAAGTTAAAGATAAAAGAGTCTTGATGGCCTTTGGTTTTCTGATTCCTGTTGTTCCTGAAGCCTGGTTCCTTCTCAGTCATTCACAGAGTGTGAATGTTCAACTCTTCCTTGGATACCATGAGTCAGTTCCTATCAAGTTCAAGTTGAGTTTATTACTTATGACCAAAATAGTATCAACTAAGAGATATTAGAGCATGAATGCATGTGTATACGTATGTGTTTGTGAATGC
This sequence comes from Halichoerus grypus, assembly GCF_964656455.1. Classification (NCBI taxonomy): domain Eukaryota; kingdom Metazoa; phylum Chordata; class Mammalia; order Carnivora; family Phocidae; genus Halichoerus; species Halichoerus grypus. The sequence goes on from NC_135716.1 coordinate 59,991,892, forward strand.
CTAACATATTAAATATTTAGTATATACTAAGTGTGTTTTCTGTGCTACGAGATAGAATGATGCCTAAGATCTAGTCCCAGTTCAGTAGGATCCTTCACTCTGGTGGGAAAGGATAGATGTAAAAGGAAGAACATCAATATCATTAAAGCTACACCGTAGATATTATAACAGAAAATATGCTTCTGTTACAGGAGCATAGAACAAAAGCTTCTAAAGGGGAGGTGTCAAGAGGACTTCACTATCACCACCCTTTCACTATAACCCTTATGCTTCTCAAACTATGCTTTCTCTCCTTGGAGAGTTCCCTTTCCTTCTCCCAGTGTTCCTTAAGGTTGTAAGTATACCCATTGTCCCTGGATTGCATAATCCACTCACAATTTCAGTGACCACCTATTTGGGGGAACCTTCTAACTATTTACAAACTACACTTATCCTCCATGCTAAGGGTACAACTCATGCACATCACCTGCATTTCTCTCCATCCCCTAAAACTCACTATATTCAAATCTGAATTTGTCACCTTCTTCCAGAACCTATTTCTTTTACATTCTTTTGCCCAGATTGAGGCACCATCAGCCACTCAGTTATTCAAGCCAGAAAGTAGAGACATCCTTGACTGGTCCAACTTCCTTGCCCTTACTCATCCCTACTGGCACAGCCTATGGCAAGCCTTCATTATCTCTCCCAGAACTACTGTAAAGATCTCACTAACCATCCTCCACACACACACACACCAGAGAGACCCCTGAATAGAAATTTGATCACATCACATTTCTTAAACCCCTCCATGGTTTCTCACTGCCCTAGAAGTTAGATGCCAAGTTTCTTTGAATGGGGGTCTTCTGGCTGCAGCCCATTTTTGCAAGCTCATGTCTTGTTATTTCCTACCTCACCCACAGTCTCCCTGGATGAAATTCAAGTCGTTTTCTAAATATGTCTGCTGTGTCATGACTGTACTTTGGCATATGACTAATTTCTATGTGGAATGTTCTTCTACCCTCCAACTTTTTCTCTCCTCTTATACACATAGTTGACTAAGGTAGACTCAACCTGCAGCACTTAACTAAGACATCTCTTCCTGCAGGAAATCTCTGATATTTAGGGCTATGGTAAGTGGCTCTACTTTGTGGGGCCAGAATGCCCTTGTTAGTTCCATTTGTCCTGGCACTTACCATAGTTTGTTATAATTATTTCTCTCACTCAACTGCAAATTTCTAAGGACAATGACAGCATCTTATTCATCTTTGTACCCCTAGTCCCCAGAGCAGTTACTGGAGCACATAGCAAGTCTTCCATAAATGTTTCATGGATGAATGAATGGGTCAATGAGAGGAATAGTGAATGGGTGGATACATTAATATCCCCCTAAGTCTCTACTCCCTTTCTGTGATTAGCCCTGCCCAGACCCAAGGGATCCCCAGATTGTCATTTGTAGTCCTCTGAAATTGGGTGGGGTGGGAGAGTAGGGATTAGGGTGAATACAGACAAGTTCCCCAGATTGTTCACACACCACATCAACACTCACCTGCGTCTCAGGCTTTTTCTCAAGGTGTACACACACACCAGCCCCTCCAGCAATACATTGACTGAAGTCTCCTAATGTATTTTATTTGCAATCCAACATCCCCTGCAACATTCAAATTCTGCTCATACCACCATTCATTGTACAATCACATATTGAGCCCCAGCAATGTGCTGGACAGTATGGTGTAGCCTTGCAGATACAAGCATGTATATTTTAGCATTCGTGCTTTGGAGATTACATTTTAGAGAGGATAACCAGGTCTGATCCTGGCTAACTTTCTGATGAAGATGGAAAATGCCTCTTGTAGTTCCCCATAGTCAGAGGGTAGGAGTGGCTGCTTGTTGTCTTTGGGCAAAAGAGCAGTTTCCTCCTGCCTTCCTGAGGCTTTCATACATTACCTTACATGCCACCACCACTTGTTAGATTTCCCTCAGTCCCTTCATTCCCCCAAACAAGTTTTTGCTTGAAGCCACACCCACAACCTCTTCCACACCACCCTCCTCTACAAGTACAGGTCTTGCACTTGCTTCATCTGGTCGACTAAGCTGCTCAGATGGAATAATAACCTCTACCTGGAGTGTGATGGTACTTCTAGAATTGGCCAGAGGCTACACTGGGGTAAACAGTGAGGTGTCAGTGCCAGTGGTCAGAGAGACTCAGGGAAACTGAAGACAGGAAACTTGGGCCATATTGTTCCAACAGAGAGCAACTTCCTTCTCTGTCATCTACTCCTTGGAGCAACCACCAAGCAGAGGAAGGAAAGTTTAATGATGCCATATGGCTATTAGAGATTGGAGTCTATCTATAAAAAGAGATCTGGAGCTATTCCGCATATATGGCACAGGTGATAAAAATCATAATTCTTTACAAAGATTCTTGTATGAAAATAAAATGGATACATGGAAGGATGAATGGATATATGAATATATTGATGGATGGATGGTTAGTGGATTTATATCTTCCTCCTTTCAAAAATATTGTGTCATCTTTTTAACATATTTTATACTACCATAATGTTATATGCTTATATATCACAAATGTTTCCATATTGTGACAAATGTTGAAAATGGGCAGTTAACCTTTTGATCTAATCATTCATTTGTTTCTAATCTTACTGATCTTTTTACAATAATCTCTTAGTTCGGATATATTTTAACAACATAGTAGTTTCAGATGTCATTTCAGAAACTTGAATATTAAAAGAGAAGTGCCCTTATTTTGGCATAATAGGAAATCAGACAGCATTTTAAAACTTCCTTCTAATCATATAAAATGATGACCGAAATGCCTGCCTGGCACGGTGCTGAGCACATGGCAGGTGTCCAATAGGTTTAACGTCATTCCTTTCAGTCCCTTTAAATAACTAAGTCACTATGATCTTGTGTATGTCAGTGAGACTTAAATAGTAATTAGGAACTAAATAAAGAAATGTCCTCACTATTCCCCATGATGGTTTAAGCTTCCAGATGTACATTTCTCCTCATTGTGATGGATTTTCTCAAGTCAGATGTTGTTGGTGCCAAATTATGGTTCTACTGTTTTCTAGTTGTGAGACCCTGGTCAAGTTACTTAACATCTCTGGGCTCAGTTTCTGTAAAGTGGGGATAATAAGAGAATTGTTCTGGGGCACCTGGGTGGCTCAGTCGGTTAAGCATTTGTCTTCAGCTCAGGGCAATGATCCTGAGGTTCTGGGATAGAGCCCTGAATAGGGCTCCCTGCTCAGTGGGGAGCCTGCTTCTCCCTCTCCCTCTGCCTCTCCCCCTCCTTGTGTGTTTTCTCTCTCTGTGTCAAATAAATAAATAAAATCTTTTTTTAAAAAAGAGAGAATTGTTCTGATAATTAAATAAGACAGTAAGACATTTAAGGACTTAGAGCAGTGCCCTGCACATAGTACATATTCTCTGAATACAATGGTATGGTCTTTCAGGTTACAAGCTATAGCAGAATAGGCTTCTTTATCAGAAAAGCACCTGGGATTTTGAAATGTACCAACCACAGCTCATAGACTAGAAACCATACACAGATACCACAGCAACAGAAATAAAGCAATGTTTGCGCTACATAAACTTCTTTTACAGACTTCATGGGATTAACTGACTTTATGTCTCTAAAATAAGCAATTAGCATTTTTAGGAATATCTGAAAATATGCCTAATGCAGGTACAAAATAACATTTCCCACATTCTGCATGATGGGTTACGGTTGTAGAATTGAATTTCAGCCAAATAATATCAACCAAAACGTAATTTAGGAGCAACCCAGAATATGTAATATACAAATACTACATGCGGAGAAGAACCATGAGAGACAATGGACTCTGAAAAACAAACTGAGGGTTCTAGAGGGGAGGGGGGTGGGAGGATGGGTTAGCCTGGTGAGGGGTATTGAGGAGGGCACGTTCTGCATGGAGCACTGGGTGTTATGCACAAAGAATGAATCATGGAACACTATATCTAAAACTAATGATGTAATGTATGGGGATTAACATAACAATAAAAAAATTAAAAAAAAAAAAGAAATACTACATGCAACTAGAAAGTAAATTATGTTTTTCCAAGAATGAGAGAGAACTCCACAGTCTGGACTTTTTAAATTACAAAGAGCTGTTATAGACTATTTGAAATAATAAGTACAATAGACCACAGTTAATTCCTTCTTGGAATTACCACAAAAATATACTAGAATATCTTATGATAGAAGAAAGCAAAGACGAGGCAAAGACAATAAAAACACAAGAGTGAGTGTAGGAAAAAACAATGAAATGTATCACTTCTACACTTGAAACATGCATATCTTGGAGTTTACATTCGCAATTCTAATAAGCATGAGACCTCACTGGTTTTCTAAACATGAGGGTGTCACAGCACAGGCTGATGTCTCTTGAAAAGAGTAGATGAGGCAGTCTGTGTACTTGCTGCCCCATGGTTAGCATGTCCCAAGGAATAATTTCAGCCAAGAGTCTGGTCCTTTAGGTCATAGTTTGAGTCATAGTATGCAACTCAGAGCTCATCATTATGGAAGATAAATAGGACAAGCAACCATTTTATTTTTACTTAAATTCCTAGTTTTTCATACTGGCAGGCCCTAATAGCACAAGCATAAAGGAGACCAGGGCAAAATTGGTCAAAACAGCACAGAGAAGGGAGACAAAAAACAACCTGGAAACAACAACAACAAAAGGCTCCTTTCTTTTGGCATTGTTACCTTGGATCCCCATTTCTGTATATTTTAACTTTTATTCTGTTTATCGGTTTCCATCTAAAAAATGATGTCTGAGCCAAATTTCATCCTATGTAACTCTATGAGGATTCTCTGTGCTTTCTTGGAGCTTAATTCTCCCATGGCGTTGCAATGAGATGTAAATCTGACCCTAAGGGAATATTATTTCAGTGAGAGGAGAAACTGCCTTTTATGGCAGCATGGTATCATTTAAGTGGGTTTTTTAAATGTAATCTTTAAGAGAGATATAAAATTTATAAGTGGTAATGATATCATTTTAATCATTTGAAGATAACAGACCAACACAAAATGAGGGTGTTTTCTTCTTAAGTGGGCTTAATCAAATGCAGAGTTTGAAAGTCTCCAATTTAGAGATATTTCTTCAAATAAGCATTTTTCCTGCTGAGTCACTGTGGTTTTCATGGAATTGGTTTCTGAAGGTTGGAATTTACATGGTTTAACATTTTTCCTTTCCCTCTGACCCTAACTCCAACCCATTTTCTGGTTCAGTGGCTCTTCTGAGTCATGAGCCTGAGGACATACCAGCATGAACAACCTGCAGGATTATTTGGCTCTCTCTCTCTTCCCACGTGACCATGTGGAACTCTTCCTCAAAACAGCAGTGGGATCTAAGGCAGTCCATACTACAGAAATCTAAATCCATTCTCAATAACCCAACTATCCATCTCAGTGCCCATATACATTTTGTACTAATGATTTATTTCCTTACAATGATAACAATCTAGCATCAATCGATTCTGCTACTAAAATGCTGGTATGCAAAATAGTAGTGGCTTGCAAAACAGTGAAGTTTTAGTTTGTTTTTTAAAAGAACTGGTCAGTTTTTGTCAGTGATGCTTGTCATTGGCAGAAATATACTTTTTTTTTTTTTTAAGAGAGCGAATGAACGCGCAAAGGGGAGGAGCAGAGGGAGAGGGGGAGAGAGACTCTTAAGGAGGCTCCACGCAGAGCTGGATCTCAAGACCCTGAGATCATAACTTGAGCTGAAATTGAGTCCAGCCCTTAACCCACTGAGCCACCCAGGTGCCCACCTTCCCCCCTTCCTTTTTTTTTTTTTTTCAAAAGAACCAGAGAATGACTTTTTGGAATGTATGGTTTTAAATAAAAATTGAAAGAGGAAAAAAAGAAGAAAAGGACCAGTTGGGCCATACATGTTGTTTCTGCATAGGGAAGGTATCTCTTCAATAGAAATTTCTGTGGTGATGAAATGATTTATATCTGTGCTGTCCAGTACAAAAGTCACTGGTCATATTTGGCTACTGAGCTCTTGAAATGTGACTAATGCAATGAAGGAAATAAATTTTTAATTTTATCTGATCAATTACAATTAAAATTTAAGGAGCCACACCTGACACTGTTTCAGATGTTCCAGAATCTTGAGTTGTGTAGATTTGAGTTTGTTTTCATTATACTCATTAATTAGATGTTTACATTTCTTTGTCATTTTCAAATCTGATTGCAAATCATAAAGCACAAAAATTCTGAATTATCTTCTTTTTACACATCCTGTGGAAAAATGTTCCTTATCAGTCTCTTTAAAACCCGACTCTATTGCTGAAAGTCCATTCACCTTTGATTTATTTAGGAAACAAATTTATTAAATGAAGATATGGAAAAGACTAGCTTGAGCTTTGTTTTGGGAAAACCAGCTCCTCAGAATGGTTTTGGTCTCTTTAGCATAAAATTACTACAAGATCAACTCTGATTTGTATTGACTTTCTATTTCTTGATTTTTTATTGTTCTTTATTGCTCTAACAGTGCCCTCAGGGTCTATGCTATAGGACAGGGTTAGAATAAATTTCTTCCAGCATTTCTAGTAACTAATTTCTCTTGGCAGAAACCCAAAACATTTTAACGTTATACCAAATTCTACACATTAGGTTACAGCAAAACACCCATGCATTTTGTGAGTCTTTCTAAATGCTTTGTAATTTATTATATACAATGCAACTTCATTTCACAAAATTATAATACAGGTGCTTATGACCTACTTTGTGAAATTCTATATAGATAAATTTGGAGGTAATTAGATATGTGTATTACTAAAGTACCTGCTTTTAGTCATTCAAATGTTTCAATTTGCAAAAATTTTATAGCGCTCAATCATGTAAAAATCTATGAGATTTTAAGTGTTAATATTTCCTACAAATGTCATTTTATGGGTTACTAGTGTGTTATTTAAAGTATTGTGCACCATTTAAGATTTATATTAGCCATAATAATAGCATAATTTCAAATCATTAGCTGAAATTTTTAGGTAATTTTAAAAATAAATTAAGAAGGATTCCTTAAAACTGCACACATACCTATGGCAATACTAAAATTTATGTGTGGGTAAAAACAAATACTGATCTGAAAAGAAGTAATCCTCGAAAATATCTTTAATTGCACTTGAAAAATATGTCAGTATGAACAATGTATAATTATTCTTGCCAGACTAAAAATTTAAGTTTGATAAAGTAATATGTAAAATAATAAGGAATAAAGTAATAAATATCTATTTGTTAAAATAAAATTTTGTATTTAAAACAAAAGGACAAATAGTCTCTATTCTTAAGCCTTTTTCAACCATAGCTGAAATACAGTAAGAATTGTAACTAGGGAAACAGGTGATATTAAATAATGACAATCTGAATAATCCATAAATCAAAGGATAGCAAAAAAGGATAGTCAGGGGTATAAATCCTTTTGATACATTGCTTGGATTCAGATGTAAGAGTGCTAACCTTGACATTAACCGTTGTCTCAATGCTTGGATGTTTCTGAAGAGATAAAACATGAGACCGTGAATGGTTTTCAGACACTGGACACAGCATTGGGAAGGTCTTCTGACTAACACTTGTTTTCAGGACTTGACTTTGTGATTCACTCTCTCTCCCTATTGAGCTAACAAAACTGTTACTTGAAAAGAACCATTGATGGCTAGGGAAAAACAGAGGAATTCACAGATTCTCTAACAAGATGTTAGAACCACCTAGATATTTTTATGGAACTGATATATAGCCATATTTAATAGCAATAGGAGGTATTCATGAGCCACTAGAAATGGCATACAATTTTAAAGGAACACAGCTCAAATAAGAGATAGCTACTATTTAGGAAAATAAGTTAGACATGTATGTTAAGATGGTTAAGAAGGTGATGATTCTCAAGAAATTTAGGTGAGAAATTTTGTTTAAATGCTGTTTTTGCTGTTATTTAATTTAAAATTTGTTAAATTAGGGTGAAGTATGAAAGATTGAGCCAGTTTCAAAAGAAGAAACATGATATGCAAATGGAGTATAATGGATGAGAAAAGTTTAAGAAATCATGAGCAAATCCAGGGATGTGGAGAAACCAGTTTAACTTCCTCGAGTTTTCCATTCATTAAGTATCCTCACTCCAAAAGTAGAGGCTAAGTGATGGACTTTTAAATCATGTTTTCCCCACTATCCAAAAGTACAGCATTCCTGTGAAACCTTTCATGAGCTGAAATGGCATATAAGGAAGAAGTAATTACCATTAATTTATAGGGAAACATTTTTGAGAATTCCCAGACTTCAAAAAAAAAAAAACCAAAAAAACCTCTCAGGCTTTTCTGATACTTTCAGACACACCTCGCTAATGGATGCACACAAGAAATTGAGGTAGAGCCCAGATGCTCAGACAGAGATGCTCAAAGTTCTGGCGGCCCGCGGTGGAGGGCATGAGTGTAGTTCCTGGGGAAGGAGCTTGGTGGCGCCACTCTCGCTGGGCTGGGTATGCGCCGCTGCAAAACAAACGTTGAAGAAACACTATTTTTGCTTTTTGCCTTTTTTTGTCAAAGGGAAAATCCTCTTCAGATTTCTTTTGCTTAGCAAAAGCGGGTACTAATGCAGGTCTTTATAAAGGGAAAGTGGCATAACATGAATTTTCAGAAAGCGGAGGATACCTGTACCATATGTAACATTCTGGTGACTGACCTAGAGTCCAACTAAAATGTCTTCAGAGTATACCAAGATGAGCAAAATATCTTAGAGGGTGGGTTTTATCAGTGATTTCTAACAAAATTCAGAAAAGAAATACAAAGCAATTAACACTTGGAACTATTCTGGTATGGAGGTTGTGTTTGCTGCTCTAAGCATCATGTTGTAGGCTTGCAACGGCCTTTTTGTAAAAAGCATTAAAATTCTGATCTATGATTATTGAATTATAGAATCTTGGGGTTAGAAGTCATTTTAGATGTTGCTAATTCAACCCAATCCTTTCTGTAATATCCTTGCTGAAGGCTCATCCAGCTTCTTAATAAACACTAACAGCATCAGAGAACTTAGCAGATGGTTCTCATTTTCAGAGTTTTACTTGTTAAAAAGCTCTTCCTTGTGCAGTTCCTAAGTGCCTCTATCTTTAACTGCTCTCCTCTAGTACCAATTATACTTTCCCCTAGACACTCAAAGTAAGTTTTAGAGCTCCTCCCCCAGAAACACTGGCTACTTGTTAAGTCTTCTTTTTAGTTGTTTCCACCATTGCTCACTTATCATGATTTATGGCATTCATCATCTTTTCTGGGTCTCTTCAGTTTGCTAATGTTCCTGTTAGATTCGGGCCCCAAGAAACCAGCACAATATCCCAGGTGTTATTTGACCTAAGCAGGGTAGAGCAGGACTAGCCTTCCTTGAGTAAAGCACTGTACTTTCTTTAAAGACTGGGTCGAGTTCTTTCACAGCTACATCACACTGCCAACTCCTATTGTGGTCCACAGTGTGATATTAGCTGCAGGTGTTTTATAGATAAGGAGGTTCCCTTCTATTCCTAGTTTGCTAAGAATACTTCTCATACAGAGGGGGGAAAGATGGCAGAGGAGTAGGGGACCATATTTCAACTGGTCCCCGGAATTGAGCTGGATATCTACCAGACCACTCTGAGCACCCACGAAACCAGCCTGAGATGTAAGATGATCTGGATCTCTACGAGCAGAATATCGCAGGCGGTTGGTTTCCAGGTACGAAGCGGGGCGCTGTGATTCCGCAGGCAGATATCGGAGGATAAACGGCAGCGGGAGGGTGCCTGGCTGTGGGGATCCTACAGTGCCGGTGAGCGACAGCCTCGCACGCTGGGGACGGGCACAGACTCACAGACCGGTAGCAGCGGGGAAAGGACTTTAGGGCAGCCCCTGGGGCAGGAACCCTGAGTGGCGGGGTCGCACTCCCAAACTGGGAGCAGCTGGCGGTTTTAGAAGCACAAAGGGCAGAGATGTGCCCTATCTGGAGGCAGGACTGGGAGGGCTGCGGAGGGGCGCACAACCCAGGCCACTGCAATTTATAGCAGCAGGGACAGAAAAGGAGACGGTGTGGCCTGGAGAGCTCACTGAAGAACAGACTGCGATCTCTCTGCTCTGAGGCAGAGAGTTGGAAACGGTCTCTTCTGCTCTGACTCGCGGAAAGCCGCCAGGGAAAGCCGCCAGAGAACAAAAGCCCCAAAAACTGATTCCCGCTGAGCCCATCCCCTGCCACAGGGGGCAGGGCAACTCCACCCAAACAGGGTTGCCTGAGTAACAGCGCGGCAGGCCCCTCCCGCAGAAGACAGGCTGGGAAAACAAGAGGCCAGCAACCCTAAGGTCCCAAGAAAACAGGTGCATCTTGCTTGGGTTCTGGTCAATAATTTGGACTCTATACATTCCCTCAAACACCCATCAACAGAATGACTAGGAGGAGGAGCCCCCAAAATAGAAAAGACTCAGAGATTATGACTTATGCTGCAGATTTACAAATGGATGCAGATATAACCAAGATGTCGGAGATGGAATTCAGGCTAGCAATTGTGAAGACAATGGCTAGAATGGAGAAATCAATTAATGGCAACATAGAGTCTCTAATGGCAGAAATGAAAGGTGAATTGGCAGAACTTAAAAATGCTATCAGTGAGATCCAATCCAATCTAGATAATCTAACAGCTAGGGTAATTTAGGCAGAAGAACGAATAAGCGACCTGGAAGATAATATAAGAGATAAAAAAGGAAAAGAGGAGGCCAGGGAAAAACAACTCAGAATCCATGAAAATAGAATCAGAGAAATAAGTGACACCATGAAGCGTTCCAATGTCAGAATAATTGGAATCCCAGAGGGAGTGGAGAGAGAGAGAGGACTAGAAGATGTATTTGAGCAAATCGTAGCTGAGAACTTCCCTAATCTGGGGAATGAAACAAACATTCGAGTCCTAGAGGCAGAGAGGACCCCTCCTAAGATCAAGGAAAACAGGCCAACACCCCGGCATGTAATAGTAAAACTCGCAAATCTTAGAACCAAGGAAACCATCTTAAGGGCAGTTAGGGGGAAGAGATTCCTTACGTACAGAGGGAGGAACATCAGAATAATGTCAGACCTATCCACAGAGACCTGGCAAGCCAGAAAGGCCTGGCAAGACATATTCAGGGTACTAAATGAGAAGAACATGCAGCCAAGAATACTTTATCTGGCAAGGCTTTCATTTAGAATGGAAGGAGAGATGCAGAGCTTCCACGACCGGCAGAAACTGAAAGAATATGTGACCACTAAGCCGGCCCTGCAAGAAATATTAAGGGGGGTTCTATAAAAGGAGAAAGACCCCAAGAGTAATATACAACAGAAATTTACAGGGACAATCTATAAAAACAAGGTCCTCACAGGCAACATGATGACAATTCATATCTTTCAGTAATCACTCTCAACGTGAATGGCCTAAACACTCCCATAAAATGGCACAGGGTTGCAGATTGGATAAAAAGACAGGACCCATCCATATGCTGCCTACAAGAGACTCATTTTGAACCTAAAGATACATCCAGACTGAAAGTGAAGGGATGGAGATCCATCTTCCATGCCAGCGGACCTCAAAAGAAAGCTGGGGTAGCAATTCTTATATCAGACAAATTAGATTTTAAACTAAAGTCTGTAATTAGAGACACAGAAGGACACTACATCATTCTTAAAGGGTCTATCCAACAAGAAGATCTAACAATTGTAAATATCTATGCCCCCAACATGGGAGCAGCCATCTACATAAGCCAACTGTTAACCAAAATAAAGAGTCATATTGGTAACAATATGTTAATTGTAGGAGACCTCAATACTCCACTCTCAGCAATGGACAGATCATCTAAGCAGAAAATCAACAAGGAAACAAGAGCTTTGAATGATACATTGGACCAGATGGACCTCATAGATATTTACAGAACATTCCACCGTAAAACAACAGAATACTCATTCTTCTCGAGCGCACATGGAACTTTCTCCAGAATAGACCACATACCGGGTCACAAATCAGGTCTCAACCGATACCAAAAGATTGAGATTATTCCCTGCATATTCTCGGACCACAATGCTCTAAAACTGGAACTCAATCACAAGAAAAAATTTGGCAGAAATTCAAACACTTGGAAGCTAAAGACCACTCTGCTCAAGAATGTTTGGGTCAACCAGGAAATCAAAGAAGAACTTAAACAATTCATGGAAATCAATGAGAACAAAAATACGTCAGTCCAAAACCTATGGGATACTGCAAAGGTGGTCCTAAGGGGGAAATACATAGCCATCCAAGCCTCACTCAAAAAAATAGAAAAATCCCGAATTCACCAACTAACTCTATACCTTAAAGAACTAGAGAAAAAGCAACAAACGATGCCTAAGCCATGCATTAGAAGAGAAATAATTAAAATTAGAGCAGAAATCAATGAATTAGAAACCAGAAACACAGTAGATCAGATCAACGAAACTAGAAGTTGGTTCTTTGAAAGAATTAATCAGATCAATAAACCACTGGCCAGACTTACCCAAAAGAAAAGAGAAAGGACCCAAATTAATAAAATTATGAATGAAAGGGGAGAGATCACATCTAACACCAAGGAAATAGAAACAATTACTAGAAATTATTATCAACAACTATATGCCAATAAATTAAGCAACCTGGAAGAAATTGATGCATTCCTGGAAACCTATAAACTACCAAGATGGAAAAAGGAAGAAATTGACAACCTGACTAGGTCAATAACCAGTAACGAGATTGAAGCAGTGATCAAAACCCTCCCAAAAAACAAGAGTTCAGGGCCTGATGGATTCCCTGGGGAATTCTACTAAACATTCAAAGAAGAAATAATACCTATCCTCCTGAAGCTGTTTCAAAAAACAGAAACAGAAGGAAAGCTCCCAGACTCATTCTATGAGGCCAGCATTACCTTAATCCCCAAACCAGGCAAAGACCCCATCAAAAAGGAGAATTTCAGATCAATATCCCTGATGAATATGGATTCCAAAATTCTCAGCAAAATATTAGCTAATAGGATCCAACAATACATTAAAAGGATCATCTACCATGACCAAGTGGGATTTATCCCCGGGATGGCAAGGGTGGTTCAACATTTGCAAATCAATCAATGTGATAGAACACATTAATGAGAGGAGAGAGAAGAACCATATGGTCCTCTCGATTGATGCAGAAAAAGCATTTGACAAAATACAACATCCTTTCCTGATTAAAACTCTTCAGAGTATAGGGATAGAGGGAACATTCCTCAAGTTCATAAAATCCATCTATGAAAAACCCACAGCGAATATCATCCTCAATGGGGAAAAGCTGAGAGCCTTTCCCTTAAGATCAGGAACACGTCAAGGATGCCCACTCTCGCCACTATTGTTCAACATAGTACTAGAAGTCCTAGCAACAGCAATCAGACAACAAAAAGAAATAAAAGGTATTCAAATTGGCAAAGAAGAAGTCAAACTCTCCTTTTCGCAGACGACATGATACTTTATGTGGAAAACCCAAAAGACTCCACCCCCAAATTACTAGAACTCATACAGCAATTCAGTAATGTGGCAGGATACAAATCAATGCACAGAAATCAGTTGCTTTCTTATACACTAACAACGCAACTGTAGAAATTAGAGAAACGATTCCATTTACAATAGCACCAAAAACCATAAGATACCTCAGAATAAACCTAACCAAAGAGGTAAAGGATCTATACTCTAGGAACTACAAAACACTCATGAAAGAAATTGAAGAAGACACAAAAAGATGGAAAAATATTCCATGCTCATGGATCGGAAGAATAAACATTGTTAAAATGTCTACGCTACCCAGAGCAATCTATACCTTCAATGCCATCCTGATCAAAATTCCAATGACATTTTTCAAAGTGCTGGAACAAACAATCCTAAAATTTGTATGGAATCAGAAAAGACCCCGACTCGCCAAGGAAATGTTGAAAAAGAAAAACAAAGCTGGGGGCATCACGTTGCCCAATTTCAAGCTATATTACAAAGCTGTGATCACCAAGACAGCATGGTACTGACACAAAAACAGACATATAGACCAATGGAACAGAATAGAGAACCCAGATATAGACCCTCAACTCTATGGTCAAATAATCTTTGACAAAGCAGGAAAAAACAATCAATGGAAAAAAGACAGTCTCTTCAATAAATGGTGCTGGGAAAATTGGACAGCCACGTGCAGAAGAATGAAACTCGACCATTCTCTAACACCATTCACAAAGATAAACTCAAAGTGGATGAAAGACCTCAGTCTGAGACAGGAATCCATCAAAATCCTAGAGGAGAACATAGGCAGTAACCTCTTTGACATCACCCAAATTAACTTCTTTCAAGATACATCTCCAAAAGCTAGTGAAACAAAAGCAAAAATGAACTTTTGGGACTTCATCAAGATAAAAAGCTTCTGCACAGCAAAGGAAACAGTCAACAAAACAAAGAGGCAACCCACAGAATGGGAGAAGACATTTGCAAATGACACTACAGATAAAGGGCTGGTATCCAAGATCTATAAAGAACTTCTCAAACTCAACACCCAAAAAACAAATACTCAAGTCAAAAAGTGGGCAGAAGATATGAAAAGACACTTCTCTGAAGAAGACATAGAAATGGCTAACAGACACATGAAAAAATGTTCATCATCATTAGCCATCAGGGAAATCCAAATCAAAACCACATTGAGATACCACCTTACACCAGTTAGAATGGCAAAAATGGACAGGGAAAGAAACAACAAATGTTGGAGAGGTTGTGGAGAAAGGGGAACCCTCTGACACTGTTGGTGGGAATGCAAGTTGGTACAGCCACTTTGGAAAACAGTGTGGAGGTTCCTCAAAAATTTAAAAATAGAGCTACCCTATGACCCAGCAATTGCACTACTGGATATTTACCCCAAAGACACAGATGTAGTGAAAAGAAGGGCCATATGCACCCCAATGTTCATAGCAGCAATGTCCGCAATAGCCAAACTGTGGAAAGAGCCGAGATGCCCTTCAACAGATAAATGGATAAAGAAGATGTGGTCCATATATACAATGGAATATTACTCAGCCATCAGAAAGGATGAATACCCAACTTTTACATCAACATGGATGGAACTGGAGGAGATTATGCTAAGTGAAATAAGTCAAGCAGAGAAAGTCAATTATCATATGGTTTCACTTATTTGTGGAACATAAGGAATAGCATGGAGGACATTAGGAGAAGGAAGGGAAAAATGGGAAGGGGGAATTGGAGGGAGAGATGAACCATGAGAGACTATGGACTCTGAGAAACAAACAGGGTTTTAGAGGGGAGGGGGGAGAGGGGATTGGTTAGCCCCGTGATGGGTATTAAGGAGGGCACGTACTGCATGGAGCACTGGGTGTTATACGAAAACAATGGATCATGGATCACCACATCAAAAACCAATGATGTATTGTATGGTGACTAACATAACATAATAAAATTAAAAAAAAAAAAAGAATATTTCTCATACATGAATATAAATTTTATGAAATATTTTTTCTGCATCTTTTGAAATAGTCATATATTTTTTCTCCTTATTCCTTTAAAGAGGGGGATCCAAAGGAAAGCTAGGTGGTTTTTCTAAGTGTCGAGGTGGATCTGAGAGTGGAAGGGAGCCAAAGTTGCTACAGTCCGTAAGGCAGAGTACCAAAGAGGAGAGAATTGCACAGAGGAGGAGTTCTGGAGATATGCAAAAAGTTTGTCTCCAGTGTGCCCTTGAGTGCCAAGAGGAAACTACCCAAGGCTGGGGAAAGAACTGACCAAAATGTAAGAGGGGAGAGTGCCCAGATTACTGGGGACAGGAAGAATGTCTGTTCCTGTATTAACTCTATTTTCTTATTTTCCGTATTCTTGATGCACTGGAATCTGGGGTTTCCCTGACTGAGAAGAGATTACCTCTCCCAGGGCTAGCTAATTAATTCCTAGAAATAGCAAATGAATCCCCTGCAAACATACCTTTTATATGCAAACCAACCAATAGAGCCTAAACCCTCAACTATCTCTTCTATTGAACAGTTGAGAAGACAATATTTCTCTGTCCTAATTACCCCAGGGCCAGGTACCAGACCACTAGGGAATACCCCTCTAGCCCAGAGCCCACCATAATTATTCAAACTATTCATTCTAATCCTGTTCAGCAGTTTACTTTGTTTCACTTATTCCCTCCCAAAAAGCCACAGTAAAGACTTTTGCCCATGCTTCTCCACACTCTTTTGCTTCCTGACTGACCCTGGTGCTTTCCCATGTGGCCCTGCATGAGGTGCCATGCTTCTTTTCTCTAGGGACCTGTCAGTAGAAAAACATCTTCCTTTATGACAGTCATTTCCATGTCTATGTGTCTTACTATATCTGATTAAAACCAATCTTAACAGCCAGAGTGGAAAATCTTGAATTCATGAATCATTTAATTACTAAAAAGAGTCTCACCTCAGTATGGGGGACAAATTACCATAGGCTAGATGCTGCTCTTAATTCCATGTAACAAAGACTAAAACAAGACCACAAAAATCTAACTGATATCAAATAACATAACCACATCCCAGAATAAAGCTCAAGAAAATTTGTAAAAATGCAAAAATATCTAGTACCCCAAAAGGTAAAATACCCAGTGATTGGTATACAATAAAAGGTCACTGGGCATAAAAAGAAATGGAAAAATATAGCCCATAATGAGGAGAAAAATCAATCAATTGAACCTCACTCTGATATGACACAAATGATAGCATTAATAGAAAAGTACATTAAAATAGTTACTATCTTAGAGGAAAGGCTGAACATATCAAAACAGGAAAAATCTAAAAAACACAAATGAAACTTCTTTAAATAAAAATCACAATGATTGAGAAAAAAATACACTAGATTAGATTAATGGCCGATTAGACATTGCAGAAGAAAACATAAGTAAACCTGAGGACATAACAATAAAAACCATCCAAAGCATGACAGAAAAAGGACTGAAAAAAGGTACAGAGGATCAGTGGTCATTAAACTTTAGGACACCTTTTGCAGCCAAATGTACATGATATTGGAATCTCTTCAGGGAAGAAAGAGGAAAGGGGAAAGAAAAAATGCTGGAAAAATAATGGCCAAAAAATTTTAAAATTTGATGAAAACTGTTAATCCACAAATTCTTGAAGTTCAACACCACCAAACACAAGAAACATCATAATCAAATTGTGATCTGAGTGATAAAGACGAAATCTTAAAAGCAAGCAGAAGAAAAAAAAAAGAGGAGCAAAGTTAAAGATGACAGCAGACCTGTACTAAAAAAAAAATATTAAAGAAAGTCCTTAAAAGCAGAAAGAAAATGATACCAGATGAAAACCTATATCTACACAAAAGAATGAAAAGAATCAGAAATGGTAACTACATGGGTAAACATAAATACTTTTGCTTCTTAAATATCCTTAAAAGATAATAAACTATTTAAAGCAAAATAATAACAATGTATTATGGGTTCTAAGCATATACAAAAGTAAAATATATGGCAACAAATAGCAGAAGAGCTGGAACAGGAGAAATGGAGGTATACTGTTGTAAGGTTTTTGTAATGTATGTGATGTAGTATATCAGGTGAATATATATATATATATAATATATATAAAAGCAACCACTAGAATAACAGAGCAAAGAGTTATAGTTAATGGTCAACAATAGAGTTGAATTCACTTAAAAAAAAAAGATCATTCAATCCAAAAAGGTAGAAAAAAAGAAAACAGAGAAAAAAAAAAAAAACAGATGGGAGCAGAACCAGGTTGATAGACATCTGACCTGTGCCGTCATTTGAGGCCTTGCACTTAAAAGGGAACTGAATTTGGATTAATGCTCTATTGTTACTATTTTGAAAAAATAATTTATAAACAAAGACCCCACAATTTCATGTTCCACTGGACCACACAAATTATATAGTCAGTTCTGCATGGGACAAATAGAAAACAAATAATAAAATGTAGATTTAAACCCAACCACATCAATAATCACATTAAATATAAATGGTCTAAGCACTTCAATTTAAAGTTACAGATTGTCAAATTAGATTTAAAAAACAATACTCAAGTGTGCAATTCCTACAAGAAACAAATTCTATGTAAGATTTCTTAGCTATGATAACAAAGCCTTACCCAAAAAAGAATAAATTGATAAATCGAACTTCATTAAAATAAAGAATTATGCCAGCACCTGGGTGGCTCAGTCAGTTAAGCATCTGCCTTCGGCTCAGGTCATGGTTTCCAGGTCCTGGGATCAAGCCCCGCATCCACCTTTCTGCTCAGTGGAGAGCCTGCTTTTCCCTCTGCTGCTCTCCCACTTACTTCCCTCCCCCTGGCTCCTGCTCTCTCTCTGTCTCTCAAATAAATAAATACAATATTTTAAAAACAAAATAAATAAATAAAATAAAGAACTATGTTATTTGGTTTTTTTAAATGAGTTTTTTATTTTATTTTGTTTTAAAAATTTTATTTATTATTTGAGAGAGAGAGAGGGGGGGGGGAGGGGCAAAGGGAGAGGGAGAAGCAGACTCCCCATTGAGCATGGAGCCCAACATAGGGCTCGATCCCAGGACCTGGAAATCATGACCTGAGCCGAAGGCAGATGCTTAACTGACTGAGCCACCCAGGCACCGCAAGAACTCTGCTATTTGAAAGACACTCTTAAGATATTGAAAATAAGCTACAAACTGAAAGAAAATATTTACAAATCACATATCTAAAAAAAAAAAAATCAAAGTTTTTTCCTGAAAATATAGAGAATTCTCAAACTCAGTAATAAGAAAACAATTAAATTTTTAAAATAGACAAGATTTGAACAGACCCTTCAACAAAGAAGACATACAGATAGTAAATAAATACTTGAAAAGATGGTCAACTTGCTTAGTCCCTAAGGAAATGCAAATTAAAGTCACATGAGGTATCACTACACACCTATTAGAATGTCTAACATTAATGACTGACCTTACTCTGTGTTAGTAAGTATATGGAGCAGTTAAAACTCTAATGCAGTACTGACAGGAATATAAAATGGTACAACTTTAGAAATTAGTTGGTCAGGTTTTTTTTTTTCATTTAAACATATATGTATGATATTACCCACCCATTCTAATAGGTATTTACTCAAGATAAATGAAAGTATATATATATATATATATACTTTGTACTGAGTATATACTTTATAGTATGTACTGTGTTAAATACTAAGAGTAGTAAACAAATGTTCATAGCAGCTTTTTATGAAATAGCCAAGAACTGGAAACTAGCCATATATTTATCAATAGGTGAATTAATAAACAAATTGTCTTATATCCATGCAATAGAATACAAATCATCAATCAAAAAACTACTGTTTCATGCAACAACATGGATAAATCATAAAATAATTATGCTGAGTGAAAAAAGCCAGAGGAAAGGGGGATATACTGAATGGTTTCATTTATATAAATATCTAGTAAATGCTAATGTATAGTGATAGCAAGCACATCAGTAGTGGCCTGGGAATGGGGTGGGAGGGCAGAAGAGATCGCAAATTAGCACAAGGAAACTGTTGGGGTGCATGTGTATGTTCATTACCTTGATTGTGGCGACTGTTTCATGGGCATATATACATGTCAAATCTTACAAAATTTGTCACTTTACTGTACTATATTTCAATAAAACCATTTTTTAAAGAGACCTAAAGATATTGCATGTACAAGAAGGAAACAATAAAGAAAACTTTTACATTAAAAAAATATATCATGTTAATTGATACTCTTACCCTTATTCTGGACAAAGTAAGAATTTAATTTATTGCCCCCCGATTTAGGTAACTATTATGTATTTTAATTCTCTGTATAATTTTATCCTCACAGCACATTGTTATTTTTGTTTTATACAGTCAGTATTCGTTTATATTTACCTGCATTTTATCATTTTTGTTCCTCTTCATCTCTTCTTACATCTCTTATCTTCTGACTGGAATCCTTTTTCTTCCACCTGAAAAAAAAACTTACTTATTTCAATGCAGATCTTCTGGTGGCAATTTTTTGTTTGAAAATATTTTGTATCACCTTCATTCCTGAAATAATTTTTTACTGGATAAAGACTTTACTGGATAAAGAATAGGTTGGCAGGGGGATTTTTCATATATTACTGATATTATGCCCCCGTCTTCTAGCTTTGTTGCTATTGAGAAGTAGCTCTCAGTCTAACGTTACTCCTGAGAGTTATCTGTCCCGTACCAGCACCACACTGCTACTTTAAAGATTTTCTCTTTGTCTTTGGTTTTTGGCAGTTTCTCTATGATGCATCAAGGCATAGATTTCTTCTTATTTTCTATCACTTTAGGTTTGCTAAGCTTTTAAATTCTGTGGACTGGTAATTTTCATCACCTTTAAAAAATTTTAAATCCATAATCACCTTAAATATTGTACGTTCTACACTCTTCTCCTCCACTTCTAGGTCTCCAAATGAATATGTGTGAGAGCAACTCACTGAATTCTCCTTCACTGTCTTTCATGTATTTCTTATCTTTTAGTTATTCCATGCTTTATTATGTACAGTTTATTCTTAGTTATCAAGTTTACTGTTTCTCCCTTTTGCTAAGTTTATTTTGCTCTTAAGCTCAACTATTGTGTTACCAATTTTAGTAATTACAGTTTTCAGTTCTAAAACTTCTATTTGGCTCCTTTCACATATGCAATATCATGCTTTAATTTAAAACTTCTTGCTGAGTTTAACTTGAACTCTTATTTCTCTAAACATAGCAACCATGGTTGCTTTACAGTCTGTGTCTGGTATCTCCACCATGTGGAGCATCTGTAGGTCTCCATCTGTTGTCTGTGCTTGTTCTTGTTCCTGTTGTCTTAACTCTTTGTATACTTCATTGTATTTGATTTTTTTGGTGGACATTGTATTTGAAAAATAATTTTGGAACATGATCTGAGACTTAAGCTAATATTACTTTCCTCTACAGACAACAGTCAGTTTTTGCCAATGTTGTATTTTTTAAATGTTCAAAATTACTGAAAAATTTGAAAAGTTTTATAGCGAACATTTCTATATGCATTACTGGATCTCTACCTTTCACATTGTACTACACTTTCCTTATCACATATCTATTCATCTATCCATGTAAGAGGTTTTTGGTTTGGGTTTTTGCTTCCATCAAATACATGAGAAAAATAACAATCTGGGATCATTTCAATTTAATTTCAGGGCTCAAGATTTTTCTGGACTAAGGAGAAGAGTTGAGTACAGCAGTCAGTGCAGAAACTTTTACTTTTCCTTCCTTTCTCTTTTTTTAGTGTGCTTCTCTTCAGGGCACTAACTCAAATCACATGGTGGTTTACCAACACTCTCCCTTGGAAGACTCTAGATTAAAATTTTGGCTCCCCAATTTGTTCAAACTACTAGATGTACTGATTACTCTCTTGGCCACATTTTCATAGTTTACAAACACCCCCAGAACAAAAACAGCCCCATATTATAGACTCCCTTCTCTGGATTCACACCTTCTTCTTCTTATCCCTGCAGTTAATACTTTTTTATCTCTTTAATGATTTAATAATAATATCATTAGCTCTTTAAGATTTTACAAATATTTCATCCAGATTTTTAAGTTTTCCTAGGGTAAGGAAATAAATGACCTAGAATACCATTACCAGAAGCACAAATCTCTCATTTTCTCATGAACCCATTCAAATCACAATTTCATCCCTATCAGTTCACTAAACCATCCCTTCTCAAGGTCACCAGTAACTCCCAAATTTGTTGATTCCCAGTTTTCACCCCAACATTTCAGTAGCATCCAGTATTAATGGTCAAAACTTGCTTTATTTACTTGATTTCTGAGGCTTCCCACTCTCCTGGGTTTTCTCCCACCTCAACTAGCTACTCCTTCCCTAGGGTCATTTGCTGGAATCTCTTCCTTGAACTGGATCCTATGTATCAGTGTGGCCAGAGCTAAATCTCTGGAAAATTTCTCTTCTTTATGTCTACTTTCTAGGTTTTCTCCTCCTGTTTTAAATAACATATACATCCATCCTGCCTGTCAAATGTTATTCATCAAATCTTAAATCTAAATATCATAGAGACATTTGCTTTTCATATTTTTGTGAATTCTCTAAGCATTATATTTTGGCTGGTTTAGTTTCAAAGAGTATTGTATACATATTCAACAGAACATTAAGTACTCAAATGGTCTTGTAGTTTAATGAAGTTTTTTTTTTTAATATTTTATTTATTTGACAGAGAGAGACACAGCGAGAGAGGGAACACAAGCAGGGGGAGTGGGAGAGGGAGAAGCAGGCCTCCTGCTGAGCAGGGAGCCCGATGTGGGGCTCGATTCCAGAACCCTGAGATCATAACCTGAGCCGAAGGCAGACGCCCAATGACTGAGCCACCCAGGTGCCCCAGTTTAATGAAGTTTTTATCCCTAATAAAAAATGAGAAGTCATTTTTAGAGAAAGGAAATGACCGTAATTTAACTACAGTCACAAAACATCCTGGTAGGTAGAAATAGAATAAAAACCTATGGGTTCTGATTTTTTCATACATTTGTTCTATATCAAATAGCTTATGCAACATTTTTACTATAATATCTAAGAGACATCTTGACATTAACATGTCCAAAACTTAATTCTTGATTCCTCTAATCCCAGCCCATTCAAGCTTCTCCTCCTCAGTATTACACATATTTAATAAATGACATTATCATTTGCCCAGGTTTTCAGACCAAAAATCCATGTATCATTACGGCATTTATAACTTCATGGGTTTTGCCAGCTTTGGAAAATTTTTTACTTCCATATTTTCAAATATGGTATCAGTCCCATTTTCTTTTCCTTCCTTCTGGGACTCCAAAACCAATATGCCAAACCTTTCCACCAGGTTTCACATATCTCTTACACATTTTCCATACTTTTGCTTCTTTATGCTTCATTACTTTTGACTTATCTTTCAGTTCATTAATCCTCTTTTGGCTGTGTCTAATGTACAGTTAAACTCAACTATTAAGTCCTTAATTTTGATTATTTTATTTTTCAGCCTTAGAATTTCTATTTAAGGGGTCCATGTGTGGCTCAGTCGTTAAGCGTCTGCCTTCAGCTCAGGTCATGATCCCGGAGTCCTGGGATCGAGCCCCCCATCGGGCTCCCTGCTCTGCGGGAAGCCTGTTTCTCCCTCTCCTGCTCCCCCTGCTTGTGTTCCCTCTCTGGCTGTCTCTCTCTCTGTCAAATAAATAAATCTTTAAAAAACAACAAAAAAAGAATTTCTATTTAATACTTCATTATATTTGGCTATCTACTAAACTTCACAATCCAGTCCTCTATTTTTTGAGCATATTAATGACAATGGGTTTTTTTTTTAAGATTTATTTATTTATTTTAGAGTGATAGTGGGGAGGGGTAGAGGTAGAGGGAGAGGAAGAGAATCTCAAGCATACTCCCTGCTGAGTGCAAAGCTTGACACAGGGCTCAATCCCACAACCCTGAGAAAATAAGCTGAGCCGAAACCAAGAGTTGGCTGCTTAACTGACTGAGCCACCCAGGTGCCCCATGACAGTGTTTTTTTTGTTTTTGTTTTTAAGTTCATGTCAGATACCCAGATAACTCTTATTGCCAATGGTTATCTGTTTTTATTCTGTGATTTTCTTGGTTTTAAGTTATTTAGTCATGTTTTTTGATATGCTTGCTAAAATTTTTGATTTAATATCAGAAATTTGAGATTCTGGATGATGTTATTTTCCTCCAGAGAATGTACCTTTGCATTTAGCAGGAAATAGGAGAAAATCTTAACGAAATCAGGCTCTAAGCTGATTGTGATTTGTTTTTCAGTCCTAGGAAGTCTGGTCCATTTATGGTTCACATTTACTTATGGGGTATATCCCTTCAGTGGTCTCAACAGAACATCTGAGGTGTTTTCCAGGATCCCTCCCTCTTGATGAGCCTTGAACTCCCATTTTTGTCTTACTAGCTCTATGGGAGGGCTGAGAGCTCTGCTCAGCTTGTCAGTTTCTGTGCTACCACATATGGATCTGTAAATATCACAAGGTGGAAAGCAGCATTGAATGTTGGGCTCACTCTCTGTACTCTTTTTTTTTTTTGGAGAAGAGTGGTTCCCGGAACCTCATGTTTTGGCTGACTTGGTAGTTCTATGATGCCTGTATATCTGTGTGTCTAATAGTTTATTCAGCTTCTCTAGTTCTTGGTGCATGGCCTGATAAATTCTAATCCACCATAGCCCAAGCATAACCCACAGGAGTGAATCTTGATTTTTTTCTTTCTCTTATATCACATCCATGTTTTATCCATTATGAAGTGCTGTGGGTTCTTCTGTCCAAATACATCCTGAATATAACCAATTATTACTATCTACTCTGAGCCAATATCACCTTCCACTTATATAATTGCAGTAGCTTCCTAAATAATAAGGGATTTAGCTTTAGGTTAAGAGCCAGAAAAAAAAGTCAGATTTTATTTTGAAATAGAGAAGAAATATAAAATGGATATGGATAAAGATACTTTTGTATATTTGGTGAAAACATGAGAAGTTTCCTCTTTTGTCCTTTTTATTTTCTCTGTAACTTAGGAAGTGAGGTAATGTACTAGGGAAGGGGCAGAGGTACAAGATCAGAGGTTTAAGAAGAGTAAGAAAGTGTTTTGATTTGATTTAATGATTGAACTAATTTAATGCAGCATTGTTGAGACCCCATTGGATCATGAATGTAGCAGAACCAAGCTGCCATGTTATCTTACCCGGAGGAAGTAAATGGTTGGGCTCACCAAATTTAACAATTTGTGAGTAAATAGAGTCAAAGTCAAAGTTTAAAGGAACTTTAGGTCATTGGAAAAATTGTTTTAACTACTAGAATGATGACCTGCAAGCTCTAATTCAGATACGACTGAAATAAAAATAGCAAAGGCTAATATATTTGTATAAAGTAAAATGGTCAGTGACCAAAGTTTCCAAGTGAGATGAAAGAAGTATTATGGCATGGAGTACATGAACAGAAACCAAAAACAGGAGGGTTGTGGTCAGATATGGGCTCAAAAACTAATGATATCCGAGGTGGAGAAAATGCAGATGACAGTGTGTGAGGTGAGGCTGTCGCCTGTGTGACTTAAGTGGAGTGGAGAGTGAGGTGAGGAAGAGGAAAGAACTGAAAGTCCTTGGTGATGGCAGTTGACCTCTCGGCACCGAAGTAACTCAAGGTGATGGCAGGGCTTTGGGTGGAGAGAAGGACCATCAGCCAAGGTCTTTCATTGGCTGACAGGTTAGAAGAATGGCTTAGTGGAATGGCATGGGCTTCAAACAGTAAGTCACTAATAATCTGAAAGGAGCAGTGGGGAGAAAGACCACTCCTGAGTAGTGTGAGGTTTTAGAAAAGAGACAACTACTTGTCGGTGCTTCATGAAAGTAGCTTCTGTTCCCCAAGTCTCAGAGCTGGGTCAAGGACAAAAACATAGGACATTTGGGGAATGACTGTAGAGTGGAAGAGGGGGGTCAAGTGTCTATAACAGATA
Organism: Halichoerus grypus; assembly: GCF_964656455.1. Taxonomy (NCBI): domain Eukaryota; kingdom Metazoa; phylum Chordata; class Mammalia; order Carnivora; family Phocidae; genus Halichoerus; species Halichoerus grypus. The sequence continues at coordinate 60,017,424 of NC_135716.1, forward strand.
GCTTCCAGGTTGCCTTCCAACCTTGAGACCCTAGGATAATAAGGCATCATCAAATATTTGTATTGTCTGAACATGATGCTTCTTAAATAAAGCATAGCAAAAATTCTTATTTATTTTTTGGAAGATGAAATTAGTTGTGGTATCAAAAGTGTCTAAATATGGGGACAAAATACTGCCACTAAATAACTGTCTCAATGGTAAAGGAGAAAAAGACATTATTAGATATTTATTATTTCTCAAGAATTTGAAGAAACATGTTACATATAAAAATGGCTACCTTAAGATAAAACAGCAAAGGTGCTCATTTTGCTGAAGCGGCATTTCTGTGTCTATGAATTATTTGTGTGATTTCTCTTAGTAATGTGCCCATGATGGCTTGATTTTTTAGTAAACGATATGGCCATATTTATAAATGTGTACCTTCCAAAAAGAGGTAGAATGTGGTCTTTGTAAATAGAAATTTGGAATAAGAAATGCTTTCATTTGTTGATTAGGTCTAAGTTATCCAGAGAGCCCCAGATTAACCAGAAATTTCTTAATTCACTTTTTCATTTATTCAATTGGTATTTAATAAATACCTTGTAAGCACAACATACTGTTTTAAAAGCCAGAGATATAATGAAAAGAGAAAAAAACAAGTTTTATTCTCTAGGACATTGATTTTCTTTTTGATTGTGCATACCTATTCTCAAAACTAAGACCTGTTAGGGGCACCTGGGTGCCTTAGTTGGTTAGGCAGCGGCTGCCTTTGGCTCAGAGGATTGAGCCCCCGTCCAGCTCCCTGCTCAGTGGGGAGTCTGCTTCTCCCTCTCCCTCTGCCCCCTGCTTGTTTGCTCTCACAGATAAATAAATAAAATCTTTAAACAAAACAAAACTAAGACCTGTTAGTGAAAAGACAAAAATGGTCATGTAACTTGATCCAAAGATCAGTGATAGTCTAGGTTAATGTGGATTTCTGGCAATTTACTAGATAATTTAAAAAATTATTAGGTTTTAAAGATCCTTGCACATTTGTTTTCAATATGCTCTGGTATCAATATGGGTATTAACTGATAAAAATCATGGCTTTTTTTTTCATGAAACCACCAATTTATTCCATAATCTATAGAATTAAATCCTTAGATTGATTAAATCTATGCTTATCGATAGGGTGACTTTCCCTCCTTCAAGTCCCAGGACAATCCCTGTTCTGGACAACACTTTCAAAAGTATCCTGGTTTGAAAAAACATATAGTCAGGTTACTTATAGATAACTGAGCTACAGGACAGTATTTAGCACTATATTTCAAAAGAAACAAGATATGTAGGAGCCAAATACAAATTCATAAAATTACTTTATAATATTCAAGTTAAAATTTTCTATCCATAACTAATTGTGGATCCTTTATATTTTTTGAGTGTTATTTTTTGCACTAATGATTTGAAAATAAAGACAGTGTTGATTAATGGGAACTTGAGTTTTAAAACAGGTTTTTAATGAGTGGTGACATATGATATTTATCTGCAGAATCAGTAAAAGCTATTAGCTTTTGGTTCCACCACAGAGAGACAGCAGCATGTTATGCATGATATCCAGAAAAAACACTAAAATAGTTTAACGAGCAAATTTCATTGTACCCTCAGGGGTGATTTTTAGTCAAGATCACTCCAAGTCTGCTATAACAAAGGTCAGGACATAAAGAACACAGAGGTACTGTCCAAAGTGCCTTGATCTTTTCTTAGTGACTTACAGTGTAACTGTCACCCACAACATTCTCAACTGACAGTCCTTCCTTTAAGTCTGGAAATATTTTTATATTTTCTTTCACTTATTTTTCCCACTGGCATTTGTAAATTACTACATGAAAATTATTCATACACACAATTAGTTTTAAAATAAGGAAAGATTTGTCCTGAAATTACTTTTTAGAATTAAATCTGTTTGGATTAAATTATCATCCTATTCAAGCCAATGAAGCAAAATTACCCCCCGGGTTTCTGGGGTTAAGAATTTGGCCTAACAAAATGATAGCTCATGTCTCACTAAATGTCAGTTCATTAATAATTTTTATGTGCAGTACCATAGAGGTGCAATCTCAAGAAATTCAATTCCATCTAATGACAGATGTTCTAAAGCTAACGTAAGAATTTACCACTACTGAGGTAAGAGTGGAAATGTACCCATTTTATAGATGAAAAAGCTGATGTTCAAATATAAAAAGGACAAGGGAGAAAAATACAAGAAATGTAGAGTCCAGGCTTTTGCTATACGGAAAATAGAAATTTATTATTTGGGCTCTTTTTTAAGGGATGAGAAAGGGCATGGGGATTCAAATTCTATTGATCTTGCTTTACTCTGTCTCAAATAATTGGTATTCATTGAGAATCTACTCTATGACAAGAATTCTACCAGGTGCTTAATCTACATTACCTAATTTAATTCGCAATACAATGTTGTAAGGTTTTTGTCTTCACAACCACTTCACAAGATGAAATGAAAGCTGAAAAGATGAATCTACCTCAGTCTTACAGAGTTAGGATTCAGACCCAGTTGTCTAATTGCAGAGCATCTGCCCCCAGGCTGCTTAAACATTTCCCAAGGTGAGATTGCCAGCCATGACACTCAAAATCCTGTGACTTTGTACTACCTCCATTTTGCAGATGGAGAAATTGAGGCCCTAGTCCTGTACGAGACCACAGCTTTGCTTGACTTCAGAGCAAAGCCCTTTCTCCTGTACCAGTCTTCCCCCTTAATCCCACCCCCACCTTAAAATTATTTTACTTTCATAAAATGTAAATAATCAATATTCTTCCATTCTCTTTTTTTATAGTCTAGTACTTTTCCTTCCCACTGAAGAGAATTTCTCCATCTCAATGAGACCCCTTTATGGTTGTAAATTAGCATGATGTGTGCTCACATGATGTGCATATATGAAAGACAATGTAGTTGGGGGGGAGATGACACCATATCAAACTGATTTAATAACATATTACCACAGTGGCTATTTTTTATTTGCCCACTTTTTACCTGATATTATTTTATTATTTTCTGCACATTTTTTAGGTTAGGATAGACAATGGTCCCAGAGTTTTATCATTTCTCAATAAAATACTTAGGCTCTGATTTCTAGCTGTGTGACTTAAGACAAGTTACTTCTCTGTGACTCATAGAATTGGAGTAATAAATGCACCTACTACAGAGAAGTGTTGTGAGGATTAAGTGAGTTAATTCATATAAAGATCTGGAATTAGATCTCATAATTCATATAAAGAACTGACAATCAGAGTTTAATTTTCATAATAGTAGGATTATGATTTAAACACACCAACACACACACACACACGCACACACACACATGCGTCAGAGCCTTCCAATTATTTGTTGCTTGTCCAGCTTCCCCTTTCCTTTGGCAATATCTTCATGGTAAATCTAAGTTTCATGAACACAAATTATATACCCTCCCTAGCTACAATCATTTTGTTTTTGAAATTGGAGAAATGTTGAACTACACTAGAAGTGACCCATGGCAAAGAAGACATTTTGAAACTAACAAAATAAAGAAGCTTACTACTAAAAAATGGCAGTAAACATTGGACTGAAAAATGCAGTAAGAAATCATCTTGTCTACGTTTATCATCAGTTGTCTTCTGAAGTAGATGATGGCAATGGTTATTGTCATCCTCCTTAATAAAAGAAATCTTGAATCAAATGACTACACAATGTAATGCCTTCCAAAAAATTTAGGTAGATGAAATATAGCACGTTCCTCATAATACTGGGAAATCATATTTTTAAAGAAAGCAAACCAAATAATGATTTTAGACCCAAGAATTATCAGCAACAAGTTAACCTTATCTATAAAACAGATATGACTGGCAACCATAACATTGAGACAGTTGTTAGAACTAAGCACAAACGCTCCACTGTAGGGCCTCAAAGTAATAATATGATAGACTGTGACAAGAACAAAGGGAGGATAAGATTCCCATATATGCCATATTTGCATAATTTTTAAGGATATCTGAAGTAGAAATGCTGTAGCATACTCTTCCAAAGATTTGCTAGCAAAATGAGATTCGTGTGGGAGGTTGAATACTTACAGTATATGTGTTTTGTCCAATATCATGAGCGAAAAATTTCCCTGAAGTTCCATTATTTCCAACTATGTTTTTTTTCTGTAAACTTTGCTGTTATGGCAAGTACCATAAACTTCGTTGATTATCATTTTAAATTGGCAATGCTTGGATTTTCTCTGCTCATGAGGTCGTGCCAGAATATACTCAGTGAAATCTGGAAAGATTGCAGATAAAAGCAAACATATAAACTGAAGGAAGACAAACATGCTCCTGAATGGTAATTAATACAGTACATCACTGAATAACCCATACAAATCTTTCACGTCCATGTGTGTATTATGTCTATATTTGTAGTCCTGAATCAACAATGTGACTGTTATCTTTTTCTATGTACATTGCATGTTCTGATTTAAAATTTCAAAATGCTTTCCCATGTCAATGACAATCTTAATAGAGTCCAATTAGTTCCACAAGGCACTTTCTGATGCACAAGCCTCTGGCTTGATTGCGGTGAATGGTGGGTATTTCCTGTGTTTAAGCCCACATATGGATTGAGTAAGGTAGTGGCAGAGAGACTACTGTTTTCCTTCACTACATCTTCATTTCTTTTTCACAGGCTAAGCCTTTTTTGTTTTTCCTGGCTCTGTTGTCAAAATACTGACCAAAGTTTTGGCTCATGGTTTGGAATACCAGGCCAAAACAATCCTCTGGAAACTAGTGTGGCAAAATGTATTTTAATCTATACATTCACCATTCAACCATGTGCATAACCACACCCAGTGACCCACTCTGTGGTTAAAAACAACACGGGTTTGCCCCCAGAACAGTTTGATTTATATGACAAGTTTTTTCAAACCTGCCCTATCAACATTAAAAAATGTTCTGAGGCTTGGTTCCATCACATCTCTTGTGGGGAAAAAAAAAAAAGTATTAACTATACTAGGATCATTTTTGTTTCTGTTTTTAAAAACAAGGTGAATTCCATGTGCATTCTGCAGAATTTCTTTAAAATGTATTCAAATAATAGGTTATTTTGATAATGCATGAAAAATATTCTGAATCAGAAAACAGTTAGTGCAATTATTGAAAAGTATTTCCTAGCAGGTTACAAATAAGAAAAGATCAAGAATTTTCCTTGAATGAGTCATCATATTTTTCCTTTTAGACTAATTCACAATGATTAATTCCTGTAAGTGTCAGAATCCATATTTTTTTCTTGCCTTCCCAGAAGTGCTGGATTAGTTCTTTGTTAACTCTATTTCACAATACAAAAGCATCAAGAGTTGATCTCCCATTCAAGTTTGAATATTGCTTGAGATATAAGATTGTTCAAAGGTATTCTGAAGAACTTTACTAACAGTGGATCCTACTCTTGATGATTCATCCATTTCATTTCCTCCTCTGTAGGTCTACTGAATCTACTTTTTAAAATTCCTAACTAATGAATATTTTAATGAATGTTAATTGCTTCATACTTCAACAAAAACAGATTTTGATTTGTGTCTCAAAGTTCCTGCTCCCCTCAAGATGTTTGCCTTAAACAAGGCGACCCTGGAAAATTTTACTGAATTACTGAAATTTGCCACCTGGATTTTCTCCCATATGAACAGCAAGAGCTAAAGTAGTCAAAAGAATCTCCTTTGACTTTAAATTAAGTATTAAAACTTTCAGCAAAACGCAATTTATAGTGTGTGCTGCAGAAAATTTTACGGCTCCCCCTCCCTCCGTTAAAACATTAAGTCTCTCCTCTCTCCCCCTCTCATATCTGACTACATAAGTTTTAGTAACGTATATCTCTAGTAGGTCTGGCAGGAGAAAGATTTCAATGTTCCAAAATCTAGATCCTCCTTTATGAAAGTGAAGAAAATGTTGATTTGGGAACTAGGCAAAGGAGAGAAGATGGACAAAAGAATGGCGGTGAGGGGAAGGCATAGCTTTCTGATTGCTGGTGACCTACTTTGGGCGCTCTGCAAATTGTAAATGCATTGTTTATAAGATATTTTAGTTCAAATTTTTAGACTTAATCGTTCTGTTCCCTCTTGTCAACCCAATTACCATTTCCTAAACTGTAAATTTCCATAAACCAGAGATATTCCCAGTTCCATACACATTTGTACTTTTAGATTCCTGGACTACTGATACCACCTAAAGGCTTTGACGCGCATTTAGGGCAAGGATTTAAGATTTTACATCAGAGGCAGCTTTTGGCGATGTCGCGGTCTGCGGGTGTCTGAGCCTATAGTTACCAGAGAGTGCGCACCCAAGCAGCCCTGACTGCCACCTATCTTCATCTGGAATCCCTTGAGGCTACACAACCCACAGTCAACCCGCGCCAAAGTGATCCCTCCCTCCGCCCAAACACAGGCACCCCGGGGTGGAGGAGGGAGTCCTGGCTACGTCACGGTGTTTCGCATATCTCTGAATTGAAGACAGGCTGGAAACCCAGCCTGAACCGCCCATCTACCGTCAAGGCAAATCCACCAAATGCATTACAAGTCCACCGGTGTCCCTGGACCTCCTACACCTAACTCAGCTGTTACTTTAATAAGCTGAATCATATTTTGCAGTGCCTCTCATTTCATAGGAAACAGGGAAAAACTGAAAATACAAAACTGTTACTTGTGGACAAAAGAGCTTTTATCTATGATCTGTGATCTTTTTAAATATTGGTCCTAGAAATAGTGGATATTGAATTACCAAAGTTTTCATTAACTCTACAACTAAATGAGATAATCCTTGAGAGGCTGAAAAGAATCAGAAAATTATTATATTGCACTTATTTTATTAGGATTGTGCAGTTTATCACCTATTAATACATTCTTACTGTGTAATGCCACAGGAATACATCTGTTTTTAATACTTGCTGTATAGATCATTAGCCTACCGGTCTTTCTGATCTGTTTCTGCAGTGGCAGAATAAATATCATAATTAGTGCTATTTTTGTGCCCATATGTGCCACTTTTGTACAAGTTCAGAGATGTTATTGGGTCTGCTAATGTGACCCTGGTTTTCAACTCAGGTGATTAGTGTAGGGTATTAAGTGTGTCTACTCATTATCCATTGGAGATTGCAAAGATACAGCAGACAATCAGAATCATAATTCCAAATGAAAATAAAGCATGATTCTTTAAAAGTGTTTAGAAGGGTGCACGGCAGGGCATATTTTCTTTCTTACTGGCAAGAGTTTGTAACTGGATACGTTAACATTACTGAGAACATGAAAACATGAAACAAAAGTATTGATTCAAGAATTCACTGAAGAATCCAAGTGCACACTGACTGCTTTTATTTTATTCTTTCAAAGTATGAGTTATAGTGGTTGTTTATGGCAGACAGGTACAACTAGCTGGTCCTTCCCTTCGTGCATTTTTCAACATACATGAAAGAAAGTGTTATTTGTATTGTTAAATTTACATTATCTCCTCTTTAATTGCATCAGCTGCTAACTAGATCTAGAAATAATGACATTTAAAGGGAAAATGGCAACCATCTCCAGAAGACTGGAGTATAATGGAAGAACCTAATTAATTTATCCTCATAATCTTCCATAATGGCTGAGTTTCATCATTCCCACAGATGGAGCTTGGAGGAATTAAGACTGCTGTGCATCCCCCACAGACTCCACAGATTGGCTGGCCAAGGGGAGATTTTTCTTTATATTGCTTCAATTCCCATATTGGCAATGTCTGCTTGAAGTACACTAGGAAGACAAAGTGTGTGGCATTAAAAGGTGAAAGTGAAAAGCCCACTACTGCAAAATGTCTTGCCTCTAGTTTTATACAGTAGAGGCAAAACAAAATCTCTTTGTTGAGAGACGTGGGACCAAGAATTTAAGATTACCTATAAATATTCTTTTAGGTTTAAATTGCAACAGAAAGGGAAACAAGGCTTAACCTCAGGAAAATGAGAGATTTGCACACGTCTACAGCTAGTCTTAGAAATGCCGTTATTCATTTTTTTCTTTCCTGAATGATTTGTAATATTTTCTGGAACTTTTCCTAATATAAGAAAATGGAAAGATGTGGGGATCCTGTGGGAGCACAGGTACAACAATAATAGTAGGGGATTTAAAAAAAAAAAATACTTGCACCATAAGAATAGTTTCACTATTTGATTTCTCTGCAACTACTACCCTAGACATTATATACTACCCAAATTCATTGTGGGTGAAGAAATCTGAGAGCATCTCTCTCAGTCATTTTGTTCCAAAGAAGCCAGCCCCTTTCCATTGTCAAAAAACTGTATGTTACTTTACATACCTTAACTGTGAATATAAGCACTGGTTCATATTTCTCTGATCACATTGAGCATTTAATCTCAGGATATATTGACAACTGTCTGAGGGAATGCTAATGTCAGATCCTAGCCATATTGTACGTGTATTAGATGCGCTGAGAATCATGAAATCGAAATTATTTGCTTGGGTCTCATACAAATCTTAGAAAGAGGGAAGATGGTAGCTGCTGAGGGCTCCCCCGAGGAAAAAACCTTACCCATATTATTGCGAACACTGGCATTTATTCATTCAACGATCCTTGCACTTCTCTATGCCAAGCCCTATGTTAGAGGCGAGAATCCACCTTTCCTGCAGGTGCCCCCACAACGAGTGTCGAGCGTTACAAACATTTTTCTGTCAGATTGTGATTTTTTAAGTTGCTGATCTAAATTTCGAAAATACCCCAAATCACTCTCTACCTCCCGAAAACTTCCGAATCCACCTTCTAGAGGGTGTCTTTACCTGAAAAAAGCCCTATGGGTCTTCAGGTAGCACTTGGCTGACGACTAACGACCTCCCTAAACGCATTAGCAAAGGTGTTTCTCCAGTAAATGGCAGCTGGGCATCGTCTGACTGCCTCCAGCACAGCCAGTTTACTGCCTTGGCAGAAAGAACCCGAGACAGCCGGGGCGGGGCTGAGCAGTCTAGGTTTCTCCGCACTTTGCCGCGCGCCTCGCCGCCTTCCTTCCCGTGACTGGAACCGCGGTTCCCCCACGGTAGTGGCGGCCCCAGAAATTCTACTAGGCTTTAGCTAAAGGCAACAATGAGCTTCGAGTGTGTCTGGGGTGGAGGTGTGGTCTTGTCTTCAAGTCGTGATGCACTGCACGCACGCTTTTTTCCACTTAGATTATTTGCTCACGGTGGGGGTTTGGCGGGAGGGATGCTAAAGCTTCTCCAGGCGACCTTTAAAAGCTCCACCCCTGCCTTGAAATGGACGGTTTGTACTTGACGGCGAAGGCCGCCAAAAAATGTCGGATGGGCAAAAAGGAGAGAGGAGACTGAGGAGAACGGCCTCACTCATTGTAACTTTCTGCCTGCGGCAGTTTTTGATACTAAGGAAAGGGTACTGACCACGTGAAGTCCCCAGAACTGCAGGTTGAAAACTGAGGTGGGAGTGGGGGCTGGAGACGGCGGATTCTCAGAAATCCGTATGGAAGGGTGAAGGGCGAAGAGCGTTTGGTTCTCCGGAATCTGTCCTCAAAAGGGCATCTGGGTTTGGGAACGCTGTGCCCTGGCCTTGGAGCGCATGGGGTGGGCGGAAAACGTCCTGGCATGTGGTCAGGCTTCGCTGAAAGGGGGTGCACCGGGATCCCGACCTGGCTTCAGCTCCCGAGTCTGCGACCACCTGGCTGGGTATTCATTCACTGAACACACATTGACTGATGACTCGCCTCGCGCCAGGCACTGTTCTAGGCGCTGGGCGTAACAGCCGTGTCATCTGAGGCAGGTCACTGAATCCCTGGAGATGTCAGTTTCTTCATCCGCAGCACTGCAGGGTTGGACGGCTACGAGGCCGCTAAGATCCCTGCCAGCTGTCAAATATGACACAGGCGAGAATGGGTGTGCCCTCCGCTGACGGATGAGCCCCCTACTCTCGGCGGTGGGCGGGGAGAAGGACCCGATAGGCCATTTTGCTTTGGTCACTTCTCGGCTGCCGAGATACTATTGTTCCTCATGCTTAGCCGGCAAAACAAAGCTGTGCGAGGGTGCGGGAACCTAACTGATCTCAGCCACGAGACGCTAGTTTCCCAAAATATTGCGGCAAACCTAGGCGAAATCTCTCTTCAGAAGCATATCCTTGCGTATCTGACCACCGTCAGTGGCAGGACAGGCCTCTCTGCAGCAGGCGGGCCAACATGAGGCCCCTTACAGCCCGGGGGCCAAGGGCTCGGCCCGCCCTGAGCAGACGGCTCTTGCTGCGACCCGGGGTCCCACTCCCACTCGGCGCTCGGAAGAGAAACCGAATCCAGCGCGCTGCAGCAGGGCCCCCTCGGTGGCGCGGCCCGCGGCCTGCACCGCCCGACCCTGCAGAAACGAACCCACTGCCCCGCGCCCACCGCGGTATCCCGAGCATCGTCGGCTTCCCTGGCCCAGTTTCCACAAAGCCTTTTGTGAGCTCCTGCTACCGCTTCCCGGGGGTCTATTTCTAGCCGTGGCTGAAAACGCAGTGCGCGGACGCGGGAGTGCGGGGGCAGCCCCGGCGAGCTGTGCCTCCGGTAACTGCGTGCACTCTCCAGCCAGGGCCAGCTTTACCCGAGCCCCCCGGGGCCCCGCGCCAGGGCCGCAGCGCCCGGCATCCTGTTCGCGGGTTCAATCTCCCCGACGCTACAGGTGGAGGGCAGAGCACCGGGCCCTTCTCTCCCGCGCAGGCCTCCGACCCCTTCCTTGGCGCGGGTGGAGGGGCAGCTGCCTGCAGCAAGCCGAGCCCGGAGCCTTTCCCGCCTACGGTCTCCTAATCTCACCGCCCCAGAGCCTTCCTCCAACCTCCCTGGGTGGGTTCAAAGGCTCCCGGTCCTTCTGGTTCATTCCTCGTGCTTCCTCCCCCAGTGCCCCCATTCTGGAGCTCAGAACCTGCGCGCGTGACTGCGCCACCGCGAAGAGTAGCCCGGGTCGCGGCGGAGTTTGACTGGGGGAGGCGGGGAAGGGGAGGGAGGGGCGGGAGGAGATCGAGCCCAGGGAGAGGCCGTGGGTTGGGGCAAACTGATCCTCGCGGGGCTAAGCAGAAGCAGCTGCTGGTAATCGGCGCCGCCTGGGAGGGAGCGGGTTTCCCAGCCCCGGTGGCTCGCCTCTGCGGCGGGTGCACAAGCGGCTAGAGCAACCGCCGGCGGGAGTGACCCGCCCCGGAGACACCCGCTCCCCTGGCAGACCCCGGTGCAGATCCACCTAACCCTCCCGGGACCGAACAGTCCCAGAGGGCTTTCCTGGTCAGCCTTCCTCACCGCGGCGGGGTAAAATGCCCCCACCCCCCAATGCTCCGGCCCGAACGAGCTCTCTCTTTTCCTTCCTCGCACCCCAAGTATGGTGCTAGATGGGCGTCATTCAGAGCTTCATAAGGAGGTGGGACGCGGGATGGCAGTTGAAGTCCCCTCGCCTCCACCTCTCACACCCAGCACCCTCGCGGAGAGAGCCAAACACTTCTCATTGTTTCCTGAGGTCAAGCAGCAAGGACGCGCTTCACTTAGAAGCATCTCTAGCTGTCTTTTCCCATGTACTTCTGAGAAGTGAAGTAAGGAAGTGATGCCTGCTGCAGTTTCAGAAGCTTATATTGGACAAGTGTTCGTAAATGAAAAAATTTGGAACCTTAGGATAATTAATAAGCACATGGAAATCCACGACAAGCCATAACAACTGATTTTTATCTATCGTTTTATATCCGTCTATTATCCATCTAAATATAAAAACCCCGTGATTTTATGTAGTTTACATAAACCACAGGTATTTGGCACTTGCTCTTATGTTTTATTCCGATACATTCATGAATTGGCAATGGGCCTTCCAAGCCGACTAAATGCATCTTTTAATCTTGGAAAAATAAAATTCCGGTCGACTTATTGCAGTTACATTTTATGAAGTTTTTTTTTTTCTTCTTCTTCTTCTTCTTCTTCTTTTAAATTGGGAGATAGTCCTCTAAAATCTCCTCACCACCCAGTTAGAGTCCTAAGGCTTTCGGCCTCTGGTTCCACTACTTCAGTGATATCTAGTAATAAAATCTTTGCGGTCCCAGAAGATAATCAATCTAGAATTTCTTTCTTTGGATGTTTACATCATGAAGAGTTTTCGTTACTAACTCAAGACATGTTAGAAAAGAAAAACAAAACTGAACATTCTTATGGAGGGAATATTTTTTCTTAAATCGTGACTTGACTGAGATATCAGTGGTAGCACTCTGATTTATCATCCCTTTCCGAAGAAAATTTGTGTTCGATTTTACTTGTCAGATGATGCATCCACATTGACAGTTTGTCTTTTGACTTTATTTACGATAATACAAACTTTTAGCAAATAGAAGGTACATTCTGAAGCAAAAACAGCTTCCAGAAGTAAATCGCATTTTCGCATATCTGCCTACCTGTTTAGCTACCCAAAACAGATCATAAAAAGATGTCTTTTCATCTTTACTTCTCTAATTCTTGAAGGCTTCAGACATCTCTAGATAAATGAAATTTGAATGTCACGTTTTAGGAAGCCTATGCATTATCGCATCTTGGATTTGGACAAAAGAACTGTTCATAATCTTTGGGGAAATAACCTACATCTATTTAGAAACAGTCCGGGGAACGGCATCCCTCTTTGAGGTTCTTCCGCAAAAATCCCCGCCGGCGAGCTGCTTGTACAGCTATGTCCGTAGACACGTCACTATTAAGGCCATTATCTTCCCTCTTCCACTCTTATTGGATAAGTGCAGCTGTGAAGAACCAAAACCAATATATATTGCAAAAGAATAAGGGACATTCTCGGATTCTAAAGCCGTACCATAATTTCTAGTTTCACTTCTGTCTTCCCCACCTCCCCCACCCTCCTATCCCATTTGCAGGACCACGTGTGCGATTCTGCATCCCACAGTCTGTTCTCGAATTTCTTATATAGTTCCCCCCCCAGTAGTAAAAAAAATAATAATAATAATGCCGAGGGGGTAAAAAAGGCCTGAAATCAAATTGCAGAGCCACCAGGCAGAGCGACCGGATGCGCCTGCACACAGTACCACCAACCCGGAGTGTTCGGGGCTTTTCCGAGAGCATCAAAATGTGCCGGCGTCCTAGGCTTGAGGAAAAAGACGAGGCTTACGAAAGAAGCTAGACTTCCGTAGACTGAAGACGAAATCGACAAAGAAAAACCTCCTGCCCGAGGTGAATTTTGCTTAACTATCCGAATCCGGCTCACGAGGTTTCATGGTCTTTGGTCAGGCGATTCCTCCCACGTTGCCACAGCCCCCCGTGCGCGGGACCCCAGACTGTCTCTCTCGGTCTGTGTCTGTCTCTCTCTCTTCTCAAGCTTCCTAGCTCAATTTTCACATCAAATGAGTCATCCATGTTTGATCCTTGCAGCCACATTCGCATTATTTCTTGAACGGTAAACACCTCTTTCCGAGGCAAACGGTTTCATCAGCATTTCTAGCTCACGTTTAATGTTCTACATACTTTCACACCCCCCGGCGCCTAGTCTCACTGACAACCAATTCCATCGGCACGGAGTGCAGGTAAATACATGGTGTGTTTAGCCTTCATTGATGTCATTGTAACTGATTGTGCCTAAGAAATCCCCGTGTTGCTGGAACGACACCCAAACCTATTGAATTAATGACTTGAGACTGCTAACAAAATTTTACATAACTTCAAAGATTAGAAATTGCTACAAGTGGTCGCACTGAAGTCACCACAGGGATCATGTTATACACATACACTGAAGAATAACCCCCTTCTCCCTCCAACAAACATTTTGCCCCAGCTAATCCTGTAGTTTCCTTAGCTGATTGTGACATGATTTGAGTTTTCCTTTTGCATGTATAAATAAATTCTATGATCTGAAAGGAAATATCCATATCATGTTAGATTTAGGCAAATTATTGAGCTAGGCATTTATTTCAGGATCTACAAGCAAATTAAAAAATGAAATCCAGGGACAAGGATTTCAGAGTAAAATGGCCATTAGCTGTCAGCATGCTGTGCGTTCTGAAAAGTGAATGATAAAATTTATCTGTTGGGATTTCCCCACCCCCCCACCCCCATACTCACCATGAACATACTGGTTTGGGGCTATGATTCAGTTAATATATGGATTTATGTCATGTAAAAGTACTGGTTTATATGATGCATAAGGCAATTTTAAGTTTTATTCCTTCAAGGATAGCTTAAGCTATCAAACATTTGTTTGATAAAATGGAATACTCTAGCAAAACAAAGGAAGCAAACAAAATGTCTGGTGTTAGGAGAGAAACCACATGGAGGCAAAGAATAAAGCAAAACAAAAAAAAAAAACAGACAAAAACAAAAACAGAAACAGAAGAAGTCAACCCCAATCAGCAATTCAGCTCTCTGAATATCTGACTAATATTTAAGGACGCATTAGGTTTTCATTACCAAGAACAGCTCTTCAGTGCCTCTTGTTACATGTTAAGAAATAAAGACAATTACAATGTTGGAAACATAATTTTCCTCACCATAAATATTTTATGCTTATCAAACAAACAGTGGATTGTTTGCTTTCTCCTTTCCACTACTCCTTTGGCACTAATTTTGGCACTTAGATGGTACTTGGTTTGGCATGCAAGGCAAGGCAGTTTGAAAATGATCTTTACAGCTACCTCTAGTACTGTTCTTCGGGCTTACTGTTGGTCAATAGAGAGCTGATTGTTTCATCTAAATGGCCTCAGTCTACAATCTATGCTTTTATAGGATAAACCCTTCATGTTCCATCTATTCAGTGATTCCATGCTTTCTTATCCTGGGCTTTCTACCTGTTTAGTTTTATTTTTGCATGACGACAGAACTCACAAAATGGAATCAATTTTAAGAAAATGTTAACAGTAATTTACAATTATAAACCAAAAGTCAACAAAAGTACTATCAGCTATCTGCCAAAAACATGGTCAGGAAATAGCAAATGAGATTTAAGCTAGATAAGCACAAGTAGTATGTCTGGGGAAATATAATCTAAAAGTCATAAATTTGAGGTCCAACTTCATACTCTTCATGAGTCAAACTCCCAAATATTTCTGTTCTGCTGGCCATTACTTTACTTATGGAGCATGCAGTTCTGTTCTAAACTATGCTGGAAGAGCAATTATGTTGGGTATTTTTTTAATGCACCTGCAATTTTATTCTCGGGGAAAAAGGTGTTGTTTTAAAAAATTGCCTAGTTGTGAGAAAGAAGAATAAATCTGATGCTTGTTTGTCATATGATATTACAGAAATGTAAAGAGAACAATCAAGCCATTGCCTTTGGAGTGGGGGCAGGAACAAGTGACTGCCACATCAAGGAATCATATTCCCCCACAGCACTTGTTAGATATCATCTCTTTATAAAAGTAAAGGCAGCTTACAAATGGATATGTTAATAAGTAGAATGATCTGGATAAAAGCAAACTGGAAGCTCAGGAAAGCTCCAACTATAACAGTAGCTGAGAATGAAAAGTATGTATGTGCCAAGGGAGAAAAATGATAAAAAGAACAGAAAAATCAGACAAATTAGATTAAATATGCAGAAAGACTGAATCTCAATAACTTTGGAAGGTTCGCCTAAAAGGAAAAGATCAACACAACAGGTATTTTTTTTTAAATAATCAAATGTACAATAAAGTTTACCATAGTAATTATGAGACATAGGATATGGGTAAAACATCACTTTGAAAATTAACCTTAAGTCTTTGCTTTAGCAGAAAGCTGACCCAGAACCCTTGTGTTGTACCCCACACTTGGTTTCCTAAGCTATAAGTGCATAAAACATCCTCTCATTAGATACCTCCAAAATGCCTGGTATGTTCTGCTCAGGTCATAATCTCTAGGTCCTGGGATCCAGTACCACGTCGGGCTCCCAGCTCAGCAGAGTCTGCTTCTCCCTCTCCCTCTGCCTCTCCCCCTGTTTATGCTCTCTCTCTCTCTCAAATGAATAAATAAAATCTTTAAAAAAAAAAAAAAAGATGGTGAGGTAAAGGCATTATACTACCCTTTCTTTTAAAAGTCACCTTAAAGTGGAGGGGGTTTGGAGGGATGGGGTGGCTGGGTGATGGACATTGGGGAGGGTATGTGTTGTGGTGAGCGCTGTGAATTGTGTAAGACTGATGAATCACAGACCTGTACCCCTGAAACAAATAATACATTATATGTTAATAAAATTTTTTAAAAAAAAATTAAAAAAAAAGATTTGTCCTGCTATCGACAAAAAAAAAAGACTTTGATGATGTTCTCTGGAAGTCTTGATAGGGGGAAATGTATTTGCTAATGTTAGTCAACAGTAAATGGATTAGAAAATCAGTCCTAATGTAACAAGAAATTGGATGTAAAAGTCAAAATTTATGGCTCACGTAACAAGTTCCTGTCTAGTGAGTCAATTTCTCCCTGGTTTGCCTCAGACCATTTTTTCAGGGAGCAATAGGCATAGAAATTAACTTTCAGATTACAGGATATTTCAGTAGACTAAAACTCACACGTACTTTTTATAATATAAAGGCCCTAGAGCATAGGGATCAGTCTTGTGCACAATTTTTCTTGGTATTATTATTCTAGTGCCTTCCATTCATGCTCTTTGGCCAGATACATTCTACACTGAAGGAGTTAACATGATGCTAACAGTACTAAGTGATTTAGCTAAGTGGAAAAAAGACCAGTACTAGGGGAAAAAATTACTGATCTAGTAAAAGAATGATTCCTGCACATAAGAAAATTTCTAACTCACACCTGAAGAGTTGGCTTGACTCTCGGCTGTTCCCATATGGTCCGGTCTTCTACTGATGCTCTGAAGCAAATCTCGATCTAAGCTAGTGGGCTGGATCTTCATCCTCCTTTTAAGGAAAACTCCCATTAGGTGCATTTGACAAGTTTTTCTATATGAAATTACATTGCCAAACCAAATAATAAAAGGATTTTTAAAGTGTTTGTGTGTGTGTGTGTGTGTGTGTGAGAGAGAGAGAGAGAGAGAGAAGCGCAAAATTTCCTTTGAATCAGGATTGTTCATAACACACATAACCTGTCATTATAGACAGAATATAAATGCTCAATGAACTATGAAACTTCTGTTGATTTTTGCCCTCTGCCTTCTGTGGATCTGTATTTGAAAGTTTGAATAGGACCTGGGTTTAAATATACATTTCTGTCACATGTGTTCTGTGTTTATGCCATAAAGCTAGAGTACAACTCTACACTTAAGCAATTTTTGTGCCCTCATGTGCAAAAAAACCCTGTCATTTCTTTATTGTAATTAAGGTAGGTTAGGATAGCAGTTAAGATTAGTATTTTATGACATGTAAACAGCTGAATGTTCTCAGTCCAATATAAACCAACAGATACATAATTGATTCCTTATGGTATTTACTAGTTACATGGAAATTCAACAGATACATATATCTATAAATACACCAATAGATGAATATAAACATATATATTCTCAAGTGGATAACTATGAATGTATGTTTTATTGGGTTTTGGCTTGGTTTTTACAAAGGACATTTAAATTTTTATTAAAAATTTTATTCAGACTTGCAGTCACGTCAAATGAAAAAAGTAAGTATATTTCGTGTTAGAAATAAACCTATCTTAGGTGGTATAATGCATTTGCAGATTGTGACCCTATGCCCTAACAGGACTATAAATCCACACTGTGCCTGCGATTGATTTGGGATTTGGATTTCTGATCTGGCGGAGAGATGTGTAAAAACCTCAAGTAGTCAACAGCTCCCTATTGGCTGAGGGGCTCGAGAGCATTGTTTATTCCAGCAAGTGTCTGGAATACATTATACTCAATAAATTGGCTCCTGTTACTCCCGTTTTGGAGAATATGAAGAATTTGTATACTGTGCAAAAATAAGTGTACTTTGCCCAAATAACAATTTTCCTTAATAGAAAATTCTGAATATGACTTTATCTTCTGAATCTAGAACTGCCAATATTTTAAACACGTGACATTTCCTAAAGAGAAATAATGAAATAATTCTCTACACCTTCAAATTCAGAAACTGGTTCAAAGTTTAGATCTGTTTTTACCCAAGGACTATATGAATCTAGGTTTTGAGAAGTTAAACAAAATAAAATGGTAGGATATTTGGGCTGGGAGCTGTTCTATATATATATTTAAGGAAATTTTAGGATCAGGGATCAAAAGTCTCTGTATTAATATATAAAAATTTTAGATTATATGTTACTTCTAAATTATGAAGATTGACTTTTTAAATATGATCTTCAAATAAATACCATGCCTGTAGTCTTTGACAAAAGAAACTTTCATTGCTTTTGGTGATTTCATAGCAGACACATATATTTGGTAGTTTGGGGTTATTGTTGCTTCTTCCTTAAATAAAACTTTTGATGACCTATGCTCTAAAAGACTCTGGATTTGCTTTTTTATATTATAAAAAATTTTTGTATTCATAATGGGTAGAAAGGATAAGCAATGGATTCAAAAAGGCAAAGCCATCCTCATCAACTGGCTGATTTGGTTAATATTTCTATTAGGACAAGATATTTGGGTGTTATTGGGTTAACATAATTTATCAGTGCACTGACTTCTACAAGAAGACTCCTCACCTGATATATACCGTCTATTTTGGAAAGTTACAGAGTCTGCATACATATAAATATTTAACAGTTTGGGACCAAAAATCAGTCTTTGTGTGTATTTCTATTTATTTCCTGTGTGTTGGTCTTATCTCAGAATCTATAACCTAGGGTCTTCGAAGGTGAAGGATTCTGACTCTAACTTCATGGTATTTAGTACAAGTCAACAGATACTTGACTGATATAAACAACAGTAAAGCATGTGAATCTAGATGAGTTTGAAAGAGTATGCACATTTATATTTGTATTCATGCCACGCTTTATACTTTCCAAGGGCCTTTTGCCTACATGATCTCATTTGATGTGAATAATTGAGTGAGGAAGGGGAAGGCATTTTATTTGAGAGGGAGAGAGAACTGCAAACATTTTAATGCTCACTGAGAAGCATGAGTCCTTGTAAGAGCAGATCATCAAAGTATTTGCATATCTTTCCCTGCTTGTGATTGGATTCCCTAATCAAGTAAGCGGAAGTTCCCAAAGAAGGAGTATCTCAGGTTACAGGCCTGTGGTGGATGCTTCAGCCAATGCCTAAATACTTCACAGGTTGAATCCAGGTTGTCTCTAGCCCCCATTAACGCACAGATAGAGAGGGATTTTGAGGTTACAGAAACTTCCCCCTACCCTCCCAAAGGGTTCCTTGATGCAAAGAAAGGCAAAAAAATTAATAGAAAGGATACTGGGCCAGATGGGACATTCAGTCGAGGCTGAACGATTTTGGGTAATCCACTTACTACTCTTTGTCTCAGTTTCCTTAAGTTAGAGTACATACCTTTAAGACCACTTATAAAATTATTTGAATCCCAGATGTCTTAGTAAGTTTCAGTCTGACTGCTTATTCCTTTAAATCCTCCCCACCCCAACAGGAAAAAAAAAAAAAAAGTACCATGTCACTCCGCCTGTCCTCCCCTTCAGGTCCACCTCAAGCACACCTAACTCCCCCATGTTGACAGACCAACCCCCACCACCCTCTCCCTCAGGTTAAACACTGCAAGGGCTGAGGAGTCCTAGACACCCCGCGGGGCGTGGGCAGCAGGCCCAGGCTCCAGCTCGGGTGCGGAGGGGCGTCGGGGCCCAGAGAGGGCGCCGGGGGCCGGGAAGGGGGTACTGGGAAGACCGGGGGTGCTGGGAAGAGGGTTCCCCTCGCCAGCGCCGGCCCTGCTGTCGCTGCGCACTCGGAGCCGCGCAAAGGGTGCCCCTCAACCCGGAGGCACAGGCGCATTTAAGAAGGAAAGAAAGAAAAAAGCCACCACTGGCTCCAATTTCTGGAAGCCAGAGCAGTTTTTGCCCTAAACACAGAGACAGGACCCCCTCTTAGCGCTGCCCTGGCCTCTCCGTTACCCATTTTCGGTTTGTTTTTGGAAGAACCGGTTCCTCAGCCCCTCGTCGCCGCAGTTGTGACACGAGTAAGTCCAGCCGCCGGGACCCTGTCTCCGGGCACCCTGCCCCCGCGCGCTCTCTTCCCACCTTCGGCCACGCCGGCGGCGCTCCGGCCCCTGCCCGGGCTGCCCGGCCGCTGTGGCCTCCAGTCGGGTTGCAGTGACGAAGAGACTTTGTTGTGAAACTAAATCTGACCCTTTGGCTCCCAGGCAGCGGCCGAGAGCCCGGGGCCGCTACCGCCCGCGGCCCCACTCGGGGCGGGAGGGCGGCGATCGGCGCCCGGGGAGCGGCGGAGGGGGCGCAGCCGCCGAGGGGCCCCGACCCCCGCGCCCAGCCCGCCGGCCGTCTCCGAGGCGCGGGCACCGCCGCAAGGTACGCGAGGACACCTGGAAGGGCGCGGCGGCGCGCGCAATAATGGGGCCGCGCGTCGCCCCTTTGCCTGGCAGCCTTAGGGCGCTCGCTGCACGTGGAGGGATGTGTCTGGGGCCGGTTTGTTTTCCTTCCGGGAGGTGGTGACTGATTGGGACGGAGGGGGACGCAGGGGGGTCATCTTGGCCCTATTTGATGTTGTGATTGCTGTCTTGGACGTGTGCTTGCGCTCGAAGCGCCAGTAATGGGAAACATTTGGGGAGCAGTCGGGGCAAGCAGATATTTGTATTTAGCGCTTTCTAGCCCCCGGAGTTCCTTGCTTTGGCCGAAAGTGAGTTGGTTGGTCCAAATCAAGGAGGCCAGTTAAAAGTAGTAGCAGATGAATTGGAGAGACCAACGACGGTGACACATTAATATTTCTAGGAATAATTAAGAAAGCAAGGAAAAAATAAACAGGAAATTAGGGAGAGGTGGGAATAATGCATACAGTATAAACAATTTTTATCGTTTTCTTTGTTAAGACCCACCCAACATTTTTGTTCTGGTGGCCACGCTGATGAATGCTAGCTCGGTAAGTCATCTCATAAAACTCAAAACCTCTTGAAAAGAATTGGGTGGGAGGAGGATTCAAGCCTGTAAAGAATTGTGAATTAATTATATATTCCAAAACATCGGTAGCAAGTATCTACTCAGCAAACAGGATGCCAACTATGAGTGAGAAGTGGAAGAATAATGTAGAAGCCGGATGTCCATGTAGAACAAGGAAGGCATTCTTCCATCCTGTGCAGAGACCCCAAGTGTCCTGTGTCTCAAGCTCTGAGCTGTTCATTCAGCCAACGCTGGGAAAGGGGCCATGTACCAAGCGTCTTGTTACATGGATAAAAATGGTTTCTGCCCTGAAGGAGCAGTGTGGTGGACAATTGTGACCTACTGTGACTACTAGGGGGAAATCATAGGCACACAAGGCTTCCTGGAGGAAAGGACTGGATGAGCCTTGAAAGCTATGTAGGAGACCGGGTGAAAGGTGCATCCTCTGGGCAGAGATTTGTTGGCATCAGGGGCATCTAGAAGTAGCCAGGAGTAGCTGCAGGTGAGTAGGAGGGACCTGGGATGCTGGAGAGAT
Source organism: Halichoerus grypus (assembly GCF_964656455.1). Classification (NCBI taxonomy): domain Eukaryota; kingdom Metazoa; phylum Chordata; class Mammalia; order Carnivora; family Phocidae; genus Halichoerus; species Halichoerus grypus. The sequence goes on from NC_135716.1 coordinate 60,038,891, forward strand.
GCGCAGGGAAGGTAGCTGGGCCCAGATTGGGAAAGACTTAGATGTCAGACCAAATCAGACTAAATCAGACTTGTTCCCTGCTTTGGGGGAGAGCACAATCTAACAAGTTTCACAATTTGGAACATGTAAAGGCCTTGGAGAGCAGGCAGAGGACTGTGCTAATTAAGATAAATTACAAAATAGGAACTATGAAAAAAATCTATTAGTGGGATTATTTCCCCTATAAAAAAGTCAAAAGTGTTCACAAAAGGTAATCAAAGAGAGGGTAGAGAGGGAACACTACAATAACAATACTGTTTTACTATTATCTTAGTAACCTGAAAGGCAGCTTCTAAGTGTCCAATTAAGCAGTTGGCTTACATCATAATTTTTGGGTGTAAAAACTAGAGACAATTAAGCATATTGGATTATAGTTTTACGATCTTTCATCCTTTACAAAAATGCTTATCATCTGCTCAACATAAATTTACTGAACATGTACTATGTGTAGGATGCAATAATCTCTCTATCCTATTGAATGATATTAATGTCATTGTATAGATGAAGAAACAGGCTCAGAAAGGTTAAATTTTCCAAGATCACAGAGTTGATAAGTGTCAGAGTTACCAACTGCAACCCTTACCCTCCTACTCTAAGCCTTCAGTAGCCTTTTTCACCCTTTGATTCATCAGGACTAGCTCTGTTTTTGGATTTCTCCCCTTTATCTTTTCTATCAGTGACTTTATTTTTTTTAAGATTTTATTTATTTATTAGAGAGAGAGAGAGAGCATGTGAGAAAGAGTGAGAGAGAGAGAGAGAATGTGAGAAAGAGAGAGAGAGAGAGAGAGGGAGGGAGGGAGCAGGGGCAGAGGGAGAGAGAGAAGCAGACTCCCTGCTGAGCTGGGAGCCCAACGTGGTACTGGATCCCAGGACCCGGAGATTATGACCTGAGCTGAAGGCAGACGCTTAACTGACTGAGCCACCCAGGTGCCCCTCTATCAGTGACTTTAAAGTAGAAAGCTAAAGTAGTTGTTTTTAGGTTATCGTATTACACAAAGCTGGAATCTATTCATAAGTCATTCCTTGCAGCATCCTGAGTCAAAGAGAATCTTGATTGAGAGGCAGAAACTAACGAAATGAGGATTTCACAAGGATGAGTCAGTTCCTCAAATATAGAAGGATTGTGACTTGAAAATAGGTCATTTGCCGAAGAGTTTGAGTGTCCTTAAGCTCAGTCAATGCCAGTGGTGTTGGGATCCAGGGCCCCCTGGCCGACAGACATGTCCTGTGGAGGGAAATCAGAAAGTTAAGTAACTCATTTTTAAAAAGACATTTTGGGCCTAGAAAGGAGAGCCCTCAGGGGATATTATTAATCTTAAATGTTTCAAGAATGACTTTGTATAGGAGGGTATTGAAGTATATTTGTGTAGGGGAAAAACTGATGCTAGAGAGGGGGTTTTGATGGGTCTATTTCAGCTCAGTCTAAGGGAAAACCTCCTAAAAATTAAACCTTCCAGCTGTGAACCAAAAGACTTGCCATGCTGGTGAAATCTCTGTCCCCAGAAGTGTTCCTGCAGCAGCAGGCTGGCTATCTGTAAAGGATGTTTTCGGTGGCTCCACTCTCGATGGGAATTTGGATTCCACAACTTCCTTCTGTGGCCCCATCACAACATCTCATACCACCTATATTCCTGTACGTATGTCACCCATTAATTGTTTGCTCATGGAGTTGTGGGGAGGCAGATTTCTGAAACTTTTCTAGTGTTGCTGTAAAGTAAGTTATCCCTTGATTTTAAGGAAAGAGTGAAATTCATGAAGCCCTGAGTCAGTGCCTCTTTTCTGAGAGCTTAATGCTTTCTCCATTACTGTCTTTGTTTTCGGTGTTTTGGCTTCTGAAACTGCAGTCCCGCAATCTTATTCCATCAAGCAGTCCTTACTCTGGTCAAGAAGCAAGTAAAAGTAAGAGTCAGCATCCAGGAAATTAGGAAATTGCTTTGCTAAACTTTAGCTATGATTGTCAAGGGTAAAGGAGTAGTGTTGGAGCAGAGCAGGGAGGTGTTTATTCTCTAGTTTCTCCTAAACTGACACATGTAATATGCATTAATTCTAAGGTCGAATGATGAACTTGGATCCCCTGTACTAAATATGTTACTTAATGACCTGGATATTGAAGTCTATGCCTATATCCATGGCTAAAATTGCCTTCAAATTTTAGCAGAAATGGCATAAGAGTCTGAGAAATAAATCTTTCCATTTATTTTTTAGAAATAAACCTGCTTTTTCGGGGCGCCTGGATGGCTCAGTCATTAAGCGTCTGCCTTCGGCTCAGGTCATGATCCCAGCGTCCTGGGATCGAGCCCCGCGTCAGGCTCCCTGCTTAGCGGGAAGCCTGCTTCTCCCTCTCCCACTCCCCCTGCTTGTGTTCTCTCTCTGGCTGTGTCTCTCTCTGTCAAATAAATAAATAAAATCTTAAAAAAAAAAAAAAAGGAATAAACCAGCTTTTTAATTTTGACAGCTGAACTTTTTTTTAGGCTAAGCACAGACCAAGTACTTTATGAATCTGACTCGGGGTATTACTGAAAACCTGACCGCCATTCCACATTCTAATTTATCTTCAAAAATTAAAACCTTCAGGATCTATCATTTATTAACATGCCAATTGAACCTTAATATTAAAGAACATTGTATACTTTTTAATCCTCACCTCTTTTTTTTTTTTTTTTTTTAAGATTTTATTTATTTATTTGACAGAGAGAGACACAGCGAGAGCAGGAACACAAGCAGGGGGAGCGGGAGAGGGAGAAGCAGGCTTCCTGTGGAGCAGGGAGCCCGATGCGGGGCTCGATCCCAGGACCCTGGGATCATGACCTGAGCCGAAGGCAGACGCTTAACGACTGAGCCACCCAGCCACCCCTAATCCTCACCTCTTAAACCAAGGAGATGTTTTAAAGCCTCTTTTCACTTTAACACCTAAAAATGAACATTATTAATTGTTGGACCCATATGGTTATTAGAGAGTAGTGTTGGTAGGTAAATGGCTAGACAAAGATCAGCACTAATATCATCATGTTTGATTTGGAGGGGTAAGGGCAATTATATTATCAAAATGTTACTTCCTTGATGGTACTGGAAAAAAGAGGTTAACAACTAATAATAAATGTGAATTGTGGCACATTAAAAAAAAATCAACTTTATTAGTGTATAGTTCAGTGAGTTTTGATAATTATGTTCACCCATGTCACCACTACAATCAAGATCTAGCACTTCTAGTGCTCCAGAAAGTTCCTTCGTGCCCCTATACAGTCAATCAACCGCTCTCCACCCCCATCCTGGGCTCTGGTTCCAGGCAACCCCTGTCCTGCTTTTCATCCCTATGGGTGAGTTTTTGTGGTGTATTTTTTTTTTAAAGATCTTATTTATTTATTTGACAGAGAGAGAGACAGCAAGAGAGGGAACACAAGCAGGGGAAGTGGGGGACGGAGAAACAGGCTTCCCGCTGAGCAGGGAGCCCAATGCGGGGCTCGATCCCAGGACCCTGGGATCATGACCTGAGCCAAATGCAGACGCTTAACAACTGAGCCACCCAGGCGCCCCAAGGTTTTGTGGTGTATTTTTAACATCTTAGGAGGTATTCAATGGTAGAGCTACATAAAAGTAAAGGAGTTGATGTTTCATATCTCCTCTTTGTCTTTTGAATAAAGTGAGAATATTCATCACTTAGTTATAGTTATTTACTTAACTTAGCAGAAAACATAATCACTGAATGGTACCAGTGTAGTTTGCTACCAGTTATTCTAGACCTTGTTATTTTAAAACTGAAACTACAGTCTCTGTAGGCTGAGAAACTATTTCTATGATACACTGTATTATAAACTACACCTGTGGAGGACTGACGTACCCTACAACCAGTAGATGCAGCAAAATTAATATACCAGCCTGGTAAAATTTTAGATACATTTCTCATCTGTGATTATGTTTTAGATTATTTTATCTTGAATGCCTGCATTTGTTCATTACATATGAGATTTATAGGCCTGTGGTTCTCAAGCAATATGCTGGTTCTCAAGCAATATGCTACCACACACCACTGTTCCTCAAATCCCTCATGGGTGTTCCACCAATCATAATTAATGGGCAACATTTACTATTTCTATGCTTGAGTATAAAGCATTTTATGACAATGGCTGTCAGACTCAACCAACGGAGTCATGTGGCATGGTGATTCACCTTGCTGAAAGACAGGAGAAAGTGATCGGAATGGCAATAAAAGAGCCCATATTTATTGGAATGAGGTTTGACTTTTCATCTTGAGTCCATGGGAGCAGATTCTATTCAAAGAGCAATGTTGAGTGGAAGAAAGAGCAAGTGACCCATATGTGATAACCATGCATATTTTTATCAGCATGGTGATGGTCTACGTCAACAATTTAAGGCTTTCAAATGTCCAGCCATGGTTTTTATATTCAAAAGTTCTTCCATGAACAAAAAAAATTTGGTAACGTTTGATGTAGGGAGATTCATGAATGCTGTCAAGATCACAGGTTCTGTGGTAGTAATTTCATTGGAATATTCTTAAGATATGACTCTCATGTTTCATCCTTCTCCTAGGGTCAATGTTGTATGTAAGAGAGATCTGAATAAGTGAATTTGACCTCACTTTCTAAGAATTACTACTTTCAACTATCATACCTTTTGATCCTCTAATTGCAGTTTGGAATTTATCCTTAAAGCTTTTAAAAGAGGGAAAAGAACTTGATGAATGCAGATCTTGAAGTGTTATATGCTATAGTATAAGTGTGAAAAAAACCCAAATGTCCCACTTTATGGGAATATTGCCCTGATGAAATAGGAAGTACATGGAAATTAAAAATGATAAGTGTAGACCATAAAATACTTATGGAACAATGTTAAGAGAAACCAGAAAAATGGAAGCATGATGATTCACTATGATCATAGTGATTATAGTTTTGTAAAAGTAAGTTGGATTGATGGGATTATGGGTGTGTTCCTTTAGAGTTTTCTTAATATTGTTCATGTACTAAGTGCTGCATTAAAATACTGTGTAGGTCTACTGCTCTTGAAAACATAGTTTGAATTGAACTTTAGTTACTGAATAAACACATGCCATTAATTTTCCTAATTCACATCAGCTCATTTGATTGTCCCCTTGCCTTCCATTCTTCATCTGAAGTTAGGAGGAAATTGCATATGGTGGAAGCAGAAATCTGGTCATATTCATGTAGAAATTCTATAATGAATAGATAGGCTTCATACTTAAAACTTTAAAACAGCAGTACCAGTAAATCAGTGAAATGGCTATAAAAGCAAATTGTTGTAGACATTTATTTCTGTAGAAACTTTATCTCCAGCTGTAGAAGACTTTTCACCAATGTAGAGCTGAACTTGGTTTTTCATTAATGGTTTCAGTGGTTGGGATGTGCTCCTTAACAATCTAAGAGCTCGTTGAGTATCTGGTTTCCGAATCTCATTCACCTGAGTATGCCCAATCTCTGTTTTCCTTGCTATAACCAAATTTCTTAGGAAGGTGAGCAACGCAAAAATGAGGTGGCAGTGCCACACGGCATCTTGTGGCTTTGAGAGCCATGGAATGGTGAGTTGCGTAGGTCCCTGGAGGACATTCACCCAGTGGTTCATTTCACTGCAGGCTTCTGTTTGTAAATTTTCTTAAAGACCCCTTGATTTGATATGTTTATTCAATCTGTAGTTGTAGTCTTCTGGGGACATACTTCAGAATAGCCCTTTTCTTTTCTATAAAGCAATGTTCAACCACCAGTTTCCTTCTGCTTCTCAGGAATGTTAGAAAACTCAACACTTGGTGAGAAAGCAAAGATTAAAGTGATGGTGTGTTGTAATGAAAATACTCTTTCATCCAAGGAGCCACAAGTTATTAACAGTGTCTGATGGGTCTCTGGTTCATTAGAGGTGACTTATGTGTCATCTAAAATATAACCCATTTTTCAAAACCAGCAGGAAAAATTAAAATATAGATGATGCATAAAATTTTTAAAAATACTATTTTCTTCCCAATCATATTAGTCTCTACCTTATTTTTTTCAATCTAGAAGGTTTGTCCCACGAGCCTGCCTGACTAGACCCTTTCTCTATCTGTTTCATGCCTCTGTAATTTATACTTATGCCAAGTTAACTTCTCCCAATATTTTGTTTTGACAATGGCCAGGAAGTTTGTGATGATCCAGAACTAAGGTAAAACAAGATGATGTTTACGTGTAAGATGAGGTGCTATTGCTTATTTTATCAACCACCTGGCTTTTGCTGATGGATAGAAATGAATGGAAAGGACCTATGTAGACTGAATATGGATTTTACTGAACCCAGGAAATTTTAGGTTCAGAGCTATTGAGTATTTTTCTTTTCAGCAGCAAGGGCTGTTCATAGACGTGGGGAGAAAAATTGACATCCCAGGGAAAGTTTAAATTATAGCAGGAATGCACAGAATAGATTTTTCGCCTCACATGCGTTAAAGTTGCTGTATTTAGAACTATTCCGTGCTTTAAAAAGTAACAAGCTTGGGGGCACCTGGGTGGCTCAGTCGTTAAGCGTCTGCCTTTGGCTCGGGTCATGGTCCCGGGGTCCTGGGATCGAGCCCCGCATCGGGCTCCCTGCTCAGCCAGGAGACTGCTTCTCCCTCTCCCGCTCCCCCTGCTTGGGTTCCCTCTCTAGCTGTCTCTCTCTCTGTGTCAAGTAAATAAATAAATAAATCTTAAAAAAAAAAAGTAATAAGCTTGTTATTTGCCATAGGGCCAAAATGTCACCTCCAAAAAAAAAAAAATAGTAAAAAAAGAAAAACAAAAAAAATACAAAATGAAAAAAAAAATAGAAAAAAACAAACAACAACAAAATGTGACCTCCAAGTATCACTTAACTCTACTGGTATAATTATAATGTCATCACTGGGGGCCCAATTTCGTAATGCATCTGGGCCCCCAAAGGAAATTTCGTATGACTGTGGTATTTGTCAGATTGAGTCTCAATTTGATGCTTTCTGATGAGTCTGTTTTATCAGTGTATATGTCTAACATTTATTTGCTATTGTCTATTTGCTAGTACATGTACGCTAATTTTAGTCTCTTCCTACCCCACACCCCCAAGAGTGGCAAATCGAAAGGAAGTTCCTAAGGCTTCCATTACTCCCGTGTCCAGTGAGTCCACCTACCAAAGTTAGCTTTTCAGTGGTGTTTCATCGACAGTCCAGGGGGTTGGACCGAAGGAGGCATAGTCCCCTCAGATGTTGAAAAGACCAAACGGGGCCAGTACTCCTTGTTTCCTTCTTGCCCAGCATGCCTCCCACTCTCCCTCTTGCTGAGCAGAACCACCTGCATGATTCTGCTCAAGACCACATGCCCAGGCCAGCAGAGCGCAACACCGCCCTGAACTGTGAGTGCCTGTCTTCTGTGAGCTGCAGTGGCCTTGGAAGGGGCTGATTACCACTTTCTGCCCTGGGAGAGCATTTTGCTCAGGTGGCCTCGTGTAGCTAGCCAATAGGAAGAGTCGAATCATATTTAAATATATGCCCAGCTGTGCAGCTGTTTCTCGCTATTTTGTTCAGTTGATCTTTTCTTCCTACTTAAGGAGTTGTTGAAATACATTTCAGAAAGAGGCTTCCAGGCTTTTCCTCTGTGCTCAGAGTGGATAACTGACTCCAGAATGATGACATTGGCCAGCAGAAATCCAGGCTGTCTCTCAGTCCCTTGTCTTTTGATCAGGGAACCTTACACTTCAGTGGCTACAGAGCAATGGCCTTCCATGGTGTGTAACTCCAGGGGGCACCCCTCTTATGGAGGATGCCGTAATAGTTGACTCAGGAGCGGGTAAGTAAAGGATTTGGCCTTTTGTGGTAAATGCACCTGGCTTTGGCAAGGTGAGTGCTGGGGGTGGCTGTGTGAATGGGTATCCAACCGCCACCAGACTCATGGTGCCCTGTCCTTGTAGGGAGACCTCTGATATCAAGACATCTGCCTCTGGTGCTCCACAAATCTCCTAAAGCAAATCTCAACCCACTGATCCTTCCATCAGTGTGCATCTGCCCTCACCATTCTGTATCTAGATGAGCCTCCTTGAACATTCCTCTATTCCTTCTTTTCTAGGAAGCACTCCTTGGTTTAAATGAAGTCCCTGAGAATTTCACCTCTGAGTACTCCATATGTGTTTATGTGTAGGTCTAAACAGTTTTATGAATAGCTACTCTCTATGTGTGCCGTAAGTAGGTAAATAGGTAGGTAGGTAGATAGATATGAATCAAGTAACCTGTTTTTCCTTGAGCCTGTTTCTTAGGTACTTGAAACAAATGTTCAGGACCAGAAATTTGAAGGATATTTTTAAAGTTGATTGAATGATAGCACCACCATTTACCTGTCCACCTACTTCTGACTCAAGAGTTCACCTGTATTAAAAAATTGCCATGCATCGATAACACTCATTCATTCATTCATTCTGAATATATAATGAGTGCCATATGTGCCCTGAACAAGAGAGTAAGGCATGGGCCTAGCCCTCATGGAGCTGCAGTCTAGTGGGGGAGACAGGTAGAGAAATAATTACAGTCCCATTAGGTAAGTGCTATAATGGGGGCAGGCTTATTTATAAACCATGAAAGATCAAGTCCAGCAAAGGAATTAAGGGTTTACTAAAGCCAGGCTCCTAAATATCAGTAGACCCAGTCATGGCATCTATTGCATGGTTTGGATTGACATGTAGAAATCTGGAAACAACTATGCTGATTTAGCAAGCAGTGGAGGATTTGTAAATAAAGTCCATGGCTCTCTGTGATTTTTTGATTTTTGAGTGGTAGTCTTTCTCAGTGGAGACATCTATCTGAAGTAGATGAATGCTGACTCTTTTGACTTCTCAATAAGCTCAGTCTTTTCTTTTTTAGCCCAGGAAACAATAACAAATACAGCATTTGGTACAGAAGAGTTTCATCTTCAGAAGAAATAAAATTACAAATGAAATACCTTTCATGCTCATGTAACTTGACCATTCCTAATACCTTAAACTGTTCAGTAAGTTCAATATGGAAATATGGCAAAGAAACACATGGGAAATAATCCTGGAATATCAAATATACAGATTTTGATTGAAACATGTTCTCAGGACAGGTATGGAGAGGATGGGAGTTTAGGGGAAATCAGAGGGGGCTTTGTCTTGGGCCTGCTCCCTTCTGTGAGGAATGAGACTGGGCTTTGTCTCGCCATATATAGGTGCACTGTGGGCAATTCGCATGAAAACACTTTGTAAACTGTAAAGTGTTTGACCAAGGTAAGGCAGGATTATTATTATAATTTTTAAAAGTTGCCTTATCGCCTAGAAAATTTAATGTGCCTCAAGAGAGGAACTCAAGCAATGAAAAAAGTCTAGTTTCTATAATATATCTTCCTTGATTATGCAAGGAATCCTCTAGAAGCAGTGATGGGGTGATTTTAAGATTCAGTTCTGAAATTTTGAGCAATTTGAAATAGAGTACTATATTGTGTTTTCTTGGTTTAGCAGACCGGAAATATATCCACAGGATTTTTATTTACTCATAACCTGAAATTAAAAAATGGTTTCTTGTGAAAATTACAAAAGCACTGTGTTCTCATAAGTATTCTCAAAATTTGGGGACTCAAAATTTACGAGTCTTATGTTGTATAAGAAGCATCACCTTTGTGTTGACGGTGGATAAGGCATGTATTTTCCAGCATTGATAATTGTGAGTGAAACAAACATAAATGAGAATGACTCCAGCATTTCAAAATTACATCCCAAATCGTCCAAGCTTGGGATCTTTTACCTGAAGATTATGTGTGCAAATGCATTCATTCATTAACTTATACATATAAAATATAAGCCTGTAAGATATCATCCAATTGAAATCTCGCATTTCATAGATAGTAAAACTGAGGCTCAGAGGGATTAAATTATTTACCTCAGATCATTCAACTAGTTAGTGGCAGAGTAAGAACCCGAATTCAGATCTCTTGACTTCTAGTGTAGTGGTTTTCCTACCATGCTAACACGCAGAGGTTCAAGTACTTTTACAAAAAGTAATACTGAAGTTAGACTATTGCATACTCAGGGAGCCTGGATAGCTCATTGGTTAAACATCCGACTCTTGGTTTTGGCTCTGGTCATGGTCTCAGGGTTGTGAGATGGATCCCCGAGTTAGCTCTGTGCTGGGTGTGGAACCTACTTAAAATTCTCTCCTCCTCCCTCTTCTCTGCCCCTCATGTGCACTCTCTCTCAAAAAAAAAAAAAAAAAAGAAAAGAAAAGAAAAGAAAAAAGACTACTACATATTCTCTGTTCTGTAATTTTGTCTTGGGTGATATTAAGATCATGTCAGTTTTTTTTTTCTTAAAATTCCATAATATTTAAATATCTGTGTTGGAGTTGATGTGAGGCACGTAGAAAAATGTCTAAGTTGCCAAGCCCAAGTAAGAGAACCTGAGAGTCTCTTTTGTGTTCCTCATTTGAGTATGAGCATGAAAATCAATTCAGAAAGATAGGAAATGAGAATGGGCAGCCAGATGACTATGTTATTTTTTTTGAAGGTAGCTAACTGCAGAATATATTTCAACATACTATATTTATTGTCCACATCTTGAAGCATCCCCAAAGCCCATTCTTCTCAAAGGTGTTGAGTCTCTGAAGGTTCAGAATTGATCAGCCGTGAAACTGTGACCTAATGTAAACTTGCTAAGAAATAGTATAATAATATCCTTGCCCTGAGGGTAAAACACTCAACTCTAGATTTGCTCTTTTATCCTCACTCAGACTACAATCATATCTCTTTGTTACTATTTCCTCTTCGCATTATGGTACAATTGACGTTGATAAATAGCTTGGAGAAACTGAATTCAAAAAGAAAAAAAAAACCCTTGTACTGTTGGCTCAAAAATAATGTGTGTAGAAAGCCCTCTAGCTGGCCTCTCCATTCTTTTTTTTCTCGGGCTGCAGCTGCTGACAGCAGACACACTGAGCTATAATTTGGCCACATTTGGCTCATGTAAATTGTGATAAACAGTGAGCCCATAATATTTATTTTAGAGATTCATTCAGTGAAGGTAAGCATTCTTGACTTGTGTATACATGCAAGCAAATGGAAAGCTGCAGATGCAAAGATCAGTTCTTGATTTCATGCCACACAATTAATACGGCTGCTTGATGCTCTATTCTTCACAGGTGCAGGGGTGTTGGGACCGTTTGAAGAAGTGTGTAGCTAATAGCCCATATATAATTCAGAAGAAAAAGTCTTCAATGGAAGACCCCCAGGGGATAAATGGACAGTCTGTAAGTAAACAGAATGTCAATCCAAAGGAAAGAGTTATTACTTTTAAAATTGAAATTACTATTTTTGTTGTAACCTGAGTGTCTGGAAATTCCTCAAAAGCTCTGTACCAATTTTTAATGATTTTAGAAGTTATGAATTAAGTAGTACACTATTTAATCAGCTTAACCTAATCTATATCTATCTTAGAGATATCGGTTATCAAAAGTAGAGTTCTAGAAGAAAAACGCCAACCTTCAGTATGACTTAATTACACCAATATGAATAATGTAGTTTTAAGGCTTACATTTTCCTTTGCCTCTGGGAAAACATATAGTTGTCTCATAAAACTTGAAATTAATGTCTAAGTTTTGGATTGCCTTGTGTGTATTTATTTTATGAATACGTGTGTGTGTGTGTGCATCTTTCAAATGTATATTTAGTGTTACTTTGCCAGTTTGATAAACTCTTGAATGCGTTTTAAGTTAAGGAGAACCTGAGGTTCTTAGGTTTTATTTCTTTTGTTTATCTTGTGAGCAGAAGAGAAAGGATTCAGAAATTTTCCTCAGGTTCTTATCAGGAAGAAAGCAAGCTTCCTTTGGCTCATTAACAAATATTCCCAACTAGAGGTAACCTTATAAATAACTTTTGGGGTATTTATAACTTGAATAAGGCAATGGATATTAATTTTTAAAGAGCACGTGTCAGTAAGTTAAAGTTGTTATGGAAAATGCCCACGGCAATATTTGGGGTGGCATACGTGACTTTGTCTTTTAGGTTCTCTGATCAGATATGATGCTTTAAACCTGTTGTTTCATAGCTCAGCTGTGTCCACGGTAGAATTATTACAAACCTGAAGTGTGATCTTTAGTAATGGGGTTGTGGTTCCTGTAAATGTGTCTTTTACAAGACCTGTTGGTGTTATACAATAAGCAGTAACTGCTAATGGTTAAGGATTTTAATAACAAAGGGTCAAGTGCTATCAGAGTACTTTTGTAGTCACCCTGTATGCAATTACAGGGTGTATTTTTATGGATCTCCTCAGTCATCTTGTGAGGGAATTCACAGGAGCACTTCAAGATCATTCCATAAGGGGTAGCTTTTAGCCTAAACAGGCAAAGGACCCTTAACCCATTTAGTTTGTTTGTTCTTTTAAATTCCTGTAATGGGCGTGGTGTATTCGATTTTATTATTATGTTAAAAATATATTTTTTTTGTTAAAAATATTTTTGTAGTGCATATGAAATAAATGAAAAATTTAACTCACTAATAACTTCCTACTTATTGCCCTCTTTCATGTGACTTTTCTCTTTAGGTTGATGTAAACTGATATGTTGGAGACTCACTAGGAAATTTAACAGTATTTGCAAATAAATGCTGATAATATTTCTTTTAATATTTTAAATTATGCAAATTATAATTTAAGAATTAAGAAATTAAGATCTGAGACTAACATTTAAAGAAAGAGGTAAAGAATATGATTAAAGATGTTTTTTTTTGCGCGGGAGCATGGGTGGCTCAGTTGGGTTAAATGTCAGACTCTTGATTTGTGCTCAGGTCATGATCTTGGGGTCCTGAGATGAGACCCGCCATGGGCTCCAAGCTCAGGGTGGAGAGTCTCTCCCCTTCTGCCCTTCCCCCCTCTGCCCATGTACACTCTCTCTCTAATTAAAAAATAAATAAATAAGTAGATAAAATGGGGTTTTTTTTGCATATCATAACAGTTGTGTTTATGGGGCAATCTCATTACATATCTTTTTGAGGTTTTCTTTCCTTTTTTGCCACGTTAGAGTGAAACAGTTTTGTTCTTGAAAGCTTTCTGGCTAGCTCAGCGGTCGCAAACCAGGTGGGATGTTTCTCACGGGCAAACCGCGTGGCCCTGGAGAAGCGATTCCTAGCGATTTGGCTCCTGCCGGCTCCGCCCCTGTCAATGGCTTGAGTCTTTTCAGAGACCCTGTGCAGAGGCTTGGGGTGGGCTCCCCTCCAGGCTCCCTTCCTCTCACTCTCAGGTTCCCTCGTTTCCTCAGGAACGTGGGTGTCCTGGGCACGCTTCGCAGGCGCCCACACGAGCTGTGCCTTTCCACAATGTCAGCTTTATTCAAATAAAGCCACGTTAATCACAATTCTAAAGCGGGTTCAGGATTCCAAGCTCCGTGACCTTTCACCAGGGGATTGAACTTGGCTTCTTACACAGCCCCCGGAGCAGGACAGAAGACAAACCATACAACAGACATGATAACAGAGGGCGCAGGAAGTGAAGGAACCAAACGCGAAGTCAGTCTGTGGGCGCGCAGTTGAGACGAGGCCTCGGTCGGGTCCGGGTGCGCTCTCGGCACTCCGTGCTTCGGTTGTTCAAGCAGCGAAGGATCTCAGTTCTGGTCGGAGATCGGCCGGGCAGAGCCTTCTGCGGCAGCTGCCTGTTTTTAAGCGGTCAGACATAGAGGGTTCACGTCTGAAGAGTCTGACAGTTTGCTACAAAAATTCTCCCCTTTTGAATCGGTCTTGGGCCCCTGCAGACCTCCTCTGGTTGCTTGTTACCAGTTCTGGGGAGTCAGCTGATGCTGGTCCCGGCGAGATCTCCTAGCTGCATACCTTAACGACTCGCCCCAAAGCTTGACATGAGGCACTCCATTGTGCACCCTACAGTGCGGAACAGACTCAAGATGGGAAGAGGACCTAGAACATAGCTGAAAACAGTCATGTACCTCAGGAAAGGAAGAGGATCAAAAGCAGACCAAGAGCAGTACCAGGAAGAGCTCACACTCCCAAACATGAACTGAACTTCCCCTTGCTCGGCATGGTCACCCTTCAAAGTTTTTTGTAGAATAAGTTTCAACAATCTTCAGAGCAAACACAAGAGCACGTTGTACCCCACACTGTACCTGTGTCAACATTATCAACATGCTGCCATTCTCATTTCATCTTCTTTCATTCACTTTCCATGCCACCACGGAGAGATGGCTATTCTTTTATAGCTTTTTTTTTTTAAGATAAAATTTACATACACTGAAAGACACAAATCTCAACTGTACAGTTTTGACAAATGAAAATACCCACATAATCCATATCCTACAACAAATTAGAACATTTCCATCTCCCCAGAAAGTTCTCACCCAAAACTTTCTCACGCAATACTTCCCTAGTACCCATCCCCCACCCAAGTCAACCACCCTTCCAATGGTTTTCACCTTTGATCAGTTTTGCCTGTTCCAAAAGATCGTATACATTGAATCCTCCAGCATGTTTACTTTTGTTTCTGCCTTCTTTCATTTAGCATTAGGCTTGTGAGAGTAGTCAGTGTGGTTGCATGTATCAGTAATTTTTTTTTTTTTTTTTTTTTTGCCAAGTAGTATTTCTCAGTACACATTCTTTTTATACAGTATGAAATATGTTCTATGCGTTTCTCTGGGAACCTCAATTTCTGCATCTATAACATGAGGAGACAGAACTCCATTTAGCCTAGTGTCCTTTTCAGCTTTATTTTTGTAATTCTTAATTTCTTCTCTATAGACCTTTGCTCACAGAATTACCTCGGCTAATGGTCCATTCTGGATAGTGTGTCTTCTATTAAGACTTCATACTTGTTTCTCTAAGCATATTTCTGATAGGAGTAGGAGTTTTAGTTCCCTCATCAGAGAAATGGTATTTTTTTTTTTAAAAAAGCTTCTTGAGAAGTTTTGCACACAGCACCAGTTTTTAAAACTTATCTGTAATGCTCACCACGTGCAGTCATCAACATAATATTATGAATCTCTATTGCCTTTGTAAATAATGATTCTTTCTCAGGTCTCAGTGGTTCTTTCTTTACTCCCTAGATAAAAAGATATGTGACTAGGTGGGAGAAGAGACAGCAGAGCCTCTTCATTCCTTCCTTGAAGCCCAGACATCTGGGCTGGGCAGGAGGCTAACGAGAGGGCCACCCGTGTCCTTTTAGCTCCTTGACAGCTGTGAGCCCAGAGGGTCTCTGTGTGTGAGAGGCTGAGAAGAAATCCCAAGGCTTTCAGCGGGCAGTGAAGTGGGAATGCTCTTACTCTTGGTGCTGCCATGCAATGTGAGATTTGAAGCTAAGTTCTGAGGTGGCCTGTGACTCTTTGAGGGAGAGAAAATGAAGATTTGAACATCAGAAAGTATAATATTCCTATAATTTAGCCTCTTGACCCTCAAGGTGCTTTGAAAATGAATCTATCATGTGACAAGGGACTATGGGCAGAGGTCAGGAGCTTTTCATTTTGATCCTAGACAGACATAGCACTGGGCGAAAATGTTACATTGTAAGTCCCACCTTTCTTATTCTGGAATGTTCTGTGTGTGTGCTTTCCACATCTAGAAAGAAGTAGCTTATGTGATTTTGTAAGTTTTGTCCACTCTTTAGTTTGCCTCATGAGGACAGAAAGGAGAGGAGGAGGTTTCTGGGGCTTTCCTTCATAATTCTGGCCACTCCTCTATCACCTCTTGAGGAGGACCCATTCGAGGAGCACAGCTCCACTGTCTCTCAGTAGAGCCAAGATTGGCCCTCTCTGAGGTAAACACCTCTGAAACACAAACATCAAAGAGCCAGGCAATGGCTATGTCTTTCAATTTCTTTAGTGTATGAGGATTTCTGGAAGGAAATCACGTCAAGATAAGAAAAGCATCTGCTAGCTCTTTGGGGAAAAAAGGGAATTAAAAAAATATATCACTGTATTTTTCTTATGAAGTTGTGAGGCCAGCAGTTAAAAACCCACCATGCAATCACCTGACCCTTGTATCTGATTTAGACAGAGAGCCTGGTATCTTGAAAACCAAGATTCGGAGTCAGAAGACCTGGTTTTAACTGTTACTAGTTGTATGACCTGGGGCAGATTTCCTAGCATCTGTCCCTTCAACAGTAAAACAGAGATGATAATATTTACCTTCTTCTCTTTAAAATTGCAATTTTGTAGGTAAGTGGGATCATGTATTTTAAAGTTCTTTGAAAACTGAAAAGTGCAGTATAACTCTAATGCACTTTTATTGGAAATATCTCCAGAAAAGTGTGGTCACGGATAACAAATTATCTGGCCACCTGCAAGTTTGCAATAAAATTTTAAAAATGCAACCATCATACCAGTGCCAGTAATAAGCACTAACACTACATATGTTTGGTCATGGTGTTGTCAGCTGTGGGGGAAATCAGGTCTCCTGAGACTCTTCTAGAGAAAAATTTTATTGTAAATACTACATTGTTAACTTGCTTATATTACAAAAATTTCAAATGATGGTATTCTAAAGCTTTTTGGAATAAAACTATTTTAAGGTGCCATTGTATTCTCGTAACTATACCTCTTATGTCTTAAATTATGGTAAATTTGAAACGCTAACTCCAGCTTTTGCTGAGATGCTGGATTTTGCAAGA
Organism: Halichoerus grypus; assembly: GCF_964656455.1. Lineage (NCBI taxonomy): Eukaryota > Metazoa > Chordata > Mammalia > Carnivora > Phocidae > Halichoerus > Halichoerus grypus. The sequence continues at coordinate 60,055,529 of NC_135716.1, forward strand.
AAACCATTAAATAAAATATGTATGGACCTTATTCCTGTACTTGAAGATTCTAAAAAGGAAAAGTGACTTTTAACCAAAATGGAAAAATGAAATATTTATTTTATTAACAGAGAGGCACACTGTTTAACAGATGTTTCTAAAAGTAGTTATCCCATCCATATGTGTAAGCCAAATTAACTGGGAAATTATAAATTAAATCAGGATTTCATTTATGCAGCTTCACCATGAATGAGAGGTTTTATATACATGAAATTTTTAAGTAACTTACATTTAAAAATATAGAATTCACTGGTTTTCAATTTCTTTTTTTTTTAAGTGTATTTGTTATTTGTTTCTTCAGGTTGCTATAACAAACTACCATAAAGTAGGGGGCATAAAACAACAGAAATAAATCGTCTTACACTTCCGGAGGCTAGATGTAGAAAATCAAGATGTTGGCAGGGCTCCCTCGGAAACCCGGAAAGGACTTCTTGCTTGCTCCTCCGGAGCTTCTGGCGGTCTGCTAACAATCCTTGTCATTCCTTGGCTTGTAGCTGCAGCATTTTGACCTCTGCCACATGGTCACATGGCATTCACCCCATTTATGTCTGGGTCTCGGCTTCTCTTTTTATAAGGATAATAGTTATATTGGGATAGAGCCCAACCTAAATGACTTCATCTTAACTTGATATTTGCGAAGACCCTATTTCCAAATAAGGTCACATTCACAGACACTGGGAATTAGCACTTTAACAGACTTTTTTTGGGGGGGGCGATACAAATCAACACATAACAAAGTCCAGTAAAAATGTGAGACCTAAAATAAAACCTTATCTTTGCCTACCCATCCCGCCTCGCATCTCTGAATAACTCTGGTTTTTTGGTCTAAAGTGGTGGAGTCACCCTGAGCTGGCTTAAGCAAACAAAAGGGAAGTCTGAAAGAAAGGAAGGAACCAGGGAATCCAGGCAGTTTTCTTTCTGTTTTTCTCTGCACATTTTCTTCAGTCCTCTCTCTCTTTATGGTCTGGTTTTGTCTGCTTCCCTTGTACCTTCTCTGGCTTACTGGCCCATCCACCATGCAGAAAGGGAGGCTCTGATTGGTCCTGCCTGGGTCATGGTTCTGTGGTGGGTGGAGCAGGGAGCTGCAGCAGAAATGGCGATTCCCAGATGAGGGGGCTGGGCAGACCACCCAACAGGTGCCTCCTCTGGCCCTTCAAGAAACTTCCTCAATGGAGGCACCAGTTTGAAACCATAGGTCTAGTCCTACCTCAACATCTTATAGAGGGAGAGATACAGCCGTGATGTGCCATCACCTACATTCTAATCATGTTGATGGGAATATCTAATAGTGACTAATCCTTTCCTGATGACTTAAGTTTCTTTTTACAACTATCAGCTGTAATCTGCATCCCTAATATCCTAGTTTTTCTTCTCTCCCTTGACCTGAGAGTGGTGATGTTTAGCCTTTTCAGTCGTAGAGCCTAGAGCTGGGGCAGAACTGGTTGGGAGGGGTGCACAGCAAATACATATTAACTTCCAAGTTAACCAAGAAAACCCTGACATGGAATCAGAATACCTGGTTTTGCATCACAGCTCAAGTATGGGGCCTTGGGAAAGTTATTTCAATTCTTCTTAGCCTCAATTTTGTTTTTATACTAGAGATAATAAGATCTATATTGCTGGGTATCTGTGATGAAGAAATAAGATTGAGTATGCCAAGGCACTGGGTAAACTGTAAAACAATATATACACCACTCGTGCCAAGCCCTGTGGGGCATCTTTCCCAAGGCACAGGACATTTTGAGTCGGATATGTCTTTGCTCCGTCCTTGGGGCAAGTTTTTAACCCTCTCTCAGCTTCAGTGCTTCCTCGTTTGTAAAGTGGGGAAAGTGATACCTTCCTTGCATGGTTGTATGGTTCGAAATATCATATGAAAGATATCTAGCGGCTAAGATCAGTTTCTGGAGTCCCACTCCTGGGGTTCAGATTTGAGCTGTGTTACTCACGTGCTGCATGACACTGGGCCTGTCTGCGTGCCTCCCGTGGGCCATTTTCCTGGTCTGTAAACGGGGATGAAGGTCATAACTTACACCACAGGGTTGGTGTGAAGATTGAATGCGATTATTTCCGTGAGAATGCTATGTCAGTGTTTTCTGTTGTCACTAACCTCATCTCCAACATGTCAGGCATGCATAGGGTAAGCGCTTCAAAAACTTAACTTGTTATTTAATTAAAATGGATTTGATTGGGGAGGATGAGGTACTACCTCTTAATTTAATGGTAATGGACACACATTCACAGGGTTAAGATGAGGTGATGACTCGGGATGTCAGACCATGCTGGAAGGAATTAGGCACATTTTTTCCTTTGCACATTAAAGAGCCCAGGTTGGAATGTGATCTGAGCGTTTGGAAGAGACTGACCGGTAGAGTTCAAATTGGGCACCAGGTTTTATTACCAGTTGGGTATTTTAGGTGAAGAATAAAACCTAGACAGGAAAATTGCTCCAGAGCCAGGACAGTGACTTGTTTATATTTCTAGGGCCAAACACAAGGTCAAGCCCTTTACATGCACTCAGTAAACGTTTGTTTATCTGAGCTGGCTGGCAGCTCGCATGCTGGTATAGCTCACTTGGTCCATATGTACCAAACAGATGGAGTGTGACAGGGATGAAAATTGCTTGTGGCTGATGCTGGAAAGAAAGGAGAGAGGAGCTCTAACCATTCAGACTCATTGCCTCCGATCTGTCTCTGCACTCTTAATAACTTGGGATCAGATCCGGATGTATATGAGCATTAGCAATGATGCTATGCGCATCTCTCTTTCTGAGTAAAAAGCACAGACTTTGGGACTTTTTTGGGGGGGGGCGGGGAAGTAGGAAGGGCAGCTTAAACACTTAAAAGAGAAAAAGAAAACCTCTCTGTAAATACCACCCAAAGTGTGGGCTGGAATAAGAAAGCCATTTTGATATAGCAGTAATATAATAAATCTTCTCTTTTACAGAGAAAGTAAAAGACCAGACAGTAAGTATTTTGGGCTTTGCGGGTGAGAAGGCCTCCAGTCTACAGCTGTGGCATGAAAGTCTGGGTGACAGGGAACCAAGCCACAGGCTGAGGTTAATGCCAGAAGAGAGACTGAGGCTCCCCGACTTTGTTTCCTTGTTAGCACATGCAGGTGAGGCTACAATATCCCCTCCCCCCCCTTTCAGGTTTTCTCATTTTGCCCCTCTCAGGCTAGCTCTGTCATCTTCTTTCCTCCTGCTGGCCTCCTTGTTCTCATTTATAAAACGGATTGAGGAGATCTCTTTTGGTTCGAACAAAGCATGATTCTATTAGTGTTCATAATGTACTGGATAATCAAAGTTAGTAAAGTTTAGGCATCACAGAATAAATATGTGTGCTGGTCTCCAAGGGATGGGCAGAAGGACCCATCACTTTCTGTGACCCCACGAAGTGCTCTGTTTGACGACCCCATTCCATAGTTCCCAGGTCTGAACCCTAATGTGATGTGTCTTCCCATTTCTAAGACCTCCTGTTTTTTTTTCTTTTGCAACTTTTCTTCATCCCTCAGTCAATGAATACTATTATTTGTAGAGCCCATAATATATCTTTATACTGGCACTAATATCATGATAAAGTTCTTCACTGCCCCCATTGCTGTATATGTATAATTTTACTTATACGGAGCATCATATACAAATGTTCCTATGATTATTTTTAAAAGGTGCTTGGGATAACAATAAAGAAGCACTTCTGCATCTTGCATCCCATTCCTGAATATGTTTGTAGTGATTTTAAAGTAAGTGTACAAATTCCTTGATACTCCTCCCTTTAAGATATGAAGTCTTTTGATGATGAACTCCTTGAGATAACCCCTCCTCTTGGGTATGGTCTGGGCTTAGTGATTCACTTCTAATAAGCAGAAACATGAGCAGAAGTGGTATGCCACTGTGGATACTAGGTCATAAAAGTCACTCTGGCTTCCTCCTTGCCTTCCCTTGAATCACTCACGGTAGGGAAAGCCAGTTGCCATATGGTGAGGACACTCAGGAAGCTGCGTGGAGAGGACCATGTGGCCAAGAACTAAAACCTCCTCCTTTTCCCTCCATGTGATAGAGCCTTCTTGGAAATAGATTGACCAGCTCGAGTCCAGCCTATAGGTGATGCAGCCACAGCAGACAGCCTCGGTGTATCCTCATGAGAGTCCCTGATATCCAGTAACACTTAGATAACCTGTTCCCAGATTTCTGACTTTCAAAAATTTTGTGAGATGATAAATGTGTGTTATTTTAAGATGCTAAGTATTGGGGTAATTTGTTACACAGCAATAGATGACTAATACAGTGATTCCCATCCACTTATTTTTGCATTAAAATTATCTTTATTCCATATTTTTGAACAGAAGTGAAGCTTAATAATATAATTATATAAATAAATATTATATTGGTTATAGATAATATAATTATATAAATATATATAATTGTATAAATATAGCTAATATAACTTATTTTTCCTATTGTGTTTCATGTAGAAACAATCACAGGGTGTTTTTTTTTTCCCTTTTGCCTGCTGGGTACATTCGGATGGCAATTTATTTTTATCTGCTCCCCCCCAAACAAAACGTTTTCTTCTTTACACAATAAATGCTTTGAACTGCTAATTAGGGTATATTTTATACTATGTTATATTGTCCACACATACTTACAAATCTGCTTGCCTTCTCGATGGTGAGCTGTTAGAGGGCAGAGAACCCGGGAGAGGAATAATCACCTGTTCCTTTGACAATCAGCCCTCTGTTTTGTACACTGTAGAAGCAAAAGATGTTTTGGTTGATTCAATGAATGAATGAATAAGTACAATTGCCTGGAGCAAAGATTCTGTAAACAGAGAGAAGTCTTCCCAAGTGCTGGTTTGGCAGCTTTTGCTCCACATGGGCTCCAGGGAACGAAGCACCTTTGGAAACAGAGCAGAATCAAGCTCAGAGCCTTTCTTGCTCTGTCAGGTTTCATGAAGGTAGAGGGACACCGAAAACAAACACGACTACTGTGAAACATCATCAACGGGACCTCCATTAATGGAAATTTCTGATAATTTAAGCAAAGGATGAAGTTAATTCTTACTTGTGTCCTTTTATGAAAACAGGATTATAAAAGAAAATGACACAATAGTTTAGTTTTACCTATGTATATGAGTATAGAAAAAGAGGTGGGCAAAAGAGGCTGACAATCAAATAGCAAAAATTTCATGTGCTTTTGCAAATAAATCTTATTCATTTAAGAAATTTTCCAGTGTTCTACTAAGTCAAACTAGATCAAATAATGTTTATATTTCAAAGGAATTCTTGAAATCTCTGTAAGAGGGCTCCCAAATTCAAACTTAACATAAATCAGACTAACATTCTCTTATTTTTAGAATTCTGACTCAAGTGACACTATGAACATATATACAACTATCTCACATCAATACAGCAATAACTGAGCTTGTGCTCTTCCCAATTTAAGTCAGGAGATACCCGTGAGGATACAGGAGTGAGCATGGGCTTAGCAAGCAGCAGAAGGCTTGAGTCCTGACTCAAGTGCCCGCCTAGGTGTTTGCAAATCTCTGATCATCTCTGAGCCAGGGTCTTTATCTCTTAAAATAGGGATAATAGTTCAGTCCCGTGTATCTCCGAATTGGTGTAAGGATCAAAAGGAGAACATGAATGCCTTTATTAAGCAAGATAGCAATATATATACACATGTGTTTACCAAGAGCACATCTTAAAAAACAGCCAATGCAGGCTGCTTCTTCTAGGTGGTATTCAAAAACAAATTTCTATATCCTTTTTTAACAAGGTCCCTTCTCTTTGAAAGGGAAACGAAAAAGGAAAAGTTTAAATTACTGATTTTATTTCATTAATTTTTTTTTTTATTTTGAAACGATGTGCATAATGTAGGGAGATGCAAGGGATGATTGCTATTGGGTTGTGCAAATGTTGAAATGGATGACCGTGCATTCACTAGTTCTTGTTTTTACTTAAATCATGTCTAAACTAATATTCTTTTTAGGGATCCCAGAATTTATGGTAATTCAATAACTAGAAGTTCTGTAATTATTTTATTATATTAAAAATCATTTGGCAAGGTATATAGTACATGATGATTTTGTTCTTTATTGAGGCTTTTGTATTTCTTTCAAAGTATTTACAGCCATCTTGGGTGTTTTTCAAGAATGAAATTTTATGCTTCAAGTAACCAGCGATTAACCTTAACAGCAGTCATGTTTTACAAGGATAAAAATAAATGCTAAATTTTTTATAATCTAAAAATAGTATCCGAAAGGAAATGCTAGAGTATTTAAACAATCTATCATTTAAAGGTCCATTTGTAATTTCCATTTACAAAAAGAAATAGATTTCCTTGGCATAAAGAACAATGGCCAAATACACATTTTACTTCTTTTACTGTCAGTCCTCACACTGGTGATTTTTAGCGATATGTCCATTCAAGTTTCCGTGAAACATTTAAAAAACAAACATTTCTTGCCTGGCTTCATCTGGTAAGCGTTAACTTTAAAAATGGGTTCAAAAATATTTTGTGTTTGGGTGTGTGAAACTGTGTACCCTGAAAAATGTTTATAATTGGTTAAGTATGCCTGCATTTAACCACCTGTATTCTCAAAATAGGAAACTACTGGTGGTAAAATAGAACTCAAACAACTTAAAATAATGTCATCCACAAAGCTGACTTTTATTAACATTCATTTGTTAAAACGTTCACATAGACATTAGAATGATTTACTTGCTCATATTCCAAATTATTTGGGAAACAAATATACTTAACCATTTACTATGGATTAATGAAATCTGATCTATATTTTAATTTAATCAATTAGCATTTTATTTCACCTTTTTAAAAAGGCTTATCTTTCTGTTTGCCCTAGGATAATTTTTTAAATACAGTGACTGATTTCTGTCAAAATCGATAAAACTCTTACTTATATTTTAAATTTAAACTGTGAGTCAGGCTGCCACCTTAAAACACTATTGCCAACAAATATTTTCAAATGAACTGTGTGATCCATTTGTAATATTGAATGAAGACAATAATTCACAGAACCATCAACAATGGCCACAAGAGAAATAACTACACTAATTCACACAAGGGTGCTATGAGATTGGATGGTGAACTTCTCAGTACTTGTAGCATTAAGAAAGTTGCATTCCCTTCTTGGACAAAGGTGATCTACTGGAATTGTGACTGAAGTTAGTGGCTTTTACCTACACTGCCAATAAGAGTTGAATACATTTTGATATTACTTTGGAAGACCAGGCCCCACAATCTTATGATGTTCTTACAACCTTAAAACCTTAAGTCATTAGACCAGTAATCATTCTTAAATAGTTCAAGTTACTGGAAAAGATGAAATGGGCTGATCTTCTTGGGAGGTATCAGCTTTATGTCCTTGGAGATGTTCGGTGCCTGACTCTCACAACTAAGAATAAATAACATTTATTAGGCACTTACGATAGAGCAGGGGCTGTTCTAAGCACTTTACACATCTAGCGTTAGCTCATTACTACTTGGTGATAGTCTGTTGTAGACTCCTGCATGGGAATAAGGTGGAACTGGATTACCTCTAAAATACCTTCCACTGCTGAGATTTAGTGAATCCATGATTTATTACTTAGTGTTTAATGAAAGAGAGGAAGCAAGGCTGTAAGGATCAAGGTGGTTTTTCCATATTCAAGGAAGCAAAATGCATAATGCTCTCTGTGTTCCTTTGGGGTTAGCATATAATTTTGAAGAAAACTTGCTATATTTTTCCAGAAAGGTTCACACAAAGCACATACAGATTAGAACTACTTCTATTTCTTCTATTTTTTTCAAGCCCTCTGTGAGCCCCAAAATATAGTAATCAAGCCTCTTATTTCTTTATGATATCTAACAAAATTACTTATTGACCCATGGTTAAGTAATATAAGCTTTAACTTGTTATACATTCACTCAAGGTAATAATCTGTTCCTTTTCTTTTCTCCCCCGCCCCCTGTTTTCTTTTCTCTTATTCTCTCCTTTAACAGAAGTTCAGATCAATAGTTATAAATTTGATCTTAAAATGGGAAATGTAGCTAATTATTTGTTGAATAAGTAATAAGAACCTTTGAAAATATGATGCAGCCTTGAGAGAAAAGCTTAACAAGGGCTTGCTTGTGAAGTGTTAGAAAACACAAAGTAATTTATCTAACTTTTTTTTGCACTTAGGGAGAAAAATAAGTATGTTTAGATTTTGATGGTTTAAAAAAATATGTTGAAACCATATTTCCCCCATCTGAAGTTTTACAGAAATAAAGGAATTCTACAATGATTTCTCCAGGTAATAGATGCCTGCTTTAACATGCATCCTACTTTTATAAGTATGGGGAATCTATAGATGAATCTTCATTTTACCTTGAAGTCTTTAAATTTCTCTTGTTTCTCTACAAATACATGAATCACTTCCCATGGGTAGTTCTGAATTTTGAAAAATATTAGTCTGTGAGTATTTTCAGTTAAATTAGAATAAAACTCATAAATATCATCTCATTAGCCTTAATTCCATGTTACTGAAATGTGAGTGTGATATTGAGCACAACTTTGGATATGACTGAAAGCATCAGTTTTAGCCATTTTCATATATTTTTTCTCATTATTTGTTAATGCTGTTTCCATCTATTATTAATTATACTATATATATTCTCTTTGATTCAACTCCAAGTAATGCTGGCATAATTTGAGTTAGAAAAGAAAGATTTTTTTTTTTTCCTAAAGAGGGGATCCAACTATAGGATTAGGGGAATAGTTAATCTATGTCCCATCTTGTGATAAATATATTTTTAAAACTTTTGCAAATTTAATTACATGTTGAGATTCATGGAATCTTGGAAACCAGAATATATTTGCAACTCACTACAAAGACCATTTATTGCAATTGCTTATGTAAGTTTTAGAATGACATGCATTTTTAATAAATTTTTAAAAAATTTCTTGATGATCCTATAGTTTCATTTATTTATGTGTACATACTTTTGGACCAAAAAAAATGTTCCCAGCTTCAGCCTTGATTTCTAATCTTCATTTATCTCTTTGATAGAATTAGCACAAATTGACTAGGAGCTAGATTCAGCTCACTCAAGCTGAACTCTGGCCCCAGGGTGGGTGTGGAGGTGGGGAGAGGAAGTATTCTTCATCTCTTTCTCAGAGGTGTGGTTCTGTTTACTTTGGAAAGAAAAGATACAAGTATCTCCTAAAGTGGATTAGACATGGCAAGACAAGATGATACATTTGCACTATAAACTCTCAAGCAGCTGTGAGAATGCCTTATGTGTGAAATTTCTTACCTTCTTAAAAATCTTGATAGAGTTGTAGCTAAGCTCTTAACAGTCAAAAACAAACTGCCAATGAAGTTTATTTTCTTTTTTGCTGAGTTTTCTGGACCATTGTTCCGCTCGAGGGGCCCTGTTTGTTAGTTTTGGCTCCGAGACTTCTCTTCCTTCAGGATAAGCTCTCCTTAGGCACTTGTACAAGTCGTACTCAGGGGCTGCCTGACAGTTTATTCACAGCCCCGGCTAAAGCATAATTCAACTGCGTGACTTCCTGTCTCAGAGGAGGGGGTGGCCGGCTTTGGCGTTTGTATTTGTAATGTAAATATATAGTTGATTTTGTGGAAAACTGGGACATTTTTGTTTGTTCTCAGAAAAGATTCCTGCTCGAAGTTTTATTTTAAAAAGTTGGCTTTTAGTCTTTTTCACTGTGACTTGGATACTGATCTGCTTTTCTGCTTTCATGGCCCTTTGTAAAAAAAAAAAAATCTAAAATATTTAATTCAACATTAACTGTGCTTACAAGCTACATAGCAGAATAAAATCACATTACAAACATTGTAGTATTAGATTTTATCACCATTTATTTCTTCTAGCCTGTCCAGGGATTTCTTCATGTTCAGTAGAACTAATTTGCAGTCAGACATTGAGGTCTTCTAGAAGGCCAGCAGGCTCCAGAAATTAATTTATCCAAATAACCGATCCCTCCTAGGCCAACCATAGAGGGACACCAAAATGGCCTAAGAAGGCAGAGCCTCCTTTTGAAGTCTGGAATGTTTTGACTGACTTGAAACAGGCGGCTGGAATGAAAGGATAATTTTCAGTGACCCAGGGGATTTTTTTTTGCCATTTTCAAATATTAGGTAAAACAAAGAGAAATTGCTTGCTCTAATTTAGAAAGACTTAGTAATCAGGAAGGCAACCAGACTGAGAGTAAAGTTCCGAGGTATATAGCAGAAGCTTATTTACTAAACCAAGATTGCTGGCAAAAATCAAATTTATTATACCCTGAAAAAAAATCTTACAGGGGATACATTTTAGTCAACATATCTGTATTTTCATCACCCCTACCTGAATTATTTTCTTCATATTAAAAAAAAGAGAAAGTTAATTGCTTTGATTTATTGCCATCTAAAAACATTAGTAAGGTTTTAATCTTAATTGTATTAAACAAACTAGGTTATAATTTAAAATCGCTTACTATACTAAATTAGTTTACTAGAAACACTGAGTAGCTATTTCGTATTTGTCTAATTTTCAAAAAAAATAATAGATTTTAAGGCCACTAGCTCTTTAAAGCAAACTGTTGTATGAGCCGAAGCACAGGACTACTCAGGTGTAACAAATGTTTTTTGACTACCAAGTCAGAGGAATAGATCAAAGTCATTTTGAAGAGATTTCTTCCTTATACTGTCTATAAATATTCATTGTCACAGAAAAAAAAAAATACCCTTTCTGTTTTTAGTGAAGAAAGGGAATTAAAAATAGGAATTGGCAACCAAACCACTTCACATTAAGATAAAGGTAGGAAATGCTTCTTTTTACACAAGACATTCCATGTAACCTAGAGTGCAGTTATGCCCAAATAGTATTATTTAGGGAAAAAAGGACCAAATGATACTTGTAATTTAAAAGTTCTGGACATTAGATGGCAATGGACTTTATGAACGTAGGCTTGATTTTGCAGTTTTTGAGAATCACAAAGTAATTTATGTACTGATGAGGCACCAAGTGTGCCAATCCTGCTGCTGCCAATTGGTCCTTCTTTAATTGGTAAAATGTGTCCTGAATTAATTTAAATAGAACAGAAATTGTAATTTTATGTACTTTGATTTGTTTTCAAGTTTGTTTGCTTGTTTCACATTGGGTTGATTGGTGTTTGATATTTTTATTATTGAAGTTGTCAGTCCTTTTTTCTCTAAGTTTCATCTTTTCAGATCAGCTTTCCATTTAATCAGCTGCTCTTGCAAAGCCAAAGTACACAGTAAATAGAAGAAAAACTTTCGAAGGCAGAGTGTTGTAATGGGAGGCAACATTCACATTATTCTAAGGTGTTTCAGAGAGGAAATAGCATTGCCGTTCACCTTTATAGCATCTTGAAGTTTCTCTTTTAGCTGCTGCTGATTCTGAGTAAAAAAAAAAAAAAAAAAATGTCAGCTCTTAAATAAGTTGTGGGAAATAGCCTTTGGGAAAGAAGGAATGTGAGAGGTTTAAGTAATGGTTCACTGGGGCCAGCAATGTTGATGGATTTCGGAGGGAAGGTGAGTTAAGCTATCTTTGGTAGTAAGAACTAAGACTCTACGTAAGTACATAGCAGATTTGAGAAATGTGTGCAGCTGAAAATGTCGGGGGCCCTGTGGGACGTAAGAGTTGCTTATACCAGTGGACTGCAAAGAAGAATGTCTGCTGGGGTTGTATGATCCTTTGAATCATGGGAAGAAACTAGAATTTCTAATTTTAACTTCGTCCTTTTAAAGAGCGTATATTTTGTGTACGTTTTATATGTAATATTGTAGTAAGGTGCTATTTGTATATAGCGTATAGATACATATGTGCTCATGTTTTTTTATTGATGAGGAATTAATGTTTAAAAACCATTTAGAAGTGGTTGGTTTTGGCAATAGTTAGCTTTATATGCTTTCTCCTGAATATTGTCCATTAGGAATTAGGTCTTGCACATGTTGATCAGGAATCCAAAGTATCATCGACACTTGAACGACACAGGTTTGAACTGTGTGAGTCCACTTACATGTGGATTTGTGCTATAAATGTATTTCATCTTCTTATGATTTTCTTAATTATATTTTCTTTTCTCTAGCTTACTTTATTGTGAGAATATAATACATGTAACATACAAAATGTGTGTTAATCAATTGTATGTTATCAGTAAGGTTTCCAGTCAACAGTGGGCTATTAGTAATTAAGTTTTGGGGGAGTCAAAAGTTATACGTGGATTTTCAAGTATGCAAGGGGGTCAGTGCCCCTAAGCCCTGCATTGTTCAAGGGTCAACTGTAGTTGAAATATGAAATTCCATACTCATGGTTAATAAATGCATATAGATATTTTCATTTTGCAGATACAGAGTTTGTATTTTTCTGTATGTGTGAACAACATATCTTGGTGGGACTTGACCATATTTTATCTTTAAAAGCTAATATTAGTTTTTTGTTTGAATCACTGTAAGGTAAATGTATATCATTACATAAATATTACCTTCTGTGTACATATAATAGTGAGGTACCTTGGGTGAAAGATAGTTGATTTTTCTTTGAAATTATGGTAGTGAACTTTACAATAACTTTGGTTGGTTTTTTTTTTTTTTTTTTCAGTATTCATTGTTTGATCATTTCTTTCTGCTTGGAATCACTGTAAATTTGACCTCTGGATAAACAGCACTACAGTTACTTGGTAATAAAGACTTGGTGATGAGAGAGTGCTTTTTTTCTAAATATTTAAAAGGTTTGCATGCAGGAGAAGACTTCATCTTACTATGCTTAACTGCAAATGATGGAGGATAATGAGCTCAGTTGGGGCATTTTGAACCTGAGAGGTTTTGGAGATATACAGGTGATTTCCATAGACAGTTAAAAATTTGGATATGGGCTTCTGGAGTGGACTGGGTACCAACGAGTAGATGGTACTGAAGCCAATATATGAGGAAACTCAGGAATATAACTCAGGATATATAACTCAGGAAAAGTGTGATGAAGGAGAAAAGGACCAAACAAGAGAAGAGTCAGGGAGATATCAGAGCCAGGGAGAAGATGAGGAGCCAACTATGAGATCTGAGGTGCAGCTGGAGAGGTAGGTGAATCAGAGACACTGAGACAGCTCCCAGAAGAGGAATGGCCAGTGGCACCAGGTTCCTTTGAGAGATGAAGTCGGATAAGTACTAAATAGAACAGGCAGGACACCATTAGTCCTAGCAGGGTGAAATCCAGATTACTTGTGTTGATAAGTAAATGGGAACTGAGGTACAGGGGATACGGTATTGAGATTTGGCTACCCTTTCTAGAAGTTTGGCTGAGAAAAAAGAGTTAGGGCCATAGCTGTAAGGAGATTAAGGATTGATGGAAGATTTTTAGAGGAGAAAGTGTTTATGCAGAGGGAGTCCAAGGAAAGCCTACCCCTTCCTCTTCTGATCTTGAACTACGTCTAGTGTCGCGTTGTCTCATATGCCCTCCTTTTCAGAGAGGACAACTTTGTAGGAAATGGGAGGAGCACTAATAAAGGAATAGCTATAATAAACACCTATAATAAAGCTGGATTTTGGCCACAGGACACTCATATTTGCATAGTAGCAAATAACCATTTATGTGTTACTGGCTGAGGATCAACTCGTACAAACTCTCCTGGTTCTAAAAGCCACACCTTCCTTCTTGGCTTCACATTTTCTCTGCCTGTTTCTCTGCTTGGCAAGAGTCTTCTCCTCCTCCTGTTTGAAGTCAGAGGCCAACCCTATCTAAAGTCTACTTTGGCAACTTCAACTAGTTGTCCCCTCTCTTCTGTGATCCTTTAAGAGCTCTACTGTGACCCTTTGTAAGTTGATTTACAACTAGCCATTTACACATCTCTCTTTCAATGAACTGTGAATTCTCAGAGGAACACCCTGTCCTCTCTCTTAATCACTAGCCCATCATGTTGCCTGGCACTTCAGTGGCTCCTCAATCAATATTGCTTGAATGAATGAACTAACAAAGGAGGACTTGAAAAAAGACAGACTGTAAGCATTAGGAGAGGCACCAAAACACTGTCTAGTTATATTCATTATAAACTAAGTATGTTCCTACTTTGAGTCAACAGGAGTCATGATGTGTAAATATAATCTCAATTAGCTATAATAATTAACCCCTCTTTATAGACCAAATTGGGCTTTAGCCAGTTACACAGAGATGAGTATAATGAATCTCATCCTTTCAAAAAGTATATATCTGTGTGAGATTCATATTGTATATAATAAGTCAAAGTAGAGATATGCTCAGTTTAGTATAGTCACTATTTGTCAAACAAGAGAAAATAAATGAGAATTTCATAAGGACGTTTGAATTGCCACATGTCTTGTTGGGACTATTTAGAGGATACAATTATAGTTTTAGTAGAGGCCATAATGGTCAATGGACTACTGTTGAAACATTTTGTTTGTTTTTAATTCTTTTCTTCACAATGGTTGCTCTCATTGCTTAAGAATCTTCAAAGTAGGTGGAATTGAAATTAATGTAGAAGACTTGGGTTAAGAAATCTTTTACATAATTTTCTATGTTTCTCATCATTTATTCCAACAATACTAGATTTGGCACTTTCCTGTCATGGTAATGCCCTGGTATGAACTGTATCAGTAGTAAAAATGTGCTACTACATAATTAATTAGCTTTTTCTTTTGATGTTGTTCAGATTCAACTTGATTTTGAGCTTGTGGTTAACTGCATACTTTTACAGAGCCAGCAACTGAGCACTTTATTTATTATAAAAGGATAATGAGATTAGTCTCTCTTAGAGTCAAGAAATTGGGAAGCAGAGACTGGAAGGGGAGAGCGTGGCTTTGGGGTCATGTGATTTGTGTCTTCATTCAGCCATTGTCACTGGCTGGCTGTGTGACCCACATCAAATTACTTATTTGGCCTTCCTCATCTAAAAAATGAGCTACTAAATGTCATGGAGTTGCAAGATACACATTATACAGTGCTTGGCATATGGTAGCTACTCGGCTAATATTTGTCACTCTTTCTTCCAAGATGGTTTTGTTCTGCTTTCTTTTGTAACTAAATGCATGTAACTCATTGTCCTTTCTTTTTCACCTTGCCAACAGGAAGGAAGATCAGAGGCAAGTTTAATGCCAATTATTGGGAATTGTCTAATTCTAGATCTTACTATAGTTCTCCACTTTTTGTCTTCTTTACTAATTTTTATGTCTCTAAGTTTTCTTAAACGGCTGTGCTATTTCTACACAAGTGGTACATTGACAATAAAGCTTCAAGTGATACAATAAAGTATTAAAAAATAAAGCAAAAGAAAACCACCTTAAATCCTACTATTGAGAAATAACCATTGATAATATTAGATATATATCCTTCCAGACTTGTCTTGATGCATATGTGCAGATGAAAAAGAATTTTATAAAAGTTGGATCATTCTATTTAATTCTATTTGATTTCAATTGAAGAAAAAAACTAAAGTGACCTAAGGAATTGCTGAACTCCAGGAAGATGTTACTTTTCCAAATAATATTAGCTTATAAAAGACAATCTCAAGTTGAGAAAAGATGAATATAAAACTCAAGAGTTATTTTTTAACAGATATATTAATTTTAGACAGACCACTGACTTTTTGCCCTAAAACCTGAGGAAATTAGCCCACTTCTCACTTCCTCTTTCTCATTTGACAGTTTTTGTTAGTTATTCTTTTGACATTGTCAAGGTTTATAATGTTCTACTATGAAAATTGTAATAATTGTTTAATCTGAAGTATTAAATGCTCCTTAGTAATTTAGTGAATCCAGTGTCGCCACCATTCTTTTTTGTTTGTTTTGAAATTTTTAGTAGAGTAATTTTTCAAGAAGAGCTCCTGGGGTGCTCTGCTCCCTGATTTTCTCCAAGTTTGATTAACATCTGTATTGCCTTCATACTTAAAAGGCAACTTAGAAGAATGTGAAATTACTGGGTCTCATTTTTTTGTCCCCTTGACTTTGAGACATCACATGACTGTCTTCTGTTATTGCATGCTACTGTGAGTGATGGTATCGACTTGATCTTTAACCCTTGTGCATGGTTACATTTCTTTTCTCCTTGAGTATCCTTCTGATCTTTCCTCGTCCTTGAGATTTAGTAAAAACATATATTTGGGAATTGATTTTTCTGGATCACTATTTTGCCTTTTTTTTGTGGCACATAGTGTGTCTTTTAAAACATCTACTAGTAAAACTTTATGAATGCTCTGTGAGATTGGTGTACCCTTTTGATTGAAAAATTCAAGTATAGATTTCAAAAGAGATTTTGTTTCATTATATTTTAAATTTTGGTCTGTTTCATTCTGAATTAACTCCTTCTGGATACTGATTGTGCATATGTGAGATATCTTTCATCTGTTCTTCAGATATTTTCTATAAAATTCATTTTTAATTATTTTCCATTTTGTTTTGAGTGATTTTCTCCAGCTTCTCTTTGGTATCCCTGACTGTTCAGCTCATATTTATTCTGTTCATCGTTGCTTCTCCTGTAGCTTTTATCTTTGTAAAGAACCACCCCTAATTTTTATTTCTGGTTTATTTCAGGCGTTCTTACTGCTCACTTTTTATTGCTCCTTGTTGTTTATATTGTCTCTTTATATTTTCTTGTTTTTTTTTTTTAAGAACTCATGTGGTCTATAAATTATTTAAAACTTAAATAAACAAAATCTTAAAAAAGTTTACTCCTTTAGCAACTTCAAAAATACAATGCAGTATTATTAACTATAGTCACATTATAGCTACACATTACATGCTAAGGACTTATTTATATTATAACTGGAAGCTTGTACCTTTTGACCACTTTAACCTATTTTGCCTGTTCCCCACCCTCCACCTCTGGCAACCACCAATCTGTTCTCTATAACTATGAGTTCTGGGTTGTTTTGTTTTGTTTTTGTTGTTGTTGTTGTTTTTAGATTCCCAATATAAATGAGATCAGAACATTTTTGCCTTTCTCTGCCTGACTTATTTCACTTAGCATAATGCCCTCAAAGTTCATCCATGTTCTCACAAATAGCAGGAGTTCCTCCTTTTTATGGCTGAATAATATTCCATTGTCTCTAAATACACATCTTTTATCTACTCTTTGGTGGACACTTAGATTGTTTCTGTGCCTTGGCTATGGTAATCAATGCTGCAATAAACATGTGGGTGGATACTTCTTTTTGAGATACTGATTTTGTTTCCTTTGGATAATTTCCTATACGTAAAAGTCTAGATAATATGGTAACTCTATTTTTAATTTTTTGATACTGTTTTCCATAATGTCTGTACTGATTTATAGCCAGTAACAGTACACAAGGGTTCTCTTATTGTCTACATCCTCACCAGCACTTATTTCATGTCTTTTTGATAATAGTCATTCTAACAGATTGGAGGTGACATCTCATTGTGGCTTTGATCTGCATTTCCCTGATGTTGAGCACCTTTCTATCTACTGTTGGCCATTTGTATATATTTTTTGGAAAAGTATCTATTTAGATCGTCTGCCTATCTTTTAATTGAATAGTTTAGTTTCTTTCCTCACATATATAAATTTTATCCATCTTTTATGTCCAATTAGTCAGCTTTTGCCACAGTAATGCTGCATGACAAACAAACTCCACATCTCCGCAGTTTATAGTAGCAGACCTGTATTCTCATCCCTGTATGTACAGACTGACTGTAGTTTGGCTGATCTAGGCTGGGCTCAGCTGAGCAGTTCTGTTTCAGGCCAAGGGTAAGCTGGGTTTGCTTCTGGGTTTGCACTGGTTTAGAGCTGCTCCATGTCTCTTATCATGCCGGGTCTGATAACAGCCTGAAAACAGCACAAGTGTATAAGCAAGCATTCTTAAAGCCTCTACTAATGTCACATCTTACCAACATCTCATTGGCCAAAGAAAGTCATGTGGTCAGGTCTAACTTTACTAAAACAATATATTTTATTATACATTAATGAATAATTTTTTGTGGGAGGGTAGAGTAGAATCTAATTATAGAACAACAATCCAAAATACCATACCATCTTATCTATGGTTCTCTCAGCAAGAAACGCTGTCTTTTGGTTCTGAATTTTCATGGAACTCTATTTGTGCACAGCACTTTTTCTTGGTACTATTAAAGCAGTCACTCTTTAAAGCAGAAAATGACTCCTTATCTTTAAGAGACAAGACTATGTGGGGTGCCTGGGTGGCTCAGTTGGTTAAGTGTCTGCCTTCGGCTCAGGTCATGATCCCAGGGTCCTGGGATTGAGTCCTGCATCAGGCTCCCTGCTCTGCGGGGAGCCTGCTTCTCCCTCTCCTCCCCACTTGTGCTCTCTTTCACTATTTCTGTCTCTGTCTCTGTCTCTGTCTCTCTCTCAAATAAATAAAATCTAAAAAAAAAAAAAAAGACTATGTGTTCTCCAGTGGAGCAGATTCAAGTGTAGTAAAAATGCTTTCATTTAAACCTTCTCTAAGTATATTCTTGAAATAAAGACATTCTGTGTACAATTATAACATATTTGTAGATATATCCTTATAGAAATTCACAGAGATGTTTTCTTTTTATATTTGATTACTTAACATTGGCTGACACACCATTTGAGCTTTATATTTAAGGCAATCAGGTCAAAATGCATTGAAGTTCACTCTGAAAGGAGCATGGGTAGTCCTTAGCCAAAGAATTCGTTTTCTCTGTTTAGAAAATTCCCTTCTAAACAGGTAATTAAGATATGTCGGGGGAGATTTTTTTCCTAGTTAAACATACTTTCTGAAACAGCTTTATGAGGCAGAAAACTTTCTATTTTTGTATGAAGGTAGTTTCTAAAGTAAATAATTTATTGCATAAATTATAAAAAGTTGACCTTATGCGAAGGAATAATGGCATTGAAGAAAGATTTGTTTTATTTTTTCTTTTTTTAAAATAAAATATGCATGAAGCTATGTGATTTATGCTACTTCCAGAAAAAATGATATATTTGCTTGCTTTAATAAGAAGCCAAATGAAATAAACTGTTATGAGAAGTATAGTGTAGTAATACATTTTATCCACCTTGGTTAGTGCAGTAGAATAAAGGTGACAAAATGTATGTTCTTTTGATAACCGGAAACACTGCCCTTTTGAAAAACCTGTTTGTTCTGGTGAGAGCTGTATGCTTGTAAGTTGTCCCTGAAGACCTGAGGAAGAGTGTGGATAGAAAGTTTTTCTGTATAATGGGGAAAGTGGGAATTCCAACAAAGAGGAAAAATGCAGAAGCTGAAGGACAGAGCAGATGGTCAGCAAAAAACAGATCACTCAAAGGGGTGGTGAAGTAGCACCGCTATTTGGATGATTCCTAAGGCAGAGCATCACATTTAAACCCCATCAACCCATGATCAGATTAACTGACAAAGTTGACTAGAATAGAGACTTATAAGAATAGAATGAATTCATATTTTATCATCTTAAACTTAAAAAACATAAGGTGTATTTATTTGTCAATGTTTCGATGCTAGGCAAGGCTTTTCCTTTGAGAATGGACCCAGGTTTAGAATTCAGAATCCTTTTTTCTTGCTCTCTAGGCTACAATGAATATATGTCTTTTATTTCTTCTTTCTGTACAAAGTATAGCACACTGGTCTGAACCTTGCTTTTTGCATTTACTATATCTTGGAGATCATTCATATCAGTACACAGAGGGCTGCTTTGTCCTTTTTATAGTTCCATAATATTCCATTGAATGGCTGTGTCATTATATTCGATATGTGGACTTTTTCTAATTTTTTGCTATAGTAAATGATACTGTGTGAATAATGATCTTAGAAATATATCATTTTGCATATGTACAGTTATATATGTATAGGAGTGGGTTTGGTGGATCAAAGGGCAAAAGCATTTGTAATTTTTATAGCCACTGCTGTTTTGCCCTCAGTATTATAACTGTTTACACTTCACCAGCAGTGTTATTAGAGTGTTCTGGGGGCATTTGCTGAGAGAGTATATTATCAGACTTAAATTTTGTCAGTCTGAGAGGTGAAAAATTTCAATGTGGTTTTAATGTGCATTTTTCTTATTAGGAAAGGAAGTATGCATAATGGTTAAGAACACTGGCCTGGGAGCCCAGATACTCGGGGTTAAATGCGGGCTCCACCATTCATCAGTTTTCTTCACTTCTTGGTCCTTCCATTTCCTGTGCATATACTGCAGACAATACTACCTCAGAGGGTTGCTTTAATAATGAAATATGTTGGGGCACCTGGGTGGCCCAGTCGGTTAAGCGTCGGACTCTTGATTCCGGCTCCTGGTCATGATCTCAGGGTTGTGGGATTAAGTTGGGCTCCCTGCTCAGCAGTAAGTTTGCTTGAGATTCTTTCCCTCTGCTCCTCCCCCCATGCTTGCATGCCCACTCTCTCTCTCCAAAATTAAATAAATAAATCTTTAAAATAACGAGATATGTTAACATATGCAAAGAGCTAGACTAGTTTCTGACACAGAGTGTTTTGGCTATTATTGTAGTTATTGTTAGTGGAGTTGAAGATCTCTTCAACTTCTACTCAACTTCTATTTTTTCCCTATCACTTTTCTGTTACTTGTTGATCTTTCTCTTAAAAGTTTCTATGAGCTCTTAATATGTTAAGATTAGTTCTTTATATATAATCTGCAAATATCTTTGCAAGTCTGTTGCTTGTCTTTTATTTCTGCCTATGATATTTTGTCATACACACTTTTGACATTTATGTAAGTCAAATTTATCAGTCTTTTCTTTAATGGTTTTAGGATTTTGATTCATAGTTAGTGAAGTCTTTCCCACTTTAAGTTTTTAAGGCAATTCTCCATGATATTTTTCTCTAGTACTTTTATGATTCATTTTTTACATTTGAATCCTTAATCTATTTGGAATTTATGCTGGTATATGGCTACAGAAAATATTTTAATTTGCTTCTATCAATGATCTTTTCCCAAGTGCTGATTCATTTTCAAGGAGTAACGACAACAATTCTTTTCACATACAGAGTGTGGTTTATGTAATAGAATGAAAATTGCAAAATTACAATAACCAGGGTTGATAGGCACTCATAGGTTTGAGAAGAAAACTCTTGCAATCTCTGCCTTCCTTTTGTAGTAGTGGATAAGGATATACATCATGTCTCAGGGCCAGGGAAAAGAATGCTTTGCACGTGAGGTAAACAAACACATAACACCAGGGCCACCTTATCTGGCTCACCTCCCAAACTAAAAGGAGCCTCGAACTGATACTTCCAAATGCTGGCCTTTCTTGCAAACTTTCTTTGGTCAATCAACTTCTTTCCTCTCCTAAATGCTTCTGACTTTGGATCTTCCTTTGACATACCTCATCATGATGGTGGGGTTTGGAAGCTTTGTGTGGAAGGGAATGAAGATTCCACTTCTTCACTCTCTCTGTTTTAATACGAAATAATCAAAATGGGAATGGGGAAGGGATAATGAAGCTGGCTGTGCCAAAGAGCTCTGCTTGTCTGGTTTCTAAGGCATTTGAGGGACCAGGATTTCAGTAAGGAGCTGGCTGGCTTCTCCAAGGTGGCTGTAGCTGCTGCAGCACCCACCAAAATCTGTTAGAGCAAAAAATGATGGAACGCATAGGGTGGCAGTCTGTGCTGCTTGCAAAAGCATTCCTAAATTTCACAGTCTTTTTGGATGCCAAGAAGAGAGCATGGCTTCTCCTATGTGAGTGGTCACCCCGAGAGTCACCTATTCCTGTCCCTTGTCACCACGGGATGAAAGATGAAGAAATTTAATAGAAGTATTTTTGTTGGTGTTGTTACTCCTAACTACAAGGTCTGCTTATTAATGAGGACTTATCCCGCAGGCAACATAGAGAAACATGTCACAGTATTCTCTAGTCATTCTGCGTATTTAATTGAGCCAGCGGTTCTCACCCTTGACTCTAGATCAGATCACCTCAGGCATTTGGCCTCGCTCCAGACCTAATGATTCTGATATGCTGCCAAGGTTGAGAACCAGTGCATTGATCTTCATTTATTTTACTTTCGTGGGATGTATCATAGTGGAAGACAAAAATCCAGGTTTCTTAAAGTGCGGTCTTTGGTCCCCCTGTGTCAGAACCAGCTCCACTGTTACAATGAAGACCTGGGGACTCCAACTCAGGTTTACCGAAGGAGGATCTCTGGAGAGGGAGACCAGAAGTCTGCATTAATAAGCTTCTCGGGTTGATTCTGATGTACAGTAATGTTTGAGAACTGACATGAAAGTAAGTCCTGGAATATTTGAAGCTAGCAAAATCCAGTGAGCTTTATGATTGTGAAGATAAAGAAAAAATTTTGTGTCTCTCTCTGTGAATACATTTTAGAAGATCTTCCTTTATAACAGATTCAAAAATATATGTAATCTTAACTATGTGAAAATACCCATCAAGAAGAGAATAATGGAATGTTCATTGTGTGGTTTGTAAAGAAATTGATAGCCATCTTAAAATGGGACTGGAAAAATCTAAAGAGTGTACCCATATTATGCTTATTTTATAATTCACTTGATTTGCTAATTTGAAAGTTTTTCTTGATGACTTTAAGCTCATTTACAATTAAATGTAAGCTATACAGCCCTGGAAATCATTCTATAATTAATTCAGTTAGTGATTCTATTTCTATAGTGTTACATTTAAAAAAATTTTTTTTAAGTAGGCTCCATGCCCAGTGTGGAGCCCAACGTGGGGCTTGAACTCACAACCCTGAGATCAAGACCTGAGCTGAGATCAAGCGTTGGACACTTAACTGACAGGTGCCCCACATTTTTAAGTTTTAAATTAAAATTTTTAAAAGTTACAGCAAATGGAAACGTGATCTGTACTATTTTTCTCTCAACCAGAAAGAGAGGCACAGCAAAGCAAGTGCATGAACACATTTAACTCCTAAAAGATAATTTCATAAAAAGTAACATAAATGAAAACACTTATTTAAACCAAGAAGTGATCATGTTACCCATAAAAACTATTGCTATAATTTAAGTGTCTTTCATTCTAAGGAGTAGCTAATACTGGAATATCCAACAATGGAGGCGTCGCTGAGATGTGAGACCACCAATGGGACCTGTACCCACTGGTAGTTGAGCACATGGGCTTGGAATTAGAGACAATGGGAGTCCAGATTTTGCTGTTTTGTGGGGACATTGGGTGCATTATTAACCTTTAAAGTTAGTAATCATTTGTTATAGAAGTAGTATTTCTAGTATCAGCTTAGCACCGAAGTCTGTATAATGTATATGAATATATTTATCCCCACGGTGGTCATTGTATTAGGGTTTTCCAGAGAAACAAAACCAAAACCAGTGGGATGGATATTTATGTTTATTTTGAGGAACTGGCTCACATGACTGTAGAGCCTGAGAAGTCTCACAATATGATCTGTTGTCTGTGAAGTGGAGAAAGCCTGTGGCGTAATTCAGTCTGAAGTCCTGAGTCTGAAGGCCCATAAACCAGGGGAGCTGATGGTGTAAATCCCAGTCTGAGGGCAGGAAAAGATGAGATGAGATGTCCCAGCTCAGCAGTAAGGCAGGAATAAAGAGCCAAGTTCTTTCCTCCTCTACCTTTTGTTCTCTTCAGGTCCTCAATGAATGAAATGATGCCCACCCACTTGGGGAGCACAATCTGCTTTACTGAGTCCACTCTTTTGAATGCTAATCTCCTCTAGAAACACATTCAGAGACACACCCAGCAATAATGTATAGCGTGGTGCTCTGCGGCCAGGCAGGTTCACACATGGAATCAATTATCACAGCGTCAAGGATCACTTTGTGAAAGAGTGTGTTTCTGTATTCAGAGTATGTAGACCTCAAGGATGGATCTACACTCTGGCCTTCCCATCTTTATTTTGGGAGTGCTGAAGTCAGTCTCTTCTACTTTGAATACTATCTATTTACACTGTTTAACTGTTTTTAGGTTTATTAAGTATTTAATGAAAAGCTATTGTAAGCCAGGGCACTGTGCTAGTCACTGCGTAAACGAATAGAGCTCCTGACTTCAAGGAGCATAAATATGCTCTTGTTGGAAAGAAATGTATATATAGAAGCAATTATAATTCAAGATCAGAAGTGATACAATGAAGGTAATGACTGACTAACAAGTTTATTACCAAAAAAAAAAAAAAAATGCTTGTTTTAATGGGGGCTGTGTGCAGAATCCACCATTCAGTTATAATAAAAATGCCCCATACCCTTGAGGAGCTAGTGATAAGATATACTCCGCTAAATAAAGGCAAGTGGATAAGGTTAACCAGATGCTTTTATTAAGAGGCAAGATTGTGGACGAGCTCTTGACTAGGGGTTTAGAAGCTGGTTTGAGTTACACAGATCTCTTTATCTCCATGCTTCAGTCTTCTTAACCTGTCAAGTGTTAAATTCTAAGTCATAATCTATGATTTTATCAAATGACTAGTATTGCCAGATAAAATATAGGATGTCCTTTAAGTTTTAATTTCAGACAAACAATGAATAAATTTTTTTGGTATAAGTATGTCCCAAATGTTTCATGGAATATACTTATATGAAAAATTATTCTGAAATTAAAATTTAACTGGGCATCCTATATTTTTATTTGCTAACTCTGGCAACCCCAAACATGAGACCAAGGGAATTAGAATGACTAAATTCTAACCCTGGCAGTATGGGTGATGAGAACTGGAAAGACAGGTAGTTTCTTCCCCTGTAAAAGTAATATGTGGAGCACAGGAAAAATAAGAAGAAAGAAAACTGTCTGAAAACCAGGGCTCAAATAAGATGGACACAGAACAGGAAGTAATCACACAGCTTGCAGATCTGTCATGCCAGTGTTCATCAAATTCTTTTTGTATCATCGGGTCTAATGGACTATCAGAGAGGGAGAGAAATAATCTGGTATTGCATTATATGAAGGGCCCAATGATTAAAGTTGTTTGAGAGATATACTTTTAGGGGCCCCTGGGTGGCTCAGTTGGTTAAGTGGCCGACTCTTGATTTCAGCTCAGGTTATGATCTCGGGGTCATGAGATCGAGCCCAGTGTCAGGCTCCGTGCTCAGCGCGGAGTCTGCTTCAGATTTGCTCTCCCTCTCCCTCTGCCCCTCCCCCAGCACTCTCTAAATAAATAAATAAATAAAATCTTTAAAAAAGAGATATACTTTTTAAAAATTTTATTTTCTTGGGTTCAGATTCAACAAATATTTATCAAGCACTTAATATCTATCAGGTAGCATACTAGGTACTTTGAAATGCATATCTCATGAAATGAAGGATGGGGTTAGTAGGTCCTAGAATCGAAAGCTTTGTGGAGTCTGAAAACGTATAGTATAAGAGAGACAAGGTGCAGAGCTTGTTGTCGTTCTGGTTGCACACATCTCCAAAATATTTGCATGGTTCATCATCCCTTGAGCCTGGGAATTATGAGAAGGGCTTCCATAGCTAAAAGGGTTAAGGGTACAATATTTGCCATTTCCAGAACAACTGAATTACAGCCTGGATTTTTAAAAACCATATGGAGCTAGCTCTCTGGTGCTCTGCTCTTGGATCATTATCTTGACTTTGTGTAGCTGCGGCACCCAGGATTGCTACCGGTAGCGATTCAGTGTCCATTTTCCCCACGGAGCAGGCTTCTTTTACTGTAAAGTCCCCAAGTTGTTTTAGCATCCAGCATGCATGAGCTAAGAGTTTTCCTGCTTTTCTTTACATAGATGTAGTATAAAATATGGCCTGGTTTATGCTTTCAATCATCTAAATTTGTCCAGGCATGATGGAGGATGCCATACAATTTTCTTTTGGTAGTTAGAGCTTTACTGACATAATTGCAGCCCAATCACATTTCTAAGATAACTAGTACAATATGCACATATTTAATTCAAAGTTTCCTGGAGGATTTCAGGCAAATAATGACCATGTTTTAAGTCATCTCAAAAAACAGAGACTCAAAAGTGAAAGCGCTTTTTCATCATCTGGGCAAGGTTGCTGTAGGCAAATGTGTTTATTCCTTCAGCTTTTGACATTTTCCTCGCACAAGAACCCTGGTTTTCCTCTTATCCCAACATTGCTTCTTATTCTGCATCATTCTCTTCTTCTGTCCCACCACCCAAGTTTAATATAACATATTATTGTTTTAAAGTCATATCAAGTAACTTGTAGGTTAATATGAAAAGTTTATTCTAGTATGCTAATAAAAGTTAATGGCTGGATGAGTTATTATGCCAGATGACATATTTACCTTTTAATGGTGACCTTTTAGGTCTTGACACCAAGTTGAGGCCAAGGCGGGAATGTAAGCATAAACTGGGATGGGCAGAGATTAAGGGGGAGATAATTTTTTGCACAGGATCTCTTAGCCTCAACAAATCACATCACTAGAACTCTTTATCTGGTCCAAGTTTGGGGATGACGAAAATGTAAAGATTATGAATGTTCAGCTGAGACGAGGAACTCATGTTGTTTTTCAAGGTCTTTACTTTTTATAGCATAGAAAATAAAGTCACGATGAAACTGCCTGTGTGTATGTGTGTGTGTGTAAATAAAAATGTGTACGCTGTAATGAAGTGGTAATAAAGTGCAGAATATAGATTATTTCTTCTCATTTGGATTTATATGGACAAAGCAGTGCCTGCAGCAAAGTGGAAAGGGGAGAGAGCGTTTTGAGGAGGGGGTGCGAAATCCACAGGAATCATTCTGGAGATTCCACAAGAACTCGTCTCCTAGCTTTGAGGTGTAGTAGCTTCTGACAGCGGTGGAAGTTGTAAGCCAAGTCTGGTTTCTATTTTCCTCATACATGGAGGTCAGTCTTTCACATTAGGTTGCTTTTATGCATATTTGTCCTCTGGTAACGTGTCTGATATTTTTTTTAAGGTGGTTGCAATGAATTAGACAAGTGTATTAATATGATATTCTCACACATTTATCTTCCGACCTCTCCCCAGAAGGTCGCACTCATACATTCAGATGGCTTTCTGGACAACCCTTGTACATAGAACATGGAGATTCACTCATTCAACATGCCTGAAACTGACCTTATTTAAGTGTATTTCTGTTACATGCCCATTTCATTGTGGGAGTCATCTTTTACTGCCACCTGCGAGCCCTCATTTTTAATTCAGTCAATCAAATTCTGTCAATTTTACTTTCACAGTGACTCTTAATCTGCTGTCAAGTCCATCCCCGTTACCACCACTCTAGTTCAATGAATTTGCTCCTTAAATTTCCTTGACTGGATTATTTCAGTAACTGACAATTTATCCATCTATCTCCATTCTTGCCCCTTTCATATCTATCTGCAATATGCAGCCAGAATAACCTATCTAAAGGCAATTTTACTAAACTACAGAAAAAAATCCCAAGATCCTTGGCAAAGGAAGCTCTCCATGGACTGACCATCTCAACCTCTCTGCTACATCTCAGCCCATTTCTTACTCCATACTTTATTTTCCAGATTGAGTGAGCTGCCACATTTAGAAATCTGTTATAGTCACATTACACTGTATTTAAACAATCTCTTGAGCTTTCTATAGCTTTCAACTAACTCCTATTCCTGCAAATAAGCAAATAAACAAGCAAGCAAAAATTCTCTGGTCTCCCAGTGGGCAGTGACAGAATCTTATTCATTTTTTGTGCTCAGTATAGCATAATGGCTTTGAGCAGGCTCTGGAATCAGACTGCCTTCAATTCTAGCTCTATCGTTTTATAATGAACGATCTCTAGTGAGTTACAAGAGCTTCTGTACCTCAGTTTCTGCATTTGTAAGTTAGGGAAAATAGCACCTATTTCGCAGGGTGGTTATGAGGCATAATGTCAGCTTTAGGACATTCAGTGTCTGGCAGAGAGTAGGCAACCCACTGTTATATATTATCATAGAGAATGTGTTCAATATCTTATAAAACTGAGGGTGTTTAAAGAGAAGTCATTGCAGGGGAAAGACCAGCTAGATTTGCTGAGAGTCTTACTCTAATGGTAAGTCTTTTGGAAGTTGAATTAGACCATATGTGCTGGTGGGTGTTATTTAGAGTATGAGGAAAATCCCTGGGCAGAGGGTCTTCAGCCTCATACCCCACAGCTACATCCTGGTTGAAATTGTATTCCGGTATCCTTGAGGGCCAACACATTCTGTGTAGATTCTGCTTTTCTTTCCAGAGCTGACAGAAGACATACTGTCTTTGTCTACATTAAACTTGTCCAAACAACAACCTGGTTCCTGTTTGGGAGGATAATGGATGCTTTCATCAGAAGGATGCTTCTGGTTCACAGCTCAACAATGGCATAAAGATGATGGACATTTTGAGTCTAATGAATGATCATTCTTTTTGGACATATTTTTCTGGCTCTTCTCATGACCCCAATGTAGTCTCTGATGACTGACTCAAGTGACCTTCCGAGTCCTATCACTACCTTTCTACCATAAACATGGATTATATATGCTTTAACAGACACGGAGATTGATTGCCCAGTGGTAGAAGAGGTCTTCCCTGACATCTTGTACGGTCTCTGGAGCTCTTCTCTGCTCACATGTGAAGAGAGATCCTGAGAGTGCTCCTGAATTGAGCCTCTCCAGCCATGTGGTCTGGTAGACAGAGTATGGTTTGGTAGCGAATGCTCATAAACATTATATTCACTGAATTGTCAATGTTCTTAGAATGAATATAGAGGTGTTTTGCTATGCAGAAGGCCCCCAGCTTATGATAGTTTGACTTAGTTTTTTTTTTTACTTCATGATATGAAAGCAATATGTATTAAGTAGAAACCATAATTTGAATTTTGAATTTTGATCTTTTCCCAGGCTAGCAATATGTGGTAGATACTCTCTTGTGATGCTGGGCAGTAGTAGTGAGCTGAGGCTCCCGATCAGCCATGCAATCTTGCGGGTATACAACTGATAAGCTTCCAACCATTCCGTACCCATACAACCATGCTGTCTTCCACTTTCAGTGCAGTAGTCAATAAATTATGTGAGATATTCAAAACTTCATTACAAAATAAGCTTTGTGTTAGATGATTTGGCTCAACTGTAGGCTAATATAAGTGTGTTTGAGGTAGGCTAGGCTAAGCTATGATACTTGGTAGGTTAGGTATATTGAATGCATTTTTGACTTATGATATTTTCAATTTACAATGGATTTATAGAGAAGTAATCCCATCCTAAGTTGAGGAAGATCTGTACTCTTCTTCCTTTTTTACCCACTACTTCTCAGTTGTTATGAAAACATTAGCCTCAGAATGATTCTGAGACCAGGATGATCGCAATAGTAAAAGGAAAAGTTTGGAAGTAACTCTGTTCTAAATACAAGAATATTTTGGTGCCAGTATCCAATGGCTCCTTCATGGGCAAGAGACTGTAATGTGATTAGATTTTAATTGGTGGCCCTTCTACTTCTTTTTTCTTTTTTTCTTTTGTAGACAGTTTACCATGCTGGAAAAAGTCAAAGAGGTAAACAATGTGGGATAGATATCAGATTTTCTGGCTCTTGCGAATTTAATCGACCAACAATAATTGGTGGTAATTGACTGATACAATTGGTTTCCCTGTGGTTCCCTGAAAAGACTGTGTGGTAAAAGATTTAAAGACAGAGGGTGAATTTGGGGGCCATTTTGAAGTTGCTGCAATTCTTTTAGGCCACTGAGGTACCATTTAGTAAATTAGTGTTTTGTTGATGAATTTTAGTTCCAGAGGTTAGTTCACAGAATAAGAGAAATTGGCTTAAAACATTGAAAAAATGCTGATATATTCTTTCTGTGGGTAACTGTAACTTCTAAATTACAGCAAGCTTAAGTATTTTAAATTAGAAACAGAATAATCTGTTTTCCTATGAATATTTAACACAGTTTGAGCTCTAACATTTCAGTTAGATATAAATAGAAATTACAACTCATAGTTAATTAAACAATTCAAAGATCCCTTCCTGTTTTACAATCTGTTTTTGGTATCAGGGTATAATCTGAGCGAATTAAGTGCAAAGACCCATAATACAATGATTTGCATAAGGCTGCCAACAAAAATAAACCTGGCTGTGATTAAGGCTATGACAATGGTGTTAGCTCGGCTATACGGGCTCATGGAAGCATGCAGAACAAGAGCAATTAGATTCACAAACTGATTTATTACATAGGCTGCAGGTGTTGAGTTTTATGGGACTTGGGGATTATCAGACTTGCCTCTACATATTTCAGTTTAGTTATATGGCCTCTTCTTGAAAATCATTCACTGGAAACATTAAAAAAATAGACATAGTGTCTCAATTCATGAGTTTTTTTTTTTTAAGTTAATTTAACTTATGTAAAAATCTTGGTTTGAGTTTTAGCAATGTTTAGGGGTAATAATAATTCACTTCTCATCCATTACAAACCTTTACTTTTTAGAATCCATGATCCAGTGAACTAAGTGCCCATAATGCTTGTGGGACCATTGCTGGGATGATCTTCTGGTGGGGCATTCCCTCTCACAGCGGGAGTTGGGAGGAAACTGTAAGATACTGCCCACTCACCGGGGAGGGCCACTCATATTCACGAATTATTGAATTATGTTTGTCATTTTGATTGATTTTTTTTAAATAGACGACTTCTGAGAAGTTAATTAGGTTACAGAAGAAAAAAGAATCACCATAAGATGTTGACTTAAAACTAAAATTAAGATGCTAATAGTTCCAATGTGCCTAGAACTAAACTTTATTGGGCCCCCAAAATAAATTTTGCATCAAATCAGAGCTATTGCCACAGTTTGTTAGCTGTTATTTTTATTGTGGAAGAAAAGAAAACACCCTTGTAGTAGCCATACTATGGTAGTAATTTTGAAGATTTCACGCATTTTATTGCAGAAAAGAATTATCTTTTATAGCAGTAAATTTTAGATAACCACTAATGTTTATCTCTCTAATGTGTGTACTTTGCTTTTCTCAATTTCCTTTAAAAAAAAAAGTATAAATTTGCAAGGTCATCAGCCTTGAGTTAGTGGTTTGCCTAAGTATGTTCTTGTGTTGTGGTATCTTCCAGAAGCACAGAAAATATTCATAAACTACTTAGGAGTTTGCTATTGCTGTGTTTGTAAATACTCTATTGCTTTGGCCTTAAGAGATGGAATGAACCTTACGCAAATTTCAAAACTTATGGTTCGATTTTTGTCTGTTAACTGGTTTAATGAATATTTTATTGAATTTGGCTTAAAAATATTCACATATGTGTTTCTCATGCTTAATTCTGTTATTTACAGGGTGTTTTCCTTCTACATATTTGAGATTATAAATGCTTGACTTAAAGCAGCTGCATATCCACTTCATTTCTAGCCCTTGGCATGGAAGACTTGCTCCAGGCCTTGTCTTCATTTACCTTTCACCAGATTGCAAATGTGCAGCATTTTTCTTGCACTTTTTGAAACCGAGCAAATTATTCACAAATGTTATATGGTGACTGAAGCTAATGGTCTACTTTTCTTAAAATTCTTTTGCCTCTGTGCTTTACTTGAAAGAATACTCATTTTGGCTAGGGTATACATTGCTGAGGCCATAAGAATAATTGGAATGAACAAGTCAAAAGAATTTTCTTAGTAACCAATTATTGAATCTCCATTTAAAGAATATGGCATTGTTGTTACATTGTTGAAATTGCTTAAAATAACACAATGATTACATGAGGGAAAAGTTGTATAATCTAAAGAAATAAGCAAACTAGAACTCTGAAGTGAATTAACATTAAGGTGTAAAGCTTTTCTATAAGCTAAGAGCCAGCAGATTTTGTATTTTTGTTGTTGTCTTACAGTTTTGTTGTTTCTGAGGTTTGTTCGGAATCTATGAAATGAAGCACTATCTAATTTCAGATCTACAAAGCCAAGCTTTGAAATTATGTGCAAAGCTATTCTGCCTCAATACTATCATTATAATTTATAATGAAACTTAAAAGAAGGGAAACTGGGGGCGCCTGCGTGGCTCAGTCGTTAAGCATCTGCCTTCGGCTCAGGTCATGATCCCAGGGTCCTGGGATCGAGCCCCACATCGGGCTCCCTGCTCTGCGGGAAGCCTGCTTCTCTCTCTCCCACTCCCCCTGCTTGTGTTCCCTCTCTCGCTGTGTCTCTCTTTGTCAAATAAATAAAATCTTTAAAAAAAAAAAAAAAAAAAGGAAGGGAAACTGAATTTTATTTTGAGATTTTCTGTAATTGGTCCAGTTCAGCCGTATGGAGACAAATAAACCTCTTGAAATCCGCTACAGAAAGTTTCAACTGGAAAAATAAAATGTAGAAGATATAATGAAACCCACAATATTTAAAATGTTCCAAAAAATGAAACTACTTTTCTCCCCCCAGTGGGAGTAAAGTGATTTTTACATGCAGTATTGAATAAGAAGTATTGCAGAAAGCTCATAGGACGCAGTTGTCTATTAGTAGTTAATTCTCGTGGTCTTTTTGTGTAGTAAGAAAGGTACAAATTCCTCTGGACAGTTTTACTGTTTGTTTACCGCTGGCTGTGATATTACTATTTACTTGATAACCTGTACCAATATGATTCCAGGCCTCTGAGCCGTTACGAGTGTACCTCAGTCATGGACGCAGAGTGGTGAGGAAAGGGTACGACTGGGTAGCAGAAGGGGTGCCGCTGTTCCTATAGAGCAGAGGGGCGGGCGTGTGTGTGTGCGCGTGCATGCGCGTGTTGGTGTACTGTCACACCCTTCGTTCTGTGGGCAGGGGGTGTCATCTGCTAAGGACTGATGATTCCTGCCCCTTCCTGCTGCTATCTCCTCTCCATATTCTTATTCCATTGAAAATATGCTGTATGCATTATTAGTCCATTAAGACGATTTTCAGAAATAACTGAACATAAAAGGTGGTGGGCGTGTTTCTTAGCAGTTATTTAGCAGATCTGCGTTTGGACGCTCCACTCTCCGGGACGTATGTGCTCCCATCACCCCTCCTTTGCCCATGGCTGCTACTGGCGCAAACCTCATGGCAGATGCTATTCCTAAACCTAGACTCCCTCTTGGAATCCATTTTAGACATGACATTTCAATCAGCGACTGCCATGGATTGTAGTTGGCACTTGAACTGAAACCCGTCTACCGTTCTGCTGAGGAATCATAGTTCCTCCAAGGCCGATCCATCCAGAGGAAGCCGGGTCCAGTAGTTCCTTACCCCGCTGGATACTGGTTGGGATTAACTAGATGCTGGGTACATTCGGGTCAGCTTTGCTTCTTAAGTAGAAAGGCTAATTTTAATTTTAATATTTTAATATTTAATATTTAAAATAATTGTATAAATTGGCTCACTGTATTCAATAAGCTAAATAGTCAAGGAAAACCACATACATCTCATAACTTCATCTACTGTTAGTAACCATCATGTAACTGAGTTTGGGATTGCACCTGTTATTCTTATTTGTAGGGGCAGAAGGTGGCAATTCTTGTATATTATTTCACCAAGGCTGCCAGAACCAAGTGCCACAGACTGTGTGATTGAAACAACAGAAATTTATTTTCCCACAATTCTGGAGCCTGGATGTCTAAGATCAAATTGTCTGCAGGGTTGGTTTCTTCTGAGGCCGCTTTCCTTGGCTTGTAGGTGGCTGGCTTCTCCCCGAATCTTCACATGGTCTTCCCTCTGTGCCTGTGTTCTAATCTGTTGGTCTTATAAGGCCACCAATCATATTGGATTGGGGCCCTTCCATATGACCTCATTTAGCTTAATTACGTCTTTAAAAATCCTGTCTCCAAATACAGTCACACTTTGAAGTACTGGGCCTTAAGGATTCCAGTATATGAAATTGGGGAGGTGGGGAGGTGGTACAGTTCAGCCCGTAACAACCTGTTTTAGTCTCTGATTAAGGACCCTCTTCTCTTCGAGCCTTATCCATCAGAATGAAGAGTTCATTTCCTCCTGGACCTGCAATAACTAGAGTTCAGCTTCCTCAAACAACTCTTCCTTTTTTCTCTTACTGCTTTTTTAAAAATAAAGAAGAGAACATAGTGACATGCAGAAAGTAGTGACCCAGGAAGCAGAAGTCCTGGGTTCCAGCCCCACCACTGCCACTAATCAGCAGTAGAGTCTTGCAGAGGCCACTTGGCCACAGGCGCTTTATATTCTCTAGAAAATAAAGAGGTAGGACCAGATGACCGCTTAGATTTTGCCTAATATTTGAGCTAGTATTTTGAGACTCTACCTAGTATTATTTTATTCACTCAATCATTTATTCACCAATTATTTGAGTGTCAGTAGCGTGACCTACTTTATGTGCCCTGCCCCCCAAGAAGGTCCAGTGGTATCCAACTGACGTAGCTCCTCACACATTTTAACTCCTCATTCCTTTTTTTTTTTTTATGGTTTTATTTTAATTCCAGTAAACATACAGTGTTACATTAGTTTCAGGTGTACAATATAGCGATTCCACAATTCTATACATTACTCAGTGCTCATAGTGATAACTATGCTCCTTAATCCCCATCACCTGTGTCACCCCACCCCCTGCACCTCCCCTCTAGGAACCATCAGTTTGTTCTCTATAGCTAAGAGTCTGTTTCGTGGTTTCTCTCCCTCTCTCTTTTTTCCTTTGCTCCTTTGTTTTGTTTCTTAAATTTCACATATGATTCCCATTCCTTTTCTCTGTACCCTCCTTTCTGGTCAGTGCTTCTTTACAGCATGCAAATCACTTCTTCAGCGAAAAATTTTTATGTTTTCACAGGTTACAACCTTCTCTTCTAAATAGCTTTTCAAGTTGTGGATTCTTTTCCACTTAATCTTTGCTTCCAAAGCTATTTCCTAAAAATTTAAAAACTTTTTATTGTGATATTTAAAACATGTTTAAAAACATAATTACACAAGAGTTTCTCAAAGGTTTATCTTGTAAACTCCCTAAATCATACCCTTCTCTCATTTATTTAGTTCACTCTTGAATAACAAGGGTTTGGGCTGTGCAGGTTCACTCATATGCGGATTTTTTGGATAAATACAGTGCAGTACTATAAATGTATTTTCTCTTCCTTGTATTTTCTAAATAACATTTTCTTTTATTTACTTTACTGTAAGAATACAGTATAAAATACATATAACATACAAAATACATGTTAATCAACTGCTTATGTTATTAGTTAGGCTTCCAGTCAACAGTGGGCTATTAGAAGTTAAGTTTTGGGGAGACAAAAGTCATGTGGATTTTCGACTGCATGGGAGGGTGGGTATCTCTAAACCCCCACATTGTTCAAGGATCAACTCCATATGATAAACAGTATACATATGCATATGTGTGTGTATATATATATTATGTCTCATATGTATATATATCAGCCCTTTAAATACTTTTTTCAAAGTAATTCTGTTTTCTGTAAACATTCTTATTGGCACCTCCAATATTCCCAACATTTATAATCAATCTTTTAAAGTATCTATTTCTAAACAACTAATTTTCTAATAACCTCATTGAAAATATAAATGATGAAAGCTTTTATGGTTCTGTTTACTGTGTAGAATAACATTAACACAACGCACCAATAAGGTTTAATTCTGAAATGGCTATTTCAACATTAGCTACCCCATGGTTACTTAATTAAGCAAATCAAGAAACCTTGTCGGTCCGTTTTAATGGTGGAGAATCATCTCCCTTCAGGAAGTCTTGTGGTCAGTGGGCAAAAATGGCAACCAGCTTCTCAAAAGTTGAAGGCATTATTATGTACTAAAGGTCACCCACAACTTCTATAATAGAGAGCCAGCTGTGTAAACTGCAAGATGTTGTCAAAAGGAAGTGCCAAGCAAAACTTTGGTGCTGTTTGCTGACTATGCTGAAGGGCAGAGAAGCTAAATTCTTGCCAGTAGTTTAGAAAATTGCTAAGAAAAGCGTAGCCTCTGGGAGCTGCTTATTCCCCAGGGCCTGGGATCCAGTCCTAGAGATCACACTTGGCCTAGCAACTTGGTCCTCCAAATCTTTCTCATGACAAGGCCTGGATCCTGCAGGGTCAGGCTCAGGAAGAAGCTGGGCAGGCCGTGCTTCTAACTGGCCTACTTAAGCTGCCAGTTCTTAAAACCTGGAAGTAATTCTTTAGATGGGTTGGAATCAGCATCAACTATGATGTGGTTGCAGCATTGTCAACTGAAGTTGATTAAAATATATGTCGCTCACTATGACATTATAATGAAAATAACCCAATTTCCAAATGGTGTGCAAGTTTTTGCAGGCCTAGAGCAGGAGTTCTTTCATGGTTTAAAAATGTGTTCGTGCTCTGTATCACATGATCTGAAAGATTGCCATTAGCTCTAATTGCACAGAAGCAGTCAAACGGTGCTCATTATGCCCCTATTTGTCTACCTGAGACTCTTTAAAAAGTCACACATGGGCCAGACCCGAGGAGCTTATAGTGTAGCTAAAGAGAAGAAATGGGCTTGTGTGAAATGGTTAGTGAGCAGAAGTATTTAACCATGTCCTGTTGGTCCTCTATTTTGGCTTAAAAAAGCGTTTGTAGTGGTTATCACATAGTACAGTAATGAATAGTACAATATGAGAAAATATAAAGAAACTCAAGTGTAGAGAAACTAAGTATAGTGGTAAAATAAAGCCAGGAATAAAAGTAGTTAACAAAAATAAACATTCCAGAAAGTTCTAAAAGAGAGTGGCTCAAGAGGTAGGTGGAAAGTCAGAAAAGAGTGACAAGCAAATGGATGTGGGTTTTCCCCTTTTTGTTCTGACCACCAGGAAGTTCAACTACAGGATTAATAGCACCCATCAGATAAAAACATACCAGTTGCTCAAGAGAAGCTGCTTTCCTGACCTGAGCACCCAGAGAATTCTCTCCAGCGCTTCTCCATAAAGGAGATATGACAGAAAATATCCTCAAACCATATCCTTCAGTAAAATATCAGACTTGACCTTGTTTCATATAAAGCCCTCCGCATAAGATAGGAGATAATCCTAAAACACAGTTCAGTCAATTTCTAATTAGAGGCAAGTATACACAGGACGGTTAAGGATTGTACATAGATCTGCTTTCACTCAAGAGTAAAATTGAGACCCCCCCCCAAAAAATGTAGAGGGTGGCATAGTCTTCGGTTAATTCTTTTGTGAGTCTGGGCTTTTTTAATTGTCTTGTTAAAGCTGAAGTACAACATACAGGTAATAAAGTGTGTTAAAATCAAATCTCAAGTGTATGGTTCAATGACTATTTACATCTGCATACATTTGTTTAAAGCCATCACTCAGATCAAGATTTAGGACAGCTCTAGCAACCCAGAAGTTCCCTCATTCTCCTTCCCAGTCACTACCCTTCACCGTTGACTTATAACACAATTGATTTGTTGTGCCTCTACGTGAGCTTCATATAAATTAAATCATACAGTATGTACTCTTTTGAATCTTGCTCAATGTAAATGTCCATGAGATTCATCCCCCCATTTTTTGTATAGCAATTGTTCATTTTTTTCATTGCTATACAGTGTTCTATTATACAAGTACACCACACTTTGTCTTTTATCCCATTGATGTATATTGGAATATTGGGTTGTTTCCCATTTTTTTTTTTTTTTGGTTATTGTGAATAAAACAACTATGAAAATCCTTGTGTGTGTGTGTCTTTTCCTGGACATATACACTCATTTCTTCCAGGAATGGGATGGCTGATCATAGACCAAATACGTGTTTAGATTTAGATGACACTGTTAGACTGCTTTCCAAAACTGGTATACATTTCCACCAGCAACGTCTGAGTTTTCCAATTGTTCTGCAGCTTCACTAATCCTTGCTATTGTTAATCTTTACACATTTTAGCAATTCTGGTGGCATATAGTGGTATCTCATTACGATTTTAATTTGTATTTCCTTGATGAGTTGAGTACCTTTTCTTATGCCTGTTTGTCATTTGGTTAGCCTTTTTGTCCATTTTTAAAAATTGGATTGTCTTTTTGGGGAGGGTATGTGCTGTGGTGAGCGCTGTGAATTGTGTAAGATTGTTGAATCACAGACCTGTACCTCTGAAACAAATAATACATTATATGTTAAAAAAAAGAAGATAGTAGGAAGGGAAAAATGAAGGGGGGGAAAATCGGAGGGGGAGACGGACCATGAGAGACTATGGACTCTGAGAAAAAAACTGAGGGTTCTAGAGGGGAGGGGGCTGGGGGGATGGGTTAGCCGGGTGATGGGTATTAAAGAGGGCACATATTGAATGGAGCACTGGATGTTATACGCAAACAATGAATCATGGAACACTACATCAAAAAAAAAATATTGAAGCAAACTTCCCAGTGTATAACTAAAGAATCGAACCAGTAGTATGTTTCTTTGAAATAAATTTTGTAGAAGAAATTTTTAAAAATAAATAAATAAATAAATAAAAGAGGTTCTCCTCTGAAGAGTCTCTGAAAAAAAAATTGGATTGTCTTTTTCTTGATCCTTTGTAGGAATTTTTTATATATTCTGAATATGAGTCCTTTGTTGGGTTTATGTATTAGAAGTACCTTGGCCCAGGCTACAACTAGCCTTTTTACTGTGTTAATGATGTTTTTAGATGAACAAAAGATCTTGAGCTTTTGATAGGAGTTGGGCATAAAAGAAAGGGTCACCAATGATATTCTCTGGTAATAACCTGTAATACAGCATAATGTTATAGTAAAATGCTTAAATTATAGGTATAGGTAGAAAATAAGACCATGGAGAATAAGGTAGTAATTGTATGATAGCTAATACAAGAAAAGTCCAGATCTTTGTAGACGGTTTGGGCTCAAAGACTTAGAGAATGTTCACTGGGAAGGTTTTTGGAGATCATCTGCTTGAACTCCTCATTTTACAGATGAAAATGAAGCCTAAGGATGTTAAATAATGTGCAGGAATTAAATTAGACTTGATGTAGAAAGTGAAATCAGAGCTGCTTCTTAAAGAATATGGGAACTACACCTGGGAAGATTTTCTGTATTCGTCCTCCCTTCACATAATCGACACATTATCCTAATAATACATTTGAATTTCTAAGATCGTTTCCTGGAACTAATTTTTTTTTGAAAAGGAGGGAATTGGGAAAATGTGGTTACCACTGGCAAACCACCTAGTCGGTGTGTGATCGTGATGAAATCATTTAGCTTCTAGGAAACTCTTGCTGGGAATTTAAGGGACAATAATGAGTCATACCTCATTCCCCACTCCTGAACTTGGAACTACCTGAGAGGCGACATGGAGTCACACAGATGGATATGATATAAAATAGCAACTTTATTACCAATAAGGCTGACTTGGAAAGCATGAGTGACTTGCCACACTTGGAGTCCCTAATATTTATAGTCTTTCTCCCCTTCCCTCAGCATGACTTTGAGATAGCCCCCATGAGGGAGAGTTTGGGTCTGCAGGGCAGATGTGTGTACTTGGAACCCCACCCTCTCATCCTTTAGAGACGGGGAGAAGGAGAGCCAGGCCTCCAGACCTCCTCTGAGAGCCAGGCCTGTGTTTGCATAACACTTTTTCCACTTTTAGAGTTCCTACTCTGCCTCCACCATTGCAGTGGGAATTTCTCCAAGTCAGGCATGGTGCCTCAATACCAGGTCTGATAGCCTGGTAGGAAGTCTTAACCATGGCAAGCGTTAGGTACTTGCTGTGATGATTCGGCCCCACCCCTCAATCCAGGAAACCCGATACCACCACGATTCTCCCAAAGCCATTCTCACTAATTCAACTCTATTTCTGAGATCCTAATCTTTGGAGGGAGGGCAGGGACTTCACAGGTGTCTTTAAAAGTTGGCAAAGCTGTGGACTCTTCTTTCAATAAAAGGCACATCAAACACAGTTTTCTATATTGTTGCCTGAGACTCATAAAAGCCCTAAACTCATCCACGGAGCCTTTAGGATGACTTTGGACATTAGTGAAAAACCCCCTGTAATTGGATTAAGAGAATAACTCTGCAGGTTTTAATTCAAAACCCAGTACACTTTTAAATACAATATAAAGAAAAACAAAAACCATAATCTGTTTATCCAGGGCTAATTAAGAATTTGGGATGGCTGCTTCTAAAACCAGTGAATTCTTCCCCCACCCCCATGAGCTTACTCTTCTATTCACTTGTACTTTTATTCTGTAAAATCTGTTCTCTTCTTGATTAAAAGTTCTTCCTACATGACTCAGAGAAATGAGAAAACTAGGTGGATATGGGATTTGAAATTCTCAACCTACGACTTTTCTCCATTGCCAAGCTCTTTTAGAATTAACACATTATTCGTATTTATATAGATTTATTTTTGACACTGTAAAGGGAAAGGTTTCAAATATGAAAACAACATTTTTATTAGTTGCACACATGAAAAATCACAGTTTCGCTCATTGTGAAATATTTGATCATTTAAAAAATTTACATGATTCTTTGTTTGGATGAAAACATTTTGATGCTTTATGTAATACTGCTAAGTGTAAATTTGAAAAGCGTTTTTCCGTCTACTTTTATTCACAAAAATAAATCCACAAAATGTAGTATATACCAACAGCAGTTTGGAATAGAAATGTGTGTCAATCAATCAGATCCTCCCCCAATTTTTATCTTTGGAATGCAGTCCCACTTGTAAATGACCATGAGGCTGTTTAAGGGGTTTGGCAGACTCCGTTGAAGGCTGCTGAAAGGGGCACAGAGCTTTGCATATTGCTTACATGTGGCCTATGACGAATTTCACAGGCATGGCTCCCACCCCAGCGCCTGTTCCCTACCCTCTAGTGCTCCTGGGACAGGTCAGTCTGTAGCCAAGGCCTGCACTGTCAGCCAGCAAATGGAAAGAGGGTGTGGTAAGATAGGCTTCTCAGGGTTGGTGTGGCGGTGGGCAGTGGGATGATGCCTGGTGCTCGAAGATATAATACATCCCTGGGAGGTGTGATGATTTCCCAGGAGTCTTCAATCTGGTAGCAATGAAGAGTCAGTGTTTGCTACTGGGCAGCAAAGCATGTAGGTCTTGTAAGGGCTTCTCATCAATGGGCAGACTAGACTGTCATGTGGTTACCTGGGAGAAGCTCTGGAGCACCAACAGGCAAGGCACCATCATCAGATGCTTTATCTCTGTCTGGTCCAGTAGGACACAGGGGCTGCTTTTTGAATGATACGTAATAATTCCCGCTACAGATGGCCTGGTATTGCTCCAGAATCCTAGGAGTCTATGCTGTGATTCTCCTGCTAAAGCCAGCCATACACTCCACATAGCATCTTTCTCCATCACAGATACCTCTAGTGCCAGACGCTTTCCAGCTGGGCTGCCTGCAATCACCCTCTCATTGCAAGGCACCATTCTAATGTTTCATGTCACCTGAGAAATGAATGAAGGCATTTGTGAAATATATGGTCTTCAAAACCTACAGAAGCCTAAGAAGGGTTCTGCTTCCTTCTGGGTGCTGGGATGAATATAACTCATCGTTTCCTTCGGAGAGGATTTCTCTACATTACAGTTCACTGTACTGGCTGCAAAATGAAAGTATGAGATCTTGGCCAGGGATAGGGAAGTCATTGTACCCTTCCCATGTGCCTACCTTCCCAACCCACAGCAGGCAGATGACCCACAGGGATTTCAACCCCCATGCTTGGACCCACTTGGTGCCTAGATTGGGAGTTCCCTTATTACAAGAATCAAGGTGAGAGCAAACTCACGACCAATGGTAAAACCCAAGCATATAGCCAGTGCGTTGGTTCATTTGGTCCTCACAATCCCTCTTTGAGGTAGGTGATAAAAGAAATAGGTAACATTTGCCTGGCACTTTACAGTCAGCATGTGGTTTTTTTTTCATTGACTGATTTGATACTTGTTTTCCTGTTCCTCATTCTTGTACAGTGCACACGTCAGCAAAATTGATTCTTGGAATTTTCTGAACACAATATTCTGTTCTTAGGTCATCTTTTTCCACAGGACATGACTATTTGGAAATAAGAAAGTCCTTCCTCACCTTCATCTCCTAAAACTCTCCTGAGATAAGCATCAATCTTTTCCTTTTACCCATCAGGGATGGGTGGCTGTGGGTCATTGGTCCATATAGCAGGGGTTACCTGCCCCATTGCCTTCCTGGACCAGTGGAGTCGACCAGCTGACTGATATATGTGGCCCACGTATAATTCAGTAGCTGCCCCTGCATGTCTTTGAAAGACCCTGTGGAAGTCACAGAAATTTGGGGATTCTGTGGCTGAGACTCTCTTCTCTTTTTTGATAAACTTGTGTGCCATGACACAAGGAAACAATTCATCCTCTCATTTTGTTCCTTATCCAGCCTTTTTTCCCTCAACCCTGGTCTAGTACCTCATCCTTGCTTAGCCAAACTCATTTTCTCAGCTTGAAGGAGAAACAAGAAGCAATCTTCCTGTTGTATTTGTGGGTCAATGTAAGGACACAATGAAGGAAAAGCTCTTGTTAACTTTGCATTTGGGCCCATTTTTATGCATTACATCACCACTTTCAGTTCTTGCCTTCTATCCTGTATGTTTGCATACCCAGGAAAATGCACACACACATACAGCATGGACACTACTGGGGATATGGTCATATTCTTCCCACATCCTGCTGGTTTTTCCCAGCTTTACCAGAGGCCACATAAAAGTCTTTTTGTCTATTCTAAATATTTGCTGAAGACTAAAAGGGAAAGAATGTGAGTGAATTTTGCATATTTAAAAAAACTGCTAAACATTAGAAAAAGTCTAAGCATTTTTTCTGTTTCTTGACAATTCACAGAAGTTCAGTTTCTTTTTATTTCTTCTCCAGTGTTGTCAATCTTCTTGTGATTGATTCTAATCAAATTCTTTCCACCAACCGCCAAAAAACTCACACAGACTCAGACAGACAGATACACACACACACATACACACACACACACACACGCACACACACAAATACACACATGGGCAAACACATGAACAGAGGACTTTGAAGTTTTAAACAGAATGAGATCAGGGTAGGGCTTGAGTGAGAAGACGGCATTTGAACAAAGTCTTGAAGAAGATGGGAGAGGGAGCTTTGTAGCTATCTGAGAGAAGAACATTCCAGGAAAAGGGGACAGCCAGGACAAAAGCCCTGAGACAGGAATGTTCAAGGCATGCTTTAGCAGCAGGAACTTTCTTCCTAAACAGAAAAGTTAGAGAAATCAAAGCAACTTTGGCTTAACTAGTTTTCGGGTAGGCCTGAGACTAAACCACCCACTAAAATATCTTGTCTTTTTTCTTTCTCTTCCTCTTTCTTCTTTTCCTTCTCCTGCTCCTCTCCCCTTCCTCCTCTTCCTCCTCCTCCTCCTTTTTTGTTCTCCATCAGAAGATAAATCCCATCCTACTGTAGTTATCCTGGCTCTATTTTCCCCTGTAGTAACCACTGATGCTGCTGATCATTTTCAAGCCATTTGCAGGCCTGCCCAGCTGCATTAAGGAAAAGCAGGGGACAGAATATAACAGAGGACTCTAGTTGATCCACTTGCTTTGCAATTATACATTAGGCTCATCCTGTCAAGGGAATTAGCCCAGTTTTGTAGGAACCAAGTATAGACCCCACAAGGCAAAGGCAGTATCATTTTTATTCCATACCATATATGACATCTTGCAGAGTCCTGGCATGTAGTAAGCACTCAGAAAATATTTTTTTGAAGGATTAGTGGATTGATTCTGAAAAAAATCAAGAAATAGGTTCTTGCAGTCAATGTAACACCCTACAAGTTATCATTATTCCCAGTATAATGTAGGAGTTGGTGGCATAGATGCTCTTCTGTTCAATCAGTGACTTTTGTCTTAAAAATTGATGGCATGTAATGTATGGTGATTAACATAACAATAAAAAATTAGAATGAAAAAAAATTGATGGCAAGTGTGGCTAGCACATGTTTCCTAGTTTTTTAAAAACTGTTTATGCAAATGCAAATATATATTTTATACATTGCTACCTCATATGCTTACAGAGTTTTAAATTAAAAAACTTTTAATGCCTAGCTATATTGTTTCTTATGTTCTTTACTTTGTATATGCTAGTAACTTCTATGAATTTTTTTTTTTTTTGCTTTCCTAGAGCAACAGAGTAAAATCCATGCATTTTCTTTGTTCATTTGTGTATAATTTCTTTTTTTATGTTCTTGTATTTAAAATATCCATTTAATGTCATAACATTACAATAGATATCTAACTTTGGGGTACCTGAGCGGCTCAGTCGCTTAAGCGTCTGCCTTTGGCTTAGGTCATGATCCCAGGGTCCTGGGATCGAGCCCAGCATCAGGCTCCCTGCACAGCTCTGGAGAGCCTGCTTCTCCTCCCTGCTGCTCCCCCTGCTTATTCCCTCTCTCTCTCTCTCTCTGTCAAATAAATAAATAAAATCTTAAAAAAAAAAACCCAATAGATACCTAACTTGTTTCCTAATATTTACTTAAATCTAGTTTTAATACTAGAACTTCGAGAACTTTTCTGAATCAAGTTTCTGGCATTAGCTTTTGCAAGTTCATTCATCAGAGAAAAAGAAATCTTGTCTTGCCCATTGAAAAAAACCATTTTACCTCAAAGAAATTTCCCCAGACCTTCTAAAGCTAATATACACATAAAGGCAAAAGCTTCTCTTGTATATTGGGTAGATATACACAACTGATGTTTGTTTTAGAATATTCCCAACAGGTGGATATTTTGCTTAAAGATCTTTTTAAAATTGAAACTTAA
This sequence comes from Halichoerus grypus, assembly GCF_964656455.1. NCBI lineage: Eukaryota > Metazoa > Chordata > Mammalia > Carnivora > Phocidae > Halichoerus > Halichoerus grypus. Next base: position 60,100,078 of record NC_135716.1, read on the forward strand.
ACTGTCCCTTCTATTGATATTTTTTGGTGAATCAGGTATAATATTTCAATTCCTTGGTGCTAAATCCATTGACATGCATTATTCTGAACTCCACAAGATTGAGCAATTAAGCTCAGGTTTGAAAACAAGAAAAGCATTCATGGGATTTTTACTTTTTGGCCGCAGATACCTGCATTTTTTTCACTTTGGAAGGTAAATAAATTGCTTAGAGGCTAATCTTAATCTCTCTAATTTTACAGACAAATCAATGGGATTTAGTTGAAATGGTTCAAGACAATGCATGTGTACAAGGGACTTAGTAGGTGAAGAGAATAAAAAACAGCATGTGCTCTCAGCCAAGGTACTGCTTTTGTACTGTTGTATAAAGGCAAAGGTTCCTTGTTTGGCCCCATTTGGTATCCTGATAATCTCATGTCATATACAGATAATCCCCATTTACATTTTTTACACATCTGTAAATGAACATTTTAATAATGATGTCTTTTCTGTTGATTAGAACTGTCATGATTAAATGGCTTTGGGTTTTCTTAGCCTGGGAATGTACAAGATTAGACAGGAATTACAAACAAAATTAAGGAAACTTTAATAATACCTATGGATAAACTTAGGAGTAAAGCACCAGGGATTTTTTTTCTTTCTTTCTTTCTTTCTTTCTTTTTTTTTTTTTGAGAGTGAAAGAAATGAGAATAAGATGAGGAAATGAAAAATGTAAGTGACTGCATATAATTCTTGAAATACCAGGGATTATAAGGAATCAGAGATTTAGAAAAATAGGGTAAAAATAATTCTCTTCCAGTTCATTGTTTCCCATCTCTTCAGACTGTTTGTGGAAAATTCAGACCATTACACAATAAACATTTTACATAGAAATAATTTTTGTCCACCCACATAGCTCCCTGACAGGTATTAATGGAAGAGCAGAGACGGAAGCACAGCTGAGTGGTATTCAGGTATCTCAGGAAATGCTATCCACTGTTGAGTGATAGGGTATCTTCCCCCCTCACTTCTCAGAGGCTGCACATAGTTGCTGGTGCCATGGGATTCCAGCTGTGATTTCGGATGCTCTAAAATAGTGTCCCCAGACCAGTCCAAGGGAACTTTCTTATAAGGAAAGTATTCTCAAGGTATTGGTATTGATTACTTCTCTTCATTCAACAAATATTTATGGAACATGCTAGAGAGACAGCACTGAACAATACAGACAAAAACAATAAATCTCTACCCTCATGGAGCTTACGGTGGGGGGTAGAGCAATGACAATAGATATAATAAATAAGGAAACTACACAGTGTGTTAAAATGGAACACAGAAAGAGAAATAAAATTAGAGCAGGGTAAGGGGGATAGGAAATGATGGGGACAAGTGGGTTGTAATGTTTGGTAAGATAGGCAGAGTTGGTAGGCCTCACTGATAAATTGTCATTTGAGCCAGATCCCAAAGGAAGTAAGGAAGGTGAGTTATGAAGAATGCAAGGTGGTCTTTCCAGGTAGATGGAACATCTAGGGCAGAGGCATGAAGGAGCATGCTTGTGTTTTGGAGAACTAGCAAAGAGGCCTGTGACTGTTGTAGAGGAGGCAAAGTGAGCAAAGTTGGAGGTGAGGTCAGAGAGGTAAAGGTGTGCCCTGGGTGTGGGTGGGGCCCACGTCATATAGAGTCTCATAGGCCATTGTAAAGTGTTTGGCTTTTGTTCTCAGAAAAATGGAGAGTCATTGCAAGGCTGTAAGCAGATCCTGTCATTTTACATTCTTCTTGATACCCACAAAAGAATGAATGCAAAGATAAATATTCTCTTATAACCCCCTGGTACCTGTGCATGGTAGTTGCTCAGTAAATATTTGTCGAATGGATGAATGAAAAATACGACACATCCATGCCCAGGTTTTTGATCAATCTGATGATAAAGTGCATCATTGTGGTATTGTGTTTTCTCTGCCCAGGACTCTGTGACTAAGCTGTAGGTTTTCCGTGGAAGTCCTCATGTGCCTCCTCTCCCCTCACTGTGAACATGCTAAGGGTTCAGCTGCTGTGTCCTCTAGGTTGGTGCACAATAACTTGAGAAGGATCTCCAGAGGCACTCCTGTCTTTATGGCTGGTGTCCACAGCATGTAGGCAGGATTTCTCTTGCTAGCACCTTCTCTGGCTGAGTGGCTGTTCATAGGTAGAGGTCTTCAAAGTAAGACTTTAATCTTTATGGAGCCCTTTCATTCACTTCCAACATTTTCAGCCCAGCCATGAGTTCTACAAGGACAGCATTTCTTAAAGTGACTATTGTACAAAGTATGAATGTACTAGCCCCTTGCTGTTTCCCACCTCTCTGTTTGTGGAGATGGCTCTATTGGACTATCGCTAACTGTGTTGTCTTTATTCAGTATCAGTGATAGATTTGCACTAGTATATTTATATCAAATAATGTCTGTGACTACCTCTATTTATAAAGTTGGATGCTGATATTTTTCTATTCTTTCTTCACCTTACCAGTCTTTCAAAAGTTCTTAAAAATAATTGTTGCTGACCTCTATTTCCCTCCCTGTTAGGTTTATCAGGATATAGTTCACATAGAGTGAAATCCACAAATTGTTTTCCCCTCCATTTTAACTATGTTAAAGTGTACAATTCAGCGTTTTTTAGTATGTTCACAACGTGTGCAACTATCACCACTATCTAATACTAAAACATTATGGTCACCCAAAAAAGAACCACAGAATTATTAGCAGTCCACCCAGTTCCTCCCTCCTCCAGTCCTTGGCAACCCCTAATTATCTACCTTTTGTTTCTATGGACTTACCCATTCTGGACATTTCATATAAATAGAATCATACAATATGTGACCTTTCATATTTATTTATTTAGCATAATGTCTTCAAGGTGTATCCATGTTGTGACATGTATTAGTACTCATTCCTTTCCATGGCCTAATTATACTCCAGTGTATGGATGTACCACCTCTTATTTATTCATTCATCAGTTGATGGACATTTGGGTTGTTTTTACTTTTTTGGCTACTATAATGCTGCTATGAACATTCTTTTACAAGTTTTTATGTAAACATGTTTTCATTTGTCTTGGTATATACCTAGGAGTGGAAATGCTCCCAGGTATATATTTATATTTTTGTCTTTAATTTTTTGAAGAAAGACCAAACTATTTTCCACAGCAGCTGCATTATTTTACAATCCCACCAGCAATATACAGGAGTTCCAATTTCTCCACATCCTCATCAACACTTGTTCTTTTCCTCTCTCTCTCGACCTCCCTTTTTTTTTATTTTTTATTATAGCCACACTAGTGCTAATGAAGTGGTATCTCATCATCATTTTGATTTACATTTCCATAATGGCTAAAGATGTTGAGCATCTTTTCATGAGCTTGTTGGCTATTCATGTATTGTATTTTCTTGGAGAAATGTCTACTCAGATTCATGGCTCTTTTTGAATTGGATTATTTGTCTTTTTATTGTTGCATTATAGCAGTTTTTTTATATAGTCTAGGTATAAGTCCCTTGTCAGATATATGACTTGCAAATATTTTCTCCTATTCTGTGGGTTGTCTTTTCACTTTCTTGATGATGCACTTTAAAACATAAAAGTTTTTAATTTTGATAATCCAATTTATTTTTTCTGTTATTTTTGTGTTTTTGATATTGTATCTAAGAAATCTTTGGCTAACCCAAGATCATGAAGGTTTACTCCTTTTTTTTTTTTTTTTAGTTTCATAATTTTAGTTCTCACATTTAGCTCTTTGATTCACTTTAAGAGAATTTTTTGTTATACTGTGTGATAGGGCTCTAACTTCATTCTTTTGCATGTGGATATTCCGTTGTCTCAGCACCATTTGTTGAAAGACTGTTCTTTTCTTATTGATTTTTCTTGGTACTCTTTGGAAATCATTTGGTCATAGATGTATGGGTTTATTTTTGGACTCTCAGTTCTATTGCATTGATCTATATGCCTACTCTTTGTTAGTGCCACATTGTTTCAGCTACTGTAGCTTTAGAAAGAGTATTGAAATCAGGAACTATGAGTCCTACGATTTTGTTCTTCTCTCCCAAGATTGTTTTGGCTATTCTGGATCACTTACATTTCCATATGATTTTAGGATCAGCTTGTCCATTTCTGTAAAAAAGGCAGTTAGGATTTTGGCAGGGAATTCATTGAATTGAAGATCAATTTGGGAAGTACTACCATTTTAATAATAATTAATCTTCCAATCTATGAATATGGAATGTCTTTACGTGTATTTAGCTCTTTGATTTCTTCCAACAATCTTTTGTGCTTTTCAGCAAACGAGATTTGCCTCCCTTGGTTAAATTTATTTCTAGATATTTTATTCTTTCTTAATGCTGTTGTAAATGGAATTAGTTTCTTAATTTCATTTTCAGAATATGTGCAAATGTTAAGTGTATAGTTTAACCAATTTTGAGAAATGAATACACTTATGTTGCTATTCTTTGACAATACAGCTAGAGAATCGGGTACAGTTCACTCTTCATCAGAATTTATCTAGATTGGGGCGCCTAGGTGACTGAGTTGTTTAAATGTCTGCCTTCGGCTCAGGTCATGATCTCAGAGTCCTAGGATGGAGCCCCATGTCAGGCTCTCTGCTCAGCGGGGAGTCTGCTTCTCCAGCTCTGTGCTTGCGCTCTTTCTCCTTCCTCTCACCGTCTCTCAAGTAAATAAATAAAATCTTAAAAAAAAAATTTATCTAGATTATAGGAAGATCATGGTGATTTAAAGGAAAAAGCACTTTTGGATTTTTGTCATATCTGTCCCAGAAGAATAGAATTTTGTAAAATTTTTCTAGGTTCTGTATTCTTTAAGACCAACAGATAATGCAAAGAATGTTGTGATTTGTAAGAACATCACACAGTTAAAATGGGCATGAGTTATTGGAGTTGGGAGTAGGAAATGAGGAACAGAAATTCAGATTTTTTTTTTTTTTTAAAGATTTTATTTATTTATTTGACAGAGAGAGAGACAGCGAGAGAGGGAACACAAGCAGGGGGAGTGGGAAAGGGAGAAGCAGGCTTCCTGCCGAGCTGGGAGCCCGATGTGGGACTCGATCCCGGGACTCCAGGATCATGACCTGAGCCGAAGGCAGTCGCTTAACCAACTGAGCCACCCAGGCGCCCCAGAAATTCAGATTTTTTTAAAAATTCAAAGTTGTTTATAAAATCAACTGAGCCAATGCCAGTTTATAACCCATGAAGTTTTGGATAAGAGTTTCAGGTGAATCATGACTTGGAAAGACTAAGATAATTTGATGTAGTCATTCTATCGAATGGCTATTTAATATTGGGAAATCAAATTTTTAAATATCCCATGACTCTTAGAAGCATATCTAGTGAAGACTAAAAAAGTCTTCAAGAATTTGTGTATCGGTTTGAAATTTGCTTTTAGTTATATCAACAACAAAATGGGTAATAATTTGAGGTTCTATTTCAGGATAGACTGAGTAATAAAATAAGCAAATGAAAATTGTAACCAGCAAAGATTTTTGTTTATAAAAAAATCTTCAATCTCTAACCATTTGCTCAGCTATGTAAACTGGAGAGGAGGAATTTAATGGCCATGGAAAGAAATTGGAGGAGGAACCAAAGCTTTTATCTGGCCTGCCAACAGTTATACTCTTGTGCTTATTTTGAGCCCATAGCATTAGACTTCGGGACAGCAGAGAAAAGGAAGCAAAATGTAATAAAAGAAAGTTCACTATGGTTTACTGCCTAGATCTTTCTGGTTTTACATTATTTTTTTGCCTAGGTCTTTATAATAAATAGTTAACGTTTGGAACTAAGTTTTGTTTATTTTTATTATTACGAAAAAGCATATGCACATGTTTTAAAAATATTCAAACAAAACTGTAGATCAGTGAAAAGCAAATCTTCCTTTCGCTCTAGACCTCCAGTCCCACTCCCCAGACATAACCCCTTAACTGGTTCTTATTTACCTTTTCAGAACATTTTCATGCATATACGTATACCTAACTTTGGCCCAAACTACACATATTATTATGGATCTTGATTTTTTTAACTGAACAGTCTGTTTTGCTAGTTCCAAGTCAACACATAAATGCGTACTTCATTCTTTGTAGCCATTACAGAATATTCCATTGTATGGATGAACTATAATTTTTTAAACCAGTCCCCTATTGCTAAACATAGATTTTCTTTTATTTTTCTTTTTAATTACAAATGATTATTACATATCTTCGATGTAGGAGAGTGAAATTAAAAAGATATTGTTTTTCTTTTCATTGGCTATAAAAATTATTCTGCACATTCTAGAGTAAGGTATTTTTGTACATTATCATTTTCACAATTTTACATAAAATGTCATTATATAATAAATAGCTTCTTAAGGCTGATTATGCATGGAATTGAAAACAATTTTGTAGAGTCGAGAGTATATATGATAGTTGTGAACTTGATAGCATAGCTTTTTAGATAGAAGCTTTATTCTGTCATACTTCAAAACAGCATGCTGTTTTGGGATGGCTGGATGTCTGTATGGCACAGACGCTGAGCAGAGTGGCTTAAAATATGTAGTCCTCTACTGTTGCTCGTTTGTATTCTCCCTTCATCCTCACCTCTAGAGCCCATCAGTTTTGTGCCCCCAACCGGAAAGTAGCACTCTACTGATAGGTACAAGGAGAAGATCCATTTGAGTTTGAAATTTTCTTTTCCTGAGCCCCTCTGCCCACGTACACATAGACCATTGGACCTGTTCAGTAGATGAAGCTAGCATCCAGGATTTTGTCTAGAACTAATATAATAAGCTGATGCAAATTGTCCAAAAGATGAAACATGGACAAAGGGAGCTGTAGACTAGGGTTTCAACACCATTCAAATAGGCATTTGCCAGAATGAGAAAGCACAGGTCCACTCTGAGTAAAGGCACTGAGTTGTCAGGATTCCATTAGGTCAATGACTACTCCTATGTCTTGCTCCATTTTTGGTTCCCTACTTTTCTCCTCTTCTTCATCTGTCTAATTGATACCCATCATTTTAAGGCTAATGAAGTCCCATCCTCTTCATGAAAATGTCCCCTTCTACTGAGATCCTTGGTGCACTCTCTTTCTCTGCATTCTGATGAAACCATTATTTATAGTAATAGTACCCAACTTGCATGTTGTAATAAAATCAGTTACATGATGTTTGTATGTAATAACTATTTTGACTAACTTTTATTGATGTTTTTATGAATTAGAACAAATTGGTAGCTACCCCACCTACCTCTTGCCTTATCTCACACTGTGCTCTTTACCATTCCCCCTCCAAGTGTCCCACTTAAACCTGACTCCCTCTCAGCCACATGATCTTCTATGCTTCTCATTAGTTTTGCTTCTTTCCACCAGAGTCTTTGAACAACCTATTGTCTCTCTCTGGAGCACATTCCACCACCTTTTCTTCCTCATTTTTCCAATCTATAATCAAGTATTGCTACTTCAAGGGAAACTTGGTTGATATTCCTGACAAATGCCTCTAGTTTATGTCTTCATAGCACTTCTTTTATAGCAGTGACTTTGGCTTAAATTTTATACATAGGGTTATTTGATTAATGTCTGTCTCTTCCACTAGACAGTAAACTCCATGAAGACAGGGGTCTTGACTTTTATTTTTCTTCATCATTTCTCTTGGAAAAATATTTGTTGAATAGATAAGTGAATTAATCAATTCACATTTTAATGCCAATGTTTTGTACTTGCCTTCCTTTGTTTTCTTGGGTAGGAAAGATGAACTTAAAGCCACCAAACTAGAATTAGATATTATTTGGGCTCATTTTTATCTAAGCTAAAGTCTGTTGGTTGAGAGTATGTTTTGCAGATAACGTCTTGCTGGAAAAATATTTTTAAAGCACTGCTTTATACTATTACTTTGAAAATTATGTACTCCCCCGATTATATAGTGTTCTACTCTTTTTCCATATAGATTGTAAGCTGGCAATGCAAATAAATATAAAAATATATGCATAGATACATGCATGCGTGCATGTATGCATAACTAGATACATACATACATATTACATGTATACATACATATATATTTCCAAAGCTACATCTAAAATACATGTACTCAGTACATGCATGGTGTATTAGTCAAGTGCATGACTTAGGCAGCGTGAGTTGTACTTTTGGCAGTGATGCCACTCAATAGCTAGTAATTACTTTACACAAGATACTTAATCTCCCAGAGCCCCAATTTCTTCATTGTAAAAGAAAAAATAATAGTATTACCCTGAATGGGTTGCTGCGAGAATTAAATAGGATTAAGCATTGTAAAGGACTTAGTGCCTATCAAAATAATAATGGCTGTTATTTGAGTGTTTAGTAATTTGTATCTAAAATAATTAATGAATAAATGACCATGGCCTTGACCTATTTTCAGTTCAAAGCTGCATATAGGGTCAAGTCAGCAACCAAAAATATAGCAAAAAAAGTAAGAATTGGGGGAGCACCATTCCAGGAAATGACGTATAGTGATTACCTAGTAGACGTTGCCACCATCTCAATAGAATTTCTCTGGGGCTTGACTTGACTGAGTCTCACAGTTCCTTTTTAAAGGTGTTGGAAACATTGCATTTACTCATGTTCTTTTCCTTTAACAAAAATGTTGACAGAGAGAAAAGGACAATTGGCTAGAAGTAGACAGTGTTTAAAGTTGGCTGACTGCCTTGTTTTAAAGTGAAAAAAGAAACCAAACTGTAAACACCAGACTAGCACAGCCTTACAGAATGATTTCACAAAAAAGAGAAATGCAGTTGCAAAAGAGGATAAATGTTTTTATGGTTGAATATAAGACATATATTAGGCTCCAGATGATCTTTGTTTCTACTAATTCTCCTGGGACAAACAGGATTTTTGGTTCCTAGGAAAGAGCAGTGACTCCTTCTTCAGAACTGCATGTGTATTTGGAGGAGGCTTACAAGCCTTATCATAAGCATACAAAGGGTGATTTTGCATTTGCCAGTTTAAGTGATCAATTTATAATGGAGAAATAGTGGGCTAAAAAAGAGACTTTCATGATTTGAAATGAAAAGCAAAATTTGGCTGTTTGATAACCACAAGTACGCCACAACTCCAGAAACTTAGTTTCCATTATATGATAACATCCCGTTCTCCCATCCTGCCCCTGCATCCCACCAACCGCAGCACAGCAAGAAACAAAACAAAACATAACAAAATCCCATTTATACTTTGGGGGGTTCAAATAATTTCAAATAATTTGAAATAATTAAATATGTATAATACATTACTCTGGGATGAGAATATAACTAGGAAAAAAGTTATCTAGAAGTTGAGTACTAGATAATAAATTTTGTGTCTTATTTATGAGAAAAGTTACTCTTCCAGTTTTAGTTTATAAATAGATATATATGTATACACAAATATACATATATAAACAAAAACTCTTATACATATACAATCCTTATATGCACACATACAATCATTATGTTAAAATTTTGTATGTGTACATGTCAATATATATTAGCTTATTAGGTTATAGTTTGCTTTATATAGAATTTGTAATAACAAACTCTCTGCACTTTCAGAAAATAAGGATTATGTCCATCTGTCATTCCTGAAATTAATTAAAAAACGTAATTGTATACCAATTTTTTTTTTTATTTGTGTTCACATCATCTAAATGATTGGAATTCTGACCCTTTCCCCAGAGTAAGAGGCAATTCGGATTCTATGTTAATTGAGTCCTGTGAGTCTTATGAAATATCAGTTGTATTATAGGGATTGCTTTTCTCTGGGGCTTAACTAGGACGACCAAATGCAAAATTCTGAACCACACGTTTGAGAACCTCTAATATCTCAAGATGAGTTAAGTAAGAGTAGTAAACTTTTAGAAGATGTGGGAAAATGAACACAAATGTCTTAAGAGTAAGGTCTGTCTCCTTTTTTCCTTTAAAAAAAGAAGTTTGTTGGCACTGCTGTTTAATATGTTACAACATTTGGAGCAATTGCCACAACAGCTCTAGTCAGAAGTTAAAGGTAAATCAGCCATTGTTTCGTCATACAGTATTAAGTAGATAGGACTTTTAAAAAATGCTGCATACATCTTTTAGTCATGCAGTATTAAGTCTGTATTATTACATGGATATTTTTCTCCTTCATCCTTGAATATTTAGGATGTTTGAAAAAAATGAAATGTCTTTGCATTTCTTACATGAGTAATCTTTTCTATATCCTATCAATATTTCTTCTATCTGTGTTCTGTTGATCAATGTGACAGAATGAGTTAACCAACGCAGGTCCCCTAGAGACTATATAGTCCAAACACCTCCCCTTCTATAGGCCTTAAGTTCTTCCAATAAATTCAGAGTTGGTTCTCTTTTTCTTATGAAATTCATATGTGGGTTATGAGTTAAGTCAGAGGAATATCATTGTTTCTCCTGACTGATAGAGAAGAGAAAGGGATGGAGAAGTGACTCACCTTAAGTCTTAGATGTTGAAGTAAAAGCCATGGTCGAAGGCAAATAATTTGAAATCAAAGACACGTTTTTCCATTTATTCTTTAAAATTTTGTTTGAGAGCAATTGCATAGAATAATTGATTAGACCACGTTCAGGGAGATTCTCACAGGTTTTGGTGGGAAAAGAAACCATCTGGCCAATACTAGCAAAAGGAGAATGCTTTTCCAGTATTAAGTTTTTTGTTGGTTTGCTTATTTTCAAGTAACAGTTGCTGACTCTGGTAACTGAAATGAAGAGGGCGTTTATTGGGAGAATGCTGTTGTAGCTAATAGAATCAAAAGACCTGATGAATACTCAAACCTCCAGAAGGGTAGCACGTGGGGCAGTTCAGGGACAGTCACTCTAAAGTTTTGCCATTAGGGATTCTTAGTTTCAAAGACCTTCTACTTTTCTGTGTCTTCATTTTAATGATCAAATTCTCCAGAGAAAGAATCCAATTGATAAAACCTAGATCATGCATTTACCCTCACATCAATTAGTTATAACCAAGAGGAAGGTCAAGGTCCTTCAAAGTCCATATTTGTGTCTTTGGCTATCTCCAAAGAGAAATCCCCGTGAGTTGGAAATGCTCATAACTGTCATGTTGTAAATCCCAAATGTGCTTAGAGATAGTGTAAAAACAATTGATTGTCTAGTACACACACACACACACACACTCCCTCATGCATGCCCATACACACCTGATTCCAGACTGCAGAAAACAGAGTTAGTTTTGTTTCAGAATCATATGCTAAGGCAGAAAAAGGAGCTAATATGTATGGGGTGTTTATAAAGTGCGAAGCATAGTGCTAAGCATGACACACACGTCATTTCATTTGATCCTCACAGTACCACTGAGATGGGTACTATTTTCATGCCCATTGTACAGGGGAGGAAGCTGAAATATTAGAGAAGTTGTGTCTCTTCAAATCGCAATTAACTAAGTTGTAGGAGTATCTGTACCATCTTTCACTACAGAGCCTACAATTTTAAGGAGTCATTGACATTTCTCCAACCAAAAAAACCTCCACACCTAATACATACCACATTGAAATATAGTTATTTGTTTACAGTTTTTCTCTCCTCCTAAGATTTGAGCAACTTGAGGACAGATTGTCTTACTTATGTCTATGTTTAATAACACCTCGCAGAGTGTCTGATACATACTAGGTGTTGTAATTAGTATGAATGAATAAAAGAATAAATGAGCAAACATTTGACCCAACCAGACACCAAATTCCATGCTAATAATTCTCACAGTAGAATTAGCTAACTTATTGCTGGATGACATGTTGATTTCTAGAGTCATTTGTTTAGGGTCACCTGGGTGGCTCAGAAAGTTGAGTGGCCAACTCTTAATATCAGCTCAGGCCCCAGTGTCCTGGGATGGAGCCCCTCTATGGGTTCTGTGCTTGGCGGAGAGTCTGCTTCAGGATTCTCTGTCTCCCTCTGCCCCTCCCCCTGCTTGCTCAAGCTCTCTCTCTCTCTAAAATAAATAAATAAATCTTAAAAAAGAATCATTTGTTTAGTCCTTACTAACTTTAGGATGGACAGTCCTAGTGAGAGTATGTGGATATTCCAAGAAATATAACACATATTGTGTCCTGTCAGAGCTTATAATTATTCAGTGATAAAATTCATAAAAACAAATGGAAATATTTAATAAGTATTAAAATTGTGATACTATTAAGTGGACATAAATAATGTAGGGGCTTAGAGGAACATGTTATATCAGAAATTAAGGCTATTGGGAAAAATGTCATGGGGGACATGGAACTCACCCGTGGAATTGAAAATATTGGACAACTGGAGGGAAGATATTTTAGGTGGGGAATAGTACTGACAACACACACTCTTTTTAAAAAATATTTTATTTATTTATTTGACAGAGAGCGAGAGAGCACAAGCAGGGGAGCAGCAGAGAGAGAGAGGGGGAGAAGCAGGCTCTTGGCTGCACAGGGAGCCCAAAACTGGGGTTGATCCTGGGACCCTGGGATCATGACCTGAGCTGAAGGCAGACACTTAACTGACTGAGCCACCAGGCACCCTGGCATTAATTTTTTTTTATTGTGGTAAAATACACATGTTATAAAATTTGCTATTTTAACCATTTTGAAGTATATAATTCAGTCCCATTATGAACATTCGTGATGTATGTTTGTGACATTTTTGGAAAACAATAATCTGACAAGTTCTAACCAGTTACCTTCTGGAAATTCTCTTTAGACTCATGTAAATTTTGATTATATGCCATCATTTTCCCCAATCCCCCAACTCTAGCTTGTTTATGAAAAATTACATCATGATTTTCACACGCCTGGAATTGCAGAGCTGGTGCGCCTAGAAACAATGAAGTCAAAATATATAAGATAAACCATACCAGATGAGAGAGCAGTGAAAACCCTACTGGATAGGAAGAGCAGAGACCAGAGTTTTAACAATAGCTCTGCTATTAATGGGTGTGTTCTATTTTTTATAGGGATAAACTTAGGCCAGTTATTTACATCCCTAAGATCCCTTACCAATAGTAAACCTCATGAATCCAAATGTATTAAAATGGCTTATGAAAGAATGCTCCGTGTTTTCTCTGAAAATGGGGAGTCATTTGGCTTAGTGCTAGATGCAGAGGCCAAAATAGTTATCTAGCTCAGCTGTGCACTGCTCATTGATTGGGTATGCCACAGAGACTTTGCCTTTGGGCAACTATAACTTCAAAGTCAGGGCTACGGACTACTTCCCTCCTAATAATGTTCAGTTCAGTGTGGCATCTGTCTGTTGAGACTTATAAATAATCTAACCAAAGAGGTTAGAATCAATTGTTCAAGACTTAATATAGTGAAGTATTACAAAAAAATAGTGAAATTCATGCTATAGATATTCTAATGTACAAAATCATCATTATTATTATCAGGCTATTAATATTTCAGATAACTATGCATGTATATTCATGTATAATAATATATCACTTATGCTAGTATCCATACAAATCAACGACCACTTCAGGTATTCTGTATTTTGATATGCTTTATTCCCTAGTCAATGACTCTAATGGGAAGAGGCCCTTAGGCACTTAGAACCACTTATTAAGAAACTCTCAAAATTAATTACAAAATAATGAGTTTTAAATGGTACCCGAGAAACACAAAAGGTCTGTGATGATTCCAAAGGTACCAAACTTCCTTGGAAGCAGGAAATAGCTTATAACTTGTTTAACATGGTAAATAAAACATACAAACAGTTAAAACATACAATAAGAAAAAACATTTAGTTCCTTTTCCTAGGTATGAGTAATCTTTTTATTGTTCCTTCTCAGAAGGAAATATGCCACAGAGGAAGGATAATGACTTATAAAACATTTATTAATACTCTCCCTAGTTGGCAAGTGGCTAAGATGACTCTAATACCTAATTTATTAGGCACTGTTAGAAACAAGAGATATTAAAAAATACTGGACTCTGGAAAGCAGATTATTTTTGTGTATGTTTGAAAATGGATATTTGCAGTTACTTATTTTAAAAATCATGATATATATCTTAATGCAAATATAATTCTATCTCCAACATATAGCTACTTACTATTTTTGAGAAAAGAACTGGGTTCCAATTATTAGAATGAAATATGTTTATAACTTTATGAGCCTAAAAAGCTTGAAATGGTTTAGAATATGACTGTGTACCTATTTATTCCCAATGGGTGCTTCTTCTGATAATGCAAATAAATGCTCTAAAGTACATACAGGAATCCCCTCATTAGTAGATATCAAAGATTTAAACAGTTATTTTTAAACCCACGGGTCTGGATGGCTCTTATCCTAGTGCTAAGAAGGATAGATGGAAGCCTTCTGAAGACCAGCAATGTGAGACTATTTCCTGCCTTTTAACTTCCACGGGTTCTCTTTTCCTCCAGAGATTCTGCTTCTAAATATACTTAAATGTCTTTTCCTTGCTCTATTACTTTTATTAGGAAAACAATAACATGTTTAATTCAGAAAATGACTTTTAAGGAGCTCCACTGGGAAACATTCTGTCAAGAAGTATGTCTGTGGTCATTAATTTATGGTGTGTATAGCTGCCTTAATATTGATTAAGGGGCGCCTGGGTGGCTCAGTCGTTAAGCGTCTGCCTTCGGCTCAGGTCATGGTCCCAGGGTCCTGGGATCGAGCCCCGCATCGGGCTCCCTGCTCATCAGGGAGTTTGTTTCTCCTTCTCCCTCTCCCTCTGCCTCTCTACCCAGCTTGTGTTCTCTCTCAAATAAGTAAAATCTTTTTTTAAATTTTATTTTAAAGATTTTATTTATTTATTTGACAGAGAGACAGCGAGAGAGGGAACACAAGCAGGGGGAGTGGGAGAGGGAGAAGCAGGCTCCCCGCTGAGCAGGGAGCCCAACGGAGGGAGCCCAACGGGGGGCTTAAGGGGCACCTGGGTGGCTCAGTCGGTTAAGCCTCTGCCTTCGGCTCCGGTCATGATCCCAGCGTCCTGGGATCAAGCTCCCCATCGGGCTCCATGCTCAGCCAGGGAGCCTGCTTCTCCCTCTCCCTTTGCCTGCCGCTCTGCCTGCTTGAGATCTCTCTTTCTCTCTGTCAAATAAATAAATAAAATCTTCAAAAAAAAAAAAGTTGTATTGCTATACCTGCTTACATAAAATTATATGTATTCTTGTTGATATTTTGCAACACTGCAAGTTGGTATCTTGTTTTGAATGCTTTGAGTTTGAATATAATGAACCAAGTTACTACATAGTAGTGCATATTCCATCACTCAGTGCAAAATATAATTTTTATTACATACTGTCCTCTTCTAATGCCAACGTTTCAAAAGAGGTCCACTGAACAAGAGCTGTCTTTGGTATGTTTTGTGCTTGCTATGTATGCACAAAAATTTTATTCTTCTGTAAATTCTCTGACATAAATACCATGTTGCCAAGAAATTGTTGCTTGGATATTTTCGTTTTCATTCTGAGGCCACCAGAGCTTTTCACAGTGCTGAACCCTATATCACTGTAGACATATTGCTAGCTCCATCCTAAAATATTTTTATTAGCATTTTAATAAAATGAAAAAAAAATATTTCACTGCAAAAAAGGCATATCTTTTCGGAGCAAAGGACTTCATCTACTCACCTACAGCAGGATATTTTGGTCAACCGTATTTTTATCTGTAATTCTTTTTTTTTCTTCTATGACGTATGAAAATGATCTTCTCTTTTGTTTTGTAGAATTTTTGTCCTTTCATCACTTTGGAAATAATAGGAGACCAATAAATACTTTAAATAAATACATGAACAAATAGGATAATACAATTATAACTTTGTGAATAATTTTGCCTTGTCTTTTCTGACTTCAAAATACTTTCATAAATCTTTTTCTGACTTTATAAATAACATCTGTAATCTCCAGCAGATTTGGGGAAATGAATTAGGTAGATGAATACTACTTTCCCTCCCAGTTTTATTGAGAAATAATTGATATACATCACTGCCTTAAGTTTAAGGCATACAGCATGATGGTTTGATTTACATATATTGTGGAATGATTACCACAATAGGTTCAGCTAACATCCAGCTTCTCATATGCATACAATAAAAAGAAAAGAAAGAAAAAATGAGAAAATTTCTCCTTGTGATGATAACTTTTAGGATTTACTCTCTTAGGAATTTCTCCTATATCATAAAGCAGTGTTAACTATAGTCATCATATTGTACATTACATTCCTAGTCCTTATATATCTTACATCTGGAAATTTGTATCTTTTCACTATCTTTCTTCATATTCCCTCCCCATTTTGAGTTAATTTCTGTGAGTGGTGTAAGATATGAGTTCAGTTTCATTCTTTACATGTGAATATCCAACCATGACAGCACCATTTATTGAAGAGATTATCTTTTCTCCATTGTGTATTTTTGGCTCCCTCATCAAATATTAGTTGACCATATATACACTTGGGATTATTTCTGGGCTCTTAATTTTGTTCCATTGATGGTTTGTCTGTTTTTATGCTAGAACCGCACTGGTTTTGATGACTATAGCTTAAAAAAATTTTTTTTTAATTTTAATTCCAGTATAGTTAACATAGTGTTATATTTGTTTCAGGTACACAATACAGTGATTCAACAATTCTATATATTACTCAGTGCTCCTCATGATAAATGTACTCTTTAATACCTATCAGCTATTTCACCCATCCTCCCACCCACCTCCCTTCTGGGAACCATTAGTTTCTACTCTATAGTTAGGAGTCTGTTTCTTGGTTTCTCTCTCTCTCTCTCTCTTTTTTTTTCCTTTGCTCATTTGTTTTGTTTCTTAAATTCCACATATGAGTGCAATCACATGGTATTTTTCTGTCTCTGACTTATTCCACTTAGCATTATATTCTCTATCTCCATCCATGTTGTTGTAAATGGCAAGACTTCATTCTTTTTTATGGCTGAATAATATTGTTATACATATGTATATCTGTTATATATATTGTTATACACATCTTCTTTATCCATTCTGTGGATGGACACTTGGCTACTTCCAAATGGCTATTGTAAATAATGCTGCAATAAATATAGGGGTACATATATCCTTTCAAATCAGGGTTTTTGTATTAATTGGGTAAATACTAGTGTGATTACTGAGCTGTAGAGTAGTTCTATTTTGAATTTTTTGAGGAAACTCCATACTGTTTTCCACAAAGGCTATACCAGTTTACATTCCCACCAAAAGTGCATAAGGATTCTTGTTTCTCCACATCCTCACAAACACTTATTTCTTAAGTTTTTAATTTTAGCCATTCTGACAGCTGTGAGGTGATATCTCATTGTAGTTTTGATTTGTATTTCCTTGATAATGAGTGATGTTGAGCATCTTTTCATATGTCCTGGCTGCTTGGATGTCTCCTCTGGAGAAATGTCTGTTCATGTCTTCTGCCCATTTTTAAATTAGAGTATTAGTTTGTAGGTCTTGCGTTGTTTCAGATCTTTACATATTTTGGACACTAACCCTTTATTGGATATTTGGATACTAACCCTTCACTTCCTAGTGTCTTCTCCAATTTAGTAGGTTGTCTTTTTGTTGATTTTTTTCCTTCACTGTGCAGAAGCTTTTTATTTTGATGTAGTCCCAATAGTTTTTTTTTTTTTTGCTTTTATTTCCCTTGCCTCAGAAGACATACCTACAAAAATGTTGTTACAGCTGATGTCAGAGAAATTATTACCTGTGCTCTCTTCTAGGATTTTTATGGTTTCAGGTCTCACATTTAGGTTTCTAATCCATTTTGAGTTTATTTTTGTGTATGGTGTAAGAAAGTGGTCCAGTTTCATTCTTTTGCATTCAGGTGTCCCATTTGTTCAACACCATTTGATGAAGAGATTGTCTTTTTCCCATTGGATATTCTTGCCTCCTTTGTCAAAGATCAATTGACCATATACTTGTGTCCATATACTTATTTGTGGGCTCTCTATTCTGTTCTGTTGATCTGTGTGTCATTTTTGTGCCAGTACCATACTGTTTGATTATTGCAGCTTTTTAGTATAACTTGAAATTAGGAATTGTGATTCCTGATTCAGGGTCTTTTATGGTTCCATACAAATTTTAGAATTATTTGTTCTAGTTCTATGAAAAATGCTGTTGGTATTTTAATAGGGATTGCATTAACTCTGTAGATTGCTTTGGGTGGTATAGACATTGTAACAATATTTGTTCTTCCAATTCATGAGCATGGAATATCTTTCCATTTCTTTGTATTATCTTCAATTTCTTTCATCAGTGTTTTATAGTTTACAGAGTAGAGCTCTTTCACTTCATTGAATAAGTTTATTCCTAGGTATTTTATTATTTTTGGTACAATTGTAAATGGGATTACTTTCTTAATTTCTCTTCCTGTTGCTTCATTATTAGTGTATAGAAATGCCAAAGATTTCTGTACATTAATTTTGTATCCTGCGACCTTACTGAATTTATCAGTTCTACCAGTAGTTTTTTGATAGAGTCTTTAGGGTTTTCTATATAGAGTATTATGTCCTCTGTCAATAGTGAAAAGTTTTACTTCTTCCTTACTAATTTAGATGCTTTTCATTTTTTTTTTTTGTTTTTGTTGTCTGATTGCTGTACCTAGAACTTCCAGTACTTTGTTGAATAAAAGTGGTGAGAATGGACATACTTGTCTTGCTCCTGATCTTAGGGGGAAAGCTCTCAGTTTTTCTCATTGAGTATAATGTTCACTGTGGGTTTTCATAGTTTTTCCCATTGAGTATAATATTCACTGTGGGTTTTCATATAAGGCCTTTATTATGTTGGGCTATGTTCCTTCTAAACCTAGTTTGTTGAAAGTTTTTATCATGAATGTATATTGTACTTTGTCAAATGCTTTTTCTGCATCTGTTGAAATGATTATATGGTTTTTATCCTTTCTCTTACTGATCTCATGTATCACATCGATTGTTTTACAAATATTGAACCACTCTTACATCCTGGGAATAAATCTCACTTGATCATGGTGAAAGATTTTTACTGTTGGATTTAGTTTACTAATACTTTGTTGAAGATTTTTACATATATGTTCATCAGAGATATTGGCCTGTAGTTCTCCTTCTTTGTGGTGTCTTTGTCTGGTTTTGGGATCATAGTCATACAGGCCTTGTCAAATGAATTTGGAAGTTTTCCTTTCTCTTTTAGTTTTTGGAATAGTTTGAGAAAAATAGGTATTAACTCTTATTTAAATGTTTGGTAGAATTCACCTGTGAAGCCATGTAGTCCTGGACTTTTGTTTGTTGGGAGTTTTTTGATTATTGATTCAATTTCATTGCTGGTAATTGGTCTGTTCAAATTTTCTATTTCTTTCCGATTCTGTTTTGGTAAGTTCTATGTTTCCTTTATCCATTTCTTCTAGGTTGTCCCATTTGTTGGTAAGTAATTTTTCATGATGTTTTTTTATAATCCTTTGTATTTCTGTGG
This sequence comes from Halichoerus grypus, assembly GCF_964656455.1. Classification (NCBI taxonomy): domain Eukaryota; kingdom Metazoa; phylum Chordata; class Mammalia; order Carnivora; family Phocidae; genus Halichoerus; species Halichoerus grypus. Next base: position 60,119,469 of record NC_135716.1, read on the forward strand.
TATTGGTTGTTATCTCTCCTCCTTCATTTCTGACTTTGTTTATTTGAGTCCTTCCTTTTTTTTAATGAGTCTGAGCTAAAGGTTTATCAATTTTGTTGATCTCTTCAAAGAACCAGCTCATTTCATTGATCTGTCCTATTCCTTTTATAGTTTCTATTTCATTTATTTCTGCTCCATTTTTTATTATTTCCTTCCTTCTACTGGCTTTGGGATTTGTTTGTTCTTTATTTTCTAGCTCTTTTAAGTGTTAGGTTGTTTATTGAGATTTTTCTTGTCCTTGAGGTAGGCTTATGTTGCTATAAATTTCCCTATTAGAACAGCTTTTTGCTGCATCCCAAAGATTTTGGGCTGTTATGTTTTCATTTTCATTTGTCTCTATGTATTTTTTTATTTCCTCTTTGATTTCTTAGTTGACCTATTCACTGTTGAGTAACATGTTATTTATCCTCCATGTATTTGTGCTATTTCCAATATATTTTTTTTTGTGTGTGTGTGGTTGATTTCTAGTTCCATAGCATTGTGGTCTTTGGACTTTGATCTTTGAATCTTTGATCTTTGAATTTGCTGAGACTTGTTTTGTGTCCCAAAATGTGTTCTATTCTGGAAAATGTTTCATATGCACTTGAAAAGAATGTGTATTCTGCTGTTTTAGGATGGAATATTCTGAATATATATGTTAAATCCAGCTGGTCCAGTATGTCATTCAAAACCACTGTTTCCTTGATTTTCTGTTTGGATGATCTGTCCATTGATGTAAGTGGAGTGTGAAAGTTTCCTATTACTGTTTTATTATTATTGATTAGTTCCTTTATGTTTGTTATTAACTGGTTGAAGTATTTGGGTACTTCCATGTTGGGTGCATAAATATTTATAATTTATTATATCTTCCTGTTGGATTGGCCCCTGAATGATTATATGGTATTCTTTGTCTCTTGTTATAAACCTTATTTGAAAGTCTGTTTTGTCCAATATAAGTATTAGTACCTTGGTTTTCTTTTCACATCCATTTGAATGATAAATGCTTCCCATCCCATCACTTACACTCTGCATGCATCTTTGGATCTTGTAGGTAGTGTGTTGATGGGTCTTGTTTTTTATCTATTCTGTCACCGTATATCTTTTGATTGGAGCATTTGATGCATTTTCATTCAAAGGAATTATTGATAGGTATGTATTTATTGTCATTTTGTTACTTGTTTTATGTTTGTTTGTTTTGTTGTTGTTGTTGTTCTCCTCTGTTCCTTTTTCCCCTTGCTCTTTTCTTTCACAATAAGTTGGCTTTCTTTAGTGATATACTTGGATTCCAGTCTCTATTTTTTGCATATTTACTGTGTTTTTGATTTGTTGTTATCATTTGGTTTATATATAATATCTTCTGTAAGTAGCAGTCCATAATAACTTGCTGGTCACTTAACTTTGAACCAGTTATTTACTCCTCTCCTCCCCATGTTTTAGGCATATGGTGTCATACTTTACATCCTTTTATTTTGTGAGTCCCTTGACTGATATTTATAGATATACTTACTTTTACTGGTTTTGTGCTTCCTACTTTTCTTACTCTTATGTATGGTCTTTCCTTTACACTCAAAAAGTTCCCTTTAACACTTCTTGAAGAACTGGTTTTGTGACCATGAATTCCCGTAACTTTTGTTTGTCTGGGAAATTCTTTATCTTTCTTTCTATTCTGAAAGATAGTCTTGCTAGATAGAGTATTCTTCACTACAGATTTTTTTTTCAGATTTTTTTCTTTCAACACTTTGAATATATCATGCCTATCCCTTCTGGCCTGCAAAGTTTCTGCTGAAAAATTAGCTGATAGCCTTATGGGGTTCCCCCTTGTATGTAACTGTTTGTTGTTGTTGTTGTTGTTGTTGTTTGTTTTCTGTTTTTTCTCTCTCTCTCGCTGCTTTTAAAGTTCTCTCTTTATCACTGCTTTTTGCCATTTTAATTACTATGTGTCTTGGTGTGGACCTCCTTGGGTTGATTTAATAGGGGGATCTCTGTGCCTCTTGGATCTAGATTTCTGCTGTCGTCAGATTTGAGAAGTTTTCAGCTATGATTTCTTCAAATAAATTTTCTGCCCCCTTTTCTTTTTCTTCTTTTGCTAGAATCCCTATAATGTGAATGTTATTATGCTTGAAGGTATTGCTGAGTTCCCTGAATCTATTCTCATTTTGCATGTTTTTTTCTTTCACTTGTTCAGCTTCCTTACTTTTCATCACTCTGTCCTCCAAGTCATGGATTCATTCTTTTGCTTTGTCTAATCTACTAGTTATTCCATCTAGGTATTTTTTATTCCATTTATTGTGTTCTTCATCTCTGATTGGTTCTTTTTTAAAAAATCTCATTTTAAAAAACTGTTGTTCTCCACTCTTTTCTCAAGTCCAGTGAGTGTCTTTATGATAATTACTGTAATTTCTCTATGAGGCATATTACTTATCTCCATTTCATTGATCTCTCTTGATGTAATTTTGTCTTGTTCTTTATTTGGTACATATTCCTCTACCTCCTCTTTTTGTCTAACTCTCTGTGTCTGTTTTTGTGTGTTAGGAAAGAAAGCTACTCGTGCACTTAAAAGTAATGGCCTTGTGAAGAAGAGGTCTTGTCGTGCCCTGCTGTGCAGTGTTCCCTGGTCAACAGAACCTGGTGCTTCAGGGGTGTCTCCTATGTGTGATGCATGTGCCCTCCTGTTGTGGCTGAGCTGAGTTTTCCTTTAATCCAGTCATCTGCAATGGTTCCCTTTTCCTGTTGTGGGCAGTGTTTGGTCCCTGCATTGTTAGTGGGCCAGTCTGGGGTTGCCTTGGGCATGAGTTGAATCAGACCAGACATTTTTTAGAGATGCAGGAGCACAGAACTGCAGGGCCATTTCCTTGTGTTGTCCCTGGAGAAGCTTTCATTGGTGGACAGGGCCTGCAGTCAGACAGGTGTCTGCTCCTACCCTGCTGCTGGGCTTACAGTCTCACTGGTGCGTGTGGTTATCTTCCCCTCTCTCCAGGGCAGGAGTTACTTTGGAGTAGTGCTAGCCACTCTAGGGGCTCCTCCCACCCTGCCAGGCCTGTGGCACCACCCTGTGTGGACTCTGACCAAGAGCATATTAGGGAGGGCAGGTCCCCTGAAGTACAGTGTGGGGTGGTTGTGGCAGGTTGCATGCTCGTGAGCGGTCCTCTGTGGGAGTGGGCCCTGCAGCACCTAGACTTAGGCAGGCTGTCCGGAGAGTTGGATTGGCAGAAGCACAGTGCGGGGCAGGGGGGCTGGGGTGGCAGTGCTAGCAAGTTAGGTAGGTGGCAGTGTGTTTAAACTGGGGAACAGGGGAAGCAAATGGTGCCTGACAATTTCTTTGTTCCTGGAGGAGTTCCTCAGCCATTTCTGTCCTTCTGGGACACACTCTGAGATTAGTAAATAACTCTCCATCCTGTATGCCCCAGGCACCTTTCAAACTGCTGCTTGTATGCTATATTTCTATGGGCTGTTTGTTGTGCTGCCTCTTTAAGTGTGGGGACTCAGTTTACTCTCTCCCTCCTGACTCTCCCATAGATGAGCATACTGCTTTTTTTAAATTCCAGTTTTTATGACCCACTGTTTTTAAGAATTCATGAAATTCAGCCTCTCTGGCTCTCAAAGCCAAATGTTATGGGGATTCTTTATCCCTCTGCAGGTTCCCCAGTGTAGGGGTATGTTTCTCTCCTTCTCTGTGCCTGCAGTATCCCTCCCTCCTGTGGACACTCCTGAGAGTCCATATAGTTCCCAAGTGGGTCTCTGCCCTTCCTACCCATCTTAGATGTGGCCTCTTCTCTACATTTAGTTGTGGAGTTTATTCTGCCAGGCTTCAGAGAGTTTTCTGGGTTATTTACACTGATGTGAGTGTTATCAAGTTGTATCAATGAGATGAGGTGAGCCTAGTATCCTACTACTCCACCATCTTCCCCTGAACAAAAGAGATGTCTGTTGATGACTATAGCTTTATAGCATAGCTTGAAATCAGGAAGGTCCATGCCTCTTGTTTTGTCCTTTTTTCTCAGAAATTCTTTGACTCTTTAGGGTCTTTTCTACATAAATTTTAGGAGTGTTTTTTTCTACTTCTATAAAACATTCCACTGGAATACTGGTAGGGATTGTATTGAATCTATAGATGACTTTTGTAGTATTGACATTTTAACAATATTATTTCTTTCAATCCATAAACATGGGATACATTTCCATTTATTTATGTATTTGATTTATTTCATGAATGTTTTATAGTTTTCAGAGTAAAGACCTTTTACCTCCTTAGTTAAGTTTATTCCTAAGTATGTTATTGTTTTTGATGCTATTGTAAATGGTATCAATTTATTTCTTTTTCAGAAAATTCACTTCTAGTGTTTAGAAATAGTACCTATTTTTGTATGTTAATTTTTTATCATGCAACTTTACTGAATTTATTGATTAAATCTAGCAATTTTTTTGTTTGAGTCTTTAGGATTTTCTATGTATAAGATCATGTCATCTGTAAATAAAGACAATTGTACTTTTTCTTTTTCAATTCTGAAAGCTTTTATTTCTCTTACTTGTTGATTGCTCTAGCTAGTACTTCTAGTACTATGTTGAATAGGAATAGTAAGAGTGGACATCCTTGCCTTTTTTCTGATCTTAGAGGAAAAGCTTTCAACCTTTTACCATTGAGTGGGACATTAGCTGTGGGCTTGTCATATACGACCTTTACTATGTTGAGATTTGTTAAGAGTTTTCTTATGACTTTTATGCCTAATTTATTGAGGTTTTTCTTTATTATGAATAGATGTCAAATTATTTCAAATAACTGAGATAAGCAAATGGTTCTTTTCTTTCATTTTATTAATATGATGTATCACATTGGTTGATTTACATATATTGAACCATTTTTGTATCTAAGGGCTAAGTCTGATTTGACTTGTCATGGTCATAATGGTGAATAATATTTTTAGGTGCTGCTGAATTGGTTTGCTAGTATTTAATTGAGAACTTCTGCATCTATATACATCAGATATTGGTCTATAGGTTTCTTTTCTAGTGTTTTTTTCTGGTTTTGGTATCAGGAATGCTGACCTTATAAAATGAGTTTGGGAATGTTTCCTCTTCTAGATTTTGGAAGAATTTGAGACAGATTGATATTAATTCTTCTTGAAATGTTAGGTAAAATTCACCAGTGAAGCTATCTAGTGCTGGACTTCTCTTTGTTGGATTTTTTATTACTGATTCAGTACCTGTACTCCTTACTAGTACAGGTATCCCTTACTTTCTGAAAGCTTGCATTATGCCATTTTGCTTTTATGAAAGACATACATTAGTACCTGTCTTTTTGCTAACCAAAAGAAATCCAAAGAGGATTTTTGGTTTTATTAAAAAAAAAAAAAAGCTTTTAACACAGTATTGTAGGTCTTTTCTGCTCTAATTTTATCGTTTTGTTTCTTCTGCTAACTTTGGCTCATTTTGCTCTTCTTTTTCTAGTTCCTTAAGGCAGAGAGATAGGTTGTTTATTTGGAATTTTTCTTGCTTCTTAATGTAGGCTTTTATTGCTATAAACTTCCTTTTTAGAGCTGCTTTTGCTATATCCCACAAGTTCTGGTATGTTGTGTTTTTATTTTCATTTATCTCAAGAAACTTTTCATTTCCCCTTTAATATATTCTTTGATCCATTGGTTTTTTAGGAGAATATGGTTTAATTTCTAAGTGTTTGTGAGTTTTCCCATTTTCCTCTTGTTATTGATTTCTAGTTTCATGCCTTTATGGTCAGAGAAGTTACTAGGTATGATTTCAATTTTCTTGAATTTTTAAGATTTGTTTTGTAGCCAACATATAATCTATCCTAGAAAAGATGTTTCATGCATGCTTTAGAAGAAAGTGTATTCTGCTATTGTTGGATAAAATGTTCTATATATGTATGTTAGGTCCATTTAGTCTATAATGTTCAAATCACTGTTTCCTTATCGATTCTCTGAATGATTTATCCATTGTTGAGAGTTGGTTATTAAAATCCCCAAATATTATTGTACTACTGTTTATGTTTCTCTCTTTAGTTTTGTTAGTTTTTACTTTATGTATTTAGATACTCCAATGTTAGGTTCATAAATATCTACAATTGTTTTATATTCTTGATTTATTGACTACTTTATCATTATATAATGACATCTTTGTCTCTTCACCATTTTTAGGTTAAAGTCCATATTGTTTGAAATAAGTATAGCTACTCCTGATATTTTTCTTATCATTTGCTTGAAATGTCTTTTCCCATATTCACTCTTAGACTGTGTGTGTCTTTAAGGCTAAAGTGAGTCTTTTATAGGCAGAAGCATATGGTTGGATTTTTTTTTTGTCCATTCAGCTATTCTGTGCCTTTTAATTGGAGAATTTAATCTGTTTATACTTAAAATAATTATTGATAGGGAAGAACTTACTATTGCCATTTTGTTCATTATTTTCTGGTTGTTTTGTAGATCCATTGCTCCTTGTTTCTAATTCTGCTGTCTCTTTTGGTGTGTTTTGATGTTTTTTGGTATCAATATGCTTTGACCTCTTTATCTTGTTCTTTTGTGTAATCTATAAGATATTCCCTTATGGTTACCATGAAGTTTACATAAAGTATCTTAAACTTACAATACCCTATTTTCAACTGATAACAACTTAACTTGAATAAAATTTGTAACTTTACATTTTATTTCTCCTCCACCTCACATTTTAGGTTTTTGCTGTTACCATTTACCTGATTTATATATTGTGTAACTAATAACAGATTATTGTAGTTATGGATATTTTTATTATGTTCACTTTTTTCTTTTAAACTAGAGTTTAAGTGAATTATGCTCCACTATTACCATATTGCAGAACCTAACTGTAACTATATATTTACCATTAGCAATGAGATTCACACTAATTTTTTTTTGTTTTTATGATGTTCATTAGCATTATTTTACTTCCACTCAAAGAACTCCCTTTAGCATTTCTTGTAAGGCAGGTCTAGGGGTAGTGAACTCCCTCAGCTTTTGCTGGCTTTGGAAAAGCTTTATTTCTCCTTTGTTTCTGAAAGACCCCTTTTCCATGTATAGAATTCTTGGCTGACAGTATTTTCTTTCAATATTTTGAATATGTCATCCCATTCTCTCCTGGCCTGAAAAGTTCTGTTGAAAAAACAATCAATAATCTTATGGAAATTTCCTTGTATGTAAGTACTCTCTTTTCTCTTGATGCTCTTAGAATTACTTCTTTGTCTTTGACTTTTGACAATTTAATTTTAATGTGTCTCAGTATAGTCCTATTTGGGTTCAACATATTTGGAATCTTTAGGGTTCATGGATTTGTATGTCCATTTCTCTCCCCAGGTTTTGGAAGTTTTCAGCCATTATTGCTTTAAATATGCTTTCTATTTCTTTCCCTTTCTCTTTTTTTTTTAAATTCCCAAAATGAGAATATTATTTCATTTCATGTGTCTCACAATTCCCATAGGCTTTTTCACTCTTTTTTTAAAATTTTATTTTATTTTATTATGTTAGTCACCATATAGTACATCATTAGTTTTTGATGGAGTGTTCCATGATTCATTGTTTTTGTATAACACCCAGTGCTCCATGCAGTACGTGCCCTCCTTAATATCCATCACCAGGCTAATCCATCCCCCCACCCCCTCCCCTCTAAAACCCTCAGTTTGTTTCTTGAGTCCATAGTCTCTCATGGTTCCTCTCCCCCTCGATTTTCCCCCCTTCATTTTCCCCTTCCTTCTCCTACTGTCCTCCATGCTATTCCTTATGTTCCACAAATAAGTGAAACCATATGATAATTGACTTTCTCTGCTTGACTTATTTCACTTAGCATAATCTCTTCCAGTGCCATCCATGTTGATGTAAAAGTTGGGTATTCATCCTTTCTGATGGCTGAGTAATATTCCATTGTATATATGGACCACATCTTCTTTATCCATTCATCTGTTGAAGGGCATCTTGGCTCTTTCCACAGTTTGGCTATTGCAGACATTGCTGCTATGAACATTGGGATGCATATGGCCCTTCTTTTCACTACATCTGTGTCTTTGGGGTAAATACCCAGTAGTGCAATTGCTGGGTCATAGGGTAGCTCTATTTTTAAATTTTTGAGGAACCTCCACACTGTTTTCCAAAGTGGCTGTACCAACTTGCATTCCCACCAACAGTGTAAGAGGGTTCCCCTTTCTCCACAACCTCTCCAACATTTGTTGTTTCCTGCCTTGTTAATTTTTGCCATTCAAACCGGTGTAAGGTGGTATCTCAATGTGGTTTTGATTTGAATTTCCCTGATGGCTAATGATGAACATTTTTTCATGTGTCTGTTAGCCCTTTGTATGTCTTCTTTTCAGAAGGGTCTTTTCATATCTTCTGCCCACTTTTTGACTTGAGTATTTGTTTTTTGGGTGTTGAGTTTGAGAAGTTCTTTATAGATCTTAGATACCAGCCCTTTATCTGTAGTGTCATTTGCAAATATCTTCTCCCATTCTGTGGGTTGCCTCTTTGTTGTGTTGACTGTTTCCTTTGCTGTGCAGAAGATTTTTATCTTGATGAAGTCCCAAAAGTTCATTTTTGCTTTTGTTTCACTAGCTTTTGGAGATGTATCTTGAAAGAAGTTAATTTGGGCGATGTCAAAGAGGTTACTGCCTATGTTCTCCTCTAGGATTTTGATGGATTCCTGTCTCACACTGAGGTCTTTCATTCATTTTGAGTTTATCTTTGTGTATGGTGTTAGAGAAAGGCCGAGTTTCATTCTTTTGTATGTAGCTGTCCAATTTTCCCAGCACCATTTATTGAAAAGACTGTCTTTTTTCCATTGGATATTTTTTCCTGATTTGTCGAAGATTATTTGACTGTACAGTTGAGGGTCCATATCTGGGTTCTCTATTCTGTTCCATTGGTCTATATGTCTGTTTTTGTGCTAGTACCATGCTGTCTTGGTGATCACAGCTTTGTAATATAGCTTGAAATCGGGCAACGTGATGCCCCCAGCTTTGTTTTTCTTTTTCAACATTTCCTTGGCGAGTCGGGGTCTTTTCTGATTCCATACAAATTTTAGGATTGTTTGTTCCAGCACTTTGAATAATGTCATTGGAATTTTGATCACGGTGGTGTTGAAGGTATAGATTGCTCTGGGCAGCACAGACATTTTAACAATGTTTATTCTTCTGATCCATGAGCATGGAATGTTTTTCCATCTTTTTGTGTCTTCTTCAATTTCTTTCATGAGTGTTCTGTAGTTCCTAGAGTATAGATCCTTTACCTCTTTGGTTACGTTTATTCCGAGGTATCTTACGGGTTTTGGTGCTGTTGTAAATGGAATCGTTTCTCTAATTTCTCTTTCTACACTTGCATTGTTAGTGTATAAGAAAGCAACTGATCTGTTCACTGATGTTGTATCCTGCCACATTACTGAGTTGCTGTATGAGTTCTAGTAATTTGGGGGTGGAGTCTTTTGGATTTTCCACATAAAGTATCATGTCATCTGCGAAGAGAGAGAGTTTGACTTCTTTGCCAATTTGAATACCTTTTATTTCTTTTTGTTGTCTGATTGCTGATACTAGGACTTCTATTACTATGTTGAACAATAGTGGTGAGAGTGGGCATCCTTGACGTGTTCCTGATCTTAAGGGAAAGGCTCTCATTTTTTCCCCATTGAGGATGATATTCGCTGTGGGTTTTTCATAGATGGATTTTATGAACTTGAGGAATGTTCCCTCTATCCCTATACTCTGAAGAGTTTTAATCAGGAAAGGATGTTTATTTTGTCAAATGCTTTTTCTGCATCAATCGAGAGGACCATATGGTTCTTCTCTCTCCTCTCATTAATGTGTTCTATCACATTGATTGATTTGCGAATGTTGAACCACTCTTGCCATCCCGGGGATAAATCCCACTTGGTCATGGTAGATGATCCTTTTAATGTATTGTTGGATCCTATTAGCTAAGATTTTGCTGAGAATTTTGGAATCCATATTCATCAGGGATATTGATCTGAAATTCTCCTTTTTGATGGGGTCTTTGCCTGGTTTGGGGATTAAGGTAATGCTGGCCTCATAGAATGAGTCTGGAAGCTTTCCTTCTGTTTCTGTTTTTTGAAACAGCTTCAGGAGGATAGGTATTATTTCTTCTTTGAATGTTTAGTAGAATTCCCCAGGGAATCCATCAGGCCCTGAACTCTTGTTTTTTGGGAGGGTTTTGATCACTGCTTCAATCTCGTTACTGGTTATTGACCTAGTCAGGTTGTCAATTTCTTCCTTTTTCAGTCTTGGTAGTTTATAGGTTTCCAGGAATGCATCAATTTCTTCCAGGTTGCTTAATTTATTGGCATATAGTTGTTGATAATAATTTCTAGTAATTGTTTCTATTTCCTTGGTGTTAGTCATGATCTCTCCCCTTTCATTCATAATTTTATTAATGTGGGTCCTTTCTCTTTTCTTTTGGATAAGTCTGGCCAGTGGTTTATCAATCTTATTAATTCTTTCAAAGAACCAGCTTCTAGTCTCATTGATCTGATCTACTGTGTTTCTGGTTTCTAATTCATTAATCTTTGCTCTAATCTTAATTATTCTCTTCTAATGTGTGGCTTAGGCATCATTTGTTGCTTTTTCTCCAGTTCTTTAAGGTGTAAAGTTAGTTGGTAAATTCGGAATTTTTCTATTTTTTTGAGTGAGGCTTGGATGGCTATGTATTGAGTGAGGCGTGGATGGCTATGTATTTCCCTCTTAGGACCGCCTTTGCAGTATCCCATAGGTTTTGGACTGAGGTGTTTCATTCTCACTGGTTTCCATGAATTGTTTAAGTTCTTCTTGATTTCCTGGTTGACCCAAACATTCTTGAGCAGAGTGGTCTTTAGCTTCCAACTGTTTGAATTTCTTCCAAATTTTTTCTTGTAATTGAGTTCCAGTTTTAAAGCATTATGGCCTGAGAATATGCAGGGAATAATCTCAATCGGTATCGGTTGAGACCTGATTTGTGACCCAGTATGTGGTCTGTTCTGGAGAAAGTTCCTTGTGCACTTGAGAAGAATGAGTATTCTGTTGTTTTAGGGTGGAATGTTCTGTATATATCTATGAAGTCCATCTGGTCCAGTGTGTCATTCAAAGCTCTTGTTTCTGTGTTGATTTTCTGCTTAGATGATCTGTCTATTGCTGAGAGTGGAGTATTGAGGTCTCCTACAATTAACGTATTATTATCAATATGTTTCTTTATTTTGGTTAACAGTTGGCTTATGTAGTTGGCTGCTCCCATGTTGGGGGCATAGATGTTTACAGTTGTTAGATCTTCTTGTTGGATAGACCCTTTAAGAATGATATAGTGTCCTTCTATGTCTCTAACTACAGTCTTTAGCTTAAAAACTAATTTGTCTGATATAAGAATTGCTACCCTAGCTTTCTTTTGAGGTCCGTTGGCATGGAAGATTGATCTCCATCCCTTCACTTTCAGTCTGGATGTATCTTTAGGTTAAAATTGAGACTCTTGTAGACAGCGTATGGATGGGTGCTGTCTTTTTATCCAATCTGCAACCCTGTGCCATTTTATGGGAGCATTTAGGCCATTCATGTTGAGAGTGATTACTGAAAGATACGAATTTATTGTCATCATGTTGCCTGTGAAGTCCTTGTTTCTATAGACTGTCTCTGTAAATTTCTGTTCTATATCATTCTTGGGGTGTTTCTCCTTTTATAGAACCCCCCTTAGTATTTCTTGCAGGGCTGGCTTAGTGATCACATATTCTTTCAGTTTCTGCCAGTCTTGGAAGCTCTCCATCTCTCCGTCCATTTTAAATGACAGCCTTCCAGGATAAAGTATTCTTGGTTGCATATTATTCTCACTTAATACCTTGAATATGTCTTGCCAGGCCTTTCTGGCTTGCCAGGTCTCTGTGGATAGGTCTGACATTATTCTGATGTTCCTCCCTCTGTATGTGAGGAATCTCTTCCCCCTAACTGCCCTTAAGATGGTTTCCTTGGTTCTAAAATTTGCGAGTTTTACTATTACATGCTGGGGCATTGGTCTGTTTTCCTTGATCTTGGGAGGGGTCCTCTCTGCCTCTAGGACATGAATGTTTATTTCATTCCCCAGATTAGGGAAGTTCTCAGCTACTATTTACTCAAATATATCTTCTAGTCCTCTCTCTCTCTCTCCACCCCCTCAGGGATCCCAATAATTCTGACATTGGAACGTTTCATGGTGTCACTTATTTCTCTAATTCTGTTTTCATGGATTGTGAGTTGTTTCTCCCTGGCCTCCTCTTTTTCCTTCTTTTCTATCAATTGGTCTTCTAGATCACTAATTCGTTCTTCTGCCTCGTTTACCCTAGCTGTTAGATTATCTAGATTAGATTGGATCTCATTGATAGCATTTTTAAGTTCTGCAGTTCAGCTTTCATTTCTGCCCTTAAAGACTCTATGTTGCCATTAATCGATTTCTCCATTCTAGCTATCGCCTTCATAACTGTTACCCTGAAGTCCATTTCTGACATCTTGGTTATATCTGTATCCATTTGTAAATCTGTGGCAGAAGTCACAGTCTCTGAGTCTTTCCAATTTTGTGGGTTCTTCCTCCTAGTCATTCTGTTGAGGAGTGGTTGAGGGAATATACAGAGTCCAAGTTATTGACCACAACCCAAGCAAGATGCACCTGTTTTCTAGGGACCTTAGGGCTGCTGGCCTCTTGTTTTCCCAGCCTATCTTCTGGGGGAGGGGCCTGCTGCGCTGTAACTCAGGCAACCCTGTTTGGGCAGAGTTGCCCTGCCCCCTGTGGTGGGGGATAGGCTCAGTGAAAACCGGTTTTGGGGGGCTTTTGTTCTCTGGCGGCTTTCCCTGGTGGCTTTCCGCATCTCTTCCGAGAGCCAGAGCAGAAGAGACTGTTTCCAACCCACTGCCTCAGAGCAGAGAGATCGCAGTCTGTTCTTCAGTGAGCTCTCCATGCCACACTATCTCCATTTCTGTCCGTGCTGCTATAAACTGCAGTGTCCTAGGTTGTGCGCCCCTCAGCAGGGCTCCCAATCCTCGTCTCCAGGTCAGGGCTCGGGGCACGTCTCTGCCCTTTGTGCTTCTAAAACCGCCAACTGCCCCCAATTCCTATGCGTGGCCCCACTGCTCCAGGTTTCAGTCTGGGAGGCTGCGCTAAAGTCCTTTCCCCACTGCTGCTCATCGGAGAGTCTGTGCCCTGTCCCCAGCATGGGAGGCTTTCACTCACCGGTGGTGCAGGATCCCCACAGCTTCCTCCCCCTTCCATTTATCTTCTAATATCTGCCCGCAGAATCACGGCTCCCTGCTTCATACCTCCAAACCAAGTGCCAGTGATATTCTGTTTGTAGAGATCCAGATATATCTTCTTACATCTCAGGCTGATTTCATGGGTGTGCAGAGTGGTGTGGTAGATATCCAGCTCAATTCAGGGGACCAGTTCTTTCTTTTGCATGGTCAAGTATGCTTTTGAAACTATTGAATTCTTCAGTTCAATCATTATAGTTTTCAACTCTAGGATTTCTATTTGTTTGGTTTGTTGTTGTTTTTTGATGGTTGCTATTTCCTCATCAAACTTCTCATTTTGTTCATGCATCATTTTCCTAATTTAGTTTAGTTGTCTGTGTTTTCTTGTAGTTCACTAACCTTTCTTAAGAGGGTTATTCTGAAGTCTTTGTCTGACACTTCATAAACCTCCATTTCTTTAAGGCAAGTTATTGGAGTTTTATTCCTTCCCTAGTGTCATATTTACCTGATTTTTATTGCTTTTTAATTCCTTACATTGGTGTCTGTGTATTTGAGTAATCAGGCTCCTCTTCTAGATTTTTACAGGTTTGCTTTGTTAGAGGCAGTTTTTTCACCAGTCAGCTGTCTGGGCTTTTGGATGTGCCTGCTGGTATTGTCCTTGTGTACATGGGGCCTGCTATTATGATCTATATTTGGGTGAGTCAACTATTTGGGCTCTGAGGATGAGGATGGGGGTTTTGCCTCTGTCTGAGAACAGTTAGATAGGACTGTTGGCTTGGTTCTCTACCAGGAGGCTGTATTATGAGCTTTGTGATTGCCTGGATTTTGGATCAAATTACTAGATACCCAGGACTGGGTATTATATTCAATGATAGATGGGGTTATCAGTTAGTTTCCCTATGCTGAGGGGCAACAGGATGAGACCCAGGGCCTCTACAGCTGATTGTTTGGCCTGAATCAGTCCAGAGAGTGCACTGAATTCCCTGGTCGGATGAGTCTACCAGTTTTGCTCTGCAGATGACAGAAGGCACAGGCTGTGCTCTCTGTTCAAGGACAGTTGAATGGACTATCCAGTTTCCCGCAAGCTCTGGTTAGGTTTCCTTTTTGGACATGCTGAAGGATGTATTCAATGATGAGCATAGCTACTCATTAGATTCCCTGCCCGGGTATAGTGGGAGAAGCAGCTCCAAAGTGGGGAAAGCTCTTTATTTGTTGTCTTAACTCAAATTGTCCTGCACTCGACGTTCCCTCACTGAACAGGGATACTGGCTTTGCTCTGAACCCTATTGATTCTGCCTTCCTCTCAGCTGAGTGCTGCTGGGCCACACAGCTTTCAGGAGTTGTTGCCAGCCCTTCTGGTCGGATGGAGCCAGAAGGCACACTCCTCTGTGGGTGGGGCCTTGTCTCAGCTCCTTTGCCTGGATGGGAGGGGTAGAGGTCGCTCCAGGCTACTCTCAATTTCCCAAACAGGCTCTCTGGATGGGAGCAGCCAGGAACTACCCTCAGTCTTGATTATGAATTAAAACTTGTACTTGTGTGTAGCATGGGAATACTCCATGCCCAGTACTGGCTTTGTTCTGGGGGCTATCAGCTCTGTTCACCCACTCTCAGATCAAGCATTGCTGGACCACACTGCTTCCAGGAATTGTCACCAGTCCTTCTGGTCAGTTAGGACCAGGAAACACTCTCCATAGTAGATGTAAGGCTGTGATTTAGGTCTTTGCCTGGGTGTGGGCAAACTGGGCTCTAGAACCAGGAAAACTCCTTGTTTGAGGATCTGAATCAGACAAATCTATACCCTGCTGAGTTCTTTGGTAAGAGTGTACCCTTGATTTGGTTCTGCTGATGAGCAGAACTACTGGTTGGGATTACTACTTGGACCCTGTAGGTATGAACTTAGTCTGCCAAGATCCAAGTGCTGGTTGTTGCAAGTCCCTCCCCTCTTCTCCATCACAGTCAGATTCCCAGTGGTTGAGCCCCACAGATTCCCCTGAATTTCCTGTGGTGTGAGATCAGAGAAGGAGCTCCCACAGAGTGACCCACAATGCTGGGGTGGGAGCTGGTTATCCCCGCTGGGCTTTCTTTTCCCACTAGAGGAACTGGAGGTTCAGGGGAGACCACTCCACATGGTGCTATGCTGGCCTGGAGGAAGGGCAATGTAGTCAACATGTAGCCATTTCTCTTACCCTTCTAATGCAGTCTGTCTTGATCTCTGTGCATTATCTCCATGTTCTAACTTTCTCTCAGTGGTGTGTTGTTCTTGTATAGATGTTCATTGTTCTTGTGATGAGGAGTGAAGTCAGGAACAACCTATGTTGCCGTCTTGGTGACATTGCTACCCCCACTTTTCTAATACTGAGTTGCTGAGGCTAAAGTAGAGAATTCCTACTTTCTTTAAGGACACCGAATATTAATGAGTAAGATTTTTTTCTCACTGCCGAAGCATCTCAGTGCAATGCAGTAAAGGACATCATTGGAACTAAACAATACAGGAGTGCCAATGGTGCAGTCACAGTGGAAGGACATGCACAATAAAAATTTTAACCAAAAAGTGGAAATGTAGTTGCATGTTCATCAGAATAAATGTTCTGATTTACACGAGTGAGTTAGTAAGAAACATTCACAAAAGAATCTGGCCTCTTACGTATCAGCAGCAGGACTTTAGTGTTGATGGTGTGGTTCTTGTAACTTGATGACTGGCTGGGAATGCTTTGCAGTGGAGATCTGCAGAGTTGCACACATGCTCTCTGCTACTGCCTCTGTATTTTCTTGTTTTTTTTCTTTTTTTCTAATTCATATCTCTTCCTGAAGTGAAATTGTTTTTTTTTTCTTTCACTTTTAATGAGTGAGGGAGTAATATGACTGTTTCTTGATAAAGAATGAATTGCTCACATTCAGAAAAGAAAAGAAAGTTCCTGAGATTATGCTGCTGAGGGTGGGGGATACAGGGAAAACTAGTCTCTGGCCTGAGGAAATCTTGTGAAGGAAGGTGTGGATCGATGTGCTGATGAGACCTCCTGTCTGCAGGAAGGGCTGCATGATGCTCACCCACAGGGGATAGGTGAGCCATCATTCATTATGGATTCTCATAATTAACCACCACCACCTTAATGCATATTGGCAAAGCAAACCCAAGGTAAGGATGATGGGCTATTATCTGTGTACCTCATTTTTAAAGTTATTTTTATTGTGGAAAAGATCATATATGCAAAAGCATGTATAAACTATACCTACACTGTTTAAGAAATAATAAAAACAATTTTGATGCTGAATATACAAGGTGAAGGAATGGAACTCTACCAGGACTTAGATTACCCCTCCCAGGTGACATTGCATCCCTACAATCTCCCTCCCAGGAGGAAATGCTATCCTAATTTTAGGTTAAATATCCTGTTGCTTTTCCTATGTTTTACCCTTTATGAATATACCTATAAACATAAATTAAATTAGACTATGTGGTTATATGTATTTTTAACTTTTTAAACTAATGAAATATAAAATTAATATTCAATGTTGGTAAAGATTAGAACAAATTGAAATTTATTGTGCTGACAGCTGTGTTAAACAGTACTACAACCAAACTCTGTGTGTCCTTATATTTTTCCATCTCTCTTATGTTATCAAAAATACATAATTATATTTTATGTATTTATTTCTTTCCCTGCACATTACTGTACATTGTAAAACTTATCTACTTTCTTATAGAGTTTTACACATAAAGCTCTATCTGTGGTACTATATTTTATAGATATAAATCTACTCTGACAAAAAGCAATTTGGCAATAAATATTAAAAACCATAAAAGCTTCATATCCTTTGCACTATTAATTCCACTTTTGGGAATTTATCCTAGAGATATGTGTTTTGTTTTGTTTTTTTCCTAAAAAGGAGTCAAGTTACATGATAAATATTTTCATTGCAGCATTATTTATGTTTTCTAAAACTTGAAAATAAGCTAAATTTAGAATAGGGGAGCAGTTAGATAAACTGTGCTAGTTCTTTTCATTGGACTCTTTTGTGGCAATGACACATAACAGTATAAAGTCCACATAAAAATATGCAAACGTTTGTGACTTAATATTAAGTAAAAACATAAAGCAAGATATACAACTCATGCATTATTATATAGAAGAGCACATGAAAATGCTAGTAAGTAAAGTAAACAATCAAGTTATTCTTTCATTTGGTTTTGGAAAATTAACTACCTTTGCCATATTAATAAATTTTCTATAATGTTGTAGAAACTTTACAATTTATATTTTAAGAAAATAAAATAAATGTAGAATGTTTCCAGTAGAAACTTTGAAAAACATTATTTCATGTCTGAAAGAATACATTAAAATTATTTTTTATTTTCTGAATGAAATAGGAACAGTGCTTTACATATAGTTGAGACTTAAATATTTATTTGACTGTACAATCATTAAAATTATGAATTTACCTTTAAATTGGGAGTTTTTGAGTATAATTATTGGCTGTGTTATTATTTAACAAACAGTTTCTCTGTATTTTAAGAATCTTTTTAGGGAAACTAAAATTCTGTAGAAACAAAACAAATGAGCAAAGGGAATAAGAATTGATTTTGAATTACAGTCTGCAAAGAAAGGAACTTAATTACACATCACCAATGTAAGCTTTTCCATTTCAAATAAAAACTAAATATTTTGAGTATTTTTGTATATTTAAAAATTTTTTTTCCTTTTAATCAATTCTTGATTATGTGGCCAGTTTTACCTGTCTAGTTTGCATTTTATAAAGGGATTTCTACTCTATTCATTTGCTTTAATGTTATCAACACTTCTGCATCCTAAATATAATTGTATGGAGGCAATAAACAGAGTTTTAACAGTAATATAGTTTATTGGTTGGCTTCAATCCTTTCTGAACAAAGTATGCAGTAGTAAAGTATTATCATTTATCAGAAAAATGTTAAATTTAGGCATAGGTTATTTGTAAAATATGAATGAAGTTCTAATTTATCATTACAGGTTTCTTTAAAGCTATATATGGGTCCCGCATATAAATTGTACAATGAGAAATATTAGTGAATATTTTAAAAAGCTCAGTAAGAAGTGATCCTTTGTTGCCCGGAGGGAAGTTGTGATCCTATTTTTGAAAACAGACATTGAAGTTCAGAAATGTGACAGCAATGATCTTAGCAAGTACACTTGTAGAAAATTTAGTCTGAAAATAAGTTTAAATATAAGACTTATAATATTAAATCCATAGTAGAAATAGAGTGTATATTAGTATTTATTTAAAAGAATAATGACTGGATATTATAATTTGTTTTATTTTTATGCTATCTTCATTCCATAAGAAACAAGTAGAGGCTTAGAGACTTCAAATTATATTGATAAGTTATATTGCAACCATCCCTAAACAAATAAAAATGCTATGATAAAGAATTGTTATTTTGGAGCTTCAAAGGATTTCACCAAGATGGGAGGTTCCTGACTTTCTCTTCCCACCGTTGTACCAAGTATCCAGCTATATACAGATGAGTTCACTTTGAGAGATATCCAGAAACTAATTGAGTGACTCCTACATATCAAGGTGACAGAAAATACCCACATCAAAATGGGTGGGAAAGGCTGAGATACATTCTCACCATAGATTGTACCCCTGGCACAGAGCCTTACAATCAGGAGAGAACTTTCAACTCCCAAATTCTCCCTGAGGAGCAAACAGTTTGGACTATACACTTAGTGCCCCAACTTGAAAGGCTACCACCTGAAGAACAGGTCACCAAATCACCTAGCTCTGATAGCCAATGGGGCTAGGCATTCACGAGTCTCATAGGACTGTGTTAAACAAAAAAAATCAGTTTCAAATGGGCACACAAGCACTTCCCACAGCTATCCCTCCTGGACTTAGCAAAGAGGGAGCAGGCAAATACATACATACATACATACATACATACATACATACCCATCTCCTAGTTTCTCCATGGAGAGGACTGGACTGCAAAATTTCCCAGCTGCTGCCTGAGGTTGCAACCTCTAATCAGTTTGCATGTGAAAACTGATGGATCCTCCTGGAAGACTGAAAGGGCTGGTGGACATGTCCCTTGCCATCTCTCCTGGGCTCACTCCAGCAGTTAAACCAAGTCTCCATATTCTTCCTGAGAGAGGCTTGTCCACACATCCAGCACCCCAACTGTTACATTTTAGCTGTAACCCGAGAGCCTGGTCCCAAAATCACCTAGTTCTGGGAGCTGGCAGGTCACAGTATTCACAAGGCCCCTGGACCACATAAAACATAGAAGCAGTTCTAACTGGGCACAAAAGTACTCTCAGAGCTTGGCTATTCCCTCTGACTTAGCATAGAGTGTGTAGGCAAAAATACCCAACTCCCAGTTTCCCCCTGATAGGGCCTGAACTATATATCTAACATCCTGACTTTCCCAAGCTGCTGCCTGGTTCCAACTGGCTTGCATTGAAGAGCTGAAGGGAGGCATTAGGTGGACAGCTGGGAGCCTTACCTGACATGGGGGCATTTTCCACACCTCTGGGACACTGACAGGTCTTGGCACATCCTGATCTGAAGCAGCAGCTTGGACAAACAAAAAAGGTTGACAGACAACCAGCAGCTTTGCCTGGGCTGACTGATGAGGTTCATCTCCTAAATGAGGCCAGTCTTTCAAGACTGAGAATTGTGGCTGTTTTATCTAATCCACAAAAACCAATACAAAAAATAAAGAAAAATGAAGAAACAGGAATATGTCCCAAACAAAGGAAAAAGATAAATCTCCAGAAACTGACCTTAATGAAACAGAACTAAACGTTTTATCCAGCCGAGAGTTCAAAACAATGTTTGTAAAGATGCTCACTAAAGTCAGATAGAAAGAAAGAACCAAACAGAAATCATAGAGGTGAAGAATGCAATAATTAAACTGAAAAATTCAATAGGGGGTTTTAACAGCAGACTAGATCAAGCAGAAGAAAAGATCGACTGGACTGAGAGAGGAGATTCAAATAAATAAAATGAAAAGATGAAAGAGAAGCCATTACAATTTTTATTAAAAATAAAATCAGAACAAAAAAAGGATCATAAGGGACTGTAATGAACAATTATACAGCAACAAATTGGATAATCTGGAAGAGATGGATAAATTCTTGGAAACACACAACCTACCAAGGCAGAACCATAAATAAATAAAAAAAATCTGAGTGGACCAATTATGAGTAAGGAGATTGAATTGGTAATCAAAAACCTCTTAGCCAAGAAAAATGCAGGACCAGATGTCTTCACAGGTGAATTCTGCCAAACATTTAAAGAATTAACACCAATCCTTCTTAAATTCTTTTTAAGAATTGAAGAGAAGGGAACACTTTCAAACTTATTTTATGAGGTACCAAAATACCAATGCCAGGTGAAGAAAGTAGGAGAAAAAATTACAGGCCAGTATCCCTACTGAACATAGATTAAAAGATCTTAAACAAAATATTAGGAAACCAAATTCAACAGTACATTAGAAGGATCATACACTGTGATCAACTGGAATTTGTTTTTGAGATACATGGATGGTTCAACATCTGCATATCAATAAATGTGATCTACCACATGAACAAAATTAAGGATAAAAATCATAGTATCTCAATAGATGCATAAAAAAATTTTGACAAAATACAACATCCTAGCTAAAGCAATTAGGTAAGGAAAGAAATAAAAGACAGCCAAATTGCAAAGGAAAAAGTAAAGCTATCTCTGTTTACAGATGACATGAATATTTATGAAGAAACCCCCCCAAAATGGTTAGAACTAATAAACTAATTTAGTAAAGTTGCAGGATAGAAAATCAATATACAAAAATCAGTTGTGTTTCTATACACTAACAATGTACTATCAGAAAAAGAAATTAAGAAAACAATCCATTTACAATAGCATCAAAAATAGTGAAACACTTAGGAATAAATTTAACCAAGGAAGTAAAATATCTGTACACTGAAAACTATAAAATATTGATGAAAGAAGTTTAAAAAGACACAAATAAAGGAAGATAGTTTGTGTTCATGAATTAGAAGAATCTACAGATTCAATATAATCCCTATCAAAATTCTAATGGCATTTTTCATCAAAACAGAAAAGACAATCCTCAAATTTGTATGGAACCACAAAAGACCCCAAATAGCCAAAGCAGTATTGAGCCAGAAGAACAAAGCTGGAGGCATTACACATTGTGATTTCAAACTGTTTTACAGAGCTATAATAATCAAAACAGTGTAGTATTGTCATAAAAAGAGACACACTGATCAATGAAACAGAATGGAGGGTCCAGATAATTCTACACCTATATCTGGTCAATTAATTTTTGACAAAGGTACCAAAAATAAACAATGGGTAAAGGATTTTTCTTCAATAAATGATGTGGGAAAACTGGATATTCATATACAAAGAAATTAACTTGGACCCCCATCTTAACTATATACATGAATCAACTCACAATGGATTAAAAACTTGAACATTAGGCATAAGACCATAAAATACCCAGAAGAAAACATAAGGGATAACTCCTTGACATTGCTCTTGGCAGTGATTATTTTTTGGATTTGACACCAACAGCAAAATAAATAAAAATAAACAAGTGGGACTACATCAAACTAAAACCATCCCCAAACCATCAACAAAATGAAATGGTAATCTATGGAATGAGTGAAAATATTTGCAAACCACATATCCAATAAGGCGTTAATATCCAAAATACACAATAAACTTATACAACTCAGTAGCAAAAAAAATTAATTTTTAAAGTAATCTAATTAAAAAATGGGCAGAGTATCCAAATAGATATTTTTCCAATGAAGACATACATGTGGCCAATAGGTAAATGAAAATTGCTCAGCATCACTAATCATCAAGGAAATGCAAATCAAAACCACAATGAGATATTGCTTCATACCTTTTGGAATGGCTATTATCAAAAAGAGAAGGGATAAACACATACTGGAGAAGATGTGGCAAAAAGGGAACCCTTGTACACTGTTGGTGGGAATGTAAATTTGTGCAACCACTGTGGAAAACAGTATGGAACTTCCTCAAAAATTAAAAGTGGAACTACTGTATGATCCAGAAATCCTACTTCTGGATGTATATCCAAAGGAAAGGAAATCACTATCTCAAAAAGGTATCTGTACTCCCATGTTCATTGCAGCATTATTCATTCATGAGAGCCAAGACTTGGAAACAACCTAAGTGTCTATTAATAGATGAATGGATAGAGAAAATGTCACACACACACACACACACACACACACATACACACACACACACACCCTGGAATATTAATGAGCCTAAATAAAGAAGGAAATCTTTCCACTTGTAACAACATGGGTGACACTGGAGGGCATTATGCTAAATGAAATAAGTCAAGCAGAAAGACATGTTATCACTTATATGTGGCATTAAATTGAAAACAAACTCATAGGAACAGAGAATAATTTTGTGGTTGTCAGGGGCTGAAGGGTGAGGGAAATGGGAAGAGGATGATAGAAGGGTACAAACTTTCAGTAATAAGATTAATAAGTTCTAAGGATCTAATGTACAGTATGGTGATTATAGTTGATAATACCATATTGTGTAATTGAAATTTGCCAAGAGAGTAGTTCTTAAACATTGTCACCAAAAAAAGAAAGTGACTATGTGAGGTGATGAATGTATTACTTACCTTAATTATGGGAGTCCTTTTATAATGTATATGTATATTAAATCATCACCTTGTACACTTGAAATATAATTATATTTGTTTATTTACCTCAGTGAGGCTGGGGGAAAAATAAAAGTGTCAGGAGTGAAAAAAAAATAAAGTCACTGAAAAATGTTTTAAAAATTATTAATGTAAAAAACATTAAATAAAATAAATAAAAATTGTTAATGTAATTATACTTACTATCCAGGTACCATGACAACGTCACAAACATCACAATATCACAACTTATTGTAAATACTATTTCCTATCTGTAGCTATTGAACCAATTAGGTACTTTGCATTGCCTGTTGAGTTTGGCTTTGGAGTGCCCCTTACCTGTGTGAGAAGCACAGGCTGAGAAAAAAAGAAAGATGGCTGTTCCTTATGAAGAGGATTTGAATACATTTTTCCAGCTCAGAAAGGTGCCTCTTGGAAAGGAGGTGGGAGATGTAAGAGGTGACTTGTTATTATTTAATTTGATAACATTTGTTATTAAGGGTGTGGAAGAACATGGAAGAAAAAGCCATGAACATGGCATCAGTACCTGAAAAACTTGTGAGTTTTTTGAGATATAAAGATTAGTATCAAATTTGTGACTTACAAGAAAATGACTACAGGAAGAGTTTGGAAGGGGCCCTCAGCGAAAAGAGAGAGAACATAGTAATGATAGAGAGCAATGTTGGGCAGAGTAATGGGGGAGAATTGCCTGGAGAAAGATTATTTAGATGCAATAGGTGAAAAGTTATATGAATAACTACCTAAAGAAGATATCTCATAATTACATAGCAGTGGTGATCATAAAAGGCATAATTGATGAGTTTAAATCCCAATTAGGTAGTACTCTCCATTAGCTTTAAGTTACAGAGAAATCTTCTTTACACTAGAGAAAATATAAAGGTGAGAGGATTCTGAGATAGAGCAATGGGGGGGGGGTGAGGGGGGCATTTAGGAATGATGGTAAGAAGACCAGAATGAAAGACTGTGTGGTGTTTACAAATTCAGCAAAGGTCCAAAGAAATTTTTAAACTATTTTGTGATAATTGTGGCAGACCAGTAGGAATAAGAGACTAGAGATTGTATGATGGTTGAGTAAATGATACACATACACATATGCAAATATATGTGTAGATGTGTTATGTGTGGGTGCATGTACATGTGCGAGTGACAGAGACAGAGACAGAGAACATACGCATGTCAAGAATAACTTTAAGTCTAATGTGTGGTTGCAAATATAGTATGTCAGATCTGGAATGTCTGAACTGGAATTAACCTTAGAGATCATCTCATCCACCTTTTTGTGTCATGATCCATGAGCCCGTCTTCAACATTTTGCAAAGTGGTTGTCTAACAGCTGCCTAGGATTGTCCAGTGAAAATGAACTCACTGGGTTTATGAGGTGGTCCATTCCATCGTCTATAGACAAAGGAATAAACGTGGAGGGAAACACATTTTTCTCTGTCCTTGTGAGAATCACCACCATAGCTCATCTTTTTGTGTTCTTAAGTCATGGGACAGAAAACCCTATAACTTTAGTCTAGATCAGTGCTGTCTAATGGAGTAGCCCCTAGTCAACATGTGATTACCTGATACGTGAAATGCTGTAAGTCCCAAATTGAGATGTGCTGTACACACCAGATTTTGGAGATTTAGTGCAAACAAAAGAATATATTTTATTAATAATCTCACTATTGATTATGTTGAGGTAATAGTATTTAAGGTATATTGGATTCATTAAAATATATTACAAAAATAACTGTCTTTAAAAATGTGGCAATTAGAAAAATTTCAAATCATACCAAATGACATAAAAACCTTGAAATTAGACACTCACATTATATTTCTGTTGGACAGTGATGGTCTGTATCATATTTACACTTAGTTCTTTTGTTGGCATATCCTCCTTTTTTCCCCTAACTCTAGGTTTCACCAGATGACATGATTAACACAAAATCTAAACTTCCAAGTTCTTTAATTTCTAGCCAGCCTTTATGGCCCTAGAACGACCTTCCTATTCCCTAGAGACTGTATTATTTAAGTCAGTGTTTCCCCAAATCACAGGACCAGCAGGTGGCTTGGGTTGCTTGCTAAAGTAGTGCTGACTATGCCTCTCTAACTCTACTGAATCAACTTCTCCGGGGGCAGCCCTATGGCAGCCAAGTTTGGTAAACTCTGCATTAGGGCAGGTTCTACAGTGGTTTTCATTTCTGTAGGACAAAACGTGAACTTTTTTAAAGCTGGTTAGGTCCTATCTTTGCTTGATTGTAAATAGCTTTACTTCACATTCTCCCCATTCTAGGAGATATCTAAGATAAGTGCTCTGCACTCTGTTTTCCTACTGCAACAATAAGCAAACTAAGCTGCACATTTAAATCACCTGGGAACTTTAAAAAACTACTGAAGCTCAGGTCAAATCCCTAAAATTTTGATTTACTCCATCTTAGGAGGGTTGTGGAAATTGAAATTTTCTTCTAAAGTTCCTCAGGATACCAGATGAGAATCTCATTTGGTGGTTTGAGCACACTCCTGTTTCAGAGCTTTACCACACATTGTTGTAATTATTTGTTCACACATGTCCCATTACCCTAGACTGAGCACCTGGAGAATATGGACAACATCTTGTTTTCTTCGTATCACAAATGCTGGGTATGAAAAATGCTCAAATACTTTTTGAATGAATGTTTCAATGAACTATACTCAGTGTGGGTTGGTGAGTAAACGAGGGAGGTAACAGAAAATAGCATGTGAGGGAAATCACTTAAATCTATTTTGAAATCTTTTCTAAATCCATGTGCTGATAATCTGGAATACACTTGCAAAAAGATAATCTGGAATATATTTCCTGTTAGAAAATGGGTTTACCTGTAGAATTAGTTTATTTGCTAAAAAGAACAAGTATTGGATATGCAAATTGAAAATTACCTTTGTATAATCAGAAAAAAAAATAACTGAAGTTAACTGGACAAACAAGAAGGATTTTTACCCAGGAATATAAAAAAATATTAAGAACAGTGTTAGAAAGACAAATAAAAACCATATAACTAACCCCTACTCTCAAGGTACTATGAATAATACAGTATTTAACATAAACATGACAAAAACAATAAAAAGAGAAAGAAAAAGTGGCAAGAAGAGAATATTTATATTTGAAAAATCAGCAAATACTTTAAAGAACTCATTTGAAACAAAAATAGCAAAAATAAAGATATAAATAGTAAGCTTTTATGTACTTAGGTTAATATGGGGAAAAGATAATCAAATCACATTCATAGATGTTTTCGAGTTTTATGTTGATGAAGACAATGAAGATCAGTGTGGCCAATATGGAGAATTAAGAAGCCCACTACTACAAAACTTTAAGTTAAAATAGTTGAAAATCTTTGAAAGCCAGTATACATACGTAACAAAGAGGAAATAATTGAGTTAGGTACAGGTTTTGCAGAAATTAAAAGCAAAAATTGCAGATAAGGAAGTGAAAAACATATAAAAGGATTTAGTCACATCATCTAATTCTATAAGATTTTTGAGATTTTTTCAGCAAATTTCAGTTAATGGGAATTGAGGTATGAAGCCAAAGGGCATGTCATAATGAGCATGGCAAAACATTGGGAGAAGTCCCAGACTATGTCAGAGAAATGTGGAAAGTCTCTCACTAAGCCTTGAGTAGGAAACAGTTTTTGAGCCATGTTTTCCCCCCACCCCCCAAAAAATCTCTGTGAATATGAGTATTAGACAAGCTCATCAGATAAAGTCATTGTTTTGGAATCTTAAAGCTGGAGAATACCACTGAGATATCAATTTAACAATTTTACAGATGATAGGATGACCACCAACAGTTGGTGACAGAACTAGGATTAGAAACCAGTCTCACTAATCCCAGCCTAGTTCTCAAATAAGCAGTGGTCAGTTAACATGTGACTGACATAACAATATTTAGATGCTAAGTGAACACATCTGGAAAGTGTGTATGGAAATAGAGGAGAGTTCTGACGCTCTCCTTGACTGTGTATATGATCCCCACAACCATGACAATTCATATGAGAAACCAGTGTAATGGCAGCAAGGAGGAAATGATACCACATCTGAGGGTGAATGAAAACAAAAGATGATGTTGCAGTGCTAATAAGGAGTCTCTCTGTCTCTCTGCTTTGTTTTAGTTTTACCCAGATTGCATTTAGTAATTTGCTTCAAATACTTTTTTGGAAACCTGTGAGACAATCTGTTGACTCCAGTGTCTTTCTACATACAAGCTCCTTCTCATCTTTCCAACCCTCCTGATCTAATTTAGGAGCCATAAGTTGTCATTTTAATAACATCCTTTCCAATACTATAAAATCCTCTTGCCCCTCTTGTACACGTGTGTGTGTGTGTGTGTGTGTGTTGTTTTGTTTTCTTCACCCATCTAGCAAAATCCCACCCTTGTAAGTCCATCTATCCATTATCTTCTTGCCTCTGTGCTCTACATACATTATTTAGTAACATTTCGTTTTGTATGTCATAATAGCACTTCAGACTCAACATGCACAAGATTTGACTCAGGAGCTTTTTCTCCAAGCTTTTACCTCCTCCAGACTTCTTTATCTTCAATGTGACTCCAGTTATGACCTAGTTGCTCGAGCTCTCAACCTTAGAGTCCTTCTTGATACTACTTCATTCTTCATCATCCATATCCAGTCCATCACCAAGAACTTAATGCATTTTGAATTGACTAAAGGAGCTTATAAGTAGCTATATTTGAAGCAATGTAATCCCTAATAATCTTCCTTAGTAGTACATTCAATAGTTATTGGTGGTTGATGGAATATGGCTGATGATTAAGAAAGTGTATTCTGAATATGTGAGGTAATGGACTCTTAAGAAGTCCTTAGAATTACAATAAGGGTTTAGGTGAAAAGACAACAACAAAATTACTCAATTCTTTTCCAAATAATTAATGTTGAAAGTGTCAGGAAGTACCACTGTGATTCCTAACATTGGTATCCTTATAAACTTCAAGAGAAAAATTTCAAAGTCCATGTCCTACCTCAGACCACAGAAATTGAAATTTAAGGGTTTTGACCTGAACGTCAGTAGCTTTTTTTTTTTTAAGTTCTCAGGTGACTCAAATGTGTAACCAGGGTTGAACACAAATGACGAGAGTTTTTAAAACTTCCATTTTCTATGTTTAAAATACCTTTTTGTTTATATCTTCTAGTCTCTCTTGTATTTCTTAAAGTAAAATATCAATATATTCAGCTCACCCAAGGAGTCACTCTCTACCCTAAATACTGCAATATATGCACACTTAGACAATCACTCAGAGTTTAGTTTCCAAATATTGGATTTGGCTTTAACAGAATAGGAGCCTGTAATTAAGAGGTTAAGGTGAGTCAAACTCAAGTCCACGACTAAACATAAAATGTCCTTAGTACATATGCTAATTATTGGTGAAACAATCTCTTGTAACTTGATATTGGAAGACTAAGATCTTCATAGATCAGAAAGGTAATTAATAAAGATGTGTCCACTCCACCAACTGATAGTTTAACAGATGAGGAACCACATAATGACTATCTTCTCTGGTAAAAGGTAAAGATATGTACAGACAGTTTTAAAGAAGAACCCTGATTATAAGAGTGAAAAATAAGAAGGAAATTTGAAAAAATAAATAAAATATATGTTTCATAAACCTATAACCAGGTTGACGTTTCATATATTTCTTTTTTAGTGTTGTGTGTATGTATTGTGTATATGTAATTTACAGATTTGTTTCATATCATATACAGTTTTATGTTCTCTTATTCTTTGTCACAACATTTCACATATAATTAAATACTTTCTAAAGATGTAATTTTAAATGACAGCATAATATTTAATCCATTGGCACCAAATTTGTAAAATATTCTTCTATTTTTTGATATTTTGGAAGTGTTATATGTGTGCTCTTAAAATTATTCCTATAATGAACATGAGTACACTAAGAATTATTCCAAATGTGTGATTACTAGATTCAAAATTATGTATCTTTTGAAAGCTATTAAAATATAATGCCAAATCATGTTCTAGAACAGTTTATATTCCCATCATCAGTGAACAAAAATATCTGTAAGTTCACTGTACCCTTATTACATTAAGAATATGATTTAAATTCTTCCCAATTTAATGGGTGATAATAGTATTATAGTGTGCATTTCTCTGATGATTAATGCAAATGAACATTTTTTTCCTGTTTATTGGCTGTTTGCATTTCTTTTGCATATTTTTAGTTCATGAACTTTACTTACTTGTGAAAATCATTTTAAGGAAGTTGAAAAAAGCATTAGAGAAATTCAGTTTCATTTTGATTTATACATTTGCATTTATAATTTTATAGTGAATCCAATAGCCACAGATTGCAATCTCTACCCTGGTGAGGTCCTCTGTGGGCATCATTGTAGTTCCTCATTAGCATTCAATGGCTATGAATTACCACAGTTTAATTCAATGCAATTAGAACTTTTCCTATAAATGTGAACTGCACAGAGCAGATTAATCTGAATAGTCTAGAAGGGCAGACAACTAGGGATTGTGGAGAACAAGTGTTATTTTACTATGTGGTGATGTTGGTCATTGTGCAATAGTTCTAGTAAGAAGATGAAATGTCACGAAATTCACAGAGCACACATGGAGAGTGCTTTTGAAGCACCTTGAAGAGGTACTTCTGGCCTTTTGCAGACTTTACAGTTGCTTATATTTCAGACTTGTTAAAGAATGGGTTGGAGATGATGACAGGTTGCCATTTAGCAATAGTTTAAAGCAAGATATATTTAAATTGATTGAAAGCTGGGAAAGCTGGAGCCCCCCAAAGAGGCGGAGGACCTAGTGGTGAGTGACTGACAAAAGATAAAGAGGGCTACTGCCTTTTGTGGTGGAGAAAGCAAAAAATGGGGGCCCTTCACTATGCCATTCTGTGTAACATACATAATAAGACAGAACTGCCAATAATGAGGTTTCAGAGCATGCAAGTTCTACCAAGTGCAGAGCAATGTAGATGCTAATTGACATTTTTTTTTTAACTTTTGATGGACATATTATAGATGCTCAGCGCCTGCTAACTGAGCAGAAATTCAGCTCATTTTAAGGTGCTTCTTTAAGATAAGCTGCAAGTGGCCTGCACAGGAACATTTTATGAAGACCCACCAAAGTACAATGTGAAATATGTCAGCATTGCTTTCAATTTCTGAAAGTCTGGGGCAAATGGTCATGCACACTGCAGTCAGAACTGCAATGGTTCACTCTGAACAAACACTAGTAGGTGGAAGATGAAGCGGTATAGCCTGAAATAACTGCCAGTCCTAAAAATAGCAGCTGTCAGCATAATTCAAAATTTTTAACATTTATGCTGAGTGTGAAGAATCGCTGGCCACCTGTCTTCTTATCCACATTTGCAACATAATATGAAAGACAGAGCTAAATTTTAGCATGTGCTTCAATACGGGCTTTTCTTGAGGTAGGGGGTCTATTTTAATTATTTGGACTTGAGGGGCTATTGATGTTTAATAAGATTGCAAAATAGTGATTTAGATGTTTCATGCAATTCTGGAGGCTTTTCAGAAATAAAGCCAAATACTTTCTAAAAATATATGTATTTGTGAAGTTCTTATGTCTGAGACTGATGTATAGTTCAGGCTTACCTGTTTCAGTCAATTGTATTCTCCTAGCCTGTGGTTCTAGAAAGGAAGCAAGCGAAATGAGAGTGAAAATGAGATTATGAGGCAAAATGAAGGACTATACCATTCACAGGTTTCTTAATTTCTGAAAAGCTTAGACTGATTTGCGATGACAAAAATCTTAAAGCAAAATACACAGAAAAAGAATCTAAATTAATACTAATTAATGTTGTTACTTAAAAAAATCAGTTCCTAATGTTTATATTCATATGGGCATTAGATATCAAGCCAGACAAAAATGTCATTTTGTCTTCCACATATACTAAGGATAAGTCTAATGCATTTTACTTAGCTGATGACTTTTCTTAAAAAGTGTTTCACTGGATACCCAGTCTTGGATTTTCTGTTAATACAAAGTCTCCATTTCAGCTACAGATTTCAGCTTCCCTTCTATTAAATCACCAGACAACGTTTTTAAAATCCAGTCTCTTTGCCCAGCACAAATCATTCAGTATAGTCAGGAAGAGTAAAAGAGCTATTATGGAACAGGAGTTTTAAAAAGAAAAGGAATGGATGATGAAGGTGGCTTTTCAACTGTTGAACTCAGCCAGATTCTAGAAGCACATTCAAAATCTCTCAGAACACACACACACGCACACAAAACAAATATAAAATAAATAAATGCAAACAAAAAGTATTCTACTAGCAGCAATGTTAAAACATTGGCTTATCTTGTGAAAATTCAGAGACTTTCTGATAGTCTGATTTGAGTTCCATTTCTCTCCAATTTCACACATGGTTTGAATTAACAACTCTAGCTCTTGGAAAAAAAATATTACATTTAAAAATTGTACTTAAAACTACATATTTTCCACAAATAGATTTGTAATGGCCATCTTGAGGAATATTTTTCTAAAGATGGTTTTACTATCACTACCTCCCACGATGTGAAATCTGGTTGATGGGGCAGACAGTTCAAATCCAATTTCAATAGTTAAGGTCTAATCCTGTCCAAGGTTAAAAGTTCAGATGTGTAGTTCTCTCTGACATCTCTAACCTCTCTGTGTGGAGTTGGGCTATGAGCAAGAAGCACATAAGGATGCTCATTTCCTCAACACCAAGTTAGCTCTCCTCTCACCTTGGTACCAGCTGATTCCCACCTAATGTCAGTCCTGTGTAGCAGCATCTCCAGTCCTTACATCTTAATCTTAGTTGATTAAATTCTCAGTATTGGGTTCTCTATCTTTCATACCAAAATCTTCCTTGGTCACTCTCTCTGCTCCCTTTTGGTCTATGATCATGTGCTCTCTTCTGGCAAATAGTCCTTAATTTCTGATTGTGCTTTCCACCCTTGAACTAATCTCTCCTGTTGGCACTCTCTTCTGATTCTGTGTCCCCATGTGTCCTTCCTTAGAATAGTGAATGCCTCACTGTGTTTAGACCCAACCCTGGAGGTCTATGTCTGCTCCCATTCTGACTTATCTTGCTCATGAACCTCTTCTCCTTTGTGAGAAAGGAGTGTTGGGCTTTCGGTCTGTGCTTTGAAGATAACTTATTTTATGTACTCAGGTCACCTCAGTTGTAGTAAATTAATGTGATAGAAGTCACCTGAGCATGAAGCAGGCACAGCTAAAATTAATATTTATAGCAAACCAATCATTTATTTAGCCAGTAGGTATTTATGGAAAACATAGTTTTGTCACATA
This sequence comes from Halichoerus grypus, assembly GCF_964656455.1. Lineage (NCBI taxonomy): Eukaryota > Metazoa > Chordata > Mammalia > Carnivora > Phocidae > Halichoerus > Halichoerus grypus. The sequence continues at coordinate 60,151,695 of NC_135716.1, forward strand.
TGTAGGAATCCAAGTTATAGAAGCTTTTGGAATTAAAAAAAAGATTGTGTATCACATCTTCCTAGAGAAAACAAACAATCTCATTTGTGTCTATAGAAATACTCTAGAAAGATGTCTACTTTCTCTCCAAAACTTTAATATTCCTAATGTTTTTAAAAATTCTGTTTTACCTAAGGGCAAAACTTAAATTAGATGTTAAGAAATCTTTTACCAAGGGGTCTCAGAATTTGTTTGAGTGTTTGAGGATGGACCCAATGAGAGAGTAAAATTCAGTCATATGTCAGTGCAAACACTAAATATGCACAGCCAATTCAGTTCGGAGGGTGGGTATGGGAGCAAGTAACCTAGGAAATGGGAGTGTCAACTGAATGGGCACTGTGTAGGGTTGTGTAGTATCATTATAATATAGTTCTCTTGTAGATGCATAGTATACAGTAAAAATAGTTCATTTCCCTCAAATCTCTGACTTGTCTTTGGTCATAGATTTTTCCAGCTAAGAATTATAGAACTGTTGATCAATTGTCCCAGCCTACAAAATGTCAGAAGGCTTGTTCATCATTATCTCTCTATCCTGAACCATTTTCTTGAACCTGTGTTTTAATACCTAGCATGATATTTTTTGTTTCTTTGTGGCCGATCCTACTATAAGTAACCCATCTGGAATAGTCTAGTAGATATATGGGTTGTTGACAGTAATTCCTCGATGGTGCATAAATTCTCACTAGTCAACACTATATAATCTAGTGCCCTGTAGTGGCTCTTATTTGGCTGTTACTGTAAAGCATGGGAGAATGGAAAGTAAGCTGTAATACACATTGTAATGATATCAGTATTGGCCAGGACATGTTAAATAGGGTACACAATGTTCCCACTTTGTGTATTAGCCCTATGATTTTGGTCAAGCAATCCCAAACATCTCAATTTATTTATTTGTAAATCATGATAGTTATAGCTTCAACTGCATAGTGATATTGTAAAGATAAACTAAGTTAATGAATATGGAACTCATAGCAGAGTACCTGCCGTAGTACCTAAGTTAATGCTCAATAAAGCATAAATTGCGAATCTATCAATTCAGAAGTTTTGATGAATGCCAGAAAAAGTTTTCCTTTCAAAATCAATACACCTTTTTTTAAAGTGGTCTACATTGTATTATAGCCATCCAGGTAAAGAAGCAGAGCCAGAAGTTGTGTACATCGTATGGTTTCTGAGATACGGGCTTATATCTCAATCACTTTCTAATTAAACTTGGAGAAGGGCAGATGTATATACGTTATGGTAGCTTATACAAACATGAGAATAAGATTCTGTTATCTAGGAAGCAGTTCAGTTGCCTCAGGATTCAAATGTCTTCAAAAGAAAATGTCTGTTTCCCATGAGACCCATTGATTAATGGTTCAGTACATTTCCGCAGAGAGCTGTTGTGAGAATTAAAAAGATGGTACATGTAAAGAGCTTAGCACATTGCCTTGCTCATACTAAGAGCTAAATAAACATTAGCCATTCTAATTTATCTCACTTTCTCCCCATTCACAACAAACTACAAATGGGCTATATTGTTACATTTAATTAAATATTAGAAAGAAGATACATGGACAAATTCATTAACTTGTCCTTAATTGTATAGTTAGTAAGTAGAGGAGCTGGGTTTTGAATCCAGAAATACCTAACTTAGAAGCCAATATTCTTTCTTATTCTCTCTCTCTCTCTCTCTCTCTCTCTCTCTCTATATATATATATATATATATATATATATATATATATATATATACTGTATATTATTCCAAGTTGTTGTTGTTCTTGTTGTTGTTCCAAGTCCATCGATTGAGAGGGGAGGTGGGGGCTGTTTGAGCATTAGAATTGCTGCATTGCTGTTCCAGTGTTGTTTCTATGGACGACAGATAGAAATTAGCCTTCCAATCTGATTTGGATGGTCTTGATGTTCTTTTCTATGTATGTGACTCCAAAGCAAATTACAGGTTTATCTCCTCACTACTCTCTCTCTTGAATATACGCAATATTCACCTCTTACGAAAACTCCTGTTTATGACTGTGATATTACAATTCATGCAATACAATTCACACAAGTTATTTAGGCCCCAAATATTGGAAGTTCCTTTAGATCTTTCCTCTCCTTTGTGCATATATACTTGGGTCTATTTTTGGTGTTATTAGTGGTTTTGAGGAATGCCAGAAAATTTGACTTTCATAATCAATATAACCTGCTCTGTAAAATGGCCCACATATAGATTTAAGTAGGCTTCCTAAGCATTGGTGTATCTATAGAAGGGTGCTTTTAATTTGTTCTCTCTGCCTCTAGGGACCTTCACAGGGACTTGCACTACATGGACTTGGTTCTTCTTTGCTTCTCATTTATACATTCCTTTTTTCTTCATATCTTCTTCTTGGGCAACTTTAACCATATTCAAAATGTTAACTATAATTTAAAAACCCATAACTCAAGGGGTGCCTGGGTGGCTCAGTTGGTTAAATGTCTGCCTTCGGCTCGAGTCATGATCCCAGGGTCCTGGGATTGAGCCCCTTGTCAGGCTCCCTGCTCAATGGGGAATCTGCTTTTCCCTCTCCCTCTGCCCCTAACCCCGCCTGTGCTCTCTCTCTCACTCTCTCTTTCTGAAATAAATGAATAAAATCTTTTAAAAAACCCCATAACTCAAAAACTTATGTCTCTGCTAATGTCCAGAGGTGACAAATAGGAACTTGATATATGAGCTCCAAGTTCATATCCAGATGCCTACTGCACATCCTCACCTGCATATCCCACATTTTAAACTCAGCAGGTCTGAACCTGAACTCATCACACCCCGCCCCCCCCGGGCCCCCCGAAACCTGTTGCATGCTTAGTTTTCCTCATCTCAGAAAATGGCCTGTCTTTGACTTGGTTGCCCAAGACTTGGAACTGTTGTCATCCTATACTTCCCTCTCATCATTTCCCATGCCTACGTAGTGATTAAGTCATATAAAGCTTGCTCCAAAGCTCCTCTTCATTATGTCCCCTTGTCTTCATATGCACCAGCCCTGCCTTGGTTCAGGCCCTCATCACTTCCTGCCCTTGTTGTCAAAGAGCTTCCAAAATTATATTTCTATCAGCACTGCCAGAACAATTTTTCTAAAGCACAAAACTGATCATGCTAATATGCCTGTCAGCAAATCTTCCAGTGGCTTCCCATAGTTTCAAATATAAAACTCAAACCCCTTAGTTTAGCATACAGGTCCTTTTGTGATTTGGCTTGTACTTTCAAATCTTCAGGCTCCAGCCAAGAGAGTAGCCCCTAACTTGTTCCTTCACACCTTCATTATTTTCAAAGACTATTTTAATCTGCCTCAAATGACCTTCTCCTATTTCTTCTAAACAGAAAATGCCTACTAACACTTCAAAGTTCTACACCAGTGTCTCTACTGCTGGAAGTCATCTTTGATTTGGCTTAAACAGTCTCTAAAAATAATAATCATAATAACTAACATTTATTGAGGACTTAGTATGTGCCAGGCCATGTTCTAGGCATTTTTCATGTCTGCATCCATTTAGTTTTCGTAATTACCCTATGAGATGAGTGTATTCATAATCAAAGCTAAGACACACAACTGGTTTAGTGGACAAGCTGAGAAGCTGCCTGCTCATTAAGAGTAACACTACTGTCTATACTTCTTTTAGTACCTGTAGGTGCTTAGTGAATATTTGTGGAATGAATAAATTAATAAATGTTCTTGCAACTGAGTTAATACTGTTATGGAAAGGATTGACACAGTCCATTAAATGTTACAACTCTACTTCCATGCCACTGACACCAGAATGAATAGTAAGCCAAGTAGTTCCATGAAGGCAAGAAATGATGGAAGAGCCCAATAAGTATTTACTGAATGAATTAATTGGAAAATATGAATCTACCCTGCAGTACAGGTCCCAGAATCATGGTAAAATGGAAAGACATTTAATTGCACTCAAGGTGTGACACTAGATACCAGCTAGATGACCAGCATCCCAACTAATACATAACCATCTGTCCAACTTTAGCTTAGAGCAGCTACTCCCAAGTTTATTACACACCCCCTTTTCCAACTTACAGTAGCTGGGGTAACTACTTGGTCACCATTTTTCCCATTCAGTGGAGGCTGAACAAGATCAAAGCCCAAACCTTTTTTACTCAAGGTTTTACTCCAGACTCCAGGTTTATTAACTGCTCTGATCTGTAAGATCCATGAAGACATTCTCCAAACCTCAATACACAGGTTTGGCTCTTCCTTGCAAGTTTTGTTGCAATGCCATACATGCTGAACCAGAGATTTATCATCTAACATTCTTCTTCCTCTCCCTATGGTTAAACTAGTCTCATCCATCTCCCTATATGTGCCATGCTCACTCCAGCTTCTCTTGGACCCTCCACTGGGATACCCCCTTCTTTCTCTCTATCTGTGTACACTTGACACATTTCAGACATCCACTGTAACAACTCTCACATCCTTCATGAAGTCAACACCCATCAGTCCCTCTGCATCGATCAACCCTGACAACACTTCCTGCCTATATCACTCATTTTAATCTTATTAAATATGTTAAGTGTCTGTAATTCTTCCATGAGATCTTAGGATCCCTGGGGAGAAGAGTTGTGACTTGTGTCTGTGTCATTTTTCAGTGCCAACCACGATGTTTGAATTTACTTACTTTATTTCTGTATTTAGGTTATTTATTGTACATAAATGTATAATTCATTTAGTTCACCATGGACCATTTGATTGTGATCAAGTTAGTTGGTTATGAGTTATACATAATCTTACACATTTTAAAGAGTTGTGCATCATCACATATATTTTAGAGATGGAGAAAATGAGGCCTCAAGGATAAGCCTCAGGTTCCTGGTAATGACACTGTACCTTCATAAATTTGTTTCTGATTTTAAAGCTGACACCAGGGAGATCTAGAATTTGAACCCTGCTCTTTCTAACACAGTACACAGATATTTCAGTAGAGGGGTAAGTGACAAAAAATATTTACTTGGGCCATCAGAACTAAATTTTTTTAAAAAATTGTGCCAAAAATGAAATTACCCAGAAACAAGAAATCCTGACTGAAACAACAGCTTTTCCTCAAACTAATGGACTTTAACCACATTATTTCCCTTTTATAAGCTATTTTGATAAACAGTATGACGATGTTATATTTTATCTTTGGTATTATCATTATGATAAGCATGATTTTACATTATGCTTAGTGTCAGGTGTGCAGATACGTGTACGTATACATATACGCATATATACATATGTATAAAGTATGTTATATGCCTTTAAGCTGCCAATGTTTTCCATTTTTTTTAAGTCCATTAGTTTGAGTCCACCTGGAACTAAGCATAATGTAAAATCATGCATATCGTAATTTTCATACTCGGAAATGCACCAAAGATAAAACATAACATCATCATACTGTTTATCGAAATAGCTTACAAAAGGGAAATAGTGTGGTTAATTTTAAACTCCCCCTGATGAGGGGTACTGTGTTTGAGGCAGGATGACCTCTCCTTTATTAGTGTGAATTTACCTTCAAGGCAAACATTTTTCAATCAGCACTAATTTGCATATAATTTATCAAGAGAGAAGTGCAAAATAATTTTGTTTAAAGATTTCCCTTTGTTTTAAGTGTCATTAGCAGTCCTGACTAATCCGATTTTTACAATCTCATCAGGCGCTTTCAGAAAATTTCTCTGAACTCATCTGGAGGATGCATTTATTCCTAAGTGTCCCATATTGCATTACAGCACCGCGGAGAGGCACAACCCACTACAGATGTTTATGTGAAATGCAGTTAACACTCTGCCAATTTAGTTTTTATAGGGACACAATCAATTTTTATTCATTTAAAAACCAGAATGCTTTCTTTTATTGTGTGCAGCCTCTCCTGATTATATAGCTAAACAAATTATTTCTCTGTTTGTACTAAATGGTACTATTGGGGAGGGGCAGTGGCAAGGGTATAAGTGACCATATATACATCAGGCAAGTAAATAATGGTTCTCTCGTAGGGTATGTTCCTTGCAATGGATTATTTAAAACTTTTTTTTTTAGTTTTACTTACTGTAAATCAACATAGATGAAATGTAAATCTTGCATTGGGTAGTCTGTGGGCTAGGTCATTTGATCTCGATCTTGCTTTTCCACAAAGTTTTATAGTTTTATAGTTTCTAAGCTATGCTTATGTACATTATCCTGTATCACTTAGGATGCTTAGGTTATATTGTCAAGACTTTGGAATAGTCAAGTGTTTTCATTGTTTTGCCAAAAGATTCCTATAGCTCTACAGATTTATTGCACTATAATTTAAGAATGCTTTATTAAGACTATTTTATTCCACTTGTCTTTCACCAAGAGAACCAATGTGAATAACTTCAGGTTGAATTAATGAAATAACTTATCTAATTGTATAAACTTTTCCTTCTGCAAAAATCTTCTTATCACTGAGTTAATGTGCAAAAAATGTCCTCTGAGAGACAGGTTTACAGAAAACTGAAATGCTTTATTCTATTACTTATGAATAATGCACTATTGTATTTATTAAGGAAATGTTGGAATACCTATATGCGTGAAATTATGTACCAGGTGTTCAAGCATGTCATTTCTCAAGGTTTCAACATGCAACCTAAAATAATATCCAGAAAATTATTAATATCATTGGGAATGAGTAATAGGCATGTAAATATTTAAATACAAATTTAATAGCTACTCCATCCTTCAGTTGATTAGACTCCCAAATCTCAGATTATCCTTGATTCTGCTTTTCCTTTCATATCCCATATCTAATCCATTAGCAAAATCAGTTGGGTCTACCTACAAAATACATCAATTATTGACCAATTGTCAACAACTCTACTGCTACACCACCATTCCCCAGTTGGGTTATTGAATTAGTCTCTTAACTCCCTACTCTACCTGCTTTAGTTTTCCAGAGCCAAAAGTGTTCCCCTTAAAATGCAAATCAAATCCTGTGATTCCTCTGCTCAGAACCATTCAGGGCTTCTCAGTTCACTCAGAGTTATAGCCAATGGCCTTCAGCATACTGAATGATCTGGCCCCAGGTACCTGGCCAACATTGCCTTCTACTCTTCTCCTCTCACTGACACTTCAGGCTTGCTGGCCACTCTATTGTTCCCCAGACTCACCAACACACTCCCACTCAGGACCTTTCATTTGTTGTTCCCGTTTTCAGGAATATTCTTGCCCCCCAGCATCCCCATGGCTTGTTCCTTCTCCAGTCTCTGGTCTTTGTTAACACGGCACTTTCTTGGTGAAACTTGACTTGCCCCGGCTCCATTTAAATTGCAGCTTTCTGAGTTCCCATGAGGAACTGTCTGTCTTTTGTATTGTACTGATCACCATCTAAATATTAGGTATTTCCCTTGTTTCTTTTGTGTCTCTCTCCTTATTTAAAGGTAAGCTCCATGAGACGAGAATTCTGTCTGTTTTATTTAAATCTATTTGACGTTGTGACATTGAACTATATTCTTCTACTTACTTAATTCCTAATATTGAAATATTCAGAAAGTTCTGAAATTTTCACCTCTTTTTTCCCTCTTCAAATCTTTCCCCCACTTTTTCCTGTGTACAATGGACCATTATTTTCTAGATACCAGAAATCTGCAAAAATGTAAAACTCTAAGGAAAAATTTTCAAAATATATCCCTTTCATGTTTCAGAAGCCACAGAAGCTGCAGCTAAAGGAACGCTTCCTGTGCAGGGCAGGCAGGTTGGTATTTGACCATGTGGCTGGTTAATCCTAGCAGGAGTAGGAGTCCCCTTAAGCTTGCCTTTGACTTATGTATTTCCGGAAACAGAGAAGGTAATTGCTTTTAGTTTCAAAAGCTTTATTACCAGGCACCAGGCATTATTCTGGAGTAAAGAATAATGTAAGTAAAAAAAAAAAAAAAACTAAAGCAACTTAAAAATGAAAACTTGGAGTAGTGCTGTGGCAAATTGTCTTCCTTCAGTCTTTGTTCTATCTCAGTCTGATTGGTTCCTCTCATTTTAATAAGTGATTAAAAGTATCTATTAAAGGCTGGATTAGGCACCCCTCCCAAATTAATATGTTGAAGTCCTAAACCCCAGCATCTCAAGATGTGACTATATTTGGAGATAGGACCTTTAAAGAGGTAATTAAGGTAAAATGAGGTCATATGGTGGCCCTAAGCCAATTTAACTAGTGTTCCTATAAGAAGAGGGGATTAGGACACAGACATGCACACAGAGCACACTGAGGAAGGACCATGCAGGGACAGAGCAAGAAGGCAACCATCTGCAAGCCAAAGAGAGAAAGAAGCTCAGAAGATACCAAAGATGGGGCACCTGGGTGGCTCAGTGGGTTGGGCCTCTGCCTTTGGCTTGGGTCATGATCCCTGGTCATGATCCCAGGGTCCTGGGATGGAGCCCCGCATCAGGCTTCCTGCTCAGCGGGGAGTCTGCTTCTCCTTCTCCCTTCCCCCCTGGTGCTTTCTTGCTCTCTCTCTCCCCCTCCCTCTCTCTCTCTCTCAAATAAATAAATAAAATCTTTAAAAGAAAAAAAGAAGAAGATACTAAAGGCACCTTGATCTTGAACTCCCAGCCTCCAGCACTGTAAAAAAAAAAAAAAAAAAAAAAGATTTCTATTGTTTAAGCCACCTGTTTGTGGCATTTTGTTATGGCGGCTCTAGAAAACTAATATAGCATCCTGTTGATGAATGCCACATGAGGATTTCTCTTGGCCACAAGCCCTTCTTTTCCAGATAAGCCACTCTAAATGCACCCTGCATCCAGCCTTCTTGTTAAGCAGATGTTAGGCAAACAAAGCTTTGCTGGATTCTAAAATGTCATTGCTTATATTTATTCTTTTCCTTTTATTGCCATCTTTTACATCTCTGAATAGAGCATTGTTTCAGGTCCTAAGTATACAAATAAGTAAAACTAAATAAAACAAAAACCAAACATATTTATTAACCATGAGAGGCTTATGATCTCTTTGGGAAACAGAATGTGTGTCATCCATAAAAACAAATACAGCAACCATTCAAAGAAGGAAGGAACTATGAGAAACTCCACTGATATTTAAGCAAAATCTTTAAAAATTTGTGAGACCAAGGCTAGTGGAGTAGTTAGAATTGTATTCCATGCAATACAGATAGCACACAAATGTGTGGAGGCTGACAAAATCTAGAAAATATGAGTAAATCAGACCAGTTGAGTGGCAGGGACATATCCGGACAGCTTGTCAAATTTAGACTTCATGAAGTCGTCATAGAGGAGCCTCTGAGATTTGATTAAGTGGATGATAGATCCAAAATAATATTTTTGGAAAAACACTATGGTAGAAATGTGTGCAATAGTTTTGGGGAGGGGAGTGGGGCGGATAGCTTTTGGAATCCATTTCAGTATTACAGGCTAATGCTGCCCAAAGTGTTGTCCTGAGTTTCCTCAAGAGAAGGGACTTGCAGTTAAATGAGTTATATGGTGTGTTCTTAGGGAAGCACAATGCAAATTAGCTTATTTTAAAGGCCCTAAGCAGTTCCTCAGCGAAGACACTTGTTTAGTTATGTTTAACCTGTGTTTCCTATACTTAACTAACCCTGGCACATTTTTTTTAAAAAGTGAGGTTGGCAGAGTAATGCCTCTAAATATCCCACGGCATTAGTCATCCACTGATTAGGAATTGCTAGTCTAGATTTGTGGGCCCAGACTGGAGTGGTGGGAAAAGGAAAACAAAAGGAAATATTGGGTTCAAGAGACATTTGAAAGGAAGAGTGAATTGATGTGATCTCTCCTTAAGTCAAGTGAGAGAGAGGCTCACTGAATGATGATACAGTTTGGAAGAGAGGAGGTAGGAAGATTATTCTCACCTTCCCAACTAGAATGTAAACCCAAGGAAATGGACTGTATCTTGTTTCCTTTTTCTTTGTCTTTGCAATTAACAGAGAACTGCGAACATGATCCGTATACAGCAAGTAGGTATTAATAGCTTTTTTGTCTAGGATCTGAGTTAATACTAGGGAGAAGACTATTTAGACATTACATTCTAAGCTATCCATAACTATGAAAGGTAGACCAAAACTCCTTCTTATATCCTAAAGATTTTTGGGTGTCTACATTGACTCTGTAACGGCTTTATCCACTTAATGAAAACCAAGTCCTCTTGCTCCATGTTCTTAGACTCTGTGGGTTTTGTTTCTAGGTTCATATTCTCTTCCAGTTTATTTCCAATTATCCATCTTTTGGCTGTTCCGTATACACTCTCACCTCACCTTTTGGGCTTGATCTCAAGGTGACTTAGGTAGCTTTGGACTTTGTACTCTACAAGGGCTCTGTTCTTACCCTTTGGCTTCTCCATTTCTGGCTGCTTCAGGAAACTTTGCAGCCCCAACCCCAGTTGGTTTCAGGGATAACAACCTCTTGGCCAGCATCCCAGATGGGCTGGCTCCAGCCTCCCCCTAAGGGAATCAATTATTTACCACAGGTTATTTCTAGGCATGACTCAACTGGATGTTCTTAGCCCAAATCAGAGATGATGATGCAGGGCACTCTTCCAAACAGTATTGATTCATGCTTTCCATCTTATTCTTATCTCTCCTCTTTTTCCAGATTTTAATATAGTTTCTCAGTATTCATTTACCTAATTTATTCTGTTGTCCTCCTGGACTCTCAGGATAATCTTTGTACTTTGTACAAGTTTGGTTAACAGGTTGCAAATTAAGCCTTCCAGCCCTTAGCTACTGACTACTTTTGTGTGACTCTGAACAGTGTATTAACCTCCTTGTACATAACTCTTCTGCAGCTGTGACATGTGGATAAAAATTATCCTAAATGATATCTCCCTTATAGGTATAAGAAAGATCAAGTGAGATAATAATAAACATAAAGACATAAAAACATAATAAACATTTAGCAGAGTTGCTGGCACATAAATTGTTTGATAAAGGTTAGTTATTATTGGACCCCTCAGAGAAGACAAAACCTCTAAATTAAAGCTTTAATTACATGATTAATAAATTTTAAGTAAAATATATTTATTTCTTTCAAATTTATATGGTGGCTCAAACCATACCAATAAAGCACTTCTTCATAGGTGTTTTCAAGTTATTTTTACTAGTGCTAATTTACTTGCATTTTAAAGCCTCTCTCTCTCTCTAATAATGCAATAATTGCAAAAATTAATGATCCTTTATATATTTTAGTTATTACATTCAATATAATGTTTTAGTTTTAATATATACAATCCTATTTTCATAAGTAATTCCCATGGAATATTCGATCATATTGATTAATGCCAAAATGAAACTACAGTATGGTTTTTGCCCAAATGATTAAAAAAACTTAACTTGGAAAGTATTAATAATTGCCTTATTTATGGTTCACTTCTTTTTATCAGTAAGAATAATCTAGTAGCAGTGGTTCACGTATGAGAAGGGTCTTCTCTATGCAAAATATCCCATTCACAATATATATGTGTATCAAATCATCACAAGGTACACTTTAATCTTACACAATGTTATATGTAAATTAAATCTCAATAAAGCTAGAAAAAAATTATCCCAAAAGGACAAACTGGGTGGGGAATCAGAAATCCTATCAGGAAATTCATAAGTTGCTTTTCCATAAAATAGAATGATGCATTCTTGGCTCATTCCCTCCATCTCTCTATGCAATACATATTTTTGAGAGCCCAGTGTTCCTGAGAGCCTACTATGTGTCAGACTTTGTTTTTCCGTTTATGATATTTTGAATAGTTGATCATCTTAGGTAAGTGATCTTGACAAAGTTCTATTTCATACTGGGATTGATGATTTCTGTGCTTCTTTTTCAGCCACAAGATAATCCTATATTTCTCTTATTACCAGGAGCTTACCAATGTAGTATATTCTCATCATTTGACCTAAATTATCTAAAATACAAAAATTTTATCCTAGAGATGGATTTGGCAACATTCTTAAAATGTGCTTAAAAATACTTTTTTTTCCCCTAAATTACCTTAAACATGTACCTAGATGATTAGACATCTTTAATCGTGTACTAAAATGAAAATCATTTTGGTTATATTTAGATGCAACTTATTGGTTAAAATCTGATGGGTCTTCCCCATATAAGTCTCTAAAATATTTTCTACTTTTTCAAGGAAATAAGAATCCAAATTCCTTTGTTAATTTCAATGGGCTAATGCTTTCAAGGAAACAAAGGGAAGGTTTTAAAAAAAAGATGACTTTGACATTCAGGATAAATTATATATTCAAATGACTTTGGCAGAACAAAGCCATCTGAGGCATTGCATTTCAGCTATTCAGAACTGATTTCTCCTCATATCGAAGGTGACCAAATACTTCCATCAAAGGGACTAATACCAATAACTCACTTTCAAGCTCAGTTTTCCTGGGCCTCCCTGCAGACAGGAGTGAAGGCCTCTGGAGTATTCAGGTTCAGTGAAACCTAGTTGAATAATTGTAGAAAATAAACACCCCTAGGAAGTATGGAAAAGGTGAATGGTAGTAAATGTTATTAAACTTAGAGATTTCAGCTTCCCCCCTTGTTTCTCCTGGCCTTTTTCAAAGGAAATGCCACAATGACTCCGAGGTTTTTAAGTCACATGCTGAACTTGCAATAGTATTAGAAAGGAAAGCCATTGTGAAATAGAAAAAGAAAAGAGCAGTTAGGACACTTTAATGAAGACTTGAATGCACCTCAAATGAAAAACAGATGTTCTTTGTTAAATTTAACAGCGTTTCTTATTCAGATTGAAGTAACTAGACGAGCCAGTGGGCTAGAATTGGCTACAGCAGGATCTTGTTCTAGGAAAGTTTGTGTATTTCTTGTGCTCTGTACAGAGTATTTCCCCAGGTTTTTTCTACATTTAGATAAAAGTGAGCATTTGAAAGCAAGTCGTCAAGAGTGATTTTATTCGTGTATTTTGCATTAGTAATTATTCCTATACAAAGGAAATTTGGTACATTTTAGATTCATGAGATGGGTTTAGTTTTGTTAACTATTGCATAAATCTTCTGGCATTGCATTAGGTTTTTTTTAATGCATCATTGCCACCCAGCAACTTAAGTTAGTATTAATGTTTCAGGCAGCAACTGATGTTATACTAAATACATTTTATTAACACCTCCCCACGTAGATACATATTTACCCACACCTCCCCAGTAGCCTCCACCTCCAAATAAAACATCACTAAACAGAGCTTTTTCTGGGCAATCTATTTCAGTCCATCAATAATGGTACATTCTTCTGTGTGCCAAAAATTCGCAATCCTATCTTAACTGATTCATTCAATGCAAACATGGTCGCAAGTGAATGCAGACTCACCCACATGACCCTTTCCTGAAAGTAATATAAATTATATTACTACTCCAGTTTTAACAATCTTTGAAATGCAGTAGGTTTCCCTGGCTTTTGTTTTTGTTGTGTCTTTCTTTCTTTTCTTTCTTCCTCCCTCCCTCCCTCCCTCCCTCCCTCCTTTCTTTTTTTTTAGTGTATATATTTTGAACTACACCTGGCATTCTATGTAATCATATATGTGCCAGAGACTACAATGACAGAAAGCAAGGAAAAAAAAAGAGACAAGGAGAAAAAAAATTGAGGGGGGGTGGGCAGGGTATGGATAAAACATTCAGTGTATTAACATATTATTAATTTTTAAGTCATGAATGACTTACTAGGAATTATATAAAGTGTAAAAGAAGCAAAATCGTAGCCCACAATGAAATGAGAGAAGTATGTGACTTATTCAGTACCCTTCAAACAGACAATCCAGACGGAAATCAGTTGAGGTATCTTCTTAAGTGTTCCACGTCTCTTTATTTCTCTATTTTGGTCTGACGCCTGGGAAATTTATTCTCCCTTGTTTTTAATCTTTATTATTTAAAAAGAAAACCCATGAAACAAAACTATAGCCAGGTCATTAAACAGCAGGTGAGACAATATAAAAAGCTAAGCAAACTGTGTAGGAAGGGAAGCATCCCCAAGCTGCTGTGATTAGGCGGGGCTTGCCTCAAGCAGATTCCCATCTGAGCAACATGAAGGCCAACTAATAGTGCTTCAAAGCAACCCAACGTAATACTGTTAGAAATCACGTATATCATTGTTCAGGTTATAATCATAATTTACACTGTTATACTAACCATTTCATGCAAATACTAGGTCAGGGCTTCAAATTTCTCATTCTGAGTGTTCTTTCTGTTTGTTTTCTTTTCTCCTTCAGAGTTAATAGATAAATTCAGTGTTGTAGATAGGTATAGAATTTTCAGTCATACACAAAAAATTGTTTTTCTCTTTTTCTAAAGTTTTATTTATTTTCGAGAGAGAGAGAGAGAGCAGGAGTGGGAGGGCAGAGGGAGAGGGAGAGAGAATCTGAAGCCAACTCTGTGCTGAGGGAGGAGTCCAACCTGGAGCTCGATCCCATGAATCTGAGATCACGACCTGAGCCGAAACCAGAAGTCTGACGCTCAACCGACCGCACCACCCTAGCATAATTTTTCTTAAAAACAACTTAATAATTTTTCTTAAAAACAACTCCATATTTGAGAAAAAAACCAATAACTAATAAATAATGAAGAGTCCAACCACTGCAATATTAAAGGATATTTGATTTGGGAATCAATATTTTATAATTTATAAAGGAAAAGGTGTAAGTTATTGATCTTCTGGATTATGAATGTTTTGGTTTTGAGTAAACCAGATCTGTACTTTGCAGACCTAGTTGTTTAACCTGGTTATGGGAGTGCTGGGGAAGCTAGGAGGCAAGGGGGAATAAATCTCTAGTGTCCCATGTTGGTGGTTATTTGCACACCTCATCCTTTCCAGTCCCCAAACTCTTCCTTTCATCCAAACTCCAGTGAGATTTCCTTGGCAAGATCATTGGCAAATGGTAAATCTTGTACATCAATACACCTTGTTCATCTGCTATCCTACCATCCAATTGCAATTCCTTTCTTTGCTTAGCTCTTAAAATCTGAGGATGCTTCATACGTAAATGTTAACTCTACTTTTCTTGTTACTGTCTCCACGTGAGAAGGAACAGATTGCAATGAAAAGTTCTCTTAAAAGTTACACAGTCACATTATTAACAGCTATGTTTTGCACCCCATGATTAAATTAGGAAGTTACCTAATTTAAGTTTAGGCAATCCTAAGGTATTTGGTTAACTTTAAATGCACACTTTTGTTATTATTCAACATTATGAAGTATTAACCAGGATGGATGATAATTTCCTTCCTTAGTCTCACTCCCCTAATCCAAACATCCCAGCAAAGCAAATAAAGTTGTATCATCAGATTCAGCCTTATGAGGTCTATTTGGCTTTAATCAGGACCTTTTCACCTTTTCTGCCCTCCCAGGTCTTTGGACATGCAGCCTGGAGCTGTTTGTCCGAGCTCCCCTTTTAGATTATTTGCCTATCACTGGCAGGGCCTCGTATCAGTATTGGTTTATCTACCAATTCCCCGGAATGTGGTACTTCTCTCAGCCTATTCCAGCCAGCATGCTTGTTTAGAGTTACGATACTAAGACTAGATTCCAGTGATACCAAAGGAACAAGAACATTCTCCTACACACACACACACACACACACACACACACACACAGATACATTGAAGATTTAATGGAGAACTCATTTTTTAAAGACAATACCCTTGTATGATCTAAGAATATCCAAATCTGGAAAGGAATTAGGTATTTGTGGATGTTAAGCTCCTTCAGTGAGGGGCATTTCCCACTAATCAGTTGTATACAGAACATACTTTTCCCATTGTGTATGTGTGTGTGTGTGTGTGTGTGTGTGTGTGTGTGTTGTGGGAGGGATGTTTAATCCCATTTCAGAACACGGAATTATTAAAAGTTATTATTATTATCATGTGAACATTTCATATGCTTATTGAAAAATAAGGGTGGCATCTTTTTAGATGTGTCAAATTCATTAGCATGTTTTATTTTTACAATTTGTATTTTACTGTTTCCAAAAGTTACTTGCTTTCTCAACCTCTCCTTGTCAAGAATTTTTTTAAAGTATGCATTCTCCCAAACAATATAGAAAATGACTCGAGAAACTCCTTTTTTTCCCTCCCTGGAGTTCTACAAGGTTTTAAGAGTTTAGTGACAGTTGGTACTAGAAGACTGTGTCACTGCTCCAGGCAACAGGCTCGGAAGGCATGGCTGACCTGGTAGGCTGGAGGAAACCATCCCTCAGGCCAGGGTGAGGACAGACACCTGGAAAGTCTCAAAAAGCTCCTTACCTTTTACTAATTAAAATGAAAACCCTTAGCAGGCAGAAAGTTCAAGGGGAACTAGCATCGATCACATAGCGCTGAGAGAAAAAAAGGTACAGACTGCAAACATATACATTTCCTGTGCAGATTAGATGACATTTACCAGTTCTGCCATCTTCCTGAGATACATGTTCCCAATCAGAATATTTCTATTTCTAATGAATTTTTATTTGGATGGGCTTCACATTTTATTAAGGTGGGTCTTGGATTTGGAGAAACTTATATCTTCATATAAATATATCATATACAATGTACGTTCATGGATATAAATACCCAAGATTCTTCTTAGGCAAATCATTTTAAAATATTTTAAGTACAGTATTAGAATTTTAATTTTAGAACCAACGATCATGTCTATTTTATGATATTCCTTATAAATCATCATAATAGCTGAATTACTGAATCTTGATGGTGAGGACCTAAGAATATTGTAGGACTGAATATATTAGGTAGAGATCATGAACCTCTAACAGTTGTAGGAAATCTGATTGCTTATGTGATTCCCAAGAAACATATTTCCTTTATAACATTCTATTATTGAAAAATCGTTGGGCCTGGAATAGGTGGTTCTCAGGAAGCACTTTTAACAAGCAGGTGGTTGGTGTCTTTTAGGTACTGTCATCAAACTTTTTGTTTTATATTTAAAAACAGCAAGAAGCTTGCAAGTTCTATAAGAAGGAGGCCTTTTTCTAAATATATGGGGCTGTCGCTTAACATCAACAGAAGGTTACAAAAGAAATAGAAGCATTGGCAAAAGATAGGGGAGCAAAGTCAAAACAGTTCACTTAGCTAGAAAATGATCCTAACCTGTTACTACTTTATCTACTCAAGACCTGTATCTACTCAGTTGTTTTCAGGTTTTGCTTCTGGAAAAACTTGTGCTATCGACATGTTTAGGAGTGTGTGTCTTCGAATCAAGAGCTTTCTATAGTTTATTGTTAATTATTTTATGTAAAAAAACCAATGTAGACACACAGGGGAAAAATGAAAATGATTTTATGATATTTTCAAGTAGTGATATTGTATATTTGAAACACATTAAATGAAATCACCAAAGGAGGCATTTGTTCCTTTGCCTACTTCACCTGTCATGGACCACTAATCCTATATGCACAGATACAACCTATCACAAGGAAAATGGGGTTAACTAAAACAAGAAAGACAATGAAATATTATATATTTGTTGAAAATTATTACTATTACTTGGATATCCTAAAGAAATAAAATTAATTTAATTATAGATTTCTCTAGCAAATTTGAAGAATAAAATCAAATAACATTCCATTAAAATGGGATAGATCAGATAATATAGAACTGTCATGAAAGCAACCTTCTAACTAGGAAGATTGAAATGAGGGACAATCCTATTTGTACTGTTGATGTTGGGCGAAATTATTTCAGATGTTTAAAACAGTATGCTGTTGTCACTATTTAAATCTAGTCTTTAAGAATATTTTTGTCAATCTAGTTTTGTCCTGTAAGACATCTAAACTTGGGATTGGTAGCAAAGACACACCCCATTTGCCAACCACAATATGAAAGCATAAGGCCTTTCTTAGCAATAGTATTCTATAGCATCTTAAGTAAAGGGGAAAAAAAATACATACTTTAAAGTTTCTGTAGGTCTCCAAGTTTAGAGTGTTCATGGGTAAAATGAGACTAATCATACTCATAGTATTATTCCTAGTTAAGGTAGGGGTCTATGTGAGTTCCTTCCCTGAAAATGCACCAACACTCCCAGTCAAAGACAAAACCCTAATTATGAATGGATTAGGAGTGAGTCTGCCTAGGGCATTGTCCTTTCTGTGCCTGAGAAAACAACAGAAGCAAATATTCTGTCGCCTGGATACCCCTATTCCCAAAGAACAATAATCAATTTAATAGGTTTGGAGAGAGAGTAACCCTAGAGAATAAATTAATCCCTCAGTGTCTCCAGGGGGAGAACGGATTAGAAAAGGTGTTCTAAATATATTCTGCCTTTCACCCCAAAAAAACCTCACCAGATTATCACCGACTTCTTTGTAAACAGAACAAAATCAAATTGGGAAGCTTCCTTCTCAAAGCAATGTAAACATTCTTTTTCAGTCATTCCAAAAAAAGGATCTTTATTACATAAGAAATTTCCAGATCGAGAAGCCTCATCTTTACATTAAGTGAAGCCAGACATCAGGAAGGAGTTATCTAAATCACTACAGAAAATTTATCTCCTTTAAAAATTGATAATCATAGATAATTCCTTGTCTTAGTACCACCCAACACCCCTACAATATTGAGGCCAGTGATTTCAAATCTTAGGCCAGCCTCTGCCCCATATGGATCCCGGTCCTCCGCCACACTCTGCACACACGTACTCACATGGACTGCACAACCCGCTGTTCATTTTGCAGGTGCAGCGGCAGCAGCTTTTGAGAGCACATTAGTTCACTTTCAGGTACCTTTTCAACATCCCATATGTCTTAATTTAAGGTTAGAGGGATGGAAGAACGTTTGGAAGAGCTGGGTAAAGCCAATTCGCTGTATTTGTGTAACCTACGGTTGACCGCCACCACCATCATACAGCTGTTCAAAGAACTGAGTCATTAATTTCCTCAACTTTTTAGGACTTTCCCATCCACAAACTGACCCTTCGCATCACACACACACACACACACACACACACACACACTTGAGCTTGTAGTGATACATGTAAATTTTGAGAAACACTGACTATTATGTCACCATCATTTAGGAAATTTCTCCGGCAAGTGGTGTAGTAAAAAACAAGCAAAACAAAATCTATGCTGGCACTCAGAAAACCTGGATTTTTGGCTTAGTTCTGTCATTTACCAGTTGGAGGGCCTTGAGCAAGTCACCTTTGTTGGCCTTTAGTTTCCTCATTGGAAAATGAAGCACTGTGAGTAGGCGATGTCTAATGTCCTTTCATCTAGAATTCTATGATAAATTCCCATCCAGGAGAAAGATTTGTCAACGTTTCAGTGGGATTCATTGCAACCACACCAACATTAAAGGAATTGATTGATCACCCTTGGGGACTGAAGCAGCGACCACTACTCATCCATCTCCTTATCCCCGATGAAAACAAGGAGTTTCCCTGTAAACAAGGTGCCTCTTTCCCAAGGCTCAGAGAGCCCCGTGACTCAGATTTCAGGGGATGGGCCATTTTTCCAAATATAGACCCAGTACTCTGAAGCCAGTGGGGTTGGTTCTGTGCTGTTTTAAATGCCAATTTGCACACAGTCATCACAAGAAATTACATTTAACTTTTTAAAAAATCAAGAATATGCATAGTCTATGCATTGTTATTTGCCATGGTATTGGTAGGGGAAAAAAAACCCAACCGGCTCCAATTTTGTGGTGATTGCACCTTTACATCTCACAAAATGATGCCTTGAAAAATAATATTTGATAGAAGACTGATGCCTTTTATCATTCAGGTTAATTCATAACTGATCACCTGTAACGGAGAGAACTACTTAGACTACAATTTTACTATTCTAGTCTGGCTAAGTGCTTCTGGAGACTTGAAGCACAAAACTCTGCTCACTCAGAAAGCTTGTTAATGGGTCCCTCATGACTCAGCTATCAATTTTTTAGTATCAGATATACATGCTGTATCCATTATTACTTTCACTTAGGGCCAGATCTGACCTGACTGGACAGCAGCTTATGAGATTTTATTTATTTTCATTTTAGCAATAGATAAAAAGTAGACGTAATGGTACCTAGAAAAAAATGTGTATTTTAATAAGCACTTCCGGTGTAATATTTTACAGGTAGTCATTTGGTCTTTTAAAAGACTTCTTAATTTTTTGCCTGTTTTCTACTTTTAACATATCCCAGGTTGTTTAAGTGTGCTTTGTAAGCAATGATAAAATGACAAGTTATCATTGATCTGTCCTTTCTTCCATCTCAGAGGGATTCATTAAATAATGCATGCACCCCTGTGAATTACTTTCTTCACTATAGTATCCCCAGACCATTAGCCAAATATAGCAACATTAGCATCTTTCAACCCTTCAAAACCCTTTTGGCTTTCATTTAATTAAATTATCCCATTATGAAAACTCTTATAATGAGATTAAATTTAATTATTTATTAGACACTTATTTGCACTAGGGAACCTATCAATTATGCATGGTTGAGCTAAACATTTTTCAATCCATCACCTTTTCTTTTCAAGGAAGGTGCAATTTATTAAGTACATTTGGGATACTGTATCTAGCAGGCCTTAATGGGGATAAGTATTTAGCCTTCTTAAAAGCTACTATAATAAGGATTAAAATTACTATGTCTGAAAAATAGACAAGAGAATTGCCGTCAGGTATTTTAGTGTTCCAGAGTTCCAGTTTTTGTAAATCCTTGTAATATAGTTTGTAGTCCGTCTTAGAGGATTTTTCTATTATTATGCACTTAACAAATATGTCAAATATAGCTTAAGTTTTACATTTAGGAATAATTATGGAACTAATAAGGCATGCATTTAAATCATATAGTTTTTAAATAATCCTATACTGAAATGTTAATATTAATAATATTTTAAATTTCTAAATATGCAAAAATGGTGAAATGAACCACCAGGGTAACCATCTCCCAGCTGCAACAATTTGGAACCCATAACCAACCTTGTTTCAACCTTGGCTTCTACCCCCACCCCCAACTGAAGCAAATCTGAGACCTGATATCATTTTGACAATAAAAGAAAATTAAGTGTCTCAAAGGCAGAACATTTTTTTTATAATGGAGGTATAGAATTTTTAGTGAATGCTAAGATAATACATGTCAATTCGTGGCATAGGTTCTCCTATCAGGTCTCATCAATATGTAATTAATTATTCTTCTGGTACGATTTGTGCTATATCTTAAGTCAAGATGGTAGAAAGCATATGATTTTAAAACTATAATATATATAATAATATATAATATATTACATAATAATATATAAAACTATAATAATAATATAATACATATATATGAAATTGATATCCCTACATATAGGAAACTATTCTCAATATCTTAATGTGGGGATAATGATGACAAATACTCATTGCTTGAGTATGCACATTTTATACCTGTTTGGAGTGTGTGTTAGTTATTGATATTATATATGTATACTTTTAAAAATAATATGAGGGACTGTTTTAATGCCTCCCTGCTTCTACCCCTGTCTTCTAAAATTTGTTTTCCACATAGCAGCTACAGTGATCTTTTTAAAAGGATGACCTGCTCAAAAATTTCCAAGATTCTTTATTTCACTCTGGGTAAAATAAAAAGCCCCTAATAATCTGATTCCCGAACTGGTTCTCCAGTCTCATTTCCCACCTCTCTCCCCTTTGTTTACTTTGCTCCAGCAACAATAACTGTGCAGGTTCTCAGACCCCGAAGCATATTCGCACCTCAAGACCTCCTCACCTGCTCTTTCCCAGACATCTCCGTAGCCTACTTTCCCACTCACTTCCACCCTCTGTCCAAACATTGTCTTTCAGAGAGGACTTCCCTGAGTATGTGGTATAAAACTCCACCTCCCTCCCCGCCACCTTTGCTCTTTATCCTCATCCCTGCTTCCTTTGTCTTCATACCACTCCTCACCATATGACATATTTGTTTAGCTCTGCCTTGGCTCCCAGGAGATGAGTTTCATGAGAGAAGGCACTTTGTCTTTATGTTGCTTTCTTCTGTGTCCCCTACACCTAGAACAACACCTGGCATATAGTAGGGTAGGAATTCAAAGAATATTTGCCAAATAAATGAAAATAATTTATTCAGTTTTCCGAGATAATGTATATGTTTGAATATTCATAGTAGTACAGTTTTTTCAGAGAGCACTTTTATATGGGGATGGGAGAGGATGAAGTAGAGGTAAAGACCAGTTTGGGTCACCAGCATTTTGAATCAAATGTAAGTCTTTTAGATGTTATTCTGTAAGTCAAAGTCCTTATGGGGTCAAGGCAGAAATTAGATTAAGATACGAGGGGAACTAGGGACAAACCAAAGAGCTCATGACCCATCAAAAGAGAGGAGCAGAAGCAGTTTATATGACACTTTGGGTTCAAGGTTGATATACTTTCTAATTTTTTAACAGAAACTGAAAAAAGTAAAATTTTACGTGAAATTTCCCAATTAAAAAAAAAAAAACGAAAAACAGTGTGACACAAATGAATCATATCCAAGAGATGCCATTTTGCGACTTTGATATGAAGTGCTGGGGACCAGAATAACTTTTTGGGTGGCAAAATGGGGAAGACATTTGTCCTTAGGGAAGTGACCTGGGTATCGTTGTAAAGAGTGGACTTACCTGATGAGAGCCAAGAGGTAGAGAACCTAGCTAAAAGGCTACCATCGTAGACGAGGTGAGAATGATGGTGATGTACATGGTGGTGGTAACAGAGGAGGTAGAAGTGATGAGAATTTATGAGCAACTGGGTGAGGTAAAGCGAGGCAGTCAGGATGACTTTCTGGTTTTTCTTTTCTTTTTAATTTTTAAAAAGATTTTATTTATTTTCAGAGAGAGAGAGCACAAGCAGGGAGAGCGGCAGGCAGAGGGAGAAGCAGGCTCCCCGGTGAGCAGGGAGCCCGATGCGGGACTCCATTCCAAGACCCTGGGACCATGACCTGAGCCGAAAGCAGACACTTAACTGACTGAGTCCCCCAGGAGCCCTGACTTCCTGTTTTCTAGCTTAGGAGAGCAGTGGTATAGACTTAGAGGCTGATTTAGGTCTGGGAGAGATGATGGTGATTAATAAAAGAATGTGATTTATCTAGACATCAAGATAGAGATATCTTTTAGGCAGTCAAAAACATGGGTTAAGGAGGTAGAACTAAAGCAGGATTTCTGAACCTCAGCATTATTGACAATTTGGACTGGATAATTATTTGTCACAGAGGGCTGTCTGGCACATTGCAGAATGTTTAGCAGCATCCCTGATGTCTACCCACTAGATGCCAGTAGCACGTCCCAACTGTGACAACCAGAAATGTCTAGAAGCATTAACGATGCCCACCTGAGGTACAAAAATTCACCCCTAATTGAGAAGCACTGGACTAAAGATATAAAATTTGGACTCACAGTGTTTGTCTAGTGTTTTTCACATTTTTACGTGACTACAAATAACCGGGAGCATGTTAAAATACAGCTACTGATTCAGTACGCCTGGCGTGTACCTGAGATACTGCATTTCTAACAAGATCTCACATGACGCTAACGCTGCCAGTCCAAGCACCACACTTTGAGTACAAGATCATAGATGACACTTGAAATCATGAGAATGGATGGGGATCACCCAGGAAGATTGGATAGAGCAGAAGATTTAACTTCACAAAAGTGGGTTTTAAAGGAGTTATAAATTAGGTCTCCCAAATGACTACTTTCTTCCTCTTATTTAAAAAATTATTTTTCTTTTATATCTCCAATATTTTTACTATATTATATATTATCATTGTATTCTTTTACTGTGAATCAGTTAAAGTCCCAGCAGAAGATAGAATTCCACTCAGGTGACACAACTGAAGTGCATTTAATGAAGAAACTGTCTCCACAGATGAGACACCAGGAAGCTGGAAACATTGGGATGCCCAAAGAGTGTTGGTGCTTTGAAGAAGGCCTCCTGAGGAGGCACTGTAGTCCTGGGGGGGGGGGGGGGCGGCTGCCCCTGGCAGAACCAGGCACAAAGCAGGAGAGAGCAGGGAAGAAGTACCCCTCCTTCTCACTCCTCCTGCTCTCTGACCATCTTCTTGCTGCTTCCTATTGGTTGAGGCCAGTTTGAAGCCTGCTAGCATGGGAGTGTGGTGATGTAATCTGTAGAGATCAGCCTCCTGAGGCAAGAGAGAGTGGAGATGAGCAGAGAATAACTAACACACACTCCAAACAGGTATACAACATACCTACTCAAGCAATGTGTATTTGTCGTTATCCCCACATTATGGGATATCAAGCATAACTTCTATATAGGGATTAAATAAAAAATCCTGCTATTATGAGCATAGAAATTTGGCTTTGTTTATGTTGGCTCTAGCTTTAACGGGAAAATGTCAGTGAAATAAGACAGAGGTCAGCTACCTTTTGTCCACTTTCATTGCTGAACCTGCAGCAAGGAGCCCCAGCACTTTGTGGCCATGTGCTGTCTATGGACGCATGAAGCTAACAGAGCTAAAGCAGCTGATTTTGTGTGCTCCCCCTGAGAACATACCAAGCAAGGGGGAATTCTCTGATGAGAGGAAAGCCCAATTTAAAGATGTCGGGATGACTACCAAACTAACCTTTGTCCCCAAAAGATACTTGAAACACCATGTAGTATAGGTAAGAGGGCAAACTTTGAAGTCTAGCAGCAGTGTCTTTGAATCCAAGCCTCCTACCTGCTAGGTCTGTGAATTTAGGTTAGCTATTTAACATCGTTTGGTATCACTTTTCTCCTCTGTAAAAAGGAGAATCCCTAAAATAGGAATAATAGTAGTACTTACTCCATTCAGTTATCATGAGAATTAACTGAGATGATACAATTAGATTGTATGTGGCACATGGAAGGCCCTTAGTAATTATTAGCTTTGTTGTTGCGACAATAAGGTTGATTGCCTCGTGTCCAAACAAAAGTAGTAAACATTAGTGAGAACTTTAAGCGCTCTGGAAATGGTCAAAGAGGCAGAGGAAGGAAACTGAAGTGGTCTCTTTGTCAAAAGATGTCACCTACGAAAGAATCACTGATATTTACCAAATTCCCTTCACTGGATACACCTGCGACACCTATCAGAGCGCCCAGTGTCTCTGGTTTTGTTTGGGTATAGTTTTATAATGGAGGTATAGAATTTTTAGTGAATGCTAAGAGATTCTCTGGTTTTGTTTGGGTATGTGCATACTGATGCTATCAAAAAAGAATTCCTATTTCATAAGTTTTGGGTGACAAAAAAAATATTGATCTACAAATAAATGGATTACTGCCATGCTCCAGAACATGCCAGATTTTGTTGTTTTAATGAAGAATTTTCTAACTAATCATCTGACATGAAAGTCATGAACTCGATTAGAGCTACAGATTTAAATCACCATCTTTTCCAGAAGTTTAGTTCATAAGGGAAAAAACAACATAAGGGTTTTTTTTCCCCTGCTGCTTTTGAATACCCAAATATCTGAAGTTCACAGGTATTCCAGAGATCAAGGCTTTGAAGCCCTTAGCCATAAAATGGACATTCTATTTTCTCTGGGTGAAAAGGGAAGCTCCTCTCAGAATTATTTGACCAGACAAAGGTTCAACACAGCTTGGCTTACTTTGTGGAAAATGGTGACATATATGTTTGAGGTAAATATTTTTATTCAAGAACCTGAAGAAACTCTTACAACACCGGCTGAGAAAACTGTTTTGGCTCACTAGCCTCTCAGGGAGAGAGAGGATTGCAGATGGGTTTTAGTGTGAAATTTCTAGTGCTGGGAAAATGTGTCTACAGGCTGGAGACAAGAGGGATAAAGCTCTAGCCATTTCTCTGCAGTCAAAATTAAAAAGACTGAGCACCTTGCAAAGATAGCAGTGTGCACTTGGGCACAGAGGAAATCTGGGACAGGAATTCAGTTCAAGGAGTCTTAGAGAATTCTGGTGTTTCCTGTGGTGAACACAGTCATGTGCTGCCCAGATCCCGCTTCAGGAATAAGGGCCAGTATTCCCCAGTCTCCCGGATTGCCACCGCAGTGTTGTCCGAAGATGTTCGTCAGCGGTCGGCTCTCCTCGGGGATTGCCTTAGCTCAAAAGCACAGCCTCACTTGAGGGAGTCCCACCTTTCCTGGGGCAGCCTGCCTCCAGGGACTAATTGATTTGCAACCATAGTGGTGCAGCTTCTGTCTGCAAGTCAGGATAACTCTGAAACGCCTTACCACCTGGAAGGCCGGCCAGGTGGGCAGCCTGCAGTCAGCCTCTTTCTCTCCACCCGTCCTCTCTTCCTCCCTTCCTCCCTTCCTCCCTACCTTCCCTCAGCATTGATCCCAGCAGTACTCCCTCATAGACAGACTGTGTGCTGCTGATCATCATTCATTCTGCTTTCTAGGAAACCCAGCTTGTGGCACCTTCAATGAACAGAGCAAACAAAGGAAGTGATTCTTTCCTGGCTGCACACCTTTAGGAGCAAGATTTTTAGCGCTACTTATTACAAGGTCGGCTGAGTAGCCGAAGATGACACAAACATACTAAATCACGAACCACACTACAACTATAGCATTGATGTCAAGTTCAACAACAGCACTGGGATTTACTTTTAACACAATTAGGTTACTTTTTATTTTGCATATACGATATGCATTTTTCCTTCTTATAATAAATATGGCTCTTTTTTATTTGGTGACATATATGTTTGAGGTAAATATTTGTTGTCACCAACATGACAATTGTTTTATGTCTGCAGATTTGAAGGAAACTTCCGGTGTAATAAAATAAATGGCACACCAAATTTTGTGCCTAGGTGTTTATGGGCATTTTATCCTGGGGAAATGGCCCGTGCCTTTCATTGGATTCCCATAGGAGTTCATGACCCAAAAACGGCTAACAACAATTGGTATAAAGTAAAATGAGAAGCAGAGCTAGGATAATATACTGAGCATGTGGAAGGCGCTCAAATACTGGCTGAATATCCAGAGGCAACTGGAGTTGCTAATGCAGGAGGCTGAGCAGTTCCTGTCAGAGTGGCAGGCTGCTGGCCCAAGGTGACACCTGGGGCTGTCATCACCACCATCGAACAGGTGCTAGAGACTCCTAAGAACGGAGCTCCAGAACACAATTTTATCGCCATTTTAAAGATAATCTCTTTGACTTTTTGCTTATCTTTGATTCTGTTCTACTTCTAAACCTCCAAACTCATACCTTTGCAACAACATCTTTCCATTTTGGTCCTGTCTCATCCTATAGAATTAAACTATAGTTCTTTTACCTGTAACATTGGCTTTGGACTATGATTCCGTTTTCTCGACCTGACTCCGCTGCTTTGTACGAGTTCCTATCACCGTCTTAATTTAGTGCTGGGATCCCCTACCCTAGCATTGGTCCCCAAGAAGTATTCCCACCAGGCTTTGTGATCAGGAGAGTGGAGGTAGAGGAGAATGAGGAGAGAGGTGACCTTGAAGTCAAGTGTGAGACTGACAAGACATAGGGATTAGGTAACAAGGTCAGGTACAACAGGGGTCATGTTAACGACTTGAAAAGATGCCCATGAAGTTGGCCATTTTGGTTGATGACTATGCCCAAAGTAGTTTAAGTAGGATGTTGGGGACTGAAACCATGCTTCTTTTTAACTTTTTATTATGGAATATTTCAAATATAACATAAACCTCCATGTTTATTACTTAAATTGAACAATGATCAACTCATGGCCTTGTTTTATATAAGACTCTGTCCCTTGTATTGTTTTGGAACATATTTCAGACATCATATTATTTTATCCATAAATATTGCAGCATGTATCACTAATAGATAAGACCATTTAAAAAAATACAATTATCATACTGCTATTGCACCTAAAATCAATAAGTAATAATTTCTTTGTATCATCAAATATCCAGTTAACGCTAATTTATATAATTGCCATTTTTCACAATTTGGAATAAATGTCATAAATTGCTTTTTAAAAGTATGAGTCCAAAAAGTCCACGAATTGAGATTGTTTAATATTTTAAAAATCTATGTTTACATTCATCTCTCTCTCTCTTCATTTATGGCTATAGTTGCTAAATTGAGCCATTTGTTCTGTAGAGCTTGCCACAGTCTGGATTTTGCCGATTGCATTCCTATGCTGTGTTTTAACATGTCCCTCTGTCGACTGTATTTCCTGGAAATTGTAGTTGGCTCTAAAGAGTTGAGGAGTGAATGCAGGTTGAGAAAGGGGAGGTAACAAAATTTGACTAGTATTCCAGAAAGGTTGGCTGTGACAAGAAGGAAAGAAATAGCTTAAAAATTTGAGAAAAGTTTTGTTCTTTTTTTTCCCTTTGTAATGGATATTTGAATAGTTTGTACATGTGTGTTGAATAAGAAGAGGAAAGATCCAGAGGATAGAAGTTTAAGGTCCAAGAAAGATGGATACGTATGAAGCAAAGGACTGTAAGATAATGCAGTTAGAACTCAGCAAATGGCTCAGCACATATTCATTTATTCACCCATTCCAATTGTTTTGCCTGCCATGTAGCAGACATAGTACTGGATGCAGGGGAAATGCAGACAAGTTAAAAACAAAACTTACCCTACATGTGAGGACCTTATGTGCTGTGTGCTAGAAGAGAAAGACCACCATGTGAACTAGTAAAGGGATGAAGTGTAAATACCAATCTTGTAAGAGGCTGTACTGAGAGCAGTGGGTGACTCAAAGGAGGGCGGGATCCAGTCTTTAACTCAGACTGGTTCCTGTTCTGTGTGTTAAAGAGATAGGTAACCTGCAAAGGTTGGAGGGGGAGGGGAATGAAGGGGAGGGGAGTGGAAGGGGTAGGAGAAGAGAGGAGAGAGTAGAGATGAGAGTAGGGATGGCTTAAGGAACCATTGTTTGTTTGTTTTAAGATTTATTTATTTGAGAGAGAGAGAGCAGGGGGTGAGGGACAGAGGGAGAGAGAGAGTCCCAAGCAGACTCCCCGCTGAGCGTGGAGCCTGACGCAGGGCTTGATCTCAAAACTCTGAGATCAGGACCTAAGCCAAAACTAAGACTCTATGCTTAACTGACTGAGCCAACCAGGCACCCCAAGGAACCATTGTCCTAAATGGAATATCTTGTTGAAAAAAACCAAAATGAAACAACCACCACAACAAAGAGCTGGCTTGGACTAAAAAATGATTTTTAAAACTGAAGGTAATAATGATAGACTATCAGGTCCTGGAGGTAACTATGGCTGTGTAAAGTAAGATGAAGTGTATTATCCTTTCATCTTTAAATTTCATTTTCATTTTAAACTGGACCTTCACATTGTTCAATTCTTTCTTCCTTTACTTTGCAATCTATCAATTGTTGTGTTCTGTCAGTTTTACCTCTAAAAGCAATAAACTGGCCTTAAATGTGTTTAATTACAACTCCCAGCTGGAAATACTTTTTCATCACAGTTTGTATGTATGAATGAATATCTAGATGCCTGAAACACATCTCTAGAGGGATACCTTCACTTATTAGGAGTGATGACCTCTGATGTTTTATATTCTATTTCATTTTTCAAAAATGTTCATAGCAAGTCATTCAAGTCATTTCAAGGCCCATTATATATTGTGACCAGTGGTTTGAAAAACAATATTCCCATATTTCTCTTTCTTTTCCTTGCTGGGATTTTTTAAATAACTCTGTGAAATGGACACCTCCAAAATCTT
The DNA here is from genome assembly GCF_964656455.1 of Halichoerus grypus. Taxonomy (NCBI): domain Eukaryota; kingdom Metazoa; phylum Chordata; class Mammalia; order Carnivora; family Phocidae; genus Halichoerus; species Halichoerus grypus. Next base: position 60,181,282 of record NC_135716.1, read on the forward strand.
TTACTCCTATTCCAAAATGCTATTGCTTTTTAAATGTACATTTCTTATTAGGTCACTTTCTTAGGGGCACCTGGGTGGGGCAGTGGGTTCAGCTCTGGGCTCTTGGTTTCGGCTTGGGTCATGATCTCAGGTTGTGGGATTAAGCCCTGCGTGGGGCTCCGTGCTCAGTGAGTCTGCTTGAGACTCTCTCTCCCTCTGTCCCTCCCCAACCCCCTCTTTCTAAAATGAATAAATAAATCTTAAAAAAATTAAGTGTGTTAGTCCTTTATAATGTGGACCCCACCGCCATTTTCAATCTGACTTCTCCCTTCCCAATCACTGTGCTGTAGTCAAACTGACTTACAACAATTGGTTCCCTGAACAAGCAAAATTATTTTTTAAATGTCCTTAGTTTTTTTTAATTCACGTTAAAATTTTAAATTAAGAATTAAAATTTATTTTTTAAATTTTTAAAATAAATTTAAAATTTAAATTCACAAATTTAAAATTCACAAAAACTAAGTATGCAATTTAAGAAGTGAAACAGTCCAAACATGCTTAAAGAAAGAGTGAGTAACCTTCCCTCAGCCTCTCCTTCCATTCTTGTCCTCTTGAAGTGACCAGTGTTAACAGCCCAGGGTGTATACTTTCATAACTTTCTCCACCCTTTTTTAAACATACATATTATTTATGAAGTTTTGTTTTTGTTTTAAAAAATGTTATAGTATGCACATTACTCTGTAATTTGCTTTTTTACTTGAAAATAGATATCCCTTCAGGTTTATAGATATGGCTCTGTTTTATTCTTTTTAGAAGCAGCATGCAATTCTTTCACACTTACAATTTATCCCTTTACTTCTCTACTGGTAGATGATCAAGTAGATTCCATTTTCACCATTATCAAAATGATGCCGTGGAAGTCCTTACATAGTAGTCCTTTTTATTTCAATAGGGTACATTCTCAAAAGTGGGATTACTGGTCACAGCACAAGCAAATTCAAATTCTACTTTAATAAATACTACCAATTTACATTTGTGTAAATTTACATGTATACATTGTGACATTTTTTTTACTCCCACCATCATCCTATGTGAATTTCCATTTCTTTATAACTCCACCAGCACTACCTATTACTCCTTGCACATATTTTGTTTTGTTTGTTTGTTTGTTTGGTTTTGGTCAGTTTTTTTGGTTTGCCAGTAATGGTGCATTTCTCTTTGTATGTTTATTGGCTATTTGGATTCCCTCCTCTACCAATTGCCTACTCACATTCTTTGAACAATTTTCTATTGGATTGCTTGCCTTTTTCTAATCAATAGGTGGAGTTTTGCTTGTTTAGGATTAATCACCCAATTTCTGTCAAATATTTTCCCAGTCTACTATCATCTCTGACTTCGGTTACACTGTCTTATGCTATACAATAATTTAGACCTTTATGTAGTCAATTATGTTAATCTTTTCCTTTATAGCTTTTGGGTTTCCTGTTTTGCCTAGGAAAATCTCACCCGCTAGACCTTGTACAAATGATATTCTCATTTTCTTTTTAAATATTATTAAAATCATTTATGCTTGAATTGTTAATCCATATGGAATTAATTTTTGTATAGAGCATACAAGCAAAATTTAACTTTGTTTTTTCCCCAGCCAATTATGCTTGCACTGTTTATTAAATAAACTTTACTTTCTTCACTGAATTGAAATGCCACCTTTGTCATAAATTAATATGCATTTATACTTGGATTTATCTTTGGTTTTCTTTTCTGTTCTGCTAATTTCTATGTATATTCTTATGCCAAAAGCTTACCATTTTAATTAATCTTATAGTAACTGCTATTAAGTAAAAAACCAAGTCCTGCCTTAGACTTTAATTCAAAATTTTGAGAGATATTTTTGAACATTTTAAATTTTTATATGAACTCTGAAGTTTTTACCCAATTCGTCACCCCCATTTGAGACACTCTGCTTTGAATTACATTGTTGTATATGTTAATATTTTAAAATTTTTATAATTTTAGAATATTAAGCCTTCTTATCTTTGAACATGTTATATTTATGTGTTTGGTTCTATAACACTTAATAATAGTTTATTGTTTTCCTTATAAAGTCTCACACCTTTCGTGTTAAATTTATTATTTAGTATCTTGCCATTTTTGTTGCTATTTTGAATGAAATTTTTTTTCAATCTGGGATTACTCCCATCCCCCATTTTCAGCTTGTTATTTCTAATAAGCTCTGGACTTCATCTTTTGACTCTGACAGAGAACAAGGGCACTAATAACAGAGAAAAAAATCTTGCCTCTCACTGATGTCTTGGGAAGTAGATCACAAATTGTGGTTCCCTGAGGCAACCTAAGAGGTAGTAACCTGCCTATTTGTTGCATATGGTTTTCAGATGGACCAACTCTGCAGAATTTGGAGGGAACCTACCCTAGTGGGCAGAATAACCCACAGCTCCTGATATTGTGGAAAAAGCCTTTACTTGTAGCAAGCCAATCTGGGAGCAGAGACTGTCTTCCAGTGCTCAACAGGAGGGCAATGGTCACATAGCCCTCAAGAACATAAATATCATTGACATCCATTGTTCACTCATTTGTCTCTACTTGAGAGACCTTAATAGCCTGGCTTGTATAGATGCTAAGGGAAAACAAAAACCATAAGCAGACAAGGAAAAACATAATTTAGGGGCACCTGGGTGGCTCAGATGGTTAAGCGTCTGCCTTTGGCTCAGGTCATGATCCCAGGGCACTGGGATCGAGCCCCGCATCGGGCTCCCTGCTCCAAGGGAAGCTTACTTCTCCCTCTCCCACTCCCTCTGCTTGTGTTTCCTCTCTGTCTCTGTCAAATAAATAAAATAATAATAATAATAATAATTTATTTAAGTGGGGTTTAGTAAACCAAGGGAAGACCAGCAAATTAAAATTTATAACAAGTGGATTCCAATGAAGTAGACCTTTAATAAAAAAGCAAAAAGGAATATCAGAGTTGCACTTAGAACATGGAAAAAACTTCCTGAAACTAAAAGCCATTATTAGTTTGTTAATAGGTAAACTGAAAAAAAAAAAAAATGCACTTCTGGGTACTTAATCAGTGGCTTGAATATCAAGTGGGGGAAGAATCTCACTACATAGAACAAAAGTAGATGGAAATTATAAGGTAAAATTTGAGAAATTTTGCCAAACCTCAGAGATCTAATAAAGCAAAGGTGCTCATATGACAAAGTAGTCAAATATATAGAAAAATACTTCTAGAAATATAAGATATTTGTTGCCTTAATGGACTATATAAAGGTCCATTACAATGGGAAATTTTAATAAACATCCCTTTAGTAAATAAAAATAATAAGCAAATAGATTATGTGAATCATATAGTTTGCAAGTATGAATTAGTAGAACATATATATTTATATAAACTTTTTCACCTTTTTTATTTTCATGGAATACTTGGAAAATATTTATATTTGGCCACAAGGAAACTTCAAAAGAGTAAAATAATTAGGGTTTTACCTGTTGCAATATCTGGTCATTATCTAATAAACACAGACATAAATAATTAAAAGTAGACCAAAAAATCTCTTAAGTATTAGAAATTAAGAATCCATTTTTAAATAACCCAAAGAGGAAATAAAATCAAAAGTAAAAATTATTCAGAAAGTAGTAGAAGTAACAACAGCAATTACTGAATGCTTACTCAAGGCAAGCACAGTTTCTAAGCCTTTTAAACTGGAAGATCTCAATCTTAGCAGCTATGTATATTATTATTCCCATTTGGCAGAAGAGACTGGGGCATAAAGAAGTTAAGTAACCTGCTCAAGTGAATACAAGAAGGGACAAGAGTTTCAACTCAAGGAATGTACACTCTGAACCACCATACTAGAACACCTCATAGCAAAACCTGTGTAATAAGCTAATATGCATATACTAATATGTTTCAGAAGGAAATTTATGGTTTTAAATAATTTTATTCTGAAGAGAGTATGAAAATAAATTGTTATTGCAGTAATAAGAAACTAACAAAATAAACAAAAGATATTGGGATGATACTAATTAATAAAGACAAAAGTTAAAAAAATAAAAAGAATAAATTGAAAGTCTACTCTTTGAAAAGACTAATAAAATAGAGAAAGTTTTGCTATGCCTGATTTTTTGGAACAGGAGTTAAAACAGATATGCCACATATATGGAAGAGATAGACATAAGAAAACATTTTTTTGTTTGTTTCTGGTAAGTATATAGCAATACATTTGAAACTTTAGAAGAAATAAATGATTTTCTAGCAAAATATGAACTAGAACTATTGACTCAAGAAAAAACTAAAACCCTGAAAATACCAAAATCCATAAAGAAGGTTAGAAAGATAAATAAAGGTCTGTATTTTAAAAGGCATTAGTACTTCCAAGGACAACCAAGATGGAGTAAGCCCACTACAACCTATCTGTCTCATTGACTACAAAGGAAACTCTGGATAAAACAGAAAGAGCCACTATTTAGAACTGAAAAGTAAATAAAAGCTGAAAGATTGGAAAGAGTAGGTCAAAACTTAAGAAGCAAATTATATGGGTGTGAGTCCCATTTTCTCTCCCTCTCTCTCTCTTTCTTTTTTTTTTTTTTTTTTTTCCTCATGGCTTTAATCTGAGAGTGATCATCTAGTCATGATTCCATAGCTGCAGAGATATGGGAAGCAAGAACAGAGTAAAACCTCACCTTTATGGCCATAAAGCCAGAAAAAAACCAATGCCAAAGAGTGTGGAGGTAAAGCCTTCGGGATGTTTTTCTTCCTTTCTGTTTTTTCATCTCTCCCTCTCTTGATTGCAGCCCCAGTGGTGAAGATGCAGACTGCCAAAACTCAGAGAAATCCTGTCTTTCTGTGCAGAAGGACTAGGAAAACAGACCCCTATAGTCTGAAAAGTGTGGGGGAAATCCCTATTTTTTTTTTGTTCTTGCTTTAATATTTCTGCTTTGACTCATGGGTAGGCCCCAGTCAAGGAGCTGCAGCTGCAATTCAGAGAGAAACTATCTTTTCAGCCAGAGGGTGTATAAAAGAGACCCCTGAGTGGTATAGTGTGTGGTTGGATCTGAGAAAGGAAAAAGCTGGAAAAGGGGACTCCCTAATTCTGTGTATGAACTGAAAACATCCTGGGCTCAAACCTGAGCTCTGCATGCCTAGAAAAGACTAAAAAAGAACGCAGCAAAAGCTTTAAGAATTGCACTATTATATGACAGCATAGCAGAAGCTTTGAAACCTAAACTGACATTGGGACCACCCCCCACAGAATGTAAGATAGAACTTGCAATCTGAAACTAACTGGATTCATTGTCTCCTAGAACAACAACAACAACAACAACAAATCAACATTCTCCCAGGATCCAAAGTTTCACAACATAATAATCAAAATGTCCAAGACACAACCCAAAATTACCTGACATATGAATAATAAGGAAAATGTGACTATTTCTCAACAAAAAAGACAACCAATAAATACCAACTCTAAGTTGACATATTGGAATAGTCAAAGATTTTAGAGAAGCAATTATAAATGTGCTACATAAGGTAAAGACTATTGAAATGAATGGAAAGATAGAAGTTCTCAAGTTCTTTAAAAAAAAGAAGGAAATCTTAAAACTGGAAAAAACAATATCTAAAATTTAAAAGCTTATTGTATTGTCTCAACAGCAGAATAGAGATGTAGGGATCCGAAGGGGTACGTGCACCCCGATGTTTATAGCAGCAATGTCCACAATAGCCAAACTGTAGAAAGAGCCAAGATGTCCATCGACAGATGAATGGATAAAGAAGAAGTGGTATATATATATACAATGGACTACTACGCAGCCATCAAAAGGAATGAAATCTTGCCGTATTTCATTTCAAGGAAAAACAGGTGAAATTGAAATAGATTAATATAATACAATATGAAAAATAGGAAGAAAAAAGATTGGGAAAAAAATAACAGATTCTCAGGGATTTATGAAACAATTTCAAAACATCTAGCATTTATGCTACTGGAATCCAAGAAGAAGAGGTAAGAGAAATTGGTGCAGATGCCCTTCCCAATGTCTATCACCCAGCCACCCCATCCCTCCTGCCCCCCACCACTCCAGCAACCCTCAGTTTGTTTCCTGAGATTAAGAATTCCTCATATCAGTGAGATCGTATGATACATGTCTTTCTCTGATTGACTTATTTCGCTCAGCATAATACCCTCCAGTTCCATCCACGTTGTTGCAAACGGCAAGATTTCATTCCTTTTGATGGCTGCGTAGTAGTCCATTGTATATATATACCACTTCTTCTTTATCCATTCATCTGTCGATGGACATCTTGGCTCTTTCTACAGTTTGGCTATTGTGGACATTGCTGCTATAAACATTGGGGTGCACATACCCCTTCGGATCCCTACATTTGTATCTTTGGGGTAAATACCCAGTACTGCAATTGCTGAGTCGTATGGGAGCTCTATTTTCAACTTTTTGAGGAACCTCCATACTGTTTTCCAGAGTGGCTGCACCAGCTTGCATTCCCACCAACAGTGTAGGAGGGTTCCCCATTCTCTGCATCCCCACCAACATCTGTCATTTTCTGACCTGTTAATTTTAGCCATTCTGACTGGTGTGAGGTGGTATCTCATTGAGGTTTTGATTTGGATTTCCCTGATGCCGAGCGATGTGGAGCACTTTTTCATGTGTCTGTTGGCCGTTTGGATGTCTTCTTTGGAAAAATGTCTGTTCATGTCTTCTGCCCATTTCTTGATTGGATCCTTTGTTCTTTGCGTGTTGAGTTTGGTAAGTTCTTTATAGATTTTGGATACTAGCCCTTTATCTGATATGTCATTTGCAAATATCTTCTCCCATTCTGTCGGTTGTTTTTTGGTTTTGTTGACTGTTTCTTTTGCACAGCAAAAGCTTTTTATCTTGATGAACTCCCAGTAGTTCATTTTTTCCCTTGCTTCCCTTGCCTTTGGCGATATTTCTAGGAAGAAGTTGCTGCAGCTGAGGTCGAAGAGATTGCTGCCTGTGTTCTCCTTTAGGATTTTGATGGACTCCTGTCTCACGTTTAGGTCTTTCAACCATTTGGAGTCTATTTTTGTGCGTGGTGTAAGGAAATGGTCCAGTTTCATTCTTCTGCATGTGGCTGTCCAATTTCCCCAACATCATTGGTTGAAGAGACTGTCTTTTTTCCATTGGACATTCTTTCTTGCTTTGTCAAAGATTAGTTGACCATAGAGTTGAGGGTCCATTTCTGGGCTCTCTATTCTGTTCCATTGATCTATGTATCTGGTTTTGTGCCGGTACCATACTGTCTTGATGACAGCTTTGTGATAGAGCTGGAAGTCCGGAATTGTGATGCCACTGGCTTTGCTTTGCTTTTTCAACATTCCTCTGGCTATTCGGGGTCTTTTCTGGTTCCATACAAATTTTAGGATTATTTATTCCATTTCTTTGAAAAAAGTGGATGGTATTTTGATAGGGATTGTATTAAATGTGTAGATTTCTCTAGGTAGCATTGACATCTTCACAATATTTGTTCTTCCAATCCATGAGCATGGAATGTATTTCCATTTCTTTCTGTCTTCCTCAAGTTCTTTCATGAGTATTTTATAGTTTTCTGATTCTTTGCCTCTTTGGTTAGATTTATTCCTAGGTATCTTATGGTTTTGGGTGCAATTGTAAATGGGATCGACTCTTTAATTTCTCTTTCTTCTGTCTTGTTGTTGGTGTATAGGAATGCCACTGATTTCTGTGCATTGATTTTATATCCTGCCACTTTACTGAATTCCTGTATGATTCTAGCAGTTTTGGGGTGGAGTCTTTTGGGTTTTCCACATAAAGTATCATATCATCTGCAAAGAGTGAGAGTTTGACTTCTTTGCTGATGCCTTTTATTTCTTTTTGTTGTCTGATTGCTGTGGCTAGGACTTCTAATACTATGTTGAATAACGGTGGTGATAGTGGACATCCCTGCCGTGTTCCTGACGTTAGGGGGAAAGCTCTCAATTTTTCCCCATTGAGAATGATATTTGCTGTGGGTTTTTCATAGATGGCTTTTATGATATTGAGGTATGTACCCTCTATCCCTATACTCTGAAGAGTTTTGATCAAGAAAGGATGCTGTACTTTGTCAAATGCTTTTTCTGCATCTATTGAGAGGATCATATGGTTCTTGTTCTTTCTTTTATTGGTGTATTGTATCACATTGGTTGATTTGCAGATGTGGAACCAACCTTGCAGCCCAGGGATAAAACCCACTTGGTCGTGGTGAATAATCCTTTTAATGTACTGTTGGATCCTATTGGCTAGTATTTTGGTGGGAATTTTTGCATCCATGTTCATCAAGGATAATGGTCTGTACTTCTTTTTGATGGGGTCTTTGTCTGGTTTTGGGATCAAGGTAATGGTGGCCTCATAAAATGAGTTTGGAAGTTTTCCTTCCAGTTCTATTTTGTGGAACAGTTTCAGAAGAATAGGTATTAATTCTTCTTTAAATATTTGGTAGAATTCCCCTGGGAAGCCATCTGGCCCTGGGCTTTTGTTTGTTGGGAGATTTTTGATTACTGCTTCAGTTTCCTTAGTGGTTATAGGTCTGTTCAGGTTTTCTATTTCTTCCTGGTTCAGTTTTGGTAGTTGATACATCTCTAGGAATGCATCCATTTCTTCCAGATTATCTAATTTGCTGGCATAGAGTTGCTCATAATATGTTCTTATAGTTGTTTGTATTTCTTTGGTGTTGGTTGTGATCTCTCCTCTTTCATTCATGATTTTGTTGATTTGGGTCATTTCTCTTTTCTTTTTGATAAGTCTGGCCAGGGGTTTATCAATCTTATTAATTCTTTCAAAGAACCAGCTCCTAGTTTAATTGATCTGTTCTACTGTTCTTTTGGTTTGTTTTTCATTGATTTCTGCTCTGATCTTTGTTATTTCTCTTCTCCTGCTGGGTTTAGGCTTTATTTGCTGTTCTTTCTCCAGCTCCTTTAGGTGTAGGGTTAGGTTGTGTATTTGAGACCTTTCTTGTTTCTTGAGAAAGGCTTGTATTGCTTATACTTTCCTCCTAGGACCACCTTTGCTGCATCCCAAAGATTTTGAACAGTTGTGTTTTCATTTTCATTGGTTTCCATGAATTTTTTAAATTCTTCTTTAATTTCCTGGTTGACCCATTCATTCTTTAGTCACATGCTCTTTAGCCTCCATGTATTTGAGTTCTTTCCGACTTTCCTCTTGTGATTGAGTTCTAGTTTCAAAGCATTGTGGTCTGAAAATATGCAGGGAATGATCCCAATCTTTTGGTACCGGTTGAGACCTGATTTGTGACCCAGGATGTGATCTATTCTGGAGAATGTTCCATGGGCACTAGAGAAGAATGTGTATTCTGTTGCTTTGGGATGGAATGTTCTGAATATATCTGTGAGGTCCATTTGGTCCAGTGTGTCATTTAAAGTCTTTATTTTCTTGTTGATCTTTTGCTTAGATGATCTGTCCATTTCAGTGAGGGGGGTGTTAAAGTCCCCCACTACTTTGTATTGTTGTCGATGTGTTTCTTTGCTTTTGTTATTAATTGGCTTATAAAATTGGCTGCTCCCATGTTAGGGGCATAGATATTTACAAATGTTAGATCTTCTTGTTGGATAGACCCTTTAAGTAGGATATAGTGTCCTTCCTCATCTCTTATTATAGTCTTTGGTTTAAAATCTAATTTGTCTGATATAAGGATTGCCACCCCAGCTTTCTTTTGGTGTCCATTAGCATGGTAAATGGTTTTCCACCCCCTCACTTTCAATCTGGAGGTGTCTTTGGGTCTCAAATGAGTCTCTTGCAGACAGCATATCAATGGGTCTTGTTTTTTTATCCAATCTGTTACCCTGTGTGGGGCATTTAGCCCATTTACATTCAGGGTAACTTTTGAAAGATATGAATTTAGTGCCATTGTATTGCCTGTAAGGTGACTGTTACTGTATATTGTCTATGTTCCTTTCTGGTCTATGTTACTTTTAGGCTCTCTCTTTGCTTAGAGGACCCCTTTCAATATTTCTTGTAGGGCTGGTTTCATGATTGCAAATTCCTTTAGTTTTTGTTTGTCCTGGAAGCTTTTTATCTCTCCTTCTCTTTTCAATGACAGCCTAGCTGGATATAGTATTCTTGGCTGCATATTTTTCTCATTTAGTGCTCTGAATATATCATGCCAGTCCTTTCTGGCCTGCCAGGTCTCTGTGGATAGGTCTGTTGCCAATCTAATGTTTCTACCATTGTAGGTTACAGATCTCTTGTCCTGAGCTGCTTTCAGAATTTTCTCTTTGTCTCTGAGACTTGTAAGTTTTACTATTAGACGTCGGGGTCTTGACCTATTTTTATTGATTTTGAGGGGGGTTCTCTGTGCCTCCTGGATTTTGATGCCTGTTTCCTTCCCCAAATTAGGGAAGTTCTCTGCTATAATTTGCTCCAATATACCTTCTGCCCCTCTCTCTCTTTCTTCTTCTTCTGGGATCCCAATTATTCTAATATTGTTTCGTCTGATAGTATCACTTATCTCTCGAATTCTGCCCTCGTGATCCAGTAGTTGTTTTTCTCTTTTTTTCTCAGCTTCTTTATTTTCCATCATTTGGTCTTCTATATCGCTAATTCTCTCTTCTGCTTCATTTATCCTAGCAGTTAGAGCCTCCATTTTTTATTGCACCTCATTAATAGCCTTTTTGATTTCGGCTTGGTTAGATTTTAGTTCTTTTATTTCTCCAGAAAGGGCTTCTCTAATACCTTCCATGCTTTTTTCAAGCCCAGCTAGTATCTTTAAAATCATCATTCTGAACTCTAGTTCCGACATCTTACTAATGTCCGTATTGATTAGGTCACTGGCAGTTGGTACTTCTTCTTGTTCTTTTTTTTTGAGGTGATTTTTTCCGTCTTGTCATTTTGTCCAGAGGAGAATAGATGAATGAGAGAACAAAATGCTAATAGGGTAACAACGACCCCAGAAAAATATACACTAAACAAATCAGAAGAGACCTGAAACCGGGGGAAAGGAAAGGGAAAGAAAGAAAAAAGAAAAAAAAAAAAAAAAAAGAAAAGAAAGAAAAAGAAAAAGATAAACAAACAAACAAACAAAAACAGAACATGATCAAATATGATCAGGCTGGTGCCACACACTAGATTTTGGGCATATTTTGGTCTGTTAGAAGAAAGTGACTCCCAAAATTTTAAAGAAAGAAAAAACTTATATATGTACAAAAATAAGGGTAAATACGAATAAGGGATGGAATATGACTGTAAAGATGAAAATTATAAAAGATTTTATAAAAGGAATTGATAAGAAGTTGGCTAAAAAAGGAAGAAGAGGATTTAAAAAAAAAGGGAGAGAATGTGATCAGGTAGAAGATTAGAACAAAGCCATACACTAGAGATTTAGGGTATATTTTGGTCTGTTAGAAGAAACTATCCCAAAATTTTAACAAAAGAACAATTTGTATATATATACCAAAAATAAGGTTAACTACTATGAAGGGCTAGAATATTACTCTAAAAATGAAAAATAAAAAAAGATTTTTTTAAAAAGCGTTGGTTGAAAAAGGGAAAAAGAAAAAAGAAAAAAGAAAAAAAATTAAAAAAAATTAACTTTGAAAGACTAAAGAATCATGGGAAAAAAGCCATGAATTCTATGTGCAGTATTCCCCTAGCGCTGGAGTTCTGCCGTTCTCATTGATCGGTAAACTTGGTCTTGGCTGGCTATTCTTGCTGATCTTCTGCAGGAGGGGCCTGTTGCCATGGTTCCCAAATGTCTTTGCCAGAGGCGGAAGTGCCCCGCCCTTGCCCATCCGGGCTAAGTAATCTGCTCGGGTTTACTCTCGGGAGCTTTTGTTCCCTGCAAGCTTTCCATACAGCTTTGGAGGACAAGAGTGAAAATGGCGGCCTCCCAATCTCTGCCCAGGAGGAGCCGAGAACTCGGGCCCCCACTCTTCAGTGCACCCCCACAGAAAAGCAGTCAATCACTCCCGTCTCCCTGGTCTCCAGCCGCACTTCGTGCTTACCTGGTCTGTGACCAAGCATTTCTATCTCTGGCACATGACCCCGTGTGGAGTCTCCAAACCCAGCAGATCCCTGCGGTGCACTCCCGAGCTGCTCCTCCCGGGGGGAGGAAGGGGAGTCTCCCTGGATCTGCAGCTTGTTGGGTCCCTGCTGGAGGAGCAGTGGCCCAACTGTGCTGTGGATCACGGTTTATGGCAACCCCGAGCTGAGAGCCCCCTCCTTGGCTCCGTCTCTGCAGCTGGCTTCCCTGCTCTGATACCTGGGAGGTCTGCCGCACTCAGGCACCCCCAGTCCTCCTGTGACCCTGAGGGTCCTGAGACCACACTGTCCCAGCGAGGGTTCCACCCCCCACTTAGCCACTGGAGCGACGTCCCTTAGCATAGCAGACTTCTAAAAGTTCTGATTTTGTGCTCCGCTCCTCTATCACTTGGCAGTAGCGGCTGACGAAGGCCCCCCTCCCCTGCCGTCTATCCTCCCGAATATTGCCTTGGATTCACTTCTCTGCACGTCCTACCTTCCAGAAAGTGGTCGCTTTTCTGTTCAGAGAGTTGCTGCTATTCTTTTCTTCGATGTCCTGTTGAGTTCGTAGGTTTTCAGAATGGTTTGATCCCCTATCTAGCTGAATTCCTGGGACAAGATGAAATTTAGATCTCCTACTCCTCCGCCATCTTGCTCCTTCCCCCCAAAATCAGTCACATTTCTATACACAAACAACAAGCTATCCAAAAAAGAAATTAAGAAAATGATCCATTCACAATAGCAACAAAAAGAATAAACTACATAGGAATAAAGTTAACTAAGTGAAAGACTTGTACACTGAAAATTATGAAACATTGATGAAGGAAATTAAAGAAGACACATATAAATGGCATCCCATTTTCATGGATTGAAATAATTAAAATTATTAAAATGTCCATACTAATCAAAGCAATCTATGGATCCAATGCAACCCCTTTCAAAATTCCAGTGGCATTCTTTACAGAAATAGAAAACAATCCTAAAATTCATAGTTCTGTTATAAATGTAAAATTTGTTATTCAAGATAAATAATTTCTGGAGATGTAATGTACAGCAATGTGACTACAGTTAGCAATACCCGTATGATATATTTGAAATTTGCTAAGAGGGTAGATCTTAAGTGTTTTCACCAAAAAAAAAAAAAGTGACTATGAGATGATTGATATCTTAATTAGCTTGATTGATCACAATGCAGAGGTATATCAAAATATCAAATCATACACCTTAAATATAAAAAAAAAATTGTCAATTATACTTCAATAAAATTAAGAGGGGAATGCCAAGCCCAGTAAGAGAATGTGAAAATTCTAGATTGACCTCTTTGATAAAAGCTGCTTAAGGAATATGCAACCTGCTTGGCCAATTCACTTTCTGAAAATCTTACCAAGTGCTCATGGTTATATCCAGAGGGTTTAATACATTTCATTAAAGGGGATTTTTTTTTCCTTTCTTTCTTTTTTTAAGATTTATTTATTTGTTTCTTTCTTTCTTTATTTGGTGGAGAGAGAGCACAATTACGGGGAACAGCAGGCAGAGGGAGAGGGAGAAGTGGGCTTCCTGCTCAGGGAGACTGATGTGAGGCTCAATCCTAGGGTCCTGGGACCATGACCCGAGCTGAAGGCAGATGCCCAACAGACTGAGCCACCCAGGCACCCCATTAAAGGGAATTTCTGATGCATTTCAAGTCTCATCTAACCTGTATAATGTGGAACTGCTTTCTTTTTAATTGTTGTTAGTAATTAATAGAAGAGAGAACACATATCCTGACATTTTTTTACTCTAAAGCAGAGATTTAATATATGAATTATATATAATTTGCTATATTTAAAATATTTATACTATATTAAAATACTAATGTAAAAGATAAGTAAGCCCTGTATACCAATAGTAAATCCTGTTAGAGTAAAAAGAATGAAAAGATCATAAGAATTTCTTGGTAGAAATTCTTTTTTCCCCCATAAAAAAGGGCAGGGGAGGCAGGAGAGATTTTGTTGTTTTTCCTCTCTCTCCCTTTTTCTTTTTTTCTTTTGTTTTTGTTTTGTTTTGTTTTGTTTTTTTAGTTGTTGTTGTTCATTGGGTGTTGTTTTTGTTATTTGATTGTCTTGGTGAGATCCTGAGATGAAGGAGATTGGCATGCATCCTGGTGCTGAGGGGTGAGAGGAGCCCAGAAGAATGCTCTACATGTTTTAGTCTACAGAGAGACTTGTGTGTAGGAACTGGCTGGCTTCCCAAATCCCCTGGAACTAGCTGGACGCTGTGAAGTTGCCAGCATGATGTTTGATAACCAGGACCAGTCTGCATAAGACTTGGCATATAATTCAATTCATTTCCAAGCTGATTTTGACTATCATTCTCATGCTTATTAAAATATACTTTCTCTGCTCTGAGTTACTGTGCCAAGAAAGACTTGCTCATTTCCTCTTCCCAAATGTGTGATAGAGCTTCAGCATCATAGGGTATCAAAGGAGCTCTGTGTTTGTTTGTCTGATGTGGCATTAATTAGAAAACTGGATAGTATTATCATCCTCTCTAGTTCCTATTCCTAAGTAGCTGATATTGTAGGTAGCTGGAGATGATCAGTAGAGTCATAGTTCCTGAAAGATTCTTCTGCGATCTTTCTGTCTCTGTGTTAAACTATAGATTAACCATCATTATAATGAATACTTTGTAAAATCCTTCATAGACGACTGAAAAACTGTGGTCACCCTTACTATCTAACCCATGTCTACCTCTGCTTTCTTTTTCTTATCATCATAGCCAAGGTTCTTTACATTTGCTAACATTTAACATTTGCTAACTCCATTTCCTGACTTGCCAATCATTCCAGAATCTTAGAGTTTCTAGCTGTAATTACCAGTGGACTTCCTACTGTAAATTCTAGGGACACTTTTCAGTCCTTGACTTACTTGATCGCATTGCTGTATGACCTTGTGGATCACTGGCATCATGAGGAAGTAAAATTATTCAGACTTTGCAATGTGGCGGGACTAGTTTTGAATTGCAGGTGTTTTAATGCCAGAGTGACCTGGAGCAAGATTTTACTTTTTGGGGGGTAGTGTAGTTTTCTTTACTCCAAGATGAGTACAATATAACAATAACTAACTTTGGGGATCATAGCAGTGTGCACAGTTACTGGCACGTACTAGCTGTACAATACTGCTTATTCCCTTCTTGAAGCCTCGTTACATATTTTATCAGGTCTTCTACTTTTCTGTTGATTTCTTGTCTATATTAAGTTATGGTGTTGCCCTAGGCTTCTATGTTCAGCCCCTGTTCTTCTCATTATACACTCACTCTAAGTGTTCTCTACTACTCTCATGCTTTAACCACCACCTACTTTCTAAGAGTTTTGTAAAGTATATTTTCAGCTCACATCTTATCCCCAAGATTCAGACAACTGAAAATCTCCACTTGAATATTCTATAGGCACCTCTAATTTAGAGCATCACTTTCCCTGAAACCTGTTCCTCTATTTTTTCTTGGTCTCTTTAGACACTACCACCATCTACACGGTGACCTAAAGGTAGAAATTTGTGAATTATTGACATTGCTTCTCCTCAGCTCTACCACTATATAAATCCTTCAGTTGCAACAATATTTTTCACATCTCTCCCTTTTCTTTCAAAGTTTCTTATCTCTTTTTTCTAAATCCTTATGACTCAAGTGGACCACAATTTTAGTCTCATAAGAGGTGTGTCAACCCCTTATTTATCTCTCTTAATTCTATTCTTCACAGCCTATGATCTATCTAAAATAGATGGCAATGTTACTTCTTTTCTTAAATGTTGCGAATGGCTCACTGTACATTGATGAAGATGCCATGTTATTTCTGGCTTGTATCCCTTTGCAAATGCTGTTTCATTTATCTTTCCTAGTTTACCTGAAGGACTTCCATTCATTCTTCAATATTCAGTTCTAACATCATCTGCATTAAGTAGTTGCTGACCATCATACTTCCTAACTTCTATGCCCCCCAAATATTTTCCTATACCTCCCTAGCAGCCTTCAAATAAATCTATCACATTATGTGTTCTGTTTGCCTCATCGATCATGAGCAGAGAACATCCCTCATTTATCTGTGTTTTTGCACGTGGCAAAATCTGGCCCACACAAGGGACTATAAGATATTTGTTGACATGAATTGAACTAAGCCCCATCTATCCAATAAGTTCCATGTTAAGAATACGTTCGCAAAGCCATTAGGAAGATGATACTAGTCTGAT
This sequence comes from Halichoerus grypus, assembly GCF_964656455.1. Classification (NCBI taxonomy): domain Eukaryota; kingdom Metazoa; phylum Chordata; class Mammalia; order Carnivora; family Phocidae; genus Halichoerus; species Halichoerus grypus. The sequence goes on from NC_135716.1 coordinate 60,197,508, forward strand.
TTAGAATGAAAATTTCTATTTACAGTTATTTTTTGAATCCTTTTATCAGATTATCATGAAATAGAAGAAGGTTACATATCTTCCTTTTAAAAATTTTTTATTCTTGGCTTCTCATCAGCATTCACTTATGTTGGCATGAGCAAGCAATTTCTTCCTCCATATTCATTCTGTAGCTCCCTGACATTTGAATTATGTTTATACCATCCAATTTTTTTTTTTCTAAATTTACCTAGGAATTGGATTGCAACCAATAGAGGAAAACAGTCTTCCCTACTGAAATCTGACCAGTGGTATGAAGCTTAGTGACTTTGTGTCAACCATTCTGCTTGTTAAAATAGAAAACTCAAATCAGCAATTGTAAACTCATGGCCCACAAATACTATTTGTTCTAAACAATGCTGGTCCATACACTGTTTAAAAATTATCTTTAATTATAACATTTATTTATTTATTTTAAAGATTTTATTTACCTGACAGAGAGAGAGAGAGAGAGCAAGAGCACAAGCAGGGGGAGTGGCAGGCAGAAGGAGAAGCAGGCTCCCCACTGAGCAGAAAGCCTGATGTGGGGCTCGATCCCAGGACCCCGGGATCATGACCTGAGCCAAAGGCAGACACTTAACCGACTGAGCTACCCAGGCAGCCCTCTTTAATTATAACATTTAAAGATCAGAACCTTTCTAATGAAAAAATATAGATTTTTGGCTTTCCCAAAAACTTTGAAGATCTAGTAATAGTCAATGGATATTCTTGCTTGACAACCCATTTGGGTTGAACAGCAAATGACCCATTCAGGAGAGTTTGTACCACACTGTGGGGCCCCCTGCCCATTTTTCTTTCACACATACTGGTTCCTGAAAGCATTGCAGTTTTCCAGTCACATCACAGGTGTGGTCTTGGAGACAGTGCTGATGTTAGATGCATGGGAGTTTCTAGATTTGTGAGGGTCAGAAATTCAGAAGGTGGTAAAAAAGTATGACTGCATAGTTTGACCTAACTGAGAAAATTAGCATCACTGAAAAACAGAAACATCTTTCTAAGTGGTGTGAAAGTAATATAGTTAAGCATATTTTTTACTGCAAAACCAAAACAAGTAGGAGTGTACTTTACAGCCACCTAAATGGTGAAAAGTTGAGGACAGATTTTCAAAGCATCGAGTGGGAATTTATCCACCTGATCTCTATTAGTGTTAATGAGAACCACACTGCTCAGTGCTTTGAATATTCCTCATAGGTGTTTCTGTATGAATATTTATGCAATCAGAAGTAAAATGCACAGCTAAGTATAACCCAGATAGATATTATTCAATTATAGCAGAGTTTCAAAATTTTCTAAATTCCAGTTCAACTATAGTCACTTATAAACATTTTTTTTGAGTGGAGGAAAATTGAGGAAAAATTGTAGTGCTGCATTTTGAAGAGACTGGATTAGAAGTAAAGCTGTTGAGTTGTTTCACTTTTGACACTATCACTTTGTCCTTAGCCTCCCTGAGCCTCAGTTTCCTCATCTGTACAACAGTTATATTCCCTGATCTTTCTGATCTCGGGATTGTTGTGGGATGTCAGTGAGATTATATGGGGGAAAGTGCTTTATAAGTTTTTTTAAAAGCATATATAAACTCCAGATTTTGCTATTTAATCAGTAGTTATTTTAACAGGTAAAATGCTTTTCCTGCTTATTTTCTTAGCTCTTGTCTTCTCTGTACCTAAATTTTTCCTGTTTTCTATGATGGCTAGCGTGAGACCCACCCTTATTCTTTTAGGGTTGGAGGGTGTTCTGTCATACTGAGCTCTGGCCTCATCCATTTGACCACTTGCCTGTTGCCTAGATGCTCCTGAATATGTTTCTCATCACTCACTTCAGTTAAATAATTCTTAATTTACTTCTATATTAGAAATCAAGTGCTGGGGCACCTGGGTAGCTCAGTCGGTTAAGCATCTGCCTTGGGCTCAGGTCATGATCCCAGTGTCAGGCTCCCTGATCAGGGTGGAGTCTGTTTCTCCCTCTCCCTTTGCCCCTCCCCCCACTTGTGCTCTCTCTCACTCTCTCTCTCTCTCTCAAATAAATAAAATCTGTTAAAAAAAATCAAGTGCTAACATTACATCTAGAAAGCCATTAGCTTTATTCGTCAGTTATTATGTTAGATCTTTTGCATTATATTTTAATATTTTAAATCTATGAGGGTCTATTTGCCACAGTTTGGTATAGAGGTATATAGTACCTACTTAAAAACTACTGCATCAGTGAGCATGTCATTCTGAGGACTATTAATTATCAGATCAAAGCGCTATTGTCAATGTGCCTTGATGCTCAAAACTTGGATTCAAGAGTAAGTTGCCTTTCTCCTTCCAGGAGAATTGCCATTGTCTGAGAGAAGGATTCAATGCTGATTCTGCCCTTCACCTTTCTAAGACGCAAAAGCACTATGTAAAGAATGATACTTGTGGGAAAAGATTGATGCAGTGTTTTTATAGCTTCTTTCATGTCTTTATTCATCAGCAGACACTTACCAAGCAAAGATGACTATGCGAGGACTGTAAGGAGGTAAAAGAACATAGTTGCTGCTTTCAGGAAGCTTGTATTCTAGGAGAGGACATGGATTATCTGCCGGAACAGCAGGGTGAAATATTCCTGATCTAGATATTTGTGGGAACAAATGAAATCCTAGGGAGGGGCCCCAACCTGGCTTTCGTCAGAGAAGACAACCCACGGTAGATCCCACCTGAAGTTAGTCCTAAAAGATGAGAAATCCCACCAGAAGTGGGCAGTGGGATCTGGGGGAGGAAAGTCAGCAGCACTCTGGATCTTACAATGCTTAGAAAAGAAGAAATCTACATGGAAAGGTTAAGCTCTTTAAATAAACCTTCCTAAAAATGTTTTGATGGGGAACAGACACACCAATTTAAAATATATGCAGGCTGATAATGTAAGCAACATGAAAAGAACCAATTACCATGTCAGATAGTGTATCATCAGAGTTCTAAGCTCGTCTCTTAGTGAGGTTGGGAAATTGGAGGCAACTCTTAAAGATCTAGAGATTGTGAATGTGGAAAACACTTAAAATTGTACTTGCTATCTCTGAGATGCACTGAATTTTTTTAAATGGAAGTATAATTAACATACAGGGGCGCCTGGGTGGCTCAGTCGTTAAGTGTGGGCCTTCGGGTCAGGTCATGATCCCAGGGTCTTGGGATCAAGCCCCACATCGGGCTCCCTGCTGGGTGGGAAGCCTGCTTCTCCCTCTCCCACTCCCCCTGCTTGTGTTCCCTCTCTGGCTGTCTCTCTCTCTCTGTCAAATAAATAAATAAAATCTTTTAAAAAAATTAACATACAATGTTATATTAGTTTCAGGTGTACAATATAATGATTCAACATTATAAACTGCAACTTTAAAGAATTAAAAAGCATCTTTGTAGCATAAAATAATACTGTGTGCTAAAATACATGTGAAGTGAATATAAAATTAAATTTAATATATTTAAAATTTAAGGTGGATACTTTACCTCTGATATAACTTTAACCATTGGGATCATTGGGATACTTGATCTTTTTAATTTAATTTATGTCTGTTGAGGTAGGGAAACTTGAAATATTTTTTCTGTACCAAATTTGTGTATATTTTAGCAACTGGAAACGCAAAGTAATTCAATATTCTACATAGTAATTTGTTACCACTGTATAAGTACTACTTCAATTCAGTATAATATAATTTTAATTATGAAAATTAAGCTTTTATCTACTTTCATCTGGTTTTGATTTCTTCATTTTTTATTTTAAGATCCCTTCATAAATATTATGTAATTCATCTGTGGTTCTACTAAGATGTCTAGTTTTACTCTAACAAATGGAAGATCAGATGGTAGTCTTAATATATGCATTCTGTTTCTTCTCATCTTGAATGTCATTAGTAAAAATAAGGATGGTTGTGATGTGTAATGAAAATGCAGATTCATGACATGATTAGCTTGATGTAAAACAAATTTTAAAGTGCCCCAGGCTTTAAAGGCATTACTCTGGATCTGTGCCCATGTTGTGTATACAAAGTGCTTTTTATATTATAAGAGCCTAGAATCAACCTGTTAACTAAAATACCACTAAATCCCCAAGTGACACAGAGAGAGACAATTATAAATGGTGTCTGCACACCAGAGCATGTGTGGTGGGGGCAGTGTATGCATGTACAAGTGTGAGTCTGTATGTGGGGGGTGGGTATTGGAGTATCTTTGCATTCTTCTAAGAGAACCAGAAGGGAAGAAATATTCAAAGCAATTTTACAACCAAAGTGTTAATATGTGTCTGCATAATTGGTACTCACAGTGTAGAACCTTGGCTCTAGAGATGATACCATAAGGATTAATTTAATAAAAGATCTTTATCTTAGCCCTGATAAATACGAATGCCAGTTTTTTGCTGTCTTTCAAAAAATCCAAACCTTGTCAATCCAGTTGCTCCTAAATCATTGTTCGGGTGTGCCTTGTCCCAGGCCTCAACCTGACCCTTTCTCTTCCCTCTTTCTCCTACATTTTTCCAATGCCCTCATGTACCCAATTTCCAGGCAAGTGTAAAATAGCACAAGAAGTTAAGGGAAGTTTCATCTCACATTGGCATGGAGAAGACTGAGCAGTCTTGTAGACTAGGGGTAAAGTGGGGTTGATGGTTGATGCACAGAAGGCTCTTTCCTTCTGTTTTTGTTCCTGCTGAAATTTATCTGAAGGATAAATGGCCCTAATTTGCTTTCTTTTAATTTAGTATCTAAATGAAAGTTTCAAGGACATTTCCAGTGGCAGGGACAACGTGAGTAAAGGTGTCTTGAGGAAAAGCACATGTGTCCAAGGAAACTAGAGGCAGTTTAGGGCTAGAGCATGAAGGGCAAGCAGGTGGTCCTGGGCGACAAACTGGAAAGGTAGATGACATCTAGACCACGAAGAGCTTCACAAGCTCTTCTATGGGTTTGGTCTTTAATCTTTGATAATAGAGTATTGTTAGCTGGTAAAGACTTGAAGCCTCAAAGTGAAATTATCAGAATCCCTGTGTATGAAGTTCATGCTGGCTGCAGTGTGAATTAAAGAGAACCATCAGCTGCGAGGCTGTCTGAGCTGGGTGATGGGAATAGGGCAAGACACAAGGAGACTGAGGTGGCTATGTAGAGGTGGCATGAACTGGACTTGGAGTTGGATTTGGATGTGAAGAATGGGGGGGGTCAAAAACTTTACATTTCCGGCTTGGGTTACTTGTTGCCCTCCCAAATAGAGAAATAGAGAAGCAGGTTTCAGGCTAAGAATATGAGTTTACCTTGGTACATATTGCTTTTGGAGTGTTTATGGGAAAGTTAGCTGGTTACACAAAAGAGGGGTAGGTTTATGAGAAAAGGAGGGCCAGGGTGATGCTGAGCTGAATTCTGATAGATGGTAGGGGCTAGAAATTCCAGGCATAGGGAACAACACAGAGGTGTGAACCCAAAGGTCAGGTTGGGGACCTACTCATGTCTCAGAATGGCTAGAAGGAAGCAGATGTGCAGCAAGTGAGGACTCCAGGCTTGTGCCAGACCATCCCGGGCTGCTGTGATAAGCTGGTGAGTTTGAACTTCACCTTAAAATCTATGAAGAACTTTGCAATGAGAGATATGAGGAGGTTTATATTTTATGAAGATAGTCTGGCAGTGTGGGCAGTACTGTGGGTAGGTTGAGTTTGGAGCTTAGAAGATGTCATCTGCTAGGAGCAGTGCTATTACAGTGTACGCATGACTCAGATGTGAATTCAAAGTTGATTTTATCTTCCATAACTGATTGCAGCCTGCTTCCAAGCACACAGTAGCAAAACAAAAACTAACAACAACAGCAGCAAAGATCCTTAAATATATCTATTTCAAGGTCACAAATCTCTTAGGTAAACAGGTGGTCCTTCCAGGTTTTTTCAGCCCCCATAAATAGTTTGGATTCTCTGGCACCTCTTTGCTTCTCCCTGGGGTGATCTATGTACCTGGGGGTGCATTCATGCCATCCTGGCCTTGGGGTGGGTATAGCTATTGCATCTCTCATACACATGCTGTGGTGGGTATTGTCTATAGCCTGGGCAGAGATGTCCTTGTCCACTTGATTGCCATGAACCCTGCCAGGTAGAGGCCCTAGGCGTGGCTGGCCCTATGTGGTCCTGTCCAGTATCATGCTGGTTCCTCTCTTCAAGTCCTTGGTCCCCATGGTGGCCTCCAGGCTTAATGACCCATCTGTGGTCTCCTCATTGTCACAAAAGCCTCTACTTAGCTCATCAGGTTTCTTAGCACTTTCATGTCCCCATTGGAGACACAGGAATTCTTGGCTGCCTTCTCTGCCATTCTGGGGTGGGTTCTCATGCCTGAGGAAGGCTTTTGTATATAAAAAGGAATTTACATATTCCCTGTGATTATAGTTTATTTGGGTTTATCCCAAAGCTTACAGACCTTATTTTACTTTTAAATCTGGTTATTTGTCACAAAATAAGAAAAATTACTTTCACTTATTTGTTTGGTTTAATTAACTCACAGATTTAACCAATTGAATCTTCTTTAAACATTAACTGCACTTAATTAATCAAATTCCCTTAGCCATTTCAAATTACGGTCTATGGTCTATGATTTTAGGATGTGGTAAAGTTTTCCAAACTCCAAAAAGTCGACAAAGAATATACGGAGCAGCCTAATGATTATAAAACACATTATCTCACCGGCCTTTAAACTTCAAAGTATTGACAGTAAAAGTTTCTGATTTCTTCATTCATTTCTTAACATTTTATATTTTCTTTTTTTTTTTAAGATTTTATTTATTTATTTGACAGAGAGAGACACAACGAGAGAGGGAACACAAACAGGGGGAGCGGGAGAGGGAGAAGCAGGCTCCCCAAGGAGCAGGGAGCCTGATGTGGGGCTCGATCCTAGGACCTGGGATCGTGACCTGAGCCGAAGGCAGACGCCCAATGACTGAGCCACCCAGGCGCCCAACATTTTATATTTTCATTATAAAATATAACCCCTACACACATCTTTATTTTTTAAAATGGATTTTTGTAAATTCCTAGAATTATGATAATCTTACCAGATCCTAAGGGAATGCCAGGCAAGGTTACTGGTTCTTGGTTATTGATCATTTGATGATTTTGGTTGAGGCATGGGACGTAGTTCCACATTCTAAAGATTCAAACCTGAGCCCATGATTTAGGCTTGATCCCCGTTCTTGGAGCCAGCTCTTTTTAAGTCTGACAAACCTTAACTAATTGCATAAATTTACATTTCTAACCACCAGTGCCCAGAACTGGAAGGCTTTTCTCTTTCCCTTCTTGTATTAAGGGGGCTTTCTTTACATCATATCTTCCATCATCCCTAGCTTTAAAGTAATCTTAATGGGAGAAAGACTTTGGGGTGATGGAGGAAGACATAATTGCTGAGAAGGGAAAATTTATCAGGGCCTATTTCAGGTTTCTAAAAATAGCTCTGTGTTATCAGAGACAGTGCTTTGGTTATCACTGCACTTATATATATTAATTGAAGCATAAAATGGAATGAGGTCACACAGGAGAAAATGCCCGAGAGAACATGGAGTTTAAGAAGAACTGGAGTCAGTAGAGAAAGTCCAGCCTTCAAAAGAGACCCAAGATGAAAGAATGAGACAAATGAGGGGAAAAGCACCAAAACAGAGTTATGGGGCAAGACCATAGGGAGACCATTCCAAGGAGGAAATGTGCAGCAAGGTGAGATGCTATAATCAGGACTAAATTAAGATGCAACCCTCATCACATAAAAGGAAAAATATTTCATGATTCTACTTATATGAGATGCCTAGAAAAGTTTAACTTATAGAAATGGGAAGCGGAATGGTGTTTGCCAGGGCCTGGGGGCAGGGCGGGAGGGAGAAATGGAGAATCAGTGTTTCACGGGTACAGTTTCAGTTTGGGAAAATGAAAATATTCTGGAGATGGTTGGTGGTAATGGTTGTACAACACTGTTAATGTACTTAATGCCACTGAATGGTACAAATGAAAATATTGAAAATCACAAATTTTATGTTATGTATATTTTATCATAATAAAAAAAGATGCTACTATGAAGACAATTAAGATAAAGAAAAAAATGTGTGTATTACTTCTGGCATTATGCATATGATTGGTAACATTTGCAAGAGGAGCTTCGATGCAGTGATGGGTATTTATTGCTGTATTACAAACCATCCCATCATTTCATTTGCTCAGAATACTGTGGACTGGCTAGGTTCACATTGGTGGCCCTTCTGCTGGTACTGCTTGGAATCTCTCTCAATTGCTGTTAAAATACCAACAGCATTTTTCATAGAACTAGAACAAATAGTCCTAAAATTGGTATGGAACCACAAAAGACCCTGAGTAACCAAAGCATTCTTGAAAAAGAACAAAACTGGTGGTATCACAATCTGAGATTTCAAGATGTACTACAAAGCTGTAGTAATTAAAACAGTATGGTAATGGCACAAAAATAGACACATAAATCAGTGGAACAGAATAGAGAGCCCAGAAAAAAACCCCACAATTATATGGTCACTTAATCTATGACAAAGGAGGCAAGAATATGCAGTGGAGAAAAGACAGTCTCTTCCACAAATGGTGCTGGGAATACTAGACAGCCACATGCAAAAGAATGAAACTGGACCACTTTATCACACTATACACAAAAATAAACTCAAGATGGATGAAGAAGCTAAATGTGAGACCTGAAACCATAAAAATTCTAGAAGAGAGCAGAGACAGTAATTTCCCTGACATTGGCCATAGCAGCTTTTTTCTAGATATGTCTCTTCAGGCAAAAGAAACAAAAGCCAAAATAAACTACTGTGTCTACATCAAAATGAAAAGCTTCTGCACAGTAAAAGAAACTATCAACAAAACTATAAGACAACCTACCAAATGGGAGAAGATATTTGCAAATGACATTCTGATAAAGGGATAATATCCAAAATATATAAAGTACTTATACAACTCAACACCAAAAAAAAAAATAATAATCCCATTTAAAAATGGGCAGAAGACTTGAACAGACACTTCTCCAGAGAAGACATACAGATGGCCAACAGACACATGCAAAGATGCTCAACATCATTCGTCATCAGGGAAATGCAAATCAAAACCACAATGTGATAGATACCACCTCACACCTGTCAGAATGGCTAAAATAAAAAACGCAAGAAACAAGTGTTGACAAGGATGAGGAGAAAAAGGAGCCCTCATGCACAGTAGGTGGGAATGCAAACTTCCTGTGGCCACTGTGAAAAACACTATGGAGTCCCTCAAAAAATTAAAAATGGAGGGGACACCTGGGTGATTCAGTCTGTTGAGCATCTGACTTCGGCTCAGGTCACGATCTCAGGGTCCTGGGATCAAGTCCCACCTTGGGCTCCCTGCTCAGCGGGGAGTCTGCTTCTCCCTCTCTGCCTGCTGCCCCCCCTGCTTTGTGCTCTCTCTCTCTCTGACAAATAAATAAATTTCAAAAATCTTTAAAAAAATTTAAAAAAAATTAAAAATGGAGTTACCATACGATCCGGTAATTCCACTACTGGGTGTTTACCCAAAGAATACAAAAACACTAATTCAAAATGATATAGGCACTGCTATGTTTACTGCAGCATTATTTACAATAGCCAAATTATGGAAGCAGCCCACATGTCCATTGGTAGGTGAATGGATAAAGAAGATGTAGTGTGTATATATATGTATATATATACACACACGATGGAATCTTACTCAGCCATAGAAATAAATGTGGCCATTTGCAACAATGTGGATGGATCTGGAGTGTATAATGCTAAGTGAAATAAGTCAGTCAGAGAAAGACAAATACCATATGATTTCACTCATGTGGAATTTAAGAAACAAATGAACAAAGGGAAAAGGAGACAAACCAAAAAATAGACTCTTATCTATAGAGAACAAACTGATGGTTACCAGAGGGGTGGGGATGGATGAAATAGGCAAAGAGGATTAAGAGTACACTTACTAAAAAAAAAAGTGGCTGGAGCTGGAATATCCAAGATGGTTTTGGTGGGATGATTGGTAGACTGGGACTTCTCTTCTACCACATGGCTAGCTTGGACTTCCTTAATGGTGGCTAGATCCAAAGAGTAAGCATTCTTAGAGGATAAGCCCCAAGGTACAAGTTACAGTTCTCTGCTTGCATCATCCTTACTAATGTTCCATTTGCCAAGCCCAGAATTGGTCTTTTTGAGAGGCATGGTTCAACGGGAGCCACCAAAGTAACAGCCTACCATGTTGAGATAGAAGCCAGCATCAGAGGAGAGGTAGGCTGAAAAGAAAAGAGGAGTAAAGACATTTATATCAGGCTGGTGAGTATGCAGAAACATGAACGAATGTACAGTGACAGGAGTGAGCATAGCATACTGGGGTGACAAAGGAGGCTGGTGAGGTGTAAGTGGGTGGGGAAGGGGATGTGTCTGATAGTTTGACTAGATAGTAATGAAAAGACTTTTAGTTAACTTTCAATGATTTAGATTGTAATTATTCAGGCTCTTTGTGTTTATGTCATGTTATTGTATGAGCAAGAAAGCAGAAAGAAGAAATGAATGGAGATGAAAGTCAAATCAGTGGTGTTTATTGTTTATGCAGAGAGACTGGAGTCATCTTTAATTTCTTTCTTTGCCTCAAACCCACATCCAATCTGCCAGTCCTGTTGGGTCTAATTCAAAAATATGCCCTAAATCTGACTACATATCATCATCTCCCCAGATAAAACCCTATTCTAGATTACCACCACTTCTTACCTAGACTGCTGCTCAGCCCCATTTGCCTACCTGCCTCTTTTCTGTTGTCTGTCCTCCACATGGCAGCCAGAGGGATCTTTCTTAAATGTAAATCAGACAGTGCCACTGTTCTGATCAAAAATAAATTATAAAATAAAACAAAACAAACAAAAAGGATCACTGGTAACTTTATATTATACTAAGAATAAAATCTCAGCTCTTTACCTGGTCTACAGAACCCCATGCTCCACACCCAGCCCGGGTCCTGCTCTTCTCTTCTTGTCCACTATCCTCATAATTTTTTCTTTCTTCCCTCCTACTTGCCAAGTGTGTTCCCTTTGAACTTGCTGTTTCTTCCCAGTGGACAGCATCCCCTCCACCTCAGATTTTTATAAGTCTATCACCTCTTTTTCGTTTTGAGTTTTAAAATTCATTTTATTTCATTTTATTTTTTATTCAAGTATAATTAACACACAATGTTATGTTAGTTTCAGGTGTACAATATAATGATTCAATAATTCTATACATTGCTCAGGGCTCATCGCCTTAAGTGTACTCTTAATCCCCTTTATCTATTTCACCCATCGCCCCCTTACTGGCAACCACTATTTTGTTTTTTATATTTAAGAGTTGGGTTTGTCTCTTCCTAATTTGTTTGTTCTTATTCATAAACTCCACATATGAGTGAGATCATATGGTATTTGTCGTTCTCTGATGACTTATTCCACTTAGCATTATACCCTCTAGGTTCATCCATATTGTTGCAAATGGCAAGATTTCATTCTTTTATGTCTGAGTAATATTATATATATAGATATAGATATGAATATCTATGTGTATATGGGTGAATGGATAAAGAAGATGTGAGATATATATACATATATATATATTATGCATCTATCAGTGGACACATAGACTGCTTCCATAATTTGGCTTCTGTAAATAAAGCTTCAGTAAACATAGGGGTGGATGTATATTTTTGAATTAGTGTTTTTGTTTTATTTTCTTTGGGTAAATATTCAGTAGTGGAATTACTAGATAATAGATAATTCTATTTTTAATTTTTTGAGGAACCTCCATACTGTTTTCCACAGTGGCCACACCAGTTTGCATTCCCACCAACAGTGTAAGAGGGTTCCCCTTTCTCTGCATCCTCACCAACACTTGTTTCCTATGTTTTTAATTTTAGCCATTCTGACAGGTGTGAGGTGATATCTCATTGTGGTTTTGATTTGCATTTCCCTGATGATGAGTGATGTTGAGCATCTTTTCATATGTTTGTTAGCCACCTGCATGTCTTCTTTGGAAAAATCTATTTAGGTCCTCTGCCCATTTTTAAATTTGTGTGTGTGTGTGTGTGTGTGTGTGTGTTGAGTTGTATAAGTTCTTTATATATTTTGGATATTAACCCCTTATCAGATATGTCATTTGCAAATACCTTCTCTTATTTAGTAGGTTGCCTTTTTGTTTTGTTGATGGTTTCCCTCACTGTGCAGAAGCTCTTTATTTTAAAGTAGTCCCAATAGTTTATTTTTATGTTTATTTCCCTTGCCTGAGGAGACGTATCTAGAAACATGTTGCTACAGCCGATGTCAGAGAGATTACTCCCTGTGCTCTCTTCTAGAATTTTTATGGTTTCAGGTCTCAGATTTGGGTCCTTAATCCATTTTGAGTTTATTTTTGTATGTGGTGTAAGAAAGTGGTCCAGTTTCATTCTTTTGCACACAGCTGTCCAATTTTCTCAACACCATTTGCTGAAGAGACTGTCTTTTCTCCATTGTACATTCTTGCCTCCTTTGCTATAGATTAATTGGTTATACAATCACGGGTTTCTTTCTGGGCTCTCTGTTCTGTTCCATTGATTTATGTGTCTATTCTTGTGCCAGTACCATAGTGTTTTAATTACTACAGCTTTGTAGTATAACTTGAAATCAGGAATTGTGATTCCTGATTCAGGGTCTTTTGTGATATCTTACAAATTTTAGGATTATTTGTTCTGGTTCTGTGAAAAGTGCTGTTGGTATTTTGATAAGGATTGCATTAACTCTGTAGATTGCTTTGAGTAGAATGGTCATTTTAACAATATTTGTTTCCTTAATTCATGAGCATGGAATATTTTTTCTATTTGTTTCTGTCATCTTCTACTTTTTTCATCAATGTTTTATAGTTTTTGGAATACACATGTTTTACCTCCTTGGTTAAGTTCATTCCTAGGTATTTTATTATTTTTGGTGCAATTGTAAATGGGATTGTTTTCTTGATTTCTCTTTCTGCTACTTCATTATTAGTATTTAGAAATACAACAGGTTTGTGTATATTAACTTTGTATCCTGTGACTTTAATGAATTCATTTATCAGTTATAGTAGTTTTTTGGTGGAGTCTTTAGGAATTTATATAGTATCACATCAACTGCAAAAGTGAACGTTTTACTCTTCTTTACCAATTTGGATGCCTTTTATTACTTTTTATTTTCTGATAACTGTAGTTAGGACTTCTAGTACTATGTTGAATAAAAGTGGTGAGAGTGAACATCTTTGTCTTGTTCCTGATCTTAAAGGAAAAGCTCTCAGTTTTTCACCATTGAGTATGATGTTAGCTGTGGGTTTTCCATACATGGCCTTTATTATGTTGAGGTATGTTCCCTCTAAAACTAGTTTGTTGAGAGTTTTTATCATGAATGGATGTTGTACTTTGTCAAATGCTTTTTCTGCCTGTATTAAGGTGATCATATGTTTTTTATCCATTCTGTTATTAATGTGATGTATCACATTGATTGATTTGTAAATATTGAACCAACCTTGCATCCCAGGAACGATCCCCACTTGATGATGGTGAATGATTTTTTTAACGTATTGTTACATTTGGTTTGCTAATATTTTTTGAGGATTTTTGCTTCTATGTTCATCAAAGATACTGGCCTGGAATTGTCTTTTTTTGTAGTGTCTTCATCTGGTTTTGGTATCAGAATAGTGCTGGCCTCATGGAATGAATTTGAGAGATCTCCTTCCATTTCTACTTTTTGGGATAGCTTGAGAAGAAGAGGTATTAATTCTTCTTTAAATGTTTGGTAGAATTCACCTGTGAAGCCATCTGGCCCTGGACTTTTGTTTGTTGGGAGTTTTTTTAATTACTGATTCAATTTCATCACTGGTAATTGGTCTGTTCAAATTTTCTAGTTCTTCCTGATTCAGTTTTGGAAGGTTATGTTTCTAGGAATTTATCCATATTTTCTAGGCTGTCTAGTTTGTCTAATATAATTAGGCTGTCTAATATAATTTTTCATAATCTGTTATAAACATTTGTATTTCTGTGGTGTTGGTTATTTCTCCTTCATTTCTGATTTTATTTTTTTGAGTCCTCTCTCTCCCTTTTTTGGTAAGTCTGGTTAAAGTTTTATCAATTTTGTTTATCTTTTCAATGAACTAGCTCCTGGTTTCATTTATGTGTTCTATTGGGTTTTTCTAGTCTCTATTTTTGTTCTAATCTTTATTATTTCCTTTCTTCTACTGGCTTTGTTCTTCTCTTACTAGCTCTTTTAGTCTACCACCTTTTCATTGTCAATGCTTCAACTCAAGTGACACCTCCTCAAAGAGGCTTGCTTTCCTTGACTAGTAAACACAGCACCCACCCCTTTCCCCATATCCCTCTCTACCAAATTTTACCTGAAATACTTTTAGAACTTGTCAACAAGTAATATATACACATACAGGGTCAAGAAAGTGTCTGGTTTTTTTTTCATTTTTATTTTAATCAAAATTATATGCATATAATTTTGAAAGTCAAACAATTCTATAAAAATTATTGTGGAGAGGAGAGTCTCCTACCTTTCATCTTTCTTTGCCTTTCCCAGATAGAACCACTTCTAACTTTTCAGCTGAATCTTGCTATATTGTTCCTTGTTGATTTTTTTTTTTCATTTTTGGTGTTACTTATTGATTTGCCACTATGGAAGATGAATATTTGTTCCTCTTTCATCTCACTCCCACCCCAACACATACACACAAAAACTGTCAGTCTTGCCATCCTTCCAATATGGATATTTCCTGATTTGGGGCATTTGTATCACTCCATCTATATGTATGCTCTTTACAGCAGCTGCATATAGTATTCTATAAATTCTTTTAAAAATTCAATTTCATACCCTCCCCTGATTGTTTAACTCTTCTTTCCATATGTTCAGATGTATCAACTATTCTATCAATCTTTTCATCTTGAAAACTTTTCTGGTGCTTTCTGACCTCCTCTGTTTGGATGGGCATGCCTGGTAGAGCTATCATCCTAGAAATTCTCTTTACTACCAACACTAGCAATTAGATTCTTCTCTTTCCTATTTGGTTGACTTATTTAATAAAGGAGGTTTGCTCTCAAATTTCTATAGAACATATCTTCTGTTAGCTCCCTGATAAAAGATACTTTGTAAATAACCTTTTTAAACCTGGCATGTCTGCAAATATCCTCAACTTGATTTAAATATCTTCAATTTTTCTACTTGTTACAAAGTTTTTAAGATATAAAATTCTAAGTTGAGAGTTATTTTTCCTTAAGAAATTTAAAACCATTGTTCTATTATCTTCTAGAAATACAGGTTCCAATTAAGAAGTCTGAAGTTGTGTGATCTGTTTTGTCTGTGATATGTTTTTTTCTCTTGGGATACTTGTGGGGGGGGGGGGCCTACCCTTTTCCCAAGGGTTTTGAAATGTCCCAACAATGTCCATTGACCTCTTTTTTTTAAATCTATTTTGTTGGATATTCATTGAGCTCTTTCAATCTGAAAACTAATGTCCTACAAAACATTTTAGAATTATTTATTTAAGTTTTACCCTTCATTTTCTCTGCTCTTCTGGAACTCCAGTTATTTGGATGTTGGACCACCATATTTTCTTATATTTCTTCATTTTATTATTGTATTTTCTGTTCTTCTCTCATATTTTCCATGTCTTTTGCTCTATTCTCTGTAAAACTTCCTTAATTTTATTTTTTCAAACCTTATGGAATTACACATTTCTGCTATTCTGCTTTTTATTTCTAAGGGCTCTTTTTTGTTGTTAGATGTTTCTCTTTTTAAAAAAAAAATCATTATTGTTACTTTCCTATCTTGTTTACTATCTTATTTCTCTGTGGATATTAATGAGAGTTTTTTGTTTTTCTAACTTTTGCCTGACCTCTGTTTCCTCAAATTGCTTTTCTCTGTTCATTTAGCTTCTACATTTCTTGCAAGAGGGTTTCCTCAGACACAGATAACCCTTGACTATTGGCTCATATGTACAAGTGGAGCACCTTAGAATTGACTGTTCTCTGGGGATTCATAGACCATGGTTTTTACGGTAGGGCAATTAGGGTGGGTCTTCTCTTTGCAAGACCTCCAGGTATAAGTATCTCAAGTCTTTCCTCTTGGGCTAGTTAGAATTCTTAGTGAAGGCTCTTTTTATCTACTGCCTGGATAACCTAGATATAGCTGCCATTATTCTAGGAATCGGAATGGGGAAAGGTTTGGTGGAAGGAAACAGGGGCAGTTGTCCCAGAATTCAGTTTGTCCCAGCATTCAGGATTCTGTAAACAAAATCCACCTGTTTTTAGTATGGTGCCCCTTCCTGAACACATTCCGGGGCTTCTCCTTCAGTCCAAGTGTACTTGTTTGACTATGTGAAGTGGCATCTAAGAGTGATTCTAACTGCTTCTTACACTGATTTGTACCTCCTTTTTTTGGTATTTCTTTTTACTTCTACTTCCAAAAGTGCTTGGTACCACCAGTTCCTGAGATGTCAAGGGGCTTTGTTGGTATAAATTGGATTGCTTTTCAGCTTTCCTCACTGCCAACTTTGGATTCAGCTTTCTCGGATCTGCTAAGCCAGCTACTAATGGTCTGTCTGTTTTTTTACTTCTAATTTTTTTTTTTTACTATTTTCTTATTAACTGCCCTCTTCATTCTTTGGGATTTATGCTTTAAAAAAATCCATCTACTGTTGCTTTAGTGGGGTTTGTAGAAAAAAGCAAAAATAAATGTATATGTCCAGTTGGCTAACTTTTAATTTATTTACATGCTTTTATGCACACATAAGTGGGAATTCTGTCTGCTCATTTACTGCTTCATCTCCTAGTGCCCACATACTAGATGCATGATAAATATTTTCTGAGTGAGTGACTAGCTGACAGACCCACTAACTAGCTTGGTTAGTTAAATTTCTGAATAGCCTCAAAGCTGCAGAAATTAAAATGACAATGTTGTGGCTGTATCTACCATGAAGTATTTCTGAAAGGTGACGATATCGGGTTTCTTTAAAGATATTTTCATTCTATTGTGTATCCCTTTAAATGTTTTTAATTTTCCTGCATTTTTCCTTTAAGAATTCAAAAGGGAAGTATGAACTACTTTGGAGTAAAGAGTACTTTGGGAGGAATATGATAGGTAAAACTAAATATGTCATTGATAGTTTCTTTTTAAGTGAAACTTAACTTTTTATTTCATTTTCTTGATCCGCTGAAAAACAGACCATGTGGATACAGTGATTTCAGGTCTCTTCTAATTTTTAAATTTCCTTAGAATTTGGTTATTTCCTATTGTCAGGATGGCAAATGCCTGGCAGTTGCAATGACTCAGTTTGGTTCTATAAAGTGTTTTAAATATGTTTTGAACATGAGAATGAGATTAACTCTCCTATGATGATAATGTCCTAGCCAATTCTCTTCAGAGTTTCTAAAGGAGGACAAATACAACAATGTGTAAAGAAAATAAAAACATAGAAACAAAAGAAATTCAGGGAAATCATTTTTCTTTCATAAACCAGGGCCTTGTTCTGTCAAGTAGCCAAGTGTGCATGCATTAATTAATTTAAATAACATTTACTGAGCACCTACCATGTGTATCAAGTTGTGCTAATATTAGAAACTCCACCATGTCCTGACTGGGCACTCATTCTATTCTTGCTTAATTAAATTGATTTGAAATTCAGTTTTCTTTTTTTTTTTTTTTAAGATTTTATTTATTTATTTGAGAGAGAGTGAGATAGAACATGATTTGGGGGAGAGGCAGATGGAGAGGAAGAAGTAGACTCCTCACAGAATAGGGAGCCTGACTCAGGGCTTGATCCCAGGACCCTGGGATCATGACCTGAGCCGAAGGCAGACGCTTAACCGACTGAGCCACCCCGACGCCCCTGAAATTCAGTTTTCTATTGCTATTTTACTATCTATGAGAGCTTTACCCTTGCAGTAAACATTTTTTTAAGATTTTATTTATTTATTTGAGAGAGAGAGGGAGTCTACGAGCTGGGGGGAGGGACAGAGGGAGAGAGAGAAACAGACTCCCCGCTGAGCAGGGAGCCCAATGCAGGACTCGACCCCAGGACCCCGAGACCATGACCTGAGCCAAAGGCAGACGCTTAACTGACTGAGCTACCCAGGTGCCCCTACAGTAAACATTTTTATCCCCATGCCATTTTGGTTAGGTGTGTGACCTTCTTGCATCCATTTTATAGGTAGCCTGTCTATAGATTATAAATTGAGAGTCAAGTATTGTGATAACAAAGGGCACAGAGAAAACCTATGCTAAATTTAGAATTAGAACTTGAACCTCTAGTGTATTTTTTTTTTAGTCTAGTGATTATAGGTAAATTTTGGTAGCTCTCCGTATTTAAGGAAAAGGACAGCTTTTAAACTTTGAACAGTGATAGATACAAAATCCAGAAGTACAGAAAGATGTGGTATATGCTGCTTCAAGAATGTCTTAATGTGAAATATCTCCTTTAAAATATCTTTTTTTTTTTTTAAATAGGCCATTCATTGATTGGGAATAGACATGATTTCAGAAAATTGTAAATAGAGAGCTTAGTGATGTGGGTCTTCCTTTTAAATAGTCTTTGGTTTTTAGTCATGAATGAATTTATTTGTGGTGAGTTAGGTCTTTTATTTTTTTTTAATTTTTATATTTATCAAATGAAATGCCTCCCAAAAGAGACATATATACTAGTAAAGGTGCTGTAAATTTAAAACATATAAAATCTGCGTATCGAAAAACATGATCTTTTTCCTTTAGAATTTCTAAGTCATAGACACTCGTTCTTTTAAAAAAGCTGAGATCCTTGAACTAGTTTTCTGATTAGTGTCTTGAATAACTTCTTGTTTTTTGCTTTGCTTTTGTTCCGTCCCGTCCCTCCTTTACCTCCTCCTTACCCCTCTCATCCAGTCTCTGCTGGTGAGGAAGATCTGTCCTCTCAGGCAAGGGCAGGAAGGAAAGTGAACAGCTCTCCCAGGAGGCCAGAGCTAATGGGAGTTTTGCGGATCTTTCAGCAGGGCTTGTCAATGATAACCGTGCAGTAGAGGTCTCCCCTACTGGCTCTCTGACCTCTTGGTAAACTATTTGTTTTTCCTTGTATTGATTTAAAAAAATGAGCCACCAGTCTATAACTCCCTATCAACCGGGGTGTTGTTTTTAAGAACCATACGCATTTAAAATATGCTAATTCAGAAAACCCCAGATCCTTGACTTTGTTTTACTCTGCAATTCAGGTAAACCAGATCACTGATGATGTTAAAACAGAATCCTTGAAAGAAACAGTGGATGCTTCCAGACTTCTATTTTTTTTGAAAGAATACAAGCTACAATTTTTTTAAAAATCAGTATAATACTCCATATATTAAACCATCTGAAATAAGAATTCTCATTACTTATGAACATCTAAAGACTAGAAAACTTTCATCTTTATTTCCATTTTGGTCCTAAAAAGGTACTCTCTTTCAGTATTTGAACAAAGTGGAGCTATTGTTTTTCTTAGCATATAATGCAGAGTCTATTTTTTTCCTTACTCTACAGCATTCTAAAGTAAAATTCAAGGACCCAGGGCATCTTGATCGCCTGCACGTATGAATCTTTACAGTAGAGAGAAACCTCCAGGTTGTATACCTATTGACATTGCTTAATAAAAACATCTAGAAAAATGGTGCTTCTGGTTGTGTTTCCAATAGCAATGTGATTGCAGCACACTGTGGATTAGGTTACCGATCCTTTGAATTCTGACCTTCTGTCTAAAACAGCTTTAGAGGTTACTCTTTTTTCCGATTTGGGAGACTGGAGGGGGAAAAAGTTAATGCTGCTTGAAGGAAGAAAAAAATTCTCTAGGTTATTAAGTTTTGGTTTTTTATTTTGTCCCTTCTTGGCAATTCCTTTGTAATAATAATAGAGCTTCTTGATTCTCGATACTTAAACTATACCTCCAAATGCATAAGGACACTTGGAGTACGTTTTGAATGTAATTATTTCCTCATGAGCAAATCAAGTGTTTATGATGTAATAGCTATTAAGATCAAAGCATATCACATTGGATAACTGAAATTAGGAATACAAAAGGGAAGAAATGGATAGAACTGTAAAACAAGTTGTCCATATAATTTGCTTGTGGTAGACTCAGACCCTTAGTGTCTCCTTTTTATTATAAAGAAAAGGTTGGGAATATTTATAATCCTTATTTTAGAAAGATAATTTACCTTTTTTTGATAAGTAGTGAGAAAAAAATCCCTGATTTGATCATTTCAGGTTTAAGGATTCATTACATTTTTTTTCCCTATTGATCATTTAACATATTTTTATTTTTGAACCTGCACACTAACTTGTAATATGTTTGTCAATAATCATATATTGTACACTGATTGTGTCTATTCTATATTGAATATACCATTTTAATATATATCATTTCAACATGTCACACACCTTTCTGGATTTATTAACTTTATTAGGTGTCCTCTTGCTCCAAGAGGATGATACAGCCCAGGACATATTGATGTCCCTCCCAGTGCTCCATCTACTGTTTAGTGGTAACTTTGATGGTTTCAGAAAAACGAGGCAGATTCTAGAACAAATAATTAGGGGGGAGGGGCATATTTTTTAAAACACAGGATTTGTACAGATAAATTGTCATGTTATTTGTTAAAATAAATGAAGAATGTATATAAAACGCCTAGCACAGTGCCTGGCATGTAGTAAGCACTCAATAAATATTAATTTCCTTCCCTATTCCATGAGATAGTCACCATTTCTGAAGAATTTAAAAACTGTGAACTCAGCTGTCATGAAACCTGGAAAACACAAAACAAATTTCCAGATCCTCTTACAAGTGTTGGGAGGTGCTGACAAGATTGGTTTTGCCCATGGCTTTGAGGGAAAAAAAAAAGTCTGAAGCGTAGACAAATCTGGGTTTTCTAGGTTATTTCGTGTCAACTGAAATCCATTTTAAAGTGTGAAAAAGCAAAAGAGCTTATTGCTGAGATTAAGCATGTGCTTCCAAGACAATTATTTACATATTTTTGGCAGAAGGGAGAAAAAGTAACTCTGTTTGCCATTTTGGAAAATCAGTTGCCTTTAAAATGGAAAATCTGGTATGTCATATTTTTCTTAGATAAAGTACCTCTATCATCCCATTCCCGTTTCTTAAAAATCTATTGTTATCATTATTTGTTTCAATAAGTGCTCCTCAAAGTTTCTATTAGAATAATAATTTTGAAAAAAAAAAAACATCCAATAGGCAGTCATTACTACCTATAATAAGTTTCCCACCCTACATAAATAAATGTTATTATTCATATTAATAATCAGTATTAGAGGGCCAGGAAATAGATTATATTTCCAAATTGTGTTGGTATAAAGACTATAATATTTATTAAAATAATTTTCCATGGTACAGTGAATAGCTAGTAATTGCCTCCTTAAATTTACTGTTAAAAGCTATTCATGTTGGAGTTTGAATGGAAAACATTTAGCCAAATACTGGTAGACATTCAGTTTGGCAGATTTAATATCATTCTTAAAATAAATAGAGGATGTTTTACTTGGTTGTGTTTCAGCAGAAGGCTACTGGGAGCAGGGCCCTCATTGTAGGTCTCGTGCCAGTGGGGAAAGAGGAGGTCATGAAAGTGACCGCTCCAAACGCCAGCAAGGATCTTAGCGTCAGCCATCCACTGTTCCAACGGTTCCATAAAAAAGCCAGGAATGTAGTGCCATGGCGTGAACCACAAGAAAAGAGAGTCGTTTGGAAGCAGAGGGACCAGAAGGACAGTATTTTGGAATACTCTATTTGCCATTCCACTTTGAACAGCCCGAATCGCAAAATGTTGATTGTATTGATCAGATATTACTGATTTTACTGAGGTGGAAGAAAGAATGACTAAGATTTTGCTTTTGAAGAGAGATCACTGGCCTTTAAATGCTAATTATGTTTTTGCAACTTACTATATTATTATTCTTGAGCAATAATCTGCTAAGAATGGTAGAAACAGAGGTAAGAGATGGTTGATATCGGACCAGGTAATAGCGTTCATCCTTAATTGTAAAATTATTAAAAGGTAGACACAAATAGAAGAAAAATAACTTCTGAGTACATATTTTATTGAGAACTTCACAATTGCTCACAATCTTTGTTATTGTTACTGGAAGGGATAAAGGGAAGGAACACTTGCCTTTAATCATTTGTTTTCTGTGTTCATTTCTTATATTTTATTTGATTAATCAACTGTTTACTCATGTAGTTTTTAAAAAGTTCAAAGTCACCTTTTCAATTGTTCTAATGAATTCCTCATATCTGCCCTAGTCTTTTTTTTTAATTGCAGACATTTGTTTATTTTTGTAATCATGCCTTTATTTAAAATTGTGTTAGTTGGAAAGCACTAACAACTTGTCTCAAAATTGCAGATTTCTCTATAACCAGGCACACGTCTAGGGAATAGCTTGTTCTATAAGATAAAACCTGTTTGAAGATACAGTATATGAAAGATATTGTCTGTTTGAGGGTATTCAAACACTGTTACAGTTGCCTATTTCAAGTGTTTTCCTTTTCCAGATAAAATTATATATTTATTTTTTTGCTTTAGTGGGGAAAAGGCATATTAGAAATTTCTTTACTCCTATTCATATGTTTGTGTTGAAATTTCTTCAGGAAATATCAGAAGATAATGCTTTCTACATTACCTGTCTTTACTAATGGTAAATTTTGAGCAAATGTTTCTAATTGCTGTTGTAATGTGTATGACTTTATTTAGGGGACACCTTCATCCTTAAAATGTATGGATAAGTTATGTAATTGTGAAAATTTAGAAATAAGAAGTTAATAGTATACTACAAACTGGATCTTATTAGTAATGGCTTACATATTGGCTATTTATCAGAGAATGACTTATTTTTGGTGTAAGTTGCATGGTAATTACTGCATATTTGACAATCAGGAGTAGTAACCAGACAAAATTTATGGATAAGCATGTGATTGTTTTTAATCCATCTAATTTTGCTTTAGGAAAGGGAAACCATTTAAAATTGGTACATATGCACATGGATATTTCTTTTAGCCAATGACTAAGCTCTTTGTTACATAATTATGAAGCATGATCTGTGTCATATTAGTGGTCATATTACCTTCATCGTGCTTTTTATAATTTTCCTCGTAATTACATGCATCATTTCTTTAATGGTATCTTGTTTGGTTATATAAATAAAAATAATTGAATTTCAATATAAAAACTAATGTAGTATGATAAATTTGATTATAATACAGGCAAGTAATTTATATATAAAAGTCAGATATTTTACATGATATTCCTGCTGTTCTGACTTCATATGGCTTGTGTCTCCTGGGTTTGCAAGTATAATCTCTCATGGATCAGAAAACTAATATTTTATCTTTTCATATCTAAAATAAGTTTTAAACTATGGGAAGCATGCGTACAATAGCTTAACACAGGGTTTCAAACAGGGTTGAACCAACCAGCACCTCAGATTTTTATTTTATGGACCTTAGAAATAAAGATGATAGCAAAAGCACTTACTATGTGGGTGCCTGACGTCATAGATTAAATTAATGTAACATGACAGTTTATTTCACAGCACTAGAAACCTCCATTATATGCTGTATTTTATTTTCTGCATATATGCTTTAGTATATTGAATAACTGATACTTCTGGCTTGAGAAAGTGGTGTAGGTGGTAATGTAATTCTATTTGTGCAGCATAAATGAACAGATCCAATAGCAATCAACTGATTTTTGACCTAGCTTCCCAAATATGGCAGATGACTAGCCCATGACTCCTTGCTGGTACCATACAAAATGAAATCCTAGGTGAGTTTGCAGTTTAAGTTGACTCTTAGATTTGACAAAGCATTCTTTTCTGAGGAATTTAGATTGGCATCCTTTCAGGGGGGAGAGGGGGAGAAAATCCACAGTGAATTTTGTTCATTAGAAGCATTTTGTTTTGGTTGCATGGGAATGGTGCTTTCATTTACAAATTAGCAAAGAAAAGGTAAGACTGTATCTGTTTTATTAGTTGATCATCTGGAAATGTATCATAAAATCATTTAAGAGTTTACTGTGATTTTAAAAATGTTCTTTGATACCAAAGCAAGAGGCTTAAAAAAAAAAAAAAGATGTTTTTTATTATTAATAAAACAACTGAATACGTAGAATAGTATTTTCGGTAAAGGCGAAATAGTTTGAAAGAAAGTCCAATGGGTATAAAGATTTTACTTTAGAGTACAAGATTGGTTATGATAAGTGAGTAGTATCAAAATAAGCATTTGTATTTGAACTTTGGTATGGAGCTGACAAATTAAAATATAATAGGCACATCAGTGATGCCTTCTTTAAATATTTGAAATCAATATAATGGTTGTCATCGATCTAATAACCAAAGCCATTTATTTACCTAAAACATGATAGTAAGTAAGCATTTTAAACTAAAGCTGTAATTTAGTCCTAATGTGAATAGCTCGACTCTCTAGATAAGTGTTATGGATTATCATGCATGGATTGTGAATTTAGTTAGAATTTTTTAAGAGAACAAAGTGTAAGGAAAGAGTTCTAGATAAAATAAGTATTTTCCCAAAAATGATTTTAAGATAGTAACACTGAAATACTATCTGGTTCATATCCAAAAAAAAAAAAAAAAAAATGTTCCTGTAAAACTAGCCATCTAGAAATCATTGCAGAATCATCATTTGGGCTTTCATTGTTAAACTGATAATAGTTTACACGTTTGCTCGTTTTCTCCCTTTACCTACTTACTATATAAATGGCCATTCTCATTTTTAAAAAATTTTTCCCAGACCTGTTAGTTGGTACACTCGGAAAAAAAAAAAAAAAAAAAAAATTTTTTTTTTTTTTTGAAAAGTGTTGATTCCCCAAGTTTCAGGGCCTGAAAAAAGTTTTGGAAAAGTATAAAAGATAACGTGTAACTACTCCCAAAGCTCGTAATTGGTAGCTGCTGTAGCAGGAGATGTGTGTTGACAGTGTCTCAGAGAACTTATTCTCACACAGCTGTTTATTCAGATAGCATGGGGCGCGTTCATTTACATAATAAATTTTTTTTGAGCAGCAAGGTTGAGTCAGACGGAGCAGTGCTCCTTTCAATTGTTGCATTTAAACCAATAAGGTTAGAACAAGAGAATAGCTGTGGTTTGCGTTGCAAAAACAAAAAAAGCCCCGAGGCTCCACGGGCAGACCTACAAGGCTGCGCAAACAAATCGAGGGATGAGATTCTGCTGTTTCTTTGTCTAGGGTTCTCAGATGCTATCTGCGGCTGCTGTTTGGTGGGGAAAGAGCGCGGGGCTCAAAGCGGTCACTAAACAGAACGGTGGGAGCTGATGGCTCCGAGTTTGGGGCGAGGTAGAAACTCTGCAGTGCCACTTCCGACTTTAAGCCTTCCTGTTGCCGTCCACTGTGGCGGTTTTCGTTCTGGGGAAAGCGTTTTCGCTCAGTCGCTCGGCAGCCCGAGCCTGCAGCAGCGGCCAGGCGGCTGTCCCCGCGGCCGGGCTTCCCCCTCCAGAGGCGCCCCGCTTCCAGCAGCGCCGGGCTCCACTGGGAGCGCCTAAAAGCCCTCACGCGTCCTTATCCAGGAGCAAAACTGCATAAGGAATGGAGGTCTGCTAAACCAGAAAATTCGAAGGAGCACATTAAACTGGTGGATGCAGCAGATGTAAGCGCTGTAAGTACAAGCTGACTGTTTGAAAAATTGTAGTGACTGACAACAGCTGTCCTGTGGGCAAAGCCCAAGATAACAGGAGCGCTTTTTAGTATTGTTTTGATTTGTTTTGGAATAAAAACATTAGGGCACGGGCACGATTCTGACACTTTGTACGTAGTGCGTGATTAGCCACAGGGTTCCATCATAAAAGTATAATTCTTAACCCCCAAATGATCTGCTCGATTAGCATCATTAAGAGATAATTACAAATTAATTGTTAACAATTACTGTTGTTGTGATCGATATAAATGTAACACACGGCTATATTCTTGTAGGGAGATTACTTCATATCGCTCCTGAATTGCTGCACAAACCTCAAATATTATTGTGATACTGAATAAAGCGAAAAATACGTATATGTAGCTCTCCATTGCAACACAGATAACTTTTCCTCCGCAACTTTGGTTGATACGAGAAAATGAGGAAGGAATTAAGATTTTGAAAGGACAACAGATAACAAAAATCAACTGATACCACTTTTTAAGGAAGGAAATCCTTTTGCTTCAATAAACAAATTTCCCAAACGTTATATTAAACAGGCTCATCTTCAAAAGGTGAAATAATAAACATTTGCTAAATTAATATACTTTTTCCCTTATTGACACTTCATATGACTTGACTGGACCTTGAAATTTAAAACAAGATTCTTAAACTTTTGAACGACCATTTAAAGTATTTGTCATTCAAAATCAGTATATTGCTAATGACTCATGGGCTTATATTTCTTGGGAGGAATTTTTGAACACATTTAAGTAACTTTTGCAAGAATTCAATAAATTCAGACCTGTCATTGAATTTAGACAAGAGTTTTTATGTTGCATTTCTTACAATGACAAGGGGTACAAAAAGTTTAGCAGTTAAGCCCAAAGTGTAGTTTTATAGGGTTGGGGTGGTTTTTTTTTATGTGTCTTTCGGAATAGGTTTTATTTTAGGCTTCTGTGAGTTTTTCCGCCCACCGTTTGGAGGTTTGAGGACATGCATACATGAATAGTCATGCTTTTTTTGCATTATCAAATATTTGATATTTGACTTTCTCGCTGCTTGAATTCTCCTAAGGCCCAGAGTGTTCAGTAAATGAGCAAACAGCCATGGGTTCTCAATCCTGAAAATTCTTCACGGTGACAGAGAAGCCTAATTGAGCCACTGTTCAGTTTTTGAGTGCCAAAAGGAAGTCAACTGCTATATGAGCTTCGTAGATATGATAAATGATTTTCTCAAAAGAAAATTTTCATTTGAATGCAAAAAGTCATATTAGAATACAATGGAAAGAGGAGAAACACTTGCAGGGAGAATAAAATCCCTTCTTCCATTTAATCAGATAGCAAAGGTATTTCATTCAACATTTTGAATGAATGCTAATTTTGAAAACAATCTTTTAAAACTATGGTGGCGTCAAGTGTCATTTAAAGGCTTGTTTTTGTTTTCACGGGGACTCGATTTTGTCATTTTCTTCAAACGAGGAAGTTTGAAATACAGCATGTTACATTAAAATCAGTAATAGTATTGGAGCATTCATTTTATAGAGTCTTTGATAAAGCAGGAAATAAGTGTTAACATGTAAAAGACATCTACCTCTTCCTAGAAGTTCATTTTGATTTTAGGTTCAGGTTTTTATTACAGCATTGACACCATAGTTAGAAATATTCATTGAGAAAAATTTTAGCAAGAATATATTCTGATTAAAAAGCAGATTTATGCCTAAGGCTCATTCTTATAAAATACATTCTGATTAGAAAATTGCCATTGTCTTTCAAATTTGGGAGTACTCAGGTTGATCTGTGGTTGGGCAAAACCAGCTTGCCTGCCAACTCTATTTATTTAGATAAGTTCAGTACTTTCACTTTGAAAATTTCTTTTTAGTTTGGGGGAAAAAAGTTTTAAATTATAGTCATTTTATAAAAATTGCTTCTAGCAAGCAAAAAAGCCTATGGAAAACCCATAATTTAGACAAGTACCTACATTTTATTTGCTCTGTGCTGCTGAGATTTAGAATCCCTTTCCATTTACAGTTTACTTTTCACAGAACATTATTAACTTTTTGGCTTCATACATGATCTTCTGTCAGATGCTTTTGATTTGTAATTTAGCAAAGTATAATAAACAGTGCAAAAGTCATGAATTTTGCTCTGCATCCTGAGCTCTGTGGTAGGGAAAATGTGATAAAATGTGTACCTTAAGTCTTGTTTGATGATCTCTCAAAGCAAGTTTGCCTTCTGGAAATAATTTCTGGGGTTGAAGAGCATGGTATTAACAGATTTAATGTGGCTATTCAATGGATTGGCGAAGTACTATGTGAGGTTTAACAAAATGAGAGAGACAAATTGAACATCAACAAAAGTTACATCTGTGAAGAATTATAAATTTAATTAGAAAAAAAGGCAAACTTAAAAGACCTCATTAACTAATCAGAAGTCAAAGTTACTAGTTTAGAATTCTTGAATTTAAATTCTACAAAGTTCTATCTTTTTTTCTCTTTGTATTTTTGCAACTCTCAGTATGCTGCTGTGGGTACTCTAGCAAAGAGTTTTAAAAAGCATTAAAGTGAAGTGACTTCATTGTAATAGAAGATGACTATTTGTAATGTTATGGGAAATATTTTTGTACTCATAGGAACGTTTGAATTAAAAATACCAGATTAGAAGAAGACAAGAAACATATTAAGTTTATCAATGTGAAGCAGAAAATGTGAGTTTACTGAATGCCTAACAGCATTTTTCTGAAAACCATGAAATATTTTTTTTCTTTTTGAATAGGAATATGCCTAATTAATGATTTTTGAAACCCCTTATGCTCTTAGACCTCTAAAGCCCAGAAACTTCCAGAGATATTGTCAAACATAAGAGAAAATCAACACCAATCAGAAATAGGTGTTCTTTTCAGATAAGTCATTATTAAGAGTATGTTTCCTTACTGGACTGTAATCTTGTACTACACATAAAAAACTAAAAGCATGTGAAGTGTAGCATTTTGTAAACTGTAACTAATTTTGCTCACATCTGTGTCTAATTGTTGTCTGCATTCGCATTCTTGAGAGTAGATTTATTTTTCCTGGACCACGATGTGGATTCAGCTGACCAGCCTAAGTGAGGATTAGTTGTTTTAAAGTTATTTTGATTAAAGAGTCATTTTTAAATACAGTAACACACAACACATGGTTTAAATAATCCTTGAGACACAAAAGAATATATCTGAAGTATACTTAATGAAATGAAGATCATGAATATGGACTTTCAAAAATTGTAGTGTATGAAAGTACAGTAGAGATTGAGTCAGGCCAGCATTAAAAAAAAAAATGCTGTTGTGCAAATGCATTTTTTTTAGTGAGAAAATGTGTTAGAATAATTCTTATTTTTAATTTGACCTAAGACCTTATTTTGAAGTTCATTTTTAAGTTTGACTTTGAAATTTAATTAATGATAGGTTAAGCCACAAATATAAGTATAATTAAACTTTCAAAGTACACAATGAAACTAAAATTATATTTCCAAGATTATACTATCTAGCCAATGTTAAAATAGGAATGTATTTTAACGTTTAACAGAAAGTGTGTTTTACGTACTCTTTCCCATAATTGGGCCAAGAGAGTTCTTAAAACTAAGTTAGTTCTCACCTATAATTTATTCCAGGTGTATAAAAGCAGGGGGGAAAAAGGGTGGGGGGGGAAGGAAATTTATCCTTGGGGTAGATTGCTGCAGTTTCTAAAGGAAAACATTTAATCTTGCATGAGAACATTACTTTTAGCAAAAACTGCGGACGCCTGCTATCACAAAATGACATATCGGCAGGCATTAAAATTGCATTTTCACTTAGGCGTCTCTTAATTATTTTTCGTCCTGCACATATTCTAGAAACACGTACCTAGAAATTTCACATAATCTTACACCAAGATATTCAGACTTTGACAATGCGCTGTTCTTGCCAGAAAGGTAGAATTTCTTAATTTCATGAATCATAATTAAAAAATAACAGGACTCAATAGCAGATATTCGGTCGGATTACTTTAATGCCATTTGAGATGCTTCAGTTCTCATCTTTGTTCTGTAGCCCTAATTGATGTCAGTTCAGGTTGAATGAAAATGCACATCAAAGATTTGGAATTCTGAGTCATTTTAAGCATTTTTCAGAATGCTCTTTCCTGGGAGGCGTTAGCCTGAGCTTGTCAACCAGCAGCCCACCCTCACCTGAGTTTATCACCTGCTGGTCGTTTGCACTGCCTCTGGAGG
This sequence comes from Halichoerus grypus, assembly GCF_964656455.1. Lineage (NCBI taxonomy): Eukaryota > Metazoa > Chordata > Mammalia > Carnivora > Phocidae > Halichoerus > Halichoerus grypus. Next base: position 60,227,475 of record NC_135716.1, read on the forward strand.
AAGGGCAGGGACTAGCAAAGCCTGCACGTTAACTTAGTTGATTCATCTGGAGACAAAAGGCACCAAAATGCTGGCTAACTGGGACATTGAATTGATTATTAAGCTATCCATTCTCTCGGTTGGTTCAAACGACAGAAAATTAAACGGAAAGCTAACTGCTTTTTCTGTTTCAGCAGGCAATAGCAAACAAGCATTCGCTGAATTTTAAATTCTCATGAATAAATGAGCACATCGCTCAATGATGTGATTTTTGGGTCTGAAAACTTGCCTTTACCATCTTTGGTCAGCCCAGCATTGCCCGAAAGTTGCCCAGAAGCCGTTTCGGTAGATGTCAAATGGCGTATAGTACATATAGGGAGAAAACCATCATGATAAGGATAAGAAACTGTCAGGAGTCAAAGGGGTGGGCGGGAACTCTATTTCAGCTGGGGATAGCAGAAGATGAAAGATCTTCTGAGGATGCTGGAGGATTAATTCTTGAACTGCTGTGAAACACACTCATTTTGCTAATAGCTATTTTTTTCCAAGCACCTTTTCCAAGCTGCCTGGGCAAGGCTGCTTTGCATGTTGATTGGGGGAGGGGTAATCCCGTTTGCAGCTGTCATAGGCCAGTGATGAATCACTATCCCGTCATTTGGCTGCCTTCCCCCCTGACAAGGGGAGGAGGAGGGTAGACCTGCAGGAGGAAACAACAGTGGAGACCTCAACTTAAAGACAATATGCCTTTCACTGCTGCAGTATCCTCCTTTTTCTCTTTTGGTTAAAAGAGAGCATTGTCGTTCTCAGCCATGTGCTCTGTATAATTAAGAGCTGACACTGAAGCAGAGTAACAACAGCTTCTAATTTCTTACCCCTGATCACAGGTGCAAACATCTCAAACCAGTTCAGATGTTGCTGTTTCCTCAAGTTGCAGGTAAGGATATTTGACATTTTTGGAGATTACCTTTCTGTGACCCATATCTATTTTTGTCTAGGATTTCTTAATTATTTCTATTAATAGCAACAGCCTCTGTTGGAAATTACTTAACAATTTGTGTGTGTGTGTGTGTGTGTGTGTGTGTGTGTGTGTGTGTGCGCTTGTAGAAAATGTTAAGTATGTAGAAAGGGAATAGGAGCCCGGGTTTGAAAATGATTATGGGCTATAGTTTCTGGTGTTAGGTAAACTGTGAATGTGTAATGTGAATTAGGAGAGAAAAGTTGGATTGTAAGCCATTTCTAGTTTGGATTTAGATTTGGGGAAGTAAAAACTCACTTTAGAAGTTACATGGTTCCTATTAAGCTGTTTTAAAAACTATTTACAGTAAGTTTAAGTGCAACCTCTAAATTAAAATAACTAGCTTTTATTGACCTGGTTGGGGGGGGGGGCAGAAACAGTTTTCACTTCAGTGGAATATTAATACCCCCTCCTCTTTTTTTTTTTTTAAGAAAAACACAGAAGTTTAAAATAAAGTGAATGGGCCATAGATTTTTTTTAAAAAAAATTGCAGAAGGGTATCTAGGTGTGTTTTGAGTCGCTTTAAATAAAGCCCCTCCTATTAATAGAATATTAAATATAAATGGCTAGTCCTGCAATTGTGACCGTGAGGAGTGGCTTCTATACCATAATCTTCTAGAATAAGTAACTACTGAGTCTGAGAACTTTGGTGGGGGAGGACTTAACTGTTTTTATAGGGTAAAAATGCAAAATTGCTGCATTGAAGTAGAATTGTTATTTCCCTGAATAAGTGACAGCTGAGGTATTCCAAGTGCTAATGCTCGCAGGGACTCACTGTATGTTGGCCTTATCCCTTTTCAATTGGGCACGCTGTATGTAATCCACAAAGCAAACAAGTGAGCCGACATCGTAATGTTCTAATGCTGCATTTGTTTCAAGGGAAACAGAGGAACAATTAAGCAGTTTGCCAGAGTAAACACATGCATCAGGACTATCTCTTTCCCTGTCACTACACTATAGGCTTCAAGTGTTTTATTTGGTTTGGAGACCCATTAAATTACAATTGAGTGGTAAATTATAAGGGAGTACCTAGGGCTAATTTATTAGATGAAACAGATTCCATAGAAAAGTGATTTTTTTCCTATTATACCTGTTTACGTATTTCTTTTACAAAAATCATGCCTCTTTTTTTAATATAAAGAAAGCGTGACTGCATTTTTTTTTCTTTGAAAATTAAAATAGATGCAACTGTCTCATTGTGATTTGATGAGCTGTGTAAGAAAAAAAAAAAGATTTTCAAAGTGCCATGTGAATGTTTGGTTGGATAGGTAAGGCAAACGACACCTTTGAGTGCCACATGTTATGAAAGCATGACTGAAGTTAAAACTAAGTAAGATGAACTATTTGGAGTCTAAGAAAATAGATACAATGGGACTTTTGTGTGAATGTGTTTCAAAGGTGTCAAGTCGTTAGCACATTAAATAGTAGTGTTATGAATTTGGTACATCTGTCACACGGAAGGCTTCTTGTCTTTAGGTCTATGGAAATGCAGGATCTAACCAGCCCGCATAGCCGTCTGAGTGGTAGTAGTGAACCCCCCAGTGGTCCCAAACTCGATAACTCTCATAGAAATAGTAATTCCATGACTCCCAATGGCACCGAAGGTGAGTGTCTGCCTTCTCCCTGTTTACTTTGCACCTTGTTTCTTCGTCACTATATGCTTTGTTATTGGGTGGTTATGATTTCAGTTGTCAAACCCATGAAGCTACCGTTCTAGTTCCCCTTTAGCTAATTTGACTTGTGAATCAGCATTCATCCTCAGTGAGGAGCTGCACAGGACTAAATTATTATAACACAGACTGGTTTTATTTGGCACAAATGCATATGTATGTATCTATACATATTATACGCATGTGTGCATAACATTTCTAACCTTTGAGTGTTTTTTAGCTCCTTGTTGATCGTTCTCCAGAGCACAGTATCAATTTGCATGGTTTTATTCTATGAGCAATGAAAATTTGGAAATATTTCCTTTATTTTACTTTCCCTTTTGTTACTAAATATAACAAAATTTGCTTAAATGTAACATTGGACTGGATTGTTTCTAAGTAACCATAACATTGTGTGCCTGATGTTCTTGTGGCTATGACCATTAAAATACAAATAAGTAAAAAAAAACAAAAAACAAAACTTGTTTACAAATATACAGCCTTATTAGGAGGTACATGAAATTTATTTACTTTCTTAAAGATTAAATAGTACACATTAAACGTAGTACTGTTACAATTATTCTGTATAATGATACATATGAATATGTAAATTTTATGCAGATATATATTTTAGCCCATATATTCCTAAGTCTACACATGTAAGCAAGGCTATCCTTATGTATTGTTAGCTGTTATGCATATTTATGTAGGTACTATGTATAATTTTAGAACTTCAACATATGGAGAGATATATTACATGTTGTATTTTTCTAATTTAGCCTATTGAAAAATTTCTTCACAGATATTTTTTGCTTGTTCCTTACTAAGCCTCAGACCTTAATGAACTTAGAGCATAAGTTTCACTAGTTCAATGAATTATCCATGTTAGAATTCTATCCATAAACAAAACCCTTAACCATCATTTCCCAATCACCATGGTGATCTTTTATCACAGTTCTTAAAGATAAACAAAACTAAATGCCATATAATTGTTTGGTGCAGTATTCCAGTGTGTATTGATGAGGCCTTTTGAAACTAGTAATGTTATGAAATTTCTGATAATAGAAAAAAAATATAAAGTAAGTTGTTTCTGATATTAGACATCTTAATTTTTATACCGACAGTGATTATTTTTAAAGTGTAAATAGTCTGTATTTTACTCTTTGAGTAAATTCATTACCAGTGTTTGTGAAAAATGGTCACTGTCAAAAGTAGAAACTTTGCTGATCTAGCCAAAAAAAAAAAAAAAATTTCTGGATAAGGTGGCTTCTCATCTGAAACTCTTTCCATTTTGATAGGTGATCAAAAAGAAATTGGAATGATTTTTAGGAAAGCAATTCTGGTATTTAGTAGATTTTTATAGAGCCAATAAAAAAAAAATCAAGCAGTCCTTTATTCTCTCTTTTGGAATTGGGCTTCAGGTGGCAGCATGGCTGCCGCCCTGTGCACGTGGGGCGCGTACAGCTCCCTAGGCTGGTGGGCCCCGCGCCGGTGTCCTCATGCAGGTAGCTGCTGACAGGAGGGTCAGAGGAGGCCATGGGTGCAAACCTTAAATAGTCATTCTCCTCACTGAGAAGTCCAAAGAAGACAATCATTTAGAGGAACTTAAGAATAAAGAAGACCAGGTTAAATCATTTTTGCACTAAGCATACATTTTGCATGGAACCATAATACATATGGGTAGGAGCAATTATGAAATAATGATAGTTAATTTACGTATGAAGAAATGAAATGGGGGTAAGGCGTTTTCGTTTTGTCATCATTTACTGGCAAATCGTCTCCTACAAAATAAGAACCACATAATGTTGAAACAGACTATGTGTTAGGGACTGCCCCCTAGGAAGGCTTTGTGAGAATGATATGTGGCTTGTTTTTTAAAGGCATGTGGAGTGGTTAGATTATTTCTAACAGTTCACATTTAATGGCTTGGTATCAGGTCCACATTCAAGAATATGTATCTTATACAATTTTTGCATAACTAAAATTGTTCAAAATACAATATTTTAGATAATTGTGGGATCTGCTGAGCCAGTCAATCTGGTAAATAGTTAGAAATTACTACTTATCAAAAAAAAATTATCTTAGGTCTTGGAAATGAATTTTTCAGACCTATTTCAGACAAATGCAGTTACTCTTCTCACTTTGTAGGCATCATTCCTGGATGTACTTTGCAAGGGTTATGGTAATTAGAGGGAAGTTAGAAGATATCAATATAAATTATCTGAAGAATAAAGGGAATTTTGGTCAATCCGCTGGGGATACCCAGTTTTATTTTAGTATATAGTTTGGAAATATGGATCCAAATTTCCTTCATGATCCATGTTACATGCCTGTTTAGATGCAAACTGTATCAGCAAGTTCTGGGTTATTGTTAAGTTTGTGAATCAATTCATCATGCTGCTTACGTGTTCCGTAATGCATCTGTTTCATTGCCCTCCGTCACCGCTAGAGGAGGGAAGCTTAAAATGAGTGAACTAGTGTCTGGCAAGCTTCTCTGGGATATAATCGTGACAGATTTTCCTTGTACTTCTTTGAAAATCTTATTGATTTCGAAACCAGCACTGTTCACCAATGAATTAGAAGAAAGCAAAACAAGAAACTCATTTAAATTTAAGGGCACGTTTGAAATAGTCCTCATCTCTCCTACCTCCATAACAAGTATCTCTAGCTGTATGTGCCATGATTTAGACCTAGGTGGCTCCACTTCAGCTTCGTTGAAATGAGCTTCCTTAATGAGGTCAACAAAACTTCCATTTAGTTTACACAGTTGTTGGCTTTGCCCGCGTTTATATAGGTTGTCTTCTCTCTCTCTCTCTCTGCAATTTTTACTTCCTGCCACCACTTGTCCCTATAATGAGGCTAAGAAAACATGAAAATCTCCTGTATCAAAAACCATAACTTCATCTGAAGAACAAACAAGAAGGGAATGGAATGGAGAGGCAGAGAATATTAAGTTTCTTCTTAAGTCTGCTGCCAAATTATCATAAGACTCAATGTTTGTAGGTTCTGTCCTCACAGGCTAGTGCCTATTTTCATGGTTCATCTAAGGGATAAAGACAGAAAGACACTGATCTACAGCCTCCAATCCTGTGCTTTTTTATTTCCTAGATGAAACGTTCTTCAGTTAGAATAGTTGTTTGCATGTTTCATATTTCAAGTTTCAACTATTCGTATTTTATGTTCTATTCCAACCTCTCTGAATCGTTATTGTAGTTAACTGTTGGTTTCACACACTTTATAAATCCTTGAGATAGAAAGCACAGATAGGTAAAAATACAAAACAGTAGCAAGAATGAATGTTTGAGTTGCTCTGAAAAAAGCACTGTTAGAAGTGATATGTTTCCAAACGAATTAACAAATATTTTAGCTACTATTAAACACTTAAGGCTTGATTTGGAGGAGACTAATGGATACTTATGAAAACACCCAATTGTGGCTTTCTTTTAACCGTTTAGCCTATTTTGAGAGGAGGCAGTTAGTCTTCCAAGATAGGATGGAATAGAAATTTCTTATTAGAGAGATTGTAAAACCATCATTTTTAAGACCTACACTTCTTGGTGGTGATGCTCCCCTAGATCCATATTAACGCGCTGAATCTGAAAGGATTTCTAATGCGTGGATTTATGTTCAAGCCTCTATTTGGTCGAGGCTGTGTGTTGATGTCTGTGCTGGGTAAGTGGGAGAAGTAGTTGGGAAACCTTCCTTCGGAAGGACTCAGGGCCATAGCAGTAAAAGGATTTTTATTTACATACCTAATTAAGGCCTTGTTTGAAAAGCAGTGATTCTTACCATCTTTGTTTTTCCTGGTTGTCTTATGTCTATGGGAGCCTAAGATTGGTTAGTTCATATATTGCTCGTTTGAGTGTTTATTTTTGGTTGTCTGGGGATGAAGAGTGGGGAAGGGTGAAAAAGAGGTGTGAGCAAGTGGAACTAAGAGCTCTAAGTCTGAGTTTTTCTCTATTGTAAATTTAGCTCCAAACTCAAAAAGAAGCTTAACCTTGTCTTAAAGCAGATGAATTTGCCTTTAAGTGACATAAAACCAGATGCAGTTGGAATCCTCACTACAAATAGGGTTTCAGGAATTCTGATGGTAATTCAAATAGCAATTTTGAATTGGTATATCAGATTTCCAAGATGATAAGAGATACAATCTTGAATTAGGTGGCTAAATTTTCTGCGTTTTAAAATTTATTTAATTTTATATTGCATATTTTAGGAGGCTAGGTTAATTCAATTTTACAAATTTATATTATCAGAAGCTATTTTAAAGTTTTATCATTTCTACAAAGCTTAGAACACTAACAAATTATCTGAATTTGTTTTTCTCACTGTAATGTGAATTTAGTAAAATACAGTTATATCCAACTAGAGTATTTTTAAGAAATCTTATTTACAAGAAATATGTAAACTGGAATGAATGTGTATAAAATTATGGTTTGAGGCTGCATTTTAAAGGCTACATTTGCATATTTGTGGTCAAATATTCTGTTGTCAATAGAAACATGGTAATCTAATTTTATTATTGTTTACATTCTGCACATGATTTACTTTCTGGAAGGTTAGGGGACATTGCGAGTAAAAGGATTTCTAACGGACATTTTTAAAGTCTGCCGGTAGCCCCATGATTGGTCTCTTATAAATTGTTCTTAAGCAAAAGCCATGAAAGAATGAACAAAATACTTTTTGGATTTGATATTTGCCTATATTGTGTATGTGAATAGTTTCTACATGCCTATTACTAATTAATAATAATAATGGCTAATGTTTATAAATAACTTACTGTTAGTCATTATGCTGACCGTTCTCCATGATTTGTTTCATTAATCTTCAGAAAATTCCTGACCTACCAGCATAATGGTTAAGAGGCTGGGTCTGCATCCCAGCTCCACTCTTTACCAGCAGTGTTCGCTTCCGTTAGGCTCAGTCTCCTCATCTTTAAAATGAGGATAATAGCAGAACTTATCTCAGGCTTGCTGTGAGGATGATAAGTAAAACCTGGAGCACACTTGGAACTGAACTAAGTGCTCTGTATTTATTAACTCCTATACCAAGTCTAGATAATAGACGCCTCTACAGTCTATTGCTGTTTTTACACACGAGAAAACTGAGTCTTAGAAACTTCAATGTCAAGTTTAAAGGCACAGACTTTGTAATTAGTACCACTAATACCTGACCTAGTATTTGAGTCAAGTTCTATCTGAGTCCAGAGCCTGGGTTTTTAAATCACTGTATTAGGGACGCCTGGGTGGCTCAGTCGTTAAGCGTCTGCCTTCGGCTCAGGTTATGGTCCCAGGGTCCTGGGATCGAGCTCCGCATCGGGCTCCCTGCTCGGTGGGAAGCCTGCTTCTCCCTCTCCCACTGCCCCTGCTTGTGTTCCCTCTCTCTCTGTCTCTCTCGCTGTCAAATAAATAAATAGAATCTTAAAAAAAAAAAGAAAAGACACTGTAGCCAGTACATAATTTGGCTCAGCTGGGAATAATATTTACATCCATAGTAACAATGAATAATATGGATTACTCTGAATATATTGTGAGGGTAGACAGAGGGAATGAAAAGAAATGGCAATATATACATGTTATATAGAAATTTGAGGATAGCTATGGGGTGCCTGGGTGGCTCAGTCATTAAGCATCTGCCTTTGGCTCAGGTCATGATCCCAGTGTCCTGGGATCGAGCCCCGTATAGGGCTCTCTGCTCGGCGGGAAGCCTGCCTCTCCCTCTCCCACTCCTCCTGCTTGTGTTCCCTCTCTCACTGTGTCTCTGTTAAATAAATAAAATCTTTTAAAAAAATAAAATAAAATCACTGTATTAGTCTTTGGAGAGAATATGTGATTCCCACCACCTGCCAGTGTCTTTTCTGATACCTTCCTACTGAACACTGGTGCCTTCGCTGCCCCATGGATGCCTTCGTAACTGGAGAACCCCATTCCCTAGCAAGCAGCAGAGCTGTGAAAGGACCGATGGCAGAGGCTTTGACGACGAAATGACTTCATTATGAGGACACGTCCCCAGGGCAGTTATACTCTGGTCTTTAAGTTCTTGTGTGTGTGAGTGTATGAGATTTCATCCTGGTGTCACGCGTGCACAGCATATTACATCAATAGGTTGAGTTTTAAGGGATTGTCTCTTACTAGTTTTCAAAGCTTTAGACTTAATTATAATTCCATCAGCCGTCTCTCTCTGTTAGGCTTCCTTGGGATCAAACGGAGATGGGAGGTCCTCTCTGCTTTTCATTATAATAGTCATTATTCTATACACATTTGGATTGGAGCAGAATTACTGTGAAATTTAAAAAGTAGTTATAGTTTTGCTAATGCTCAGGGTAACAATTTTCTATCTCAGAAAATATGTTTAAGTGGGTGATAAATTTGGTCACATTTCTCTTGACTTAGAGAACCAGGTTGTGTTAACCAAGCAAAACTCAGAGAAGCAGCTTAAGTGGCATTTGTTGGAGGCTCCATAGAAACAGCAGTTTCCAAAGCCAGGATTTGGGAGCATGCGTGTTATGTTCTAGGAGCAGCGAGTTGCTGTGCAGGCAGCGTGAGCGGAGGGACATGAACAGGGCGTGTAGGAGGTGAAGTCCGAGGATAAAGGTGTGGCGTGTGTAGGGCCTTGCAGCTTGGCAGATATACTATAATTTATTACAAATAGCTTTCACAGTAAGAAGAGGAACTCCAGTGCTCATTGCCTAAAAGTAGGCTCAGAGTTTCTAGAAAGCCAGGCTTCTTGATATATTAATGACTCTCTGTAAACGGTATTTGCCTAACTCCCAAGACCTAATAGTTGGGAGAATCACGTTTCCATGCCCTCTCTTCTCTAGCTGGGCCAGAAGTTTGGTATGATCAGAAATCTCTATCTCCCTTAGAAAATCCTGTCTTCTGGGAAAAATTTCTAGTTCCTCCGGGGAGATGTGTGAAACTTTAGTGAGTGCTAGTATTTGGCTAATTCTTCATCCTTCCCTCATGGATTCCTTGCCTTAAGTAATTCCTGATTTGTTATGATGGCCAAGGATGCCCAGGAGTGAGCTGTAGATAGATAAAGTGGTATGTCTCTGTGTGGCCACTTTGCGGACTTGGAGTAAAGTCTGAGAGTGACTCATTTTCCGTTTTTGGCTGCAAATATACAATATAATAGGAAAAAAATATGTAATTACAAATTTTCCATTTTTACTTTGGGTAGACAAAAAAGTTATCTGACACATTGCTGTCTTCAGTGACTGCTAAATAATCAAGGATTTATGCTAAGGATTTATGTTAAGTTTTAGGAACCCTTTTATAAGTAAAACCTTGTTATGTTTACGGTAATTTGTTGGTTTGGCTGATATATATATATATATATTTTTTAGTTTCACTTTATGCTACAGTATCTCATTATATTGAAAAAGGTAGATGAACTCTACCAAACATATCCCAAGGTGATATGTTTATGTACTCCCTTTAAGGCAAATTGGAAACAGTTCTTTTACATGAAATGAATCAAAATCTAAAATGCTTACCTATTTTACCATTACATCTGTTACTGTTCAGGGGAATTGTGAGTGGAAAGAATACTTTTTAACAAAATAAGGAATATGAAATGAATTGACTAAGTTCTTACTGTTTATCGAGCACATCATTATGCCTTCTGCATACCTTATTTTATATACCTCATTTTAAAGAGTTTAAACAGCATAGTAACTGTTTTGGAGAAGAGATTCAAAGACATGTGAGGCTGATTTCAAAGCCCACATTTACACTCTAAAACATGGACTCCCCGATAGCCAAATAACTCGGTTCTTTTTTTTTTTTTTTTTTAAAGATTTTGTTTATTTATTTGACAGCGAGACAGCAAGAGAGGGAACACAAGCAGGGGGAGTGGGAGAGGGAGAAGCAGGCTTCCCGCGGAGCAGGGAGCCCGATGTGGGGCTCGATCCCAGGACCCTGGGATCATGACCTGAGCCGAAGGCAGACGCTTAACGACTGAGCCACCCAGGCACCCCAAACTCGGTTCTTATTGACATAATTTATCTGCCTTAAGAAATTTTTATGTTACCCTGTCTAAGCATATGATTCAGTGAAGGAAGTACAAGATCTATTTATATGTGTGTTTTGCTTAGTAGAGTCTCTAGGTTCCTTAAAGGCAAGGATAGACCTGTTCACTACTGTGTCCTCAGCATCTAGCAGAAGTCTTGGCAGTGATTAAGCAGTCAACAAATATTTGTCGAATGAATGCCCCATATGACTAAGCAAACAATGCAGGCGAGTGATTACAAGAGAAGAGAACCATTCATTTTATTTAAAGGCACTAACAGATTCAATGAGTATCTAACATCTGTTTTTCAAATTTTGAAAGTGATGATTTCACAGACGAATTTATATAATAGTTATATAGGCTGTCCATCCAGAGAACATCCACAGTCAATGTTGCTGCTGATTTTGAATTTGATCTATAGTAACTGACTTGCATTTGACCTGTACTAATTAATTTACTGATGGAAACCGCTCCTATTGGACTTAATAGCATTTAGCAATAATGAAGCAACTTCCACATAGTCCCAAGAAATGACTGAATTATAAAAAGATCAGGCAGTTAGATGGGTTTAGTATCCTTACAGGATGGTAAGGAGTCATGATTGGAGATGAACATTCTAAAAGATGAAAAATTTCAAGAATAAAGATACATACATACTGTAGTGAAAAAGTCTATATATATGAATTTATAAAATTATATATCACACTGTGTATTCACCATTGCATCATTCATTCATTCAAGAAATATTTGTTGATTTGTGTCTAGAAATTTACCAGATATCATACTTGCCAAGGAGAAGTTTACAGTCTACTGTGATTTGCAGACCTATAATCAGATGACCACTATACTTTATAACAAGGGCTATATTATGCAGAGAGGTGGGGACCTAATTATGACTGGGGTGATTGAGGATGGTTTCTGCACACAGGTAATACTTAAACTGAGTCTTGAAAAAGAAGTAGAAAAACACTCGGTGCCAACCCAGGAAGGAAGAAAGGGCATGGATTGTAGAGCTGTGGCAAAGACATCCCTCATCGCGGGAGTATTGTGTGTGTGTGTGTGCGTGCGCGTGTGTGTGTGATGTTTGGAGAGGGATATGTGCACAGTGCATATGCAATGGGGCTAAGACAGTGGCCCAAAGCAGATGATGAAGGGCCTTATGTATGAGGTTCAGGAGTTTGGATTCAATCCTGTGGGAGCTGAACATTGGGAGGCTCACAAACAGGAGAGTGATATGACCGAGTCTGTGTTTCAAAAATCTACTCCAGTAGTACTCTGCAACTGTATTCAAGGGATGGTAGGTGGGGAGAAAAGACTCTAGGTGAAAAGCTATGTTAGGACATTTTTGTCTGAAATCATGTACTTACTTACACGTTGTTATTTCAGTACAAATTTACATCCGATGCTTGCCTTAAAGAAAGTGGAGAAGGCATAATATTAAAAATAAAGAAAAGCATGGGATGCCTGGGTGGCTCAGTTGGTTAAACGGCTGCCTTCTGCTCAGGTCATGATCCCAGGGTCCTCGGATAGAGCCCCATGTCAAGCCCCATATCGGGCTCCCTCTCAGCAGGAAGCCTGCTTCTCCCTTTCCCACTCCCCCTGCTTGTGTTCCCTCTCTCGCTGTCTGTCTCTCTGTCAAATAAATAAATAAAATCTTAAAAAAAATAGAGAAAAGCAGTATTGCATGATGGGGAGAACATGGATTTTGCAGTCAGACTAACCCTGGCTTAAAAAATTGCAGGTTAGCTATTTACTAACAATGTAACTAATGTGTGGGTTTTGAAAGGCAGCAGAGCAGGGGCTTGAGGGGGCTCTGCCACACAACAGTTAGCTAGTGTGATGCTGAGTAATTACTTAACTGCTCTCTGGCTCTGCTCCCTGGCCTATAAAATGAAGAAAATAATAGTACATACCTGTAGGATTGCAAGGATGGTTACATGAATTGGTAAAACACTTAGAACACAATGTGACTCCTAGGAAGTGCTTAATAGTCATTGATTATTATTATTATTATTATTATTACCATGATCATCATCATCTATGATCTCTGAACCTTGCTTTCTCCATTAGAAAATGGAGATTGCAGTTTTATCATGGTATTATGGCAATGTCTATTTAAAATACTGAGCATTGCGGTGCCTGGGTGATGCAGTCAGTTGAGCGTCTGACTCTTGGTTTTGGCTCAGGTCATGATCTCCGAGTCCTGGGATGGAGCCCTGCGTTGGGCTCCACGCTCAGCAGGGAGTCTGTTTGAGGATTCTCTCTTCCTCTCTCTCTGTCCCTCCCACTCGTGCTCTTTCTCTCTCTCAAATAAGTAAGTCTTAAAAAAAAAAAAATTAAAATACTAAGCACAGTCACTAGCATCTACTACATGCTCAAAAAATAGCAGCTATTATTAAATAATTAGAAATGTTATATTTAAAAAACCTGCTGGGACTGGCTACTGTGTCTCCACGGGAGGAGGAGGATATTTTCTCCTCCTCTGAGGTCCTTCACATTGTGTAATGGCTGCTACACGTTCTCTGAGTACCTGGGCTACTCAGTAAGTACTTGCTCAGTTAATATATAGTAAGGGTAGGATTTATGTCTGGGAACTCCTGCAAATTGGTGAAGAATGGGAAAATATGGGGGAAAAGCATGATCTGAGATGTAAATTTGGTAGGTTGATTACATTTTAGGCAAGTACACCATTTTTCCAGATTGATATGATTGAGGTTCTGAGTCTGAGCCAGCTCATCTGCTTCTAATCTTCATTCACTAGTTTATTTTACCATCCGCTAATTTGCAACATACACTGATACATTTTTATTCAGTGCCCTGGTATTCTGGGACTTTTCCTATGGCTGTTCGGTTTGCTGATTGTTCAGATTTCCATCAGAGCAATGATTAAGGATGATAAAGCCCTAGTTAGGAAATGTTTGACTTTTCACTTTTTAAAGGCTTCATGAAAGATGGTAATAAAAAAAAAAAATTTAAAACTAGCTATATGACCTTAGGCTACTTTTTAAACACCTTTAAGCTGCAGTTTCCTCATCTTCGAAATGTGACAATTATAATAAATATTTCAAAATTTGCCATGAGGAACAAAGGAACTATTGTTTGTAAAGTCCTTAACACAATTCTCGACATATAGTACGTGCTCAATAATCATAAACTTCTATTTAAAGTATTCCTTTTCCATTCTAAAATTCTAAATATCGCCTATGTCATAAATTGAGAATATTACTACCTTAATTCTTAATATTAGAGCAATCTTTTCATACCATTGTGCCATGCTTCCATTATTATAACAAGCTAAAAATAGTTAGATCCCTCTTTGGAATCTAAATGTAGGTATCTGTTAAAAGTCATTAAATGGCACATTTAAGGTTGCATACTTAGTTATATATACATCTTAATTAACAGAAAGAACCAGAAACAAACATGAACTCTAGTTAATGATGTGAATGGTGAAGTATTAAAGGAATATATATTGTTTATGCAGCTTATTTTGAAATGCATGAAAAATAAGATGGTTTTATAAGAAATAGATAGGGAAAAGTAAATATTTTAATGTTAATTGTGAGATTTAGGTGGTTGGTTTATGGCTCTTCCCTGTATACTTCTTTTTTTTTTTTTTAAGATTTTACTTACTTGAGAGCGCGAGTGAACGAGAGAGCATGAGCAGGGGGATGAGCAGAGGGAGAGGGAGAAGCATACTCCCTGCCCAGCAGGGAGCAGGACATGGGGCTGGATCCCAGGACTCGATCCTGGGACCCCGGGACCATGACCCAAACCAAAGGCAGACGCTTAACCAACTGAGCCACCCAGGTGCCCCTTAACTTTTCTATATGTATGAAAGATGTTATAATAAAATATTGGTAAAAAAAGTGAACCTACAATACTTAATGTGTCCTAGGAAGGAAACATTTGTTTTTTTTTGTTTTTGGGGGGTTTTGTTTGTTTGTTTTGTTTTTGTACAAAGAACTATTCCAGAATCTAGCAGAAATACAAAGAAGTATGTGACACTGCTGCTGTCTTAAGGAACTCACAGTCTGGTTGGGGGAGACCAGACTTTTTGAAAATTGAGCCCAAACTCAAAGGTCCTATTACGTCAGTTGAATTATGAAGGTGGAATTTTCCACATGTGGCTTAGAGATCCCCAGGAGTTGTAGAGCTAGTATTGAGGTCAGCAAATGCTTTTGTGCAAAAAGCTTTGTTTGTAGGAGGAGGAAATTAGCAGGCCACATATATGTTTAACTCTTTGTCACATGGGGACATTCTGTTACCTTCATTAAAACACACATTTTCATGTCTGAAATTTCACAGTAAGTTTTTGTCATTATGCACTTTCTCAGTCAGCAGATTAGAAGCAGTCTGTCATTTGTGTTCTGAAATATTTCAGTGTTAGAAAGAGGGCTTCATGTCTGTGATTCAACAGTCTTACACAATTCACAGACCTGTACCTCTGAAACAAATAATACATTATATGTTAAAAAAAAAAAAAAAAAGAAGAAGAAGAAGAAGAAGATAGCAGGAGGGAAAGAATGAAGGGGGGGACATCGGAGGGGGAGACAAACCATGAGAGACTATGGACTCTGAGAAACAAGCTGAGGGTTCTAGAGGGGAGGGGGGTAGGGGGATGGGATGGCCCGGTGATGGGTATTAAGGAGGGCACGTTCTGCATGGAGCACTGGGTGTTATACACAAACAATGAATCATGGAACACCACATCAAAAACTAATGATGTAATGTACGGTGATTAACATAACATAATAAAATTAAAAAAAAAAAGAGGGCTTCATTCTCAAGAAGGTTAGGAGCCACTGATCCAAACAAAAGTGCTCTCAGAGTTTGGAAAAAGAGCTCTTCAGCTTGTGGAGGTCTGGCCAGGCTTCAAGAAGGAGATGGAATCTGAGCTGAGTGTTGGGAAATGGGTAGAATTTGAATAGGTTGAGAAGAGATGGAATGCATTCTAAATGAGGGACCAATCTGAACAAAGGTAGGATAGTTTGGGAGACTGTGAGGAGACTAGTTTAGCTGAAGAAGGAATTGATAGGAGATAAGGTTGGAAGGATCAGCTGGAGCCAAACTGTGGAGGACTCCGAACATTAGACTGAGGAATTTGGACTTCATCCTGAAGCCAGCAGAGAAGCCATGGAATATTCTGAGCAAGGGCTTGATATGGTGAAAGTGTTTTAGGTATTAATCTGGCAGCAATTGCAAGGAGAGACTGGAATGGGGGAGAGATGGACACATACGGAGGCTCGTGTAGTCTGCCCAGATTTTATGTGTCCAGGATCTGAGCTAGTGTGGCAAGAATGAGAGTCACAGGAAAGGAAAGTGAAGTCTCGAGACCTTTCAAAGGAGCCGTCGTCATCTACCATGGGGCATTTCTTTTACCAAAGAGAGTCAACTAGTCGAGACCTCTCCAGAAGCCATTGCATGGTGCTGCCCCAATACGGTACACACGCTACGCTTCTGTGACTAACAAGTTCTGAAATTGACTAACAGTTCTTGTGGGCCCTGTATACATTCCGGTTCTAAGTTTAGTCTATACGTGTTGCTTTGTTTTTCATAAGGTTATGAAAGGTGTGATATTTTGAAAAACTGATATTTTTCTACCCTCTTTTAGGCAAAAGAGGATGGATGGCTCTAACTTTAAAATTTTGGAGGGATAATAATCCTCCTCCAGGGCCAATATACACATATAAAGGAATGCCTCATTTCTCAAATGGGAACTACCCAAAGAAACACATTTGCTTCATGGATATATACATTTTTAGATAAAGAAGAAATGGTTAAGTGGCTACTTACAATATTTATTAATTGAATTCTATGTCTTTAAAAAGTGTCACATAAAATATATAAATTTAGGACTATTGCTGTTTTCCACTTTCATATTTCACGTAATCATTTTATTCATTCTTTTCACATAGGCATTTGGTATCCCTTGATGCCACTTTTTCAGTCATTTGACACAGTTTTCAAAAACCTACATTTCCACTTCTAACTAATGGTTTGAGAAGGAGTACTCATTAAATCCATGAGTGATACTGCCATTGAATCCAAATTGTAACATAATATTATGGTGGCTGTGCTTTTATTTTGTCCCACAAGTTTATATTTGTTATCTAAACAGCATAGTCTTGTGCAGTGTAGCTTTTAAAAGTTCTTTTAAGGTCTATTTATAGCAGTAGCTAATATTTGCCTTTGAATGGTTATGCCCCATGCATTATTATTAAATCCAGGTACTTTACCTCTCTTTTGAAGGATCCAAGCCCAGTCCTTTTTTAACAAACAAAAATTCCAGTGGTAGACACTATTTTATGTTAATGTGTCTTCTCCAAAGAGTACTTTGTTCAAAATAATGTAACAATATGTCCTGTGAGAGGCTTTACAAGAACCTGCCCGTAAATTGACTGAGTGGTAATTTGGGAGGAATAAAATGTCATCTTACTTTTGAACATACCCAGGATTATTGTTAATTGCTCTATGCAATGTGCCTAGCAGTATAAAGTCAGTTGTAAGTCATTTGTACATTTTTACCTTTATTTGTTCTCTCAATGAATATTGAGTTTCAACTATGTGTCAGGCGTTGTGCTAAGTTCTGCAGGGATATAAAAAGATATAGTTCCTACCGTAAAGAGATTTATAACGTATTAAAATGGATAAGACTGAAATGTAAAATGAGGTAGAATAGGATGTGTTTTCTAAAGGAGGTACAAACTCAGATTTAGTAGCTCAAGGAAAAGAAAAATCAGTCCTGAGTAGTAGGTCAAGCAAGACTTAGCAAAGCAGATGCAACTTTGATTGAACCTGGAAAGAACTGTGAGATTTAGTCAGATGGAAATTTTGCCAGAGGGAAAGGCATTAGCAAAACCATGGGTTTGGGGATGCATTACGCATTAAGCATCTCCGTTTAAACTAGTTTGGTTTAAATGTTGAATATATACAGTCATGATTCATGGTCTGTAAAATGGGATAATATTGTCACACAGAAAAGTTAGGACAATTAGATGTGACCGTGTATTTTGTAATACTTTGTGTTCTTGTAAGCTACTAGTTATTATATAATTAGGGAAGTAAAGCAAAAAAAAAAAAAAAGAAAAAAGCAAACGTCTTGGTGTTAGAGTGTGTGGGGGGGAGGCTTAAAAACATGATAAAGGGATGTAACTTAATAGCTTAATTCAGGAGAGCATGGAGAGCTGAAGACCTCAGAGCAAAGAGCGACTCACTCAAATCTAAGCTATGGAGAGATCAGCATCTGCTTAAAGTAGAAAGGCCAATTGCCAACTTTTACGAGAGAAGAGATATAAAGTAATCAGGATAGTGGCTGTGATTTAGAAAGAAGATGGTTGGGAAAGATTAGAGTGGTAGAAATTGTAGACCTGGCAATAGGGTGTGAGGAGAGGGGATCTAAGAGAACTTGGGGTGAAGAGGAAACTTTCTAAGTGACATGACCATTACAGAGGTATAAAATGAAGATTTTATGTTAGAGTAGGTTGAGTTCAACCCTGATCCAGGCAAGGGCATTGTGTAATTGGGATGTGGGGATTGATTCCCACGAAAAAGATGTGCTGGTAAGATAGAGATTTGGGAGTTCTCTACATGAAGATGATTTTTAAACCTCTGGCAAGGAAAGACTAGAGCAGCATTCAGACAGGTAAGAATGGCATAGAATTAAACAAAAACAAAAACAAAAACAAAAAAACAGAATAAGCAAAGGGAAGAAAATCCAGAGAAAGGAGATAGATCTAAGGGGAGAGGGGGAATGTCACTGTGTTGTATTGGGTCAATGATAAGAAGAGAATCAGAGGAAGGCCCATTCTGTAAAAGAATTAAGGAAAACCAGGATTGGAAAAAGTTTGACGTGGGCAATTAAGAAAGTCCTTTTAGTGAAATAGCAGCTATAAAGGGATGAGGGAAAAGACTAAAGAGAGAATAGATGATCCAGATTTCAAGGCAAATTTTTAGGAAACTTGGTGACGAAAGAAGGGAGAAAAGTATCATGGTCGAGAACAGACTTTTAAATATTCAGGGAAACCTGCCTTTTTAATTAAAGTATACCTGACACACAATGTTACAATGAGTTTCAGGTGTACAGCATAGTGACTTGACAAGTCCCATTATATGCTATGCTCACCACAGGTGTAGCAACCATCTCTCACCACACAGCACTATTACAATACCATTGACTATTCCCTATGCTGGGCATTTTATTCCTCTAACTCATTTATTCACAATGGGAAGCCTTCATTTCCTAATCCCCTCATCCATTTTGTGCATGCCCCTACTCTCCTCCCTTCTGGCAACGATCAGTTTATTCTCTGCATTTACAGGTCTGTTTCTGCTTTTTGTTTGTTCGTTTGTTTTGTTTTTTAGATTCCACATATAAGTGAAATCATATGGTATTTGTCTTTCTCTGTCTGACTTATTTTACTTAGCATAATACTCTGGGTCCATCCACGTTGTCGCAAATGGCAAGATCTCATCTTTTTTTTTTTATGGCTGAATAGTGTATACACACACACACACACACACATATATAGTCCCACAAGTTTATATTATCTATACAGCATAGTCTTGTGCAGTATAGCTTTTAAAAGAGTTCTTTTAAGGCCTATTTATAGCAGTAGCTAATATTTGCCTTTGAGTGGTTATGCCCCATGAATTATTATTAAATCCATGTAATTTTTGAAGGCTCCAAGCAGAGTCCTCTTTTAATAAACAAAATTCCAATGGCAGATGCTATTTTATGCTATGTGTCTTCTCCAGAGAGTACTTTGTTCAAAATAACATAACCACATGTGTCCTGTGAGAAGCTTTACAAGAACCTGCACATAAGTACATATATGTATATATGTTAGGTATGTATTTACACATGTATATATATATGTATGTATACACATATATCCCATCTTCTTTATTCATCTATCCATGGACACTTGGGTTGCTTCCATATCTTGGCTATTATAAATAATGCTGCAATAATCATAGGGGTACCATATATCTTTTCAATTTAGTGTTTTTGTGTCCTTTGGATAAATACCCACATGTGGAATTACTGGACCATATGGTATTTCTATTTTTAACTTTTTGAGGAACTCCCGTATTGTTTTCCACAGTGGCTACACCAATTTACATTCCTACCAACGGTGCATGAGGGTTCCCTTTTCTCCATATCCTTGCCAACACTTGTTATTTGTCTTTTTGATTCTAGCCATTCTGACAGGCAGGCGGTGATATCTGTCTTTGTCAGTAGAAGAGAAGTAGCCTCTTGAGATGGAATTATTGAGGATTCTGGGAGATCAAATAATGGAGTTTTGTTGCAAAGGAGGTATGAAAGTGGAACCAAGAATAAAGGTTTAAAAGGTTAAATCCTACTACAGGAAAGGAAACCTCCATTGAGATTAACCAGTAGGAAACTGGGAGATGTTGCAGGAAGATCATTGAAAGATCTAATGTAGCTTCAACATTCTTTATGAAATGTTGGTTAGGGCATGTGCTGAAGAGAATGGGGAATGAGGTGAGGACTAGGGGCTTGAAGAAAGTGGAAAAGACTCCATAGAAACTGTCTCAGGTACAAGAAATGGAAAAGGGAGATTGTCGAGCAACAAGATGACTCACAAGAACATGGAAAGCATAAATTTTAACAAATTTGGTCAGCATGCATATTGTGGCCTCCTCGCCCGTGCTCAACCATCCAGAACAGCAGTTGAAGAGTGAACAGCAAGGGCTTGCCAGTGCTAGGATTAGAGCCTGGCAAAAAAGATGCTTGGAAAAACGAGATGACCCAGGACTCTAAAGTGGAAGCTCTGGGTTCCAGACTGGGCCAGTGAAGTTGGAAAGACACGATGTTTTGATGAGCAAGTCTAGTATAAGTGAGCAAATGAAAAAAATGTGACAATTCTTGGAGGTCATACAATTCTAGGCAGTGGTGTAGCTGAATCATTTAATAACCAAAATGGAATGAAGGCAAATCTCATTGAGATCTTGAGATCTCTCAAGAGATGAAGGACTGGATTTTTCATGCTCTTGATCATTATAGTAGGAAACAAAATAGAAAGGAAGACCAAGTGTATGTCAAGTGAAGACAAGCTGTGCTATTATAGTTTGAAAAAAAAGTTACAAAATAAGCTTAGATACTGCTGGGGGAGGACCTGCTGTTCACCTGGGCTGATGCCTTCACTGTGCAATCCTGGGCAGATTCTTCATAACACAAAGGCTGGCTCCTACTCCAGCAGGCAGAGCTGTCCTTTGGTAGTGAACTCCCTTTAACTGCTCTCTTAATTTATGGTAAAAAATTAACCAAATGGATTTAACACGTGTCTCCTCTGATCAGCCCATCATCTTTCTTGAGGCTGTTTATATGACTACAACATTTAAAGTGCAACCAGAAGTTGCTTGATGAGCACAGAGTCATACTGTAATGGGTTAGTTGGATGATCTTGAGAGCTAATGTCACCAAGCTCCAATGGTCGGATAGATGCGTCTCCACTTAAATTTATGGTGAAGGAATACCGACTTATCTTTTCCATGGGCCAGTTACAGTATATTCCCCCTACACAGTACTAGAGAGAGAGGCCATTTTCTCCTGGGATCCTCAGTCTCACTTGCCATGTACATCATGATCCTCCTGCTAGCCTGTATCTTCAGATGGAATATACACAGATCGTAGTGACAAGTACAGTAGTACTCCCTTATCTGCAGTTTTGCTTTCCATGGTTCTAGTGAAATGCAGTCTAGAAGTAGATAGTCCTCCTTCTGACATATCGCCGGAAGGTCAATAACAGCCAAACACTATGTCACAATGCCTACATCCTTTACCTCACTTCATCTCATCCTGTATGCATTTGATCATCTCACATCATCAGAAGGAGGGTTAGTTCAGTACAATAAAATATTTTGAGAGACCATGTTCACATAACTTTTATTACAGTATAATTTTTCTATTTTATTGTTGCTAATCTTACTGTGCCTAATTTATAAATTAAACTTTATCATAGGTGTGTATGTATAGGAAAAAGCATAGTATGGGTAAGATTTGGTACTATCCATGGTTTCAGGCATCCACTGGGGGACTTGGAACATATCTTCCACAGATGAAGGGGGACTACCGTATAATTATAGTTTTCTTATATAATCATGATTAATCCTGTATTCTTAAGTTACGTTCAAGTTATCTTGGTTTGATATTGGCTGTCCTGAGTAAAATGGCCTCATGTTAGATCTTAGGTAAGTCGCTTGACTTTATATTTTTAATTTACTTTTCGAAGGACAAGTTTAACTTTAATGTAAAGTTTATAATAGATTTTATCCCATAAGACTTCGATGTCTCTTAAAGAGACCTATAATGATAAAGTGACTATAAAAGTGTGGCCTTTGGACTGGGTTAATGATTTGTAAACCACTGGACAGTGCTCAATGATTTCTAAGCATTCCTCTTCTTTTTTTTTTTATCCTTGCATGATATGTTATCCCCATTTAACAGATGAGGAAGCTGAGACACACAGAAATTGAATAACTTTTCCAGATTTGTGCTGTGAATAGCAAAGCTAGATTGAAATTCAATTGATAATTCCAAAGCTGATACTTCTAACAATCTTTATTTGATATTGCTCTCTGGTACTAGTCCCCAGGAGAAAGGCATTCAGTGTAGGAGAATCCTGCTACTACTAATGATGATGATAGATATAGTTTCTGCTCCTACTTTATACCAGGTACTTTGTATAAATTTTTACAAATCCTTCCTGCATTCCTGTAATCTAGCTATCATTTAAAAAAATTTGTACATGAGATAATTAAGGTCAGAGATCAAATAACTTTTATAAAGTCATATAGCAGATAACTGGAGTCTTTGACTCTAGAACCAAGGTTCAAAGGTGTTGATAGATGGGAGTTTGTGGCACCCATGGAGGGTAGCAAGTTGCCCTGTGTAGTGCGGGCCTAGAGTACATGGCTGAGCAAAGGAGTTGGGGGGGATTGTGGAGATTAAAGAGGCAAAAGAGAGTTTCTGAATATTTTTAGAGATGAGTAGGTCCTTAAAGTATCAGATGGAAGATTGAAGACTTAGAGGGTAAAGAGAAATTCTTAAGTGGGGGCAAAAGAGAATAAAAGTTGCTGTTTTCTAATAGACTGAAATCCTGTAATGAAAGAAAAAGTACAGTGGAGATAAAAGAATTGTACAGTTATTTATTTATTTTTAAAGATTTATTTATTTATTTTAGAGCAAGCGAAAGAGAGAGAGAAAGAGCATGCGCACAAATGGGTGGAGGGGCCGAAGGAGAGGGAGAGAATCCTCAAGCAGACTCCCTGCTGAGTGTCGAGCCTGACGCAGGGCTGGATCCCAGGACTCTTGAGATCATGACCTGAGTTGAAACCAAGAGTTGGCTGCTTAACTGAGCCACCCAGGCGCCCCGAGAATTGTTTAGTTATTTAGAAGAGAACAGATGCTTCATAGATTTTTCTTTTCAGATAAGTGTCTTAGATGGGATCATTGTTCTCAGATGTGACAGTACCTTAAATCTCTAAGACTGGAAAAAAAAAAATTCAGGATGTGGTGTTTTAAACTGGAAGCCTTGGAGAAGTGCTCTATGATATCATCTATGGCATATTTTTAAATGTGATAGTGGTAGTGAAGATGGATAGTTTGGTAGCTGGAGATCAGTCTTGTCTTTTTAACTTTCTGGTGGGGGTATGCTTGGCAACAACACCAGAAGTGGTCTCCCCTCATTTGGCTTTCACTCAAACTATTTTACATCACAATAAATCTCCAGTCTCTTTAGCATCAGGTCCTGGTGATCAAAGTATTCAATTCCAGTACCTGATAAAATCATGACTATCCTGGTAGTTACTTTATGTGTATCCTCTTTAACAGAGCCTTTTAAAAAATTGGGTTCATTAGGAAACGGGAGTCTTCATTCCTTAGAGTATAGATGGGTATATTTGAACAATGACAAAAGGCAATGTACTTGGGGCCTAAAAGAAAAATTACCCTCTTCCTTTCCTTCCTACTTTTAATGGAATTTCAAGTATAATTGAATATGTCTCCTGGGAGTGAAAGCTATATTCGATCAAACTAATAATATGGAGAATAGCTAGAGTAAGTCTTTGGGGGGGGGCGGGGTACAAGAGTAGGAGTGGTTTTGGAATAGTCAAGCTTTCACCAAGTAATTTTATAGTCCAATCTACAGAATCATAGATCTTAGATTTGGCAAAGACTTGGAAGTAATCTGGGCTAATACCTTGTACACTGGAAAATTTCTTCTTCACCATTTTCTCAAGCAAGTGGACATGGAGCTTCTACTTGAGATCGTCCTGTGAGTGCACTAGCCTGGAAGTGTTAACACTCTAGAGGAGGGTGTGGACTGCTGGGGTTTTACTTCCTTCTATATCCACAGTGTGTGGCACTGTGCCTTAGTTTCCTTGCTCTGTTGTAGAGTAGTGCTAATTATTGGGAAGTGCCATGTGTTGTCATTTCTTCAAGACTTAGAATTGAAAACATCCAAAATTAATTCCCATTTCTGCCACTTGTGACTTTGGGCAATTTTGCTAATCCCTTTGGTTTCCATTTTTGCATGTGAAACAAGAAGACAGTACCCAACTAGGGAGTTTGTGAGTTGTACTCTGAGACCTACTTAGAGAATGATTTAAAAGGATTAATCATAATGTCTATAGTCTGACAATAGTAGGCACTTTACATGACTACTTCTCCTTGAGCCTGATTCTCATCTTTGATCAGCGTATGCTATTTGATTCTGAGTTCAGATCCCTGTGGTAATCTGTCTAGTACAGAGTAAAATAGAGCTATTGCTTTACAGGTACAGGGCATTTATGAGTTCTTTCAGGAAGGATGGATAGGATGTGGACAACTGGGTAGGATACTTTGGAGCTGTGCACCAGCAGGGGAGGACGCGCTTTCCGCCACCTATGGCAGTATAATGGTTACAAAGAGCAAGACAGTTAGATTGCCTGGAGGTGTGAAGAGAAAAGGGAAATACAGGCTTATGTCAGAATTTATTAGCATGAACTGAGACTTCTAACCCCAAACAACTGGTGGAAAGTGAAAACTTCAGTTACACTATTGTTTGGTCTACATTAAAACAATCACTTGGAGTGATTCCCATTAGACTCACTGGCTTTATTTTTCAACTTTGTTTAGAAGCAGTCTAAATAATTAATTTTTTGGAAGTGACTATCTGCTGCAACTATTTATAATGTCTATTTGAAAACTCATTATGCATTAGTAAAAGATTCAAAGGTCAAGGAGGGTGAATCTGTTCTTTGCCTGATATTTATAAGAGATTGGCAATGTTGAGAGAAGGAAAAGCTGCATTTTCTCCATCATTCTTTCCCATTTCAGAATGTACTTACTTGTGAGAGAAGCCACCCCAAATATTCTCTTGGTAGGACCTTTGTTTTGGAAAACATGTTACTGATTTTTAAGTAGCCTCTGAGATATTATTGCATTCTTTCTGAAAACCCATTAGTGGGAATATATAACTTCTACAAAGTGGGCCACAAATTCCAATGGTAGCACTTCGCCAGTTGTTTCTAAGAACAATAATGCTATCTCTTCATTAAAAAAACAAAACAAAACAAAACACCTAAGTCTAGGGGAAAAGGCAAACGTTCTGAGGTGGTCTGGCTTATCTGCTTAATAGGGGTCAATAATACCATCACTATATCAATGGATTGGGTTGCTATCATGAATCTATAGCATAAATCTAAATGTTTTTATTGTACAGCTACAAAGGACTTTACTAAAGATCAAAATGTTTCCCACAAACTATCTGCTATTGGTTTTATTTTGGAATGAAAAACTTAATTTCTGCTTCATTTACACTTAGTGTGGTTTTGTACTAAGTGTACATCAGATATTGACATATTGGCAGCCAGATATGGCTGAGTGGTAATAATGATCCATTAAATTGAGTACTCTGTTTTACAGCCATATTGGATAACCAAGAGAGTGCACGTGTGCGTGCGCATTTGCACACACGCACGCACGCAATTGCGTCTGCCTGTCCCTAAGCATGATGAAAATCTACCAGTGTTATTTCCTACTTCAAGTCTTTTTATTCTACCGTTTTGGCTCTGTTGGGCTAAATGGCTACATAACCAAGGAAATACCCTCACATCCTCATCATATAAATTTTAAAATTTAAATTATTTGTTAATAAGCAATTCAATTAATACGTAAGGTAATGAATTTAACTACTTTTAAAGTGTTTCTTTTGAAGGATAGCTTGTTACAATGGATTGTTTCCTTAGGGATTAAATAGTTAATGTGTATGTCTTTTTTAAAATTCTATTACAAATATTAATCTGAATTATATTCAAATACTAAAAGACTGCTTTTTAAAATGATTTTCATGTGACTATTTTGAATATAACTTCTCTACCATGCCTTTACAGATAACTATTAATTGGATATATCCTATATGTTGTTTATTTTTGTAGTTAAAACAGAGCCAATGAGCAGCAGTGAAATAGTTTCAACAACAGCAGACGGGTCTTTAGACAATTTCTCAGGTTCAGGTAAGGAATAAATATTAGATTTTCACATTAATACCAAGCATGGTTTTTCTTAGTTTATTTATATATGTAAGTTTTTCTCTGTGGGTATATGCATGTGTGTATGTAGTATAAAATTGTACTATAGCTTTACTCAGAGTCCTGTACCTGCAATTCTGTTGTTTTTATCAATGTTACGAAGTATTTGCTGAAAATGTTGATATCCTATAGAGATAAAATCAAAAGCGGTTTTTTTCATTTTTCTTCAACTAAATTATCTTTATTATGTTAATGACTCCTGCCCTTTTTCTCTCATTTGTATGATTTTTCCAATTACGCATATTTAGGTAGGCAAAATTTGGCTTCTGATACTCTTTAAGCAGACTTAACCAAACCATCCTCCTAAGTAACTGTCATGTCAACTAGAGATCTAAATTAGACTTTATAAAGCAGCTTTCGGTCCTTAAGTTAGTTTTGATCTCTTTCACATTAACAAAGTTTGTCTTACTAGAATTCGACTTATGCCAGAGAATGTGCTTGGTGCTATTACAGATTAATAGGTGTATGAGAATGGCCCTGGTTTGGGGCTTAGTAGGGTGAATAAATGACCAGACTATCATATTACACTTTGATATTTCCAGAGGGAAGGCCAAAGATCCCCAAGAAGGGTTCCCCAGGAAGGGACCCAATAGAGACCGGGTTGGGATGGAGGGGGTAAGGAAAGGTTTCCTGGAGGAGATGCCTGCACTCAGCCTTAAAAATGAGTAGGAATAAAGCACACATTGATCTGGGGAGGGGAAAGTTGGACAGATAGAACATTCCATGGGAGGAGACCAAGACACAGAGGCATGGAATTTGGAATTGCCAATGGTTCAGCATTCCTGGTGTGTACAGTGTGAGTGGTGATGGCATGCCGGACAGGGTCAGGATAGAGTCTAAAGAGGCATTTGTGTTCCACATGATGTTTGCTCTATATCCTGAGTACAGTGGGAGGCATCAGAGGAAGGGGGTTGCATGATCGTATTCACATACAGAATCCTGACTGTAGCAGGAGGGAGAGGGGCTGGAGAACTGAAGTAGAGAGACCAGATAAAGTCTTTTTGCATTAATTTGGGCAAGAAATCATGAAGACCTGAGGTAAGGTGCTGGCAATGTTATGGAAAGATGGTGGATTAAGGTGTATTTGCAAAGCCGAATTTATGGCATAGTAACCAGTGAGTACAGGGGATAAGTGAGGCAGAGAGACAGGTTAAGGTGATGGAATGCAAGAGGAGCATGACTGAGAGGGAAAGGCATGTTGAATGGGAGGCAACATCCACTCGAAGATGTTGAAGTTCAGGAATGATCTGGAATGGAAATTTTGGGAACGTGCAGGGAGTTAAAGCTAGTGGGCTCTAACAGAGTTGAAGACAGAATCCAGGGAAGACCAATATAGAGAGACAGGCAGGGAATAAAATGAAGATGCAGGTTTTCAACTGGGAAAGAAGGAAGAGAGTTGAGTTGGAAGTAAAGGCAGGAAGGGTTTCAAGGAAGTGCTGTCTATGTGATAGATTGGTATACAGCTATTAAAAATAGTTTGGAAAAAAAACTTAATGGCATGAGCAAGTGTTAACTATATTAAGTGAAAAGCAGGTTACAAAAGAGTAATATGCTCAGTATAATCCATGTGTTTTTAAACATTTATGTGTATGCATATTTGTCTTTGTGTATGTGTATAAAAATTAGTGGTGGCTTTCTCTGGATGATGGAATATAATTTGAATTTTATTCCTTCTGCCTTTTTTCAAAAATGTTTTACAGTGTATTTGTATAACAGTCATACTTTTAAAAAGTAGTAATTTTGAAGTGCAAGTTTATCCAAGTCACATACTGAGAAGAGATAAGTTTTTTTAAGTATCTCTAGATAATAGTATTGCTTCGCTATTCTTCCTGGTATTGAAAACCTGTGGTTTAAGGAATTCCTTGTTCTTAAGAAATATACATCGAAGTAATAGTTAAGGGACATCTTACCTGCAGTTCCAAAAAGAGTGAGCTATACATGTGTATGCATATACAAATCTATAGGGGAAAAAGAGAATAGAGAATAAAGCTAATATAATAAGATGTTAGCATTTAGAGAATTGTGGTAAAGGATATCTGGGAAGTTTTTCTACTATTTTTGCAACTTTTCCGCAGTGTCAAGTTATGTCAAAATAAAATCTAAATGAGGAACATCCGTGGATTTAGCCTACAGCAGTTTCAGTGGATGGTGCTTTACTTCCCCTCATGCCCACTTGCCCCTATGCCCCAGTTCTGTTTTCTCCAATACAGTTCCTAGCAGATATATGTGCTCATAAAGTGCCGTGAGGAAATGGGTGATTTAACTAACAAGGTGAGGAAGTGGAGACAGGGAGGAGAAAACTGTCTTTCAAGTACATAGGTGGTAAAAGGAGAAGAGAAGGTAGTCCATTAGAAAGCAGGAGATAAGGCTGAGGATGGCATTTAGAAGGTCAGGGTGGTTTTGGCTGCCAACACCAACTTTATAGAGGTAGGGGTTAAAGGTAGTAGATAAAATGGGGATAATCGATGCAGGGAGGTGCCTGCCGGTACAGCAATGGCTTAAATCCTGAACAGAAGTGGATCGCCTTAGAAAAGGAATAACTTTCCCACAGAAACATCAGGAACAGTGGACTGGGAATGAACACAGATGAGTTTGAAGTGGAGGAGGAGTCAATATGTTAAGGGAATTCCTGCCTGATTCCTCTGCTCAAACCCTCCAGTAGCTCCCACGTATCTCTGAGTAAATGCTGAGTCCTTACAGTAGCCACAAGCCCCATCGGACCTATTGCCTCCTTCCCACTATTCCTTCAACATCCTGGACAGGCTTCCAGTCCAGACCTTTGCAGTGGCAGTCCCTCTGCCTGGGGCACCTCTCTGTATACCTGCCTGACTCCCTCACTACCTTCCAGTCTGGGCTCTCATCTCCCTTCTCTGCGAGGCACCCCCCACCGCCACCCCGACCATCCTACTTAGTGTTGCAAAACTCTCACTGTAGGGTTCCAGCCTCTCTAACATGCTAAACACACCCCCCCCCAATAACACAGCCTTTTGCAAACTGTATCATTTACTTGTGTATTAGGTTTATTGTTGGTGTTTCACTCCCACCAAAATGTAAGCTTGTGATGGCAGAGATTTGTTTTGTTTCCTTGACACCTGAAAGAGTATCTGGTGCTTATTAGGCACTTAGATATTTACTGGATGGATGGATGGATGGATGGATGGTTGGATGGATGGATGGATGGATGAATGAAGGCTTCTACCATTTCCTCTGAAGTGACTCAAAGTGAGGATAGTGATAGGCTTATAAGCTGGAAGAGATGGAGAAGATTGAAATAGATGTCACGAGGAACTGGGAAGCCTGAGGCTGCTTGGAATGTAAAGGAAGGTTGACAGTAGAGCCAGAGTCCAAACAAAGGTAGAACTATGAATGTGGAGCCTTTATCATAGAGCAATTTTTCTCTACAAGGGTTTTGCTGCCCAGGTCAAAAGATATTTATCTTGATCCAGGGTTAAGGGTTTTCCAGGTCAGGCATGGAAGAATATGGAAGTAAGAGAATTGAGGGTATCAGTAAGAAGAGTTTTAAAAAAATGATTCATGTATCCTCCTGGGATAAGTATTTTAAAAAAGGTAAGGAATAACAAATTGAGAGAAGGTAAGGATGTCAGGGGTCCTGCATCTATAATAAGGTTGGAGAACAGGTTAGATGGGAATAAGGGAAAGAAAATTCTGACAGGAGAGGATGTCTTCCCTTAATCTCAAAACTAGTGATGCCTCTACCATATGCTTCTGTAGTTAGTCCTCCATACTTCCCTTCCTCAGCCTTCATCACTACTTTTAAAATTACTTTTCATTGTCTTTCTTCCTGCTAAACCATAGCACTATGAGAACAGAGATTTTGTTTGGCTTGTTCACACTTACAGTCTTGGTGGCCATCATGGATTTGAGCACATGGATGCTGGTCAGTAAATGTTCATTAAGTAAACAAATGAATTGGTTGATGCTGTTGTGGTGCAAGACTGTGGAATGGGGGGAAAGAACAGTCCATAATGCGGTCTTGAGCTTAGTGGTTGGAGTAGAAGGCCAGAGTGGAGGCCTAGACAGAAGGAGAGAAGTGATGGACGCATAATCCAAGATAACGCTGAGACTTGTTAGGGGACACAGTTAAATACTAAAGGTTTTGATAAATGCAAGACAGTGTTTAGGAGGTGGGTCATTCATGAAAGTGTTAAAGAATTGTCATAAACCTTAGACAAGGAAGGGTTTAATGGGAGAGAAAAAAACAAAACAACAACAATTTTGAAGAAGCAGAAATGGGGTTATGTTTTTCAGGTCTTTGTAATATCTGGAATCTGAGAGCACGAGTACGCTCTACTTGAAAAAGATATGCAGGAGAAGCAGGGTCCTTGAAAAAAGGCTTAGCTGAAGGTGGAAGGATAGTTTGGTGAAGAGACTGAAGCTATAGGTGATCTTGTTTTCCATAGATTGATTCTCCGTGTTGCACAGCGGAGAGAGAGAGAGTGAGCTGGGGAGTCAGGGGCAGGTATAGGAAACACAAAGCTTTTCCCTTAATTCTTTTGTTCCTTCTTTCTTTCTGTCTTCCTTGAGTAAAGATGCAAAAGCCATGGCCTGCTGGGGTAGCTATGAACAGGACTTAGGGCTTATAAGGGAAAGAGAAAGCAATCTCCAAGCATTTACTCCAAAATGGTCTTCACCTCTGGTCACTACTCTGCTTCTCCATGATGGCTTAAAAATTCACATCCCAACCATTTTGGGTGTCTTGATGAAACAGACAGCAAGAATAAAGAGGAAACAGAGCCATTCTGACATCGGTAGTAGCTGTCTCCACCTCTGTCCTTCAAGGAATCTGAGCATCTTAAAGCATTAAGGAGGCAGTGAGGCTCCTTCTTTTCTAGGAAAATCACCAGGTATCCTGGTATGGGGAGACTGGAGGAAAGCAGTAGATTTTCAAAGGCATGTTGCTGAATTGAAAATTACAAGGCTGTTTATTATGTTTTTAAAATTTAATTATGTTCTGCCCATTTATTGTTTACCAATGAAAAGTAATATTTTAATGATCTAAATGTTAAGAATAATTGGGGTTGAAAATAATATTTTTAGGGATTGCAAAATGTCTTTGCCTTCTGTTTCTTCCATTTCCACAAAGCCTAAATTTGTTATTAATTTGTTACAGGAAGTGCCAGTTGATAATACAATGTTGATGTCTGGTGGTATTTGAAAATTGGAAATAGGAACAGGAATGCTTCTAGAGGAGAAAAAAATATCGTGTATGACAAGTAGGACTTCTGTCTTTTAATTGTTCCTAAAAAGATGTAACTTTTGGGGTCTGACTCATTCATTCAACAATTCTGTATAGAGCTCCTACTATATGCGAGGCAGTGTTCTAGGCAGTGGGAATATAGCAGTGATGAAGTAGATCAGGTCCCTGCCCTCATGGAGCTTTCATTCTGTGGGACAGAAGATAATAAAGAGGTAAGTGGTAGTGTAAGTAAGTAGGCTACCAAAAAAATGAAAGCAGATCAAATAATGTAGTGAAGAGTGGATGGAGGTCTCTTGTAGAGGGAAGGCCTCTCTGAGGGGTGAGCATACGAGCAGAGATCTTAGTGAAGTGAGGGAATAAGTTTGGGTTTATGTATGTATGTATGTATTTTTAAGTTTGGGTTCATTTAAATGTAAAGGAGGATAATGGGGCTTGGAGTTGGGGGCAGTTGTGACATGATCTGTATTTTTTTAAGAGGTCACCATTTGTTGTGTGGAAAACGCTTTATGGGAGAAGAGTGGAGAGGGGGATAAATAGAAACAGGGAGACCAATGTTGCCCTGGCTCAGAAGAGAGAAGACTGTGTTGAGAAGAGCCCCCGAGACAGGACTGAATGTGTAAGGATTCCATTAGGAGAAAAGAGTAGAGAAGAGCGGGAAGGAGGCAAGGTCGGGGGGGGGGGGGGGTTTGTCCTGACTGCCATCCTCTGGTGGCCACCACATTGGTGATTGGAACAGAGAAGTAAATGAGAGCAGTGAGTTGTCAGGTAGAGGACATATTCTGAAGGGAGAGCTGGCCGAATTTATGATAAAATGGAAAGAGAAGAGTCAAAACATTTAGGCTTTTGACCTGCTTGTCCAACAGAGTGATGTTGACATTCACGAGATGGGAGCAGTGAACTGAGAACCTGCTATTTTGGGGATTTCTATTGACCTTCTCAGTAGATTCTCAAGCTTGGGTCCTCCCCTCCCTCCCTACTACAAGATTTGGGGAACTTCTTTAACTTCTATGTTAGCAATAAGAGAAAGAATGGAATAATAGGAAACAAATGTGCTAAAGCAGAGAGGTATTAGTTGCCCATATGTTCCCGAGGCTCTGGCATGCATAATTTGGAGTTTACTAATGGTAAAATAACCATTTTATTTACCTTGATGAATGATGAATGATCTGGGAGCATTCTTTTTTGCTTTAGGTTATTCTGGTCTCATGAAAATTAATCTGAATTCCTAAATTATTGCTTAAAAAGTTAAAGGTGTTTAGGCAATTAGGAGGAGAAGTATTTGAGGTATGAGATGGAAGATTTTTGACTTTGGGCCACACAAAATTGTAGAGGTTTGGATTTAGGGAAATCCCAAAAGATATGGCTTATTATATGGCATTAAATATTTAATCATTTTAGGGGCACATTGGTAATTAGTAGCAAGATATTTGGGCAGCATCATGGGTTCTTACATGTATTTTATAAAGAATACTATTCACTCCCAATTATATTGCTGAAGAGCTAAATCAGGTTTATTATACATTTTTACATAGGACTTAAAATAATTTAACCACCCTTCATATCATCAGGGTTTAAAAAAAAATCTCCTTTGCTTATGACCTAAATCTCACATTGTAATTAAACAAATATTGTTTATTGATTACTTACCACACACGTAAAGGAGAGCAAGAGGTCCTGGGCCCCAGAAGCTCCTGGTTAGCAGAGGAAACTAACATCTATACACTACACACGCTAACTATAACGCAGTGTGGTGAAGTGCTCCATTGCCAATGTTTACAACACTCCAAGAAAGTACAGAGAAAGAAGACATTATCCTAAAGAGAAAATGATGTTTTAGTCCCAGCAGAGGAGTAAGTGTTTGTCAAGCAGAGGAAAGGCAGCCTCACAAGGCAGAGGGTCTGGTATGAAGAGCCACTGAGCCAAACATGAAAATGCATGGCATGTATGGGCAATCCTCGAGTCCAGGGAGGCTACTGATTACTAAACCCAAGGGAGGGTAGATGCTTACATCTCCTTGTGTACCTTGCCAAGAAATTTGGAATTTTTCCTAGGCATAATGTGAGCACAGTTGAGAGATGGTAAGTTGGAGAATGGACATGAAGTTTCTGTTTAAGAAAGATCACTTTGGTGGCCATGGATGTAGTGTGTGGTGGGTTAATGGGTGGTGTGCAGGGAACGTGGCTGAGGCTCAGGAGAACCTGAGCCAGGTCAGGGGCTTGGGGATGGAGGATGAGGGACAGCTCAACAGGCAATATCTGGATTTGGGATGGGTGACTCGAGACTCATGAAATGGGGGTGGAGGGAAGGAGATGATTTTGAGGTTTTTAGATTCTATGTAGGAGGTCAGGAGCTAGTATGTTTTGAGGGAAAGAGTCAGGCAGACATGGGTTCAAATACCAGCTTTACCATTTGATTGCTTGGACGTGTTGCTTAATTTTTATGCCCCATAGGTACAATGGGAACAAAGAATCCTGCTTTTAAGTATTTTGCTGGACAGACGGTGATGCTGTCCATTGAGTAGAATTAAAAATGCAGAAGGAAGGGCAAATTCGGGGGCAAAGATAGTGGGAATCTGGAGAGCTGAGCTAATGAACACTACACATTGTGCTCTTCACAACGATCAACGATCCCATTTAGTCCTCAAACCATCCTGGGAGGTGTAGGTAGTATTACTGCCATCATACAGGGGAACGTAGCAAGGTTTAGAGGGATCAGGTAACTTGACCAAGACAACAGAGGAGTTGGAACTTTAGTGTCAGCCGAAATTAAATTCTGATTCCAGAACCTATGCTTAATTACCACACTCTGCAGCCTCCCAGATCTCTTTATGTGTACACACCTATGCTATGCATATAATCTTAAAGCTTCACGGAACTCACCTTACCCTGTGTAATAACCTTGATATATACTATTCCGTTATTCTGTTTGTAAAAAAAAAAAAAAAATTGCTGGGTGTAACCTGTGCAGTTGAGTTTATGATGTTTTCATGGGTCCTGACTCACAATTTCAAAAACCCAGGGATAGAGCTGAAAAAGCATAAAAGGGATTTCTATGGCTTCCATCATCGGGTTGCACTGGGTTTCTGTTCTTTTTTTTTTTTTAAACTTATTTTTAACTGTGATTTTCCAGGGAAGGTATTACTCCTCCAGCTACTCTGTTGGATAAATCTCTTTTGCCCTTGGCCTCTTTCCAGGCTTAGCAGAGGGGAGTAGGAAAGGTTGTCATCACGGATGACCTGGGCAAGTGGTAGTCCTTGTTGTCCAAGTATTCTCTCACTAATCCCTCCCTTCTATAAATTGCAATATTTACCTAATCCCCTCATGGCTATTTGTGTGTCGGCCTCCCCACATGTGACAGAGAGAACTTGTCTATGCATGTTTGCATCTGTGACATCTCGCTCAGAGCCTGGAACAGAGCAGTGACTCAACATGTGCCCGCAGATGGGGGGACACCAGCCCAGTTGGCCTGCCTTCGCTTTAATGTGGACCCCGGCTCTGCCAAACTGAGAGCCACGTGGTGGAAGTCTGGCAGCTTGCGTGCAAGAGTCGTACTAATCTAGATCTACTCTACTGTCGCTGGGTTAGGCCTGCTTGCTTTACAAGGAGAGGATTATTCATAGATTAAGATTCTGGTCCGACTCTACCACTCTTCTCCCAAACACAAACAGAAAATTACATTTGAGAAGTATAAATGTACTGATGCGACATCATGAAAAATGTATACAACTTTGAGTGCATGGAACCTTATAGAAGGATTTTAATACACAGTATAGTTAATGAGTAATAGAGCCTCTGAACACCAGGATTATTAGTGGAAGAAGAAAATAAACATATTACATCTCATAATTGTACCCAAAGAATATGCATCTTAGCTAGGTAGAGGATAGGAAGAGTCTGTGGGCGGCGGGGGGGGGGAATATATGTGTGTATATATATATATAGTATCCTTTTATATATATTTTACATATATTTATATGTAATACATAGAAACACATATAGCTGTGTGTATATATAAATATATAAACATAAATGTGTGTAATATACACATAAAAGAGATAGTCCCTATTTACAATAAATAAATTTTAGTGCCTTATGTTCACAAAAATGGATTTTTGTTCTAGTTCAGAATGAGTATAAAAGAATGTTTGATAGACTTCAGTGCATTTTCTGAGACCTACTGAATAAAGTCTGTGTGATTAAAAAGAGATGAAATTCTGCTTGAATGCTTGAATAACGTCTTTAAACAAAAAAACTTTTTTACGGAATTAACTGAAGTTGAGCACATTTAACTGAAAGGCACAGGAACACTGCCCCAGAGCAAGAAAAAACAGGCTTAGCTTGCAACTTGAGAAATTTAAGAGAGCTATAGGAATGCATTTTTACTAAAAAAAAAGTTGCTAAATCAATGCAGGCAAATGAGGCTCAGTCCTATTTGTACTCACCTGAGACGGGGGTTTCTCTGTAATCCAGTCTCAGGTGTGTGTGTTCCGAGCACACACAATAGGCCAGGTGACCTTTTGGGGTCCCGCCCAGCCCTGCAAACTCACCCTCCCACCGCCTCTTTGAGCAGGTCCTTCAAACGGTAGCCAGGACGCCTTGTACTCGTGTACTGCTGCTGACAGGTATTTCAGATGACGGTGATTGCTTTCTGAGTTAATTTAAAATACAAATCCCTTAATCAGTTCCCATAGGTCGTTCAATATATTTTAACTTTCTCTTAGCTTGAGCATATGAAAGTGCCAATTTTTTCAGGCCAAATAGGGTGAACATCTACAATTTCATGGTCTTCCTGTAGTTCAAAAATAGATTGAAGCTTTAGACATATTTTGTATTTTGCTATGATTATTGTACATTATTTTTTTTTCCAGCAATTGGGAGCAGTAGCTTCAGCCCAAGACCAACTCACCAGTTCTCCCCACCACAGATTTATCCTTCCAAGTAAGATGTATTTTCTCTTAATAAATGACTTTTCTTAGTAGCCTTTTACCTTATTTCAAGTCATGTTTTGTGCCTACGTGTTACGTCTTAATTTAAACTAAAGTGCATTTCCTAGAGACTTCAGTGTGTTTACACAAATTTATTTTGAGCGTCACCTAGAAGAGGTACTGAAGTATTTCAGTACTTTGTATAGTTAGATTAGAAAGTTATACTTTAAGAGACAGTCTTTAACTGCAATTTGTGATATGGTTGTTAATCGGTTACCTTGCATGTTTCCATCTAATGCATGGGCTTTCTATTTTCTGTCATTTCTGACAAATAGCAGACCATACCCACATATTCTCCCTACCCCTTCCTCACAAACTATGGCTGCATATGGGCAAACACAGTTTACCACAGGAATGCAACAAGCTACAGCGTACGCCACATACCCACAGCCGGGACAGCCATACGGAATTTCCTCTTATGGTGAGTAATCCTGTTACCTCAGTAGTGGGATCGGATGGGCAGTCCTGTGTGTGTGCACGTTTCACAGGAGTGGTACCTAAAGACTGTCACCTTGGGCCACTTTATTATTATTTTTTTTAATATTTATTTATTTGGCAGAGAGAGACACAGCGAGAGAGGGAACACAAGCAGGGGGAGTGGGAGAGGGAGAAGCAGGCTTCCCGCTGAGCGGGGAGCCCGATGCAGGGCTCGATCCCAGGACCCTGGGACCATGACCTGAGCCGAAGACAGACGCCTAACGACTGAGCCACCCAGGCGCCCCACCTTGGGCCACTTTACAAAGTGTTTACCACCTTCTGTATCTAAGTTCTTCATACGCTTGTTTTTAAATGAGCCCTGTAAGAAGTGGTGGCTACTTATCTTGAGATCAGCAGTGGCAAATAGATCGCATGGTTTATATGCCCTCTTGCTCTCATTTTTTTCCATTTATAGCTCAACTTTTAATTTGTCACTTGAGCACTTGGTTCTGGAATCCAAAGTATTCTGGTGCATATTTGTGATAAAACTTCGGTGAATGGAGTCTTTGGGGGTAAAGATTCATTTCCTATTTATCAGATGCCTACCTATGATTAGGGAAGTACAAACAGAATTCAACAAGCCCTTGCTCTGAACTTGACGGTGGTGGTACTTTCAAATTTCAGCAGGATCAGCCATTAGGAAAAGTGATCTATATATCACAGCTTGGGCTGCACTTTAAAGAGGCAAAGCAGGAAACATTGAAAGCTCATATCCTTATTTGTTCCTTCCCACCTGGAGATTATCTTTATCTCGGTGTAATTTAACTCAATTGTTAAAGGGTCAATACCTGTAAGTTAAAAATAAATCCAGCAAAACCCCAAAGTTTAATTTTAAGAAATCTTAGAATTTCAAGATACCTTTTCTTCAATTGAGTTGCAATTATAATTTTAAGCAAATTGCACTTTGAATAGAAAGAATATGAATTAACACTCCCTTAAAAAAAATAAAATCAAGTGATCAAGAAAAAGTACATGAGAGTTTGGGGGAAAGGAGTGGTAGAATAAGTAATTCTGTGTTTATAGCAGTATATTGAAAGAAGCATTTAAACATTTCATTAATAATCGAGAACTAAATTACTTTATTCCTTTTTATTCTCTAGCTCTACCCCAAACCAAATCAACTATATATAAATTTCTTAGAAAATATATGTAAATTAAAATGTAAATAATATATGATTTCACCCTTTATAGTTTCATTGCAAAACTTTCCAGAACCAAATGTTATCTAGCTAGGTATTTTTAAGCCAGGTTTTAGAAACAGCCATAAAATGGACTTCTAGAATTCTCTTTCATTTCCGTAACTTTTACTCAAGATTTTTGAAAATAATATTAGATGTAGATCAAATTTATCTGCAATTTACTTCTAGACAATTCTTGTGCTGAAAGAGAGAAAAGGATGTCTGATTTGAATTGCATACCTTCAACTCTATAATGTGAGTTGAGGGGGTTCCCAATTTATATTCTCAAAATGGATTGGTAAGCTGATTATTTGAAGTGTAAATGTATCTTCCGGCCCGAACAATACTAAACGGTAGCCTTACCAGTGCTGCCCCAGGAAGCTGCCATTCAAGTCACTGCCTCGGCTGCCACGCACGCACTCCTCTCTTGTTCTTTCTTCTCCCCATGGAGTCATGGTAGGGCCTTTGCCCCTTTCTTGCCTGCCATCTAGGACGGTTCCAGTTCTGAACCATTAGTGGATGTCCCTATTGTCTGCAGTAATTGTTCCAGTAGAGGAAGATGAGCAGAGGTTCTGAGATTCCAATCACAACTAGTAGAGTGAGAATGGGCATTTTAATGTGATAGGTCAGGAGATGGTAAGAGCGTGGCACTTTGGTCAAGGGCTTTGGCCTCAGGGCCGTCTGTGCTTATAAATCTCCTGAGAATGATTCTGAGTCCTCCTTATTTTCCCCAATCTCTTTCTTCTCTGCCTGGGCCTTGAGTACAGAGAGATGCTCCCAGTGCTTCTGGCCAGGAATTCTAGTTTTCTTGGGCCAGTGCATTGAAAAATAGGACCACCTTCTCCCCTCTGCTTGCTTGTGAAGGCAGAACACATACATTAGGGTTTTTAACGGCTGATAGTCAAGGTCCAGATGGTCTAAGAAGACTCTCTCCAAGGATTTGTGCCCCCTGACTTTTTACTTAGACCCTGTAAGAAAAGCTAGGCAAATCTTTTCATGGTGTGAACAATAGATGGTGTGAACAATAGATCAGTGGGAAAGAAGAACTCGTCCTGTCTCTGGATCTGCGTGGAGCTTAGCGATAAGATGAGTTCATAAGCTTATGGGTGGAAGCCCTCGAAAAAGGTGCAGATGAGGGTGTTTTCTGCCTCTTATTGCTCTTCCTTATCTGTTTTTAGCACAAAGATTGGACCTCCAGGCTAATACCAGAGGTGGTACAAGCAAAGACTGGAAGCAGATTAATAGTCTCAAATGGAGAGAGAGGAGGGGAAATCCCTGTTGGTGACAAGGAAAGGAAGGGAGTTTCTAGAGCCATCAAACCACCTGCTTTGGGCAGGTGTTTTTCCAGGGACCATTTATAAGTATGGGTTATTCATTGGTTTGGGATTGCCTGTACAGGGAAAAAGATCACATTAAAAAAAAAAATGTTAAGGTTATGTTAAGACTTAAATGTTAAGGTCATTATGAGGTTATTTAGAGATACTCCAGGAATTATTGTAGGCTCTCTCGGCCAAGAGTCAGATTCTTCCACTGCCTTAGGAAAGTTACCTAACTTCATTCTACTGATGAAATTCCCCTAAAATGGAAATAAACAGTGAGACTACTGTGATCCCAAAGATATCATTTATCTTAAGTGCAAAGTAAAATTATTCAAACATGTGAATTCGCTTGGCAGAAATTTTTCTCTCTTCCTTCTGTGGAAATTAAGGACAGTTGTGAACTTTCATGACTGTCTTTAATTATAATCCAGTGCCGAGCCCTACACAACATTCCTGCCAAACCCAAGTCCTGCAATTTGGATGTCAGCCTGGCGCTTCGGGAAGTAGTTGGGGGCCATAAACACATTATTTTTATATTATCATGATGAGAAAGAAAGTGTACTTTAGGCTACGCTTAATAAAATTGGGATAAATACTTGAAACTACAAGGGACAAAAAGGGAACTACTGGTCAGCTTCACTTGTTTATAAAACAAGTGCTGCTCTACATGATTCAGTTCTTTAATATTCTCCTTTCTTTGTGCTTACTTTCCGATAGGATCTGGGTGTTTGGGAGAAGGTTTTCCCCTGGGTTGCTTATTTCTGTGCCCAATATTGCTTCCTCTGACTTCAGAATGAGTCGTGTGCTAACATCAGTTTTGGGCAGAAAGAGTAAGGAAAAAACAGGAGAAAAATGCTGTGAGGCTAGAGACTAATCTCTTTCTAGAAAAGAGAATTTTGACAGTGATCAACATAGTGACTTTTAGAATAATCTAGTTAAAGTTTAATTATGGCCATCTCTTGACTATAAAGGAGATGCTCTTTTAACCCCTTAGAAAACAAGACTACATTTAGAAATGATAGGAGTTAAAGTTTATAGAAAATGTATTTGAGAAAAACAGGAAAGGACAATGTGAATAGTCGCTCAAATCTGTAATACTCCTGTTTTGTTTTTGTTTTTTTTTAATTGAAGTTCTAGTTTAGGGTATTCCACTCTAGGCTTGTATACCCTTGATTACTGAGATGGTATTGGGAAGCTTTGTGACTGAAGCGTTGTGGGGGTGTTTTTGTGTATTGACCAGCTTTGGAGATGGACAGATAGATAAGCTATCACTAACTGATTTAGGTGCATTGTGGGCAGGCATCAAGACTGAAGGCGGATTGTCACAGTCTCAGTCACCGGGACAGACGGGATTTCTCAGCTACGGCCCAAGCTTCGGTACCCCTCAGCCCGGACAGGCACCGTACAGCTACCAGATGCAAGGTGTGTATGCATGCTCTTGTCAGTAACCATGCTGGAGTCTGATAGTGACCTTCTGGAGTAGAACCCAGTGTTCGGTGTAAGTAGCAGATGGGGGTGGAAAAAGGACTGGCCTTAGAGGCAAGATAGCCTTGTTCTGGTTTGGCTCTTCACTTATTCTCTGGGCCTCAATTTCCATATTTATGAGATCAAGGGGTTAGGCTGAATCCTCTCTGAAGCTCTTTTCAAAAAGCTCTAAAATTCTCCGTGAAGTTGAAGTTTTCTGCTTTTTCCTCTGTCCATTAAAAAAGGAATGACCAACCCACAGTGAATGACATGAGAGGCTGGAGAGCGAG
Source organism: Halichoerus grypus (assembly GCF_964656455.1). Taxonomy (NCBI): domain Eukaryota; kingdom Metazoa; phylum Chordata; class Mammalia; order Carnivora; family Phocidae; genus Halichoerus; species Halichoerus grypus. Next base: position 60,268,655 of record NC_135716.1, read on the forward strand.
ACATGCTCAAACCGCAGGCACTTGGGGTGGCCAGGCAACCTTCTGGAAAAGGCTTTTGTCTTCATTGTCATTATCGTAGCTCTACAAGTAGGGTGTGTGATAGGCGTTAACTAAATGACCTACCAGTGTCCAAGAGATCAAATTGACAACCACTCCATGCATCTTCGAGATACTGCTTCTAAGAACCCGTTCCTGGGCTCTGATTTTGAAACTGTAGACAAATCAATAATGTAAATGCAAGTCAGATGGAAGAAGAGCTGAAAGTTGAACATTGTCAATACTGTTTTCAGGAATACACAGGCATAGGTGTGATTAGCAGATCATTATCAGGCAAATGTGCCTGTGAAATACCTGAAAGTGGGTCTCCTAATTCAAGTATTCTCCTAATAGCTTGTTTTTACTACAAGTCCCTTCAATCACATTCGACCTCTTACTAGCGCCAGTAGTTGAATTAAATCCTTATCACTACTTTTTGACTGAAGGCATTCTTTTTGTATTTTTATCTTTTTAATATCTTTTATTCTTCCTTACATTAAAATAGTTGTTTATTGCAGGTAAATTAGAAAATAAAGAGAATCAAAAATAAAGATCTCATATATTTATTATTACTTTGATATATGTTCTAGATAGGCAGTATGGGACCATATTGTATAATATAGTATTGCAACCTGTTATTTTCAGTAACAATAGATTGTAAATACGTGGTAAACATCTTTTCACATCAATAAATTCTATTCTACAGCATCATTTTAATGACTGTGTGGTTTCATAGGTATATCTTATTTAACTAATCTCCCTTTTATTAGACATCTAGAGCAATACCATGAATATTTTACGTGCATTCTTAATTATTTCCTTTGAATGAATTTGTGTGAATTGCTAAGTAATCTGTTTTAAACTCTTCTAAGGATTTGTTATATATTTACACAAGGAAGGGCTACATATTAGCATGTACACATTGGATAATACCTTTTTAAAAAGTGTCATTTTAGTTGGTACGAGATTTTATTGTTTTCATATACATTTTTTAATTGACGATAAATCTTTTCATGGCCGTTTTCATCTTTGTCTTATTTCTTTTATTAAGATTCTTAAACTTCTGTAATATTTTATAGATAAATTTCCAGCTTATCATTTTTAAGTGTTTTTTGTTTTTTTTTCTCTTCAGTAAACTAAAATTTTATGGGAAGAGATCCATTAATTTTTTCATATTTCGTTTTGCCTTAGGTATAAAAATACCTGAATTATAGGGGCATTGGGGTGGCTCAATTGGTTAGGCGTCCAGCTCTTGATTTTGGCTTGGGTCATGATCTCAGGGTGGTGAGATCGAGCCCCGCATCTTGCTGTGTGCTAGGCATGGAGCCTGCTTAAGATTCTCTCTCTCGCCCTCTGCCCCTCCCCCCATCCCTCTCTTGCACTCTCTCTCAAAGAAAACCTGAATTATAAAGTTTGGATATATGTGGTGGCTATAAAATAAAAACCATCTTACAACAGATAGTATGTATTATTAGGAGGATGTTACTGTATGCCTGATTCCAGAACTTTAAAGCTGCCTGAGGAAAGAATTACGTTTCTGCATGTGCTGAGTATCAGTTGAGTAAAGGAATAAAAAGGAAAAGTGACGAAAGGGCTTTATTAATGAATTTAATAGTCCTAAGCCCTAGTAATGAAACAAATTGTAAGACAAACAAGGTCTGTTTGCTGGTAGAACTTTCATTTGTGAAGGGCAGAGTCTCCTGAGAGCTGTGAGAGAAATACATAGGGCACCGTGGTAGGTCCTGTTCTCTACTGAGCATCCGGGTCTCCTTGAGGAGAAGGTCCTTGGGTCCTGAAGATGAGAAGGAAACCAGTGAAGCACCTGAGAGTGAGAGCTACCTCAGTGTGTGTGGTTCCTGGGCCCAAGCCCATCTGCAGCCTCTTGGCTACCTGTCCATAATGAGTGAAGTACAGAAATTTCAAGTTAAGTGTTTAGAAACTTATATAGTAGGTCAATAGTAAATCTCATGTTGGTTAAATCAAATAATTTTAAGAAATGGGACTTATACTCTCTCTTTTTTCATCTCCTTCTTTTGTAACACATTACTATTTTATTTTGCTAAATGGTCAGTCCTGGAGGGATTAGGGGGAAAAACTGGTCTTGTATCTCAGAGAGTTTGAGAAATAATGCACTTGAAAGTTATTTTTATTCTTTCCTCTCAGATTGAAAGCTTACGCGGCAGAAACAGTCCCTAAGGGGACTAACCAGCTATCAGAGTATAAGCATAGTGTTAGAATAGAGAGAAGTATGGAAATGGAGGAGGAGAAAAGACAGTTAGTTTGGGGAAGGAAAAACTGTATTTTAAAAAAGAAATAAGGACACATGCAGCACGAAATATAGCATTGCTTCTCTACCCATAGGTATCATTGCATCTGGGCATATTGGATATTGCATTAAAACTTTTTTGTGTTTTGTGCAGCCTTTGGTTGGATGGCCTTTCCAGTGGGATTTCAGAATCCATTTTCCATGCCTGAGATATTATTTTATATGGGTATTTCTATAATGGCACTTGACTCAATTTTAGATTATTAGATATAAAATGACTTCCACAGATCAAGCCAGATAATTATATGCTATTAACTTGAAACATGCTAGTGTGATGATGGATAATGATATATTATATTTTATAAACTCCTTATGGCCAGATTTGGATAAATAAATTCTGATTAATATGTATTTCATAAATATCAAATGCGTTATGAAAAATGCTTCACTATTATTAAATGATTTTGTATAGCCAGTTGTGGGAGTCTATTGGCCTTTTAGTATCTTCTCAATATATCTTGTTTTAATATAAAAATTTCTATAATGTCTTAAATTATTTTCAAAATTCTCCCAATTCTTTTATCCTTAATGAATAACAGTGATTTTTGCTTATGTCAATCTCATCTTAGAGCTATTAAAATTTCTTAGAACCCCGGATGAAGCTATATGTATTTTAGTGGTTTTGGGAGTGTTTTACCTAGCTTTTTTTTTCCCCCCAAGATCTTCTCACCTTTAAAATGCAAGGTACAATAATTAGTTATTCAGAGATTTAGCTACTAGAGTTTCATAACAGTAGAAGAAATATTCTAGTAACCCAGATGACTCAAATTGAAATGTGGTATGTGTGCTTACTGTGTTACGCTGATTTAAAGAAAATTTGCGGCGATCCTCTCTTTGATTCTGTCCAACATAGTAGAGCTAGATGAACAGCCCAGTGAACTCTTGCTCTCTGGTTAACAGTGTAGGTTCTAGAGTCAGACTGCCTGTTGCACAGCCCTGCTGTTGCCGTCTGTGGGCCTTCAGCCCAGCCCTTGACTTCTCCACACCCACATTTCCTCACCTCTCAGGTGGGGATATTGTCTACTCCCATAGTGGCAGGGTGAGACGTAATTGAGATCTGACTCTGACCAACATAGTAGGGATTGCAGTGACTGTTTTCATTGTCACTGCTCTCATTGTGGTGGTGATGTGGTTACTATTGTTTATTATTGTTATTATTATTGTCCAGCTTTTTCAAATAGTTCCAAATTAGGAAGAATTACCTAAATGCTCCCCTTCCCCAGGAGGAAGCAAACAGAATATATAAATTTAATATAGACATAGTATACTAAAAATATGTATATGTGCATATATACACATACATATATATATCCAACAAAGAGAACTCCAAGACCCCAGTAAACAAATAAGCATAGCAAAAAAAAAAAAAAAAAAATCCAGATCTAACTAATGTCCTGCAAAAAGAAAAATCACTATCAACAAAAGTCAGGCTGTTTGTACAAGAGACAAAAACTGGGGGGAGAGACTGGAAGAAACAGTCAGGAACATTGAAGAAGAAACCCGGAAGAGAGAAGAAGCTGTGTTGGCAAGAGTGGTGACAGACATTGGAAAGTGAAAGCAGTGGGACGCACAGAAAATCTGCTGACAAAGACAGGAGTTCAGATCTGCAGAGGTGGGAGAGAAGGAGGCATCAACCAAGTGCTTATGCCTCAGTAATCCCTCTGTCATCTCTCTATTTGGAGCAAGAAGAATGAGTAGAAAAAGAAGAGGCAGCAGCAATAAACAGCGAATTTTTTATTCAGAAATCAAGATTAAGGGGGCACCTGGGTGGCTCAGTGGGTTAAGTGTCTGCCTTCAGCCCAGGTCATGATCCCAAGGTCTTGTGATCGAGCCCTGCATCGGGCTCCCTGCTCAGTGGGGAGCCTGGTTTTCCCTCTCGCTCTGCCTGCCGCTCCCCCTGCTTGTGCTCTCTCTCTATCTCTCTGTCAAATAAATAAAATCTTAAAAAAAAAAAAAAGGCAAGATTAGGGAAGATGATAAGACCATGACAAACTATGCTACCCAGAGATGGAAAACTCTAGTGCCCATACACCAAAATAGCAGTTAACATTTATTCAGCAATGATTAATGCCAACAACTATTCTAATTATTTTACACTTGTCTCAATCCTTCTGAAAACCCCGAACAATGACTTTAAAGATAAAAATCTGAAAATGCCAAAGGATGCATCAAAATGGAGAATGGTTTAGAACTGTCAGACCCTCCTCTGTTGTAATCCATCTAAATTATAGCACCAGTAGGGGAGCCTCTTAGAGAAAACCACAAAAAAAACCAAAATGTAGTTGCTTATAGTATATATATTCCGAAGGACAGACTTACTCTTTAAGTAACTGAGCGAGACATTGCATTACACAACTAGGTATATAAATGGTCAAAAATACCAGCTCCAGAAAAAAAATTGTTCAGATAATTCTTTTTTTTTTTTTTTTTTTTTTAAGATTTGTCAGAGAGAGAGAGAGACAGAGCACAAGCGGGGGGCGGGGGGGGGGGGTTGTGGAGAGGCAGGCTCCCTGCTAAGCAGGGAGCCCGATGCGGGACTCAATCCCAGGACCCTGGGATCATGACCTGAGCCGAAGGCAGACGCTTAACTGACTGAGCCACCCAGGCGCCCCTAGATAATTCATTTCTGAGCACTGTTTGTACTTTAACACTTTAATGGTACTTAAGGAACAGGTTTATTTGGTAATATGTGGGTATGTGCCACTCCAAGCCTTGTGAACTAGGTCATATCTGCTGCCCATATTTGGTCCAGGTGATCTTTCTGGATCCTTCCAGCTTCAGCATTCAGCACTTCTGTCATGGTAGGCTTCCATGGATCCTGCACATACCAGATTTTAAGCCAAACAAGGATTGAATTTTTGTTTTATATGCACCGATACTAATAGCCCATGCAGTAAAACCTCATGGATTGGGAAATCTGGTTGCCTTCACTTTTGCTGAGAGATCGCTAGAAAATTCTATTTCTCTTTTCTATATCTCTTTTCTACCTCCAGTGAAAGATTAGAAACTTAAGTTTAACTGAGGAAAACAAAATGTTTCTGTTTGTAGACAACTGTAGGGTTCACCCTGAGGAAGCGAAATCCTTGCTTTTAGTTTGATACCTTCCTGCTCCCAGGATTAGCCTCAGTGTTTCTGGAAGACGCTTTGGAATGGTGTGAGAAGGTTTTCCATCACACACCGTTGACAGACTCTGTGTAAATGAGTTAGCTGAATGGGTGCGTATGGATGGACATAGGGTGCCTGGAGACTTTGGGTCAGTGATGCCGGTGGTGTAGGGAATGTTCTCAGTGCTGCTGGCCAGTCAGAGGGCACGGATAGGGTGAGGCGGGGATGTTGTGTGTGCATGTGTGTGTTGGGGGGTGGGGTGTGAGTATGTATAAGTAAGTATGTGTCCATGTAAACGTCCTCCGAGGGGAAAATGCTTCAGCCTTTGGCTTACTGACCAGTTTCACAGAATATCCGCCCAGTTGGTCATAAACTAGATTTATTCACCTTTTATGTATAAGAAGCAACTGACCTGAAATCAAACTGTTATATTTTTTTCAATGCACGTCCCAGAGTTATTGCTGGCAAACCCCTTCCTTTACCCCTGCATTCCATACGGTATAGGCTCATAGTTCTATCTACCACAGAAAAGAAGAGCTGTGTTCATAATTTTGAGGGTGAGTCACATACAGAAAATGACAGTTTGTTGGGCAGTTTATTTAAGGTATGGAAGTGTAAACCCTTTCATACACAAAAAAACTAAAATCAGATTGGGTCAATTAACTGAAGCTCAGCTTTGAGGAAAACCCAGCGTTCCATAATAACTTAGTCCTGTTGATTCTAGATGGTTACAAGTAGTGATCATCTTTACTCCTATTTTCATCTCTGGTATCAGTTATAGAATATGCAAATGTCTGTTAAATGTGGAGAGGTCAATGCCACAAAGAAGGTTAGAGATTAAGATTCGTAAGGACCGTAGCTTGCTTCATTTGGAGAAGTGAATTTGGAATTTAGCATAATAAAGATCTTGGTTAGTTTATGATCATGGTTTGTCCAAAGCAATCTTCCCTTGTGCTCATGCTCATCAGAGGAGCTGGTTGGGGACATCATGGAATGGGGGTGGGGGTATACAGTGCTGCTCTGAGTGTTTTATTGCCCCTGAATAGTAGTTGTGGTGAGGAGCATTCCTATCATTCTGCACCAGGAAGGTGTCAGGATTGGTCATGATAGATAGGAGGGGCTACACAGATATTCCCGAAAACCAGAGGGCTCTGGAAACTTCACTTTGTTTATTTTCCTTAGGCTTTATTGCTCTCGGTTAGAGAAGAAAATAACACAAAATCTGACGCCCTCTTTGTATATTATGTTGTTCATTCTGTTAAAGAGATCGGGGTTCAAACCAGTGAAGGAGACAAAGGGAGAGCAGGGGTTTATTAAAAGGTACGTGGCAGGCTGCACAACTCTGCAGCCTTCCACGCTGCCCTTATCTGGGGCTCATTATCCAGTGGAAATGATCTAATAATAACCTAATGAGGGAAACCATCCTTATTTCCTTTGTTCTGCCCGTCCAGGGCTTTTCAAACATATAGCTGAAGTGTTTCCATGTACGAGTCCTTTAGAAACTCAGAATTGCTTAGCAAAATGTACTTTGAAAGTTTTTCATTATCCATAGAAATGGTATTTTTCAAGAGGAAAAATAGCAAACTCCAAACTGCATGGTTTTAAGAAACCTTTTTCAGAATCTGCTATGATAAAGCATTTGAGATTTGTACTTTCTGACATGAAGTGACACGATACAGTTAGAATTGCAGAATCACTCTTGCAGCTAGCCCTGATGTTCAGAATTTCCCCTTAATTTCTTTGCCAGTCTATTCATATTGATATTTTAGTTCATGGCCTTTTTGCATTCTAGGACTTTTTTATGCTTGAGCTGATTTTTTAAAGTAATATTCCATTTCAGCTCTTTTGGCATTTTATGTTATTTCAACTAAGGGGTATTAAAATTGTACCAAATTTTGTAGAAATCCAGCTGTCACAATAAGTAATCAGTGATCAGTACCAAATTTGTTTTTTATAGGAATTGTTAAAGTATATAGAACTAGATCAAGAAAGGTAAATGTAAAGACTTTACGGTTTTTATTACCTAAGTTAAAAATGCTCTTTGGAATATAAAAACTATTACCGGGATAAAAAGGAAAGCTTGGTTACTGAAAAGCCTTCTTGTAAGAAAGGGGGAAAACTTTGGTTTTAAATAACCCATCTGGCCTTCAGAGGCCTGTCCCCGGGGAGTTATGCTAACTTCTGCCACATAGATCGCGCCCGATGATGGACATAGCCCATGGCAAAGAGGCCAGGGAAGGAAAGCAAATGGACTTCTGTGAAAATACACGAGGGACAAATAGCATCCTGCTTGCCGAGTAAGTGCTAGGAAACACTCTCAAACATGGGAAGTACAGACAGGCCCCAGCAGGTTCCAGCATTCTTAGGTTGGCTGGGATTCTGGTTTTTAATGTGAGTCCTTGTTCTCTGTGAAGTAGACCTTTGACCTACACGTTACCCTTGTCTTTTCCTAAGTGTTTTGAAGTTACAGCTGGGCAGTATTCTCCAGGTTAAAGCACCTACGAAACTTTGATTTGATATTTTAAATTATGGAGTTTATCAATATAAACTACATTCTTAATATGCTAACGTTGTAGGGGTTTATTAATCAAGGTTCTGAGAGGTTGGCTTATTTTTAAACTACAGTTGCTTAGCACCTACAGAACAGGGTGGCCCACACAGGGCCTTCTAGCAAGACTGTTTCTTGTTTGTTACGGTTGACAAGACCACCACCCCTTCTCTGTAGGAACCCCTGACAGTGACAAGAGGAAAGCAAAGTCTTTGTGATCTGCCGTCTGTGGGCAACTTTTATATAATTTGCTTTTAAAATTACTTGCTAGCCTACAAGAGAGTTATAAGGAAGAAGTCTTTTAGAAATGAGATGGTTTGATTGCAAATGTATTCATTAAATTTTTCAGGTGCCTTTGTCTCTAGTGTCTGCAATGTTTGTGTAACCAAAAATTAAGACCACTTTCCAGAATATATAATTCACTTTCAATGTCACTGAATCAGAAAATCGGAACAGTGGGTTTGGCGTGGTAGAGTGGAAAACAGTGACCTGGAAGTGGAGACAGTGGTCATTCCCTAACAGAGTCCTTGTGCAAGAGAGAAAGCAGCATCCTCCCAGCTCCTTGGAAAAGGAGAAGGATCCCTGCCTCAGCTGCCTTAGGAACTGATGGTGGAAATAACCCGAAACAATGGGGGTGGAAATACCAAAATATAAATGGACTGTAAAAACATAGAATCTTATTGCATTCTGAATATGAAGTTTCTCAAATGCAAGCAAGACTCTTAATTTCATTAATATACCCACAGTATGCCAACATCTGAGTTCACAGTAGCCTCTTAGGAGGCCCCTATCTGTGCGGTGAGGTCGGTGTTCTGTTAGGATACCCATGTGGTTTGTATATGGATGTGACATCCTTGTACCATCTCTGGGATCCAATGGTACTAAATATCTAAAACCAGTGAGATTTTATGAGCTTAAAATCCATGATGCTTATTAATCAATTTAAAATCTTACTTGATCATTTAAAAAAAAAAAAAAAAACAGGGTACCTGGGTGGCTTAGTTGGTTAAGCGGCTGCTTTTGGTTCAGGTCATAATCCTGGGGTCCTGGGATTGAGCCCCATATCGGGCTCCCTGCTCAGCGGGGGGTTTGCTTCTCCCTCTATCTCCTCTCCCCCAACTCATGCTCTCTCTCGTGTTCTCTCTCAAATAAAATTTTAAAATAAATTTTAAACATCTTATTTAAAACTCTGATAGATTTTTTTTGGAGATTTAGAAATATTTTAAATCCTTCCAGAAGGGTGCTTATTCAAGCCTGCACTTAATTTTCTTTAATTTAAATCTAAAGTAGTGCCTGTAATCTAGTGTTTAAAGATAAGCGTTTATACACCATCTAGTTTAAAAAAAAAAACAAAAAACAGTAAAGTGTGTGTTCTCTAGATAAAATCTGAGAAATAAGCTGTTATTAATTTGTTTTTCCTTTCCCTCTTTTTTTTTCACTGCTGAACAAATAAGGAAGTTGAGACATGTTTTTCTCTTGTAATGTCTATTGACTTTCAAGTTGTCCTTCCAAACTGCCCATAGTTACCACCACCATCACCAAAAAAAAAAAAAAAGAAGTTATTAAAAGTCTTCCTCCTTACCTGATTCTTTAGGCCAGGTATATTATTACCAGACCCTTTTGTCACTTACCACACTGGACTAAAATTCTTAAGCACCAGTTCTGTCTCTCACATGAGCCTAGATGAAACCCTTCAAAGGCATGAATCAGCCATGGCTTATCCATGTCCACGTGAGGCAGGCAGGATAAATACATCACAGGAATCTAAGGAACATAGGATGGAAGCAAGACTAGTGAAGAGGCAAATTCCATGGCTTCCGTTAGAAAGCTGGGATTCCCAGAAAGTGAAATCTGTGCAGAGAGGAATAGTCAGGGAAAGTTTATTGGAAAGTTAGGACTTGAACCAGGCCTTGAAGGATGAGAAATGAGGACTGTTAGAAGGAAGCAGGAATGAGTCTGATGTGTTTCCAGGATCCCAGGGATCCCATCCTGAATTAATATAGCAGGCTGTGGATGAGGGAGCCTAGGCAACATCCATCCCAAACTCTCCTCCCCAAACCCCATGTCCCTTCCCCAGGCCCAGTTATATGCACGTACATGTCTTTGCACATATGACAGCTTCCCCCCCCCTTTAACATTTCCTGTGCCGCAATATGCTCTCATATTGGCATGTTCAACCGTCAGATTCTTGGGTTTTTCGGTTAAAGAATGCCATGTCTTTTCCTGAACTGTTAATCTTTTCTTAAGTGATCAAGAAACTTCTCTCACCTACCTTTCGTCTCTCCCCCTACTTTTGTAAGAACCTTTCAGTCTCTGATCTTCTTTGGGCAGTTATCCCTCACTGCATGCGAGGAACATACTACTTGTGCTTTTTGGGTTTTTTGTTTTGTTTTGTTTTTTTGTTTTGTATTTGTTTTGGGTTTTTTTTTGGTGCAGTTGTATTTTCCTTCCCAAACTAACCAGGTGTTTTCATTCACTTGATCAGCTTTGTCTCTTAGAGGTGTTCTGAAAGGAAAATTTTTTTCAGTGTTCTTTTCCCCTCCCCACCAAAAAAAGAAGTATTGCTATGATTTTTCACAACAGTAAACTATTTAAATAAGATTTTTGTCTTAACAACTGGGTAGGAAGCTTCCTCCACTGCCACCACGCTTGGAGCATAACTTAATTCCAAACTATACCAAGAATAATACCATGCATTATTGGAGCTTCGCTTGAACCCATCCCTGCCAAACTCCACAATTAAGAAATAATGAGTTCTAAGTGGGAATCCTTTCTACTTTGGCGAATTTTTGTAACATTCCGCTACATAAAATATACAGCATTTTATTATAGAATATTTTTGCTCTTTTATTTACCTAAGAGGTTATTTTTCACGTAAAGTGATTTGTCTCTGGGAAGGAGAATACTTTTATATTCTTTTGATAAAGGAATTCTGAATATTAAGCCTAATTCTATGACCTAAGATAAAAGTGAAGACTCCTGAATCAAAGAGAAACTCGCAGCAGATGGACCCTCACAGAGAGAGGAGGTCTGTTTTTCTTCATCGCGTCTTGCCCTCTCTCCCCCTGCAGCATCCATGTTCAAGCCCGGTGTATGGCAGCCTTCTCCACAAATGTGCCTCTCCTGCTGGGCTTGCTCAGGGTAGGAAGTGGGTTTCGCAGCTCTACACCGAAACTTTCTCGGGAGCATTGTGATAGCTATGTTACCTTTGCTTTGCGCCGTTCTGACCCGGTGAAATTCATCGGGTGGTGTTGGCACCAACTCTGCGTCCGATCAGCTATCAAAGTGGAACCCTCTCCTCCCTTTAAGAGCTTTCGCACAGCTTAAGGAGCAAAACTGCCCCAAACAGCCTCCGTGAAGCTTCCATTCTAGAAATGCCTGGTGAGTGTGATTACTTTCTTAGAGGAAAAAAGCAAGCGTGTACTGGTTACGGGTTTCTGAAGCAGTTGCTAAAACATCTACTGAATTGGTACAAAACATAGTAGTGCTAAAAAGCAGGTACTTGGGGTGTTTGACAAACCTGTGGATTTTCAGGTCAAACCCTCCCTCTTCTACCTCAATGAGATGGTGATTCCCGTGTCTAATGAGGGGCCTAGATATGTGCCTTTTAACGGGTAGCTCCTGACGATTGCCTGACAATTAGCCATATGTTGGATATGTTAAAAAAATTTTTTTTCAAAGATCTCCTCCCACCCCACACCCACCACCCCGAACCCGGCCCCAGTTACTTTGAGAGGTAATCTACTGTGGAGATTAGGAACTTTGCCTCTGGAGCCAGATGGCCTGGGATAGAATCCCAGGTCTGCCCTGCTTGTTCCTGATCTTCAGCAGTTTGCTCATCTGTAAAGTGGAATGTAGGTACTCCTCTCATGGGGGGTGGGGGGGCGGGGGTGTTGGGAGGGCCCAGGGAGCTGTAACATGTAAAATACTGTTTGGGGGCCTGGCTCAGAACTACCACTCAGTAAGTTTTAAGTGCTATTCTTTGTTCTTATATACATCTATTTTGCTTCTTATGTTTTTCTTAGTCCTATAGAAAAATAGAGTGAATTTCAGAACTTCTAAAAGCAACAAAGAAGCGGTAAGAGGGCATGAGAGAGCATTGTGTAGACTCTGAAACCAGACAGAGCTGGGTTTGAATTTCACTTTTACCCGACGAAAGCTGTATTCTCTTGACCTAACCCTCTGTTTCCTTATTTGCAAAATGGGAATATTAATACTCCCTATAGTATCAAGGTGTTGTGGGGTTTAGATAAAGCATGTAAAAGATGAACACGCTCCTAACACATAGTAAGTGCTCAGTGGACATGGTCCATCTTTAGTGTTACCGTATTTTGTATTCTGGGCATGTTTGTATGGGTTGACTACAAATATCCAATTCTGTAAGCTCTAAGATTTCTTTTTAGCCTATTTAATAGGGAAGGAACTAATAAGCTTAAATGTAATTAGTATTTGAGGCGCATGGGTGGCTCAGTGGGTTGTATCCGACTCTTGATTTCGGCTGGTCGTGATCTCAGGGCCCTGAGATTGAGCCCGTGTGGGGCTCTGTGCTCAGTGGGAAGCCTGCTTCTCCCTCTGCCTGCCGCTCCCCCTGTTCATGCACTCGTGCTCTCTCACAAATTAAATAAAATCTTTTTAAAAATGCAATTAGTATTTAATTTGTATTAATTTGCTAATTATTAGTACTAATTAGCTTAAAATACCGATGAGTAGTCATGGATATATATAAATATATATTTATAATATCATAAATTATAAATATATATTTATAATATATATAAATATATAAGTTATATATATTTATATATTATGTATTTATATATTATAAATACATATATATTTATAAATATATAAAAGTATATTATGCATTTTATATATTGATATATTTTATATTTATATATGTATATATTGTATATAATGTATATATTATATAAACATATTTATAAATATATAAATATATATAAATTTGTGTACATATTACATAAATTTATATAATAAAATATATAAGTATATGTAATTATATATAAGTATATATTGTATAAGTATATATGTTTATATATATACATATATAATTTATTATATAAATTTATATAACACTGTATATACATTACAGAGGTAGGTAGGTAGATTGGTAGGTAGGTAGGTAGGTAGATAGGCAGATAGACAAGAGATTCAGTAATCCAGGCTTAGAAGGAAAGAGAAGAGGGGAATTCAGGGAAGGTTTTTCAGAAGAAAGGTTTCTAGTCCATGCTGAGTTATTGATTAGATATTAGGATACGATGGGGAGGAAGTAAGAGGAGTCGCCTTAAGAGACCCACATGTTGCTTCATTTGTGTGAAGTTAGGCTGGAATGTCTATCTGGGTGGGTTCGGTTGAGGTTCCTGGGAAGAAACCAAAGAAGTCCAAAAGATAAACTGGAGACAGACCAGGGTCTAATAAATAAGCTCTGGTAAGGCGTTTGAATTTTATCCCGAGGGTAAGAGGAAACCACTAACAGTTACTTTTTTTTTTTTTTTTTTTAAAGATTTTATTTGACAGAGAGAGAGAGACAGCGAGAGAGGGAACACAAGCAGGGGGAGTGGGAGAGGGAGAAGCAGGCTTCCCGCTGAGCAGGGAGCCCGAGGTGGGGCTCGATCCCAGGATCCTGGGATCATGACCTGAGTTGAAGGCAGATGCTTAACTGACTGAGCCACCCAGGCGCCCCAACAGTTACTTTTTTTAAACAGGGGAGTGAGAAGAGCAGATACACACGTTAGAGAAAGTATTCTACCTTTGTGGAAAATGAACTGGAGGGGCCGGAAGATGGGCAGGAAACCAGTAGAGGTTGTTGCCGAAAGCCAGTGCTGGTGGCCTGGACTGCAAGTTAGCAGCCCTCTTTCCCAAGTCCTACGTGAAGGCAGGTGGGGTGGCCCTACAGCCCCGATGCTGGTGGTGAAAAATGAGTATTGCCTGAGCCTGATTCTCTCATGTGTATACCTCTCCCTGAAGTAACTGAGACCCTTTTGGAAGTTGCATGAAGTCTCCCAGGCCACAGGAGTGCCGTTAAAGCCTGCCGCAGCATACTAAATGGAATGGAATCTCAGCCTGCAGTCGGCCAGTAAATGAATATAACTTATGTTGAATTCCAGCTAATGTACAGTCTTAGAGGTAGCAGTAAGTCTGGAAAGTCACTTGGGTGCCATTTCAAGTACTGAACTGTGATGTACTTGGTCATACCTCACTGGCCTCTATGTGCCGATATAGCGTCCGTGGCCTTTTCTACTTTGTTCCAGGGAATAACTTACGGAATGAAAACATGCATTTTTAAAATATATTTTCTATATCTTACTCATTTTCTTGGTGGGTAGGGATTATTGAGGTCAGTATTTATTGTTCAAAAATGTGTAGTATAAATGAAAGTAACAAGTCATAACCTAGAAGTGTGCAGTTTTAAATGAAAGTAACAAGTCATAACCCAAAGTAATGTTTCCTGTTAAATGTTTATGATAAAGTTTAAAAAAGTATTGATCTCACACTCTTATCCAAAAGAAATTTAAATTTTATTTTGCAGGGCATGTTTAAAATGCTCAGTGTAAGTTTGCTTTATATATAAAATATCAATATTAATTGTTCACTAATAAATACAGAGTGAGTCACATGCCCATGAGGTCCAGTGCTTAAAAAAACAAAACTGATGTCATCCTGGTAAGTCCTGTGAGGTCCCAAACCATGTCTTAGTCATCCTTTTATTCCCATGTAATTATCACCATAAGTCCAGCACTTAATACATGTTTAGAAGTTTGTGATTGCCACATGCAAATGACAGTAATATGGGGAGCTTGTCTGAGGCCCCAGTTTTCGTGGCGGAATAACTATTAGGAGTGTGAGAGCTCTCTGCATATCTGTGATGGATGTTATAGGAACTTTGGACAGTTGGTATTCCTGAAAGGCACAAATAAAGAAACCTCAAATATGAGTCTGTGATAACTAAATTTGAAACTATCTTAGGAAATAGTTTCCCTTAATAAAAATAACAAAGCCTTGGATCAGGTTTTCAAAGTTCAGAGATGTTTGATAAGTAAGTAGGAAAAGAATTTTAGATATGCAAAGAGATAAAGCGATTTATCTAGTTTGGGAAAGTAAAAAGAGAGAAAAGATACATAAATGCAGTGGAGAATTTTAGAAATGTTTACTGAGATAAACAATAACAGCTCCTGACATTTGTGTGGTACTGTACATTGTGCATCGTGCTTTCCAAAACATTACCTCATTTGATCTGCTGAAGAACCTTATGAAGTAGAGTTTTCACGGATAGGGAAATTAGATCTTAGAGTGGTTAGGTGATTTGTCCAAAGTCCAAATAGCTCATAAGTGATGACTGGAAACCCCGTTTTCTGACTCTTAAGGTAGTACTTAAATGTTGAGGAGTAGCAAATAAATCATTGGCATGTATTAACTCCTGCATCATACCTGAAGACATCTGTGAAAAGCTAGTTCACAATGAAGACTATCTCCTTGAACTGCCAACACATTTATTGCTCATACCATTCATTTGACATAAAATTTTAATTTAAAAAAAAAAAGGTTTTTTCTGTTTATAGAAGCAACACAGCTTCTGAGTAGAAAAGTTTAAAATGTGCCTTGGCTTCATGAATATTATGTGACCAATGGTTGTGCTCTTCCATAGATAACGTTTCTGAGATTTTTGTGCTTTTTAAAAACGTTTTATACTTTTAAAAATATTTCCGATGAAATCACCAAAACATTTTCCTTGTTTCCATTTTTACTCTAGCAAAATAATATGAAAAATGTTTCCATGTAATTAAACATCATTATAATACCATTTCAGTGTCTTCATAGGATTCCATTTTCTGAATAACACCTATTAAGGACTTGGGAATGTTTCCTATGTTTTGTTATTAGAAACAGCACTGAAGAACATCTTTGCTATCTCTTTGTATAAATCCACGTATTTTTTTTTTCTCAGAGCAAATGTTGGGCAATAAAATTGCTGGCTGGAAGTTAATCATTGACCAAACAGCCCGACCAGAAAGGTTGTGCATATTTAAATTCCCACTTTGTAGCGTATGAATGCCATGGTTTACAGATTTGCCAATCCCTGATATTTTCAAAAACCTTTGCTAGTATGATTATCAGAAACAGTATGTTGTTGGGGTGCCAGGGTGGCTCAGTTGGTTAAGCGTCAGACTCTTGATTTCAGCTCAGGTTATAATCTCAGGATCCTGGGATCGAGCCCCACATCAGGCTCAGCGCTGGGCATGGAGCCTGCTTAAGATTCTCCCTCTCTCTCTCCCCGCCACTCACATGCACAAAACACTCTCTCTCTCAAAAAAAAATAAATAAAAGTGTTGCTTTGAATAGTTGAACAATAAATAAAACAAGGGAGGGAACGGAGATTGCTTTTATGTTTGTATCCTGCACAGTGGCTGCTATTTATTGTTGAACCTGTGTAGACATTCAGCACATAGAATGTTACTTAGCACATGTAATACGTAAAACATTGATCATGTTCCTCTCTGGGCCTTGTCTTATCAAATACTTCAAGGGCTGCCATTTATTCTTCTGTGAAATTGAAATAATCAGCTTTTTCAGTGGGCCATTATAGTGACCAGCGCAAGTCTGAAAGTATTTGAAAGTAGCATTGTAGTTGTTGAGCTTGTAAGAACTTTAAAGGTCCTTTAATCAGGTCCATCATTTTTCATTAAGCCTATTTAATGTAAAGATATGAAAAAATCCTGGTGTGTTTTACAAATTGAAATGGAAAACCCAGTGTCTAATATTTTTTGCACAAATGTATAATTTTGCCCATAATTTTATATGAGTTACTCATGCCCTCAGAAATTTAAATCTCTGTACTCTTTAGTGCTTTTCAGTATGGTGAAAATTTTCAACGACTTTAAGAAAACACAATTTTTGGTCATGGCAGTGGATTCTGGTTTTGAAGATAAACCAAATGCATTTGCAATGATTTTCAACTCTGTGTTATCTAAATAATGATTTCTTATGGGTACATTATTCTGCATAGTTTCATCAACCATATTTCTTTTCATTTTGTTTTAGGTAGCAGTTTTACAACATCATCGGGATTATATACAGGAAATAATTCACTCACAAATTCCTCTGGATTTAACAGTTCACAGCAGGTAATTTTAAAAGCCAGTTTAACTTCAGAATTTTTTTTTTAAATGCAACAGATGATTTTCTTATATAAAGAAAGATCTGTTTATATTATACTGTGACAGCTTACCTAAGCCTTTTAAGATATGTATATTTTTTCTTTTAAAAATCTCTTTAGCAGTCTTCCATGGTGAGCATTTGGTTTTCGGAATCATTTAATTTTACCTAGTCATGCATCATGGGATAGAAGACATAGGAAGAGTGTATCTGATCTTACATAAAATTTGTTTGCAAGTCTGGGCACTTCCATCAGTGTATACTTTGGAAATTCAGAGAAGACCCAGAAACACAAATATAGTTATACTTTGAAAAGTGAGAAATAAGCAGCAACATTCTCATGGATTATTCTTGTGTGGTTTGATTTGGTAGGACTATCCATCTTATCCGACTTTTGGCCAGGGTCAGTACGCACAGTATTACAATAGCTCACCGTATCCAGCCCATTATATGACAAGCAGCAACACCAGCCCGACCACGCCGTCCACAAATGCCACTTACCAGCTTCAAGAGCCACCATCTGGCATCACCAGCCAAGCTGTTACAGATCCTGCAGCAGGTAATTATGTGCACTTTATTAGTCCTGCAGGCTAGATTTCTGGTGGTTTAAATGCATTTTTCTACAGTCCTATATTCCTGCAGTGGTTTCACAGTTTTGGCAAGTTTTGGCACAGCCTAAATCTAAGTCAAACAGCAGGATTGTGGCATTAACTTTATTTATTTTTATTTGCTGAAAAATTTTAGTATAAATTATGTAACTTCAAAAGCCCTTGAAATTGAGATTTTATTTAGTTGTAAATATACTCAATTTTCAGGAGATACAGTGTTTTAGATACGTAGTTATAAATATTGAGCTATAATTATTAACTATAATTATAAATATTTGCCCACATATTGAATATGAAAATAAATATTACCTTGAATTCAATGTTTATCATTAAATATTTACTGTTTATCCAAAATCACAAAAAATCAGAGTTAATAATGGAAAACAGTGATTCCTCTGGCTCACCCTTCCCACTCGTGGCCTACTCTGAATTTCGTAACTGGGCATGAGAATTTCCATACTTCTGCACAACCCTCGATAGGCCCTTTCAAATGAAAATCTCTCCATCTCTGGAAATTTTCCTACCAAGCCTTTGACATTTCTTTCCCTCTTTTAGTTTTTTCTCTGAAACTCTCAAAATTGTATGCTTAATTTCCTGAATTGGTCTTTACCTATATTTCTTATATTTTCTCTTGCACGTCTCACCTTTGTCTTATTAAAAATGTAGCCCCTCCTTTCATGGATTATGAGGTGAGCCATTATCCTCAAACAATCCCAGAGTTTGCTTCCTTTTGCCTTTTATTTTTAGCACCAAAGCCCGCTCTTTGCTGCAAGCCAGGTTAAAGTGGTCTTACACTGAAACACACTTCTATGAAATTGTGATCACAGTGTGTTAATTCTAGTCAGTTATCCTACATCATGAAAACAAATTTTATGGAACAGGTGCTAATTTCAATCTTGACTATAGGTTTATCTTGCAAATATTAGCAGATGTCCCCCATAAAAAAAAATCTCCTTTGGGTTTTTAGTGTTTCACATTTTTTCTTAAATGTAGGTGAACACTATTTTGTTCCAGAGCAGAAGTTAGTCCTAAACTTCTATTCCAACGAGCTACAAATACTATTTCTGCACAGCTCAACTCTATACATTTTAATCTTTGATGATTGTAATCCATTTACCTTTCTTTATTCTTTAAAAACTAGCTTGATATATTTTTCACTCAGTTCACATGTGTAAATACAGTATTCACAGAATCTAATATACATGTCTTTTAGATTTAACAACTATATAATTGCTGTCAAAAATTGGATTTACTGTAGAAGCTGTTACAGATTTTTCTTCTCTATTTCTGTTAATTTCAAATAGGCATCATGAGGAAAGATAATGGCTTGTCCCAATTTTAGGGAGATCTCATGTTTTCATATGAACCATCTGGGCCATGCCAACTTCTTGCAGACTAAAAGGAGCTTTGAAATAGAATAGCAGAGTAATTTTACTTACTTCATCATGACATTTTGATTGTGAAGAGTACAGTACAAAGTAGTGAAGACTTAATCATGTTTTTTAAATTAAGGTTGATTAGCACTTTCTAAAAAATACCAATTTAGGCATATCAGAAAAGTTAGTCTCTGAAACGTGCCATTATTTTAAGTGCATTTTATTTATCAAAAGGGTGCCGTGTGAAAGAGTGGGGAGGACTAAGCACAGAGCCATGGTCCATAGGAAACAATGCAAAATGTCTATATAATTTTAAGATTAAATGATTTATTTTAGATTTTATTTGAATAAATGCTTAGTATTTCAGGTACTCATTTTAATTTCAGTATCTTTATGGCTGCAGAATAGGAATGAATTGAACTGGGGAGAAAATAGTATTTTTCAGGTTTCTTATATTTACCACTTCCCACTAAAATAAATGTATGGATCAGCCTTCCTTATGTAGTTAGAGGTGGAAAGTTCAGTGAGTTTCCACATTAAAAAGAAATGTGGATTACTTGAGAAATTCAAGGAAGAGTTAGTCTGGTTTTGGGGGTTTTGATTTGTTTGTCTGTTTACATTTGCAGTATGACTGGATTCAGCCTAAGTCTTTTGGTGTTAATTTTCCTTTCTTATTAGTCATATATAAGGTTGTAGACTGGTCTTTGATGAAAAGGAAGTTTTGAATGATAGTGTCCACAAAATCATTAAAGAATTAGAAGGAATGATTTATAACGTATAACCTAATGTTTTTGTTTTACGATAGAAATAAAAAAATGGTTAAAATCATGTCTATTTTGTTGAAATCATCTCAGATTTTTTTTCTTTTAATTTTAATAGTCTATTAGGTTTAAAGTCAGTATTTTCTACATTGGAAAATTAGATTCTAGTTATGATCTGATCTTATGTATGGCCAGGTTTCTGCCTTTCAGTTTCAAGGAATTATACGGTACAGAATGAATACACAGGATATATGGCTCTCCTCCCATACTTTATAATATCTGTTCTTGTATTGTTCATGGAATTGTTTGTCATAATGAACATACAAAGATAATCTTGTAAGGATTTTTCAGGCCAAACATATAAGGACTCATTATTTGGTATTATGCATTTTTAAAGTTATGAAGAATAGCTATCTTTTAAGTCCATGGTATTTTGCAGTATTACTTATAAATATGTACCTCCTCATGAATCTTAAGTTCAAAAATTATTTTAATGTGTTTATAATTAAATATTGAAAGTTATATTCTCCTTTGGGTAGATATGTATAATACATTAAAAATAACATAACTGGAACACAAAAGTTTAATATCAAAATTTTAATTCATTTTAAAAAGTAAAAACAGCACCTTTTTTGTCTTTTATTGAGATATAATTGATATTTAACATTATATTAGTTTCAGGTGTGCAACATGATTTGATATTTGTATGTATTGTGAAATGATCACCATAGTAAGTCTAGTTAACATCTAGCATATGTAGTTGCAGATTTTTTTCTCTTGTAATAAGAACTTTTAAAATCTATTAGCCATTTAAATCCTTTGCATTCATTTTTAAAAAGGAGTCTGGGGCACCTGGGTGGCTCAGTTAAGTGTCCAACTCTTGAGTTCGGCTCAAGTCATGATCTCAGGGTCATGGGATTGAGCCCTGCGTTGGGCTCCATGCTCAACGGGGCGTCTGCTGGAGATTCTCCCTCTCCCTCTGTCTTCCCCCCATCCCAGCTCACCCGTGTGCTCTCTCTCTTAAATCAATCAATCAATCAATCTTTATAAAAAAATAAGTTTGTTTGTCATGTTTTGACTATCTTAATAAAAGTTACATCATCTGGAAATACCTAAGTATTCATCTACCTTGGGAAATATGGTGAGGTTTGTCTGTTTATTTAGCAATATTGTAATACTTATTGGGCTCAAGAAAATCATACCTACTCTTCAACTAGCAATGCCAGCCTCCTCCGTCATCATTGAAGGCCATCTTGGTTGCTTCCAATTTTGGCAATTATAAATAAAGCTACTAAATATTTGTGCTCAGCTTTTTTTTGTATAGACATAATAAGTTTTCAAATCACTTGGGTGATAAAAACCCAGCAGTGTGCTCACTGAATTGTATTGTCAGAGTATGTTAATTTTATAAGGAATTGCCAAGTTGTCTTCCCAAGTGCTATACCACTTTGTGATCCAGTAAGTAATGAATGAGAATCCTGTGGCTCCACAACCGCGTCAGCATTTGATGTTGTCAGTATTGCAGATTTTGTCCATTCTAATAGGTGTGTAGCAGTATCTAGTTGTTTTAATTTGCATTTCCCTAATGAAATATTATGTTGAGTATGTTTCCATATTCTTATTTGCTCTGTATATCTTCTTTGCTAAGGTGCCCGTTCAAATCTTGTGCCCAGTTTTTAATGAGCTTGTTTTCTTATTGTTGAGTTTTAAGAGTTCTTGTATATTTTGGATACAAGTCCGTTATCAGATAAGTTTTGCAAATACTTTCTCCCAGTCTATGGGTTGTCTTTTTAATCTCTTAACAGTATCTTTCAAAGAGCAGAAGTTTTTAATTTGAATGAAGTCCATCTTAGCAGTTTTTCTCTTTCATGGAATATGCTTTTGGTTTTATATCTAGAAACTCATTGCCAAACCCAACCCAAGGTCACCTAGGTTTTTTCCTATGTAATGATCTAAAAGTTTCATAGTTTTGCCATTTCAGTTTAGGTCTCTGATCCTTTTTGAGTTAATTTTTGTGAAAAGTATAAGTCAGCTTCTCGATTCCTGTTTATTTATTTGTTTGTTTATTGATTTTTGCACGTGGATGCCCAGTTGTAGCACCATTTGTCGATAAGCCTATGTTTTGCTCCATTGAATTACCTTTACTTCTTAGAGATCAGTTGGCTAACTTTGTGTGGGTCTATTTCTGAGCTCTCTGTTCTCTTTCATTGGTTTGTCTTTTTTTTCCCTAATACCACATTGTCTTGATTATTGTAACTTTGTATAATAATTCTTTAAGTTGGGTAGTATCACTCCTGTGTTCTTCAATATTGTGTTGGCTATTCTGGGTCTTTTGCCTTCCCACATAAACTTTAGAATCAGCTTGTCAGTATCCACCAAGTAATTTACTTGGATTTGGTTTAGAATTGCATTGAATCTATAGATCAAGTTGGGAAGAACTGACAATATTGAATCTTGACAATATTGAATCTTCCTATCCATGTACATGGACTGTCTCTCCACTAATTTACTTTTTTATTTTTTTCATCAGAGTCCTATAGTTTTCCTCATATAGATTTTGTACATATTTTTTAGATCTATCTTTCTTTTTTGGTGCTAATCAAATCATGTGATTTTTTCATTAAAATTGCAATTGCTCATTGCTGGTATCTAGGAAAGCAATTGACTTTTGTATATTATCCTTGTATCCTGAAACTTCGCTATAATCACTTAGTTCCAGAAGTTTTTCATGTTGATTCTTTGGTATTTTTTTTTTTTTTTTACATAGACAGTTATGTCATTTGTGAACAAAGACAGATTTATGTCTTTTTTTCCTACTCTGAATATTATTTGTTTCCTTTTCTTATCTTATTGCATTAGCCAGGACATTCGGTACAGTGTTGAACAGGAGTGATGAGGAGACATCCTTGTCTTGTTCCTGTGATCTTAAGGAGAAAACTTCTGGTTTCTCACCATTAAGTGTGATGTTGCTACACATTCTTTGTAGATATTTTTTATCCCTGTCCCTAGTTTGCTGAGAGTTTGTATCATGAATGGGTCTTGGATTGTTTCTAGTGCTTTTTCTCTGTCTGTTGATAGGACCATATGATTTGTCTTCCATAGCCTGTTGATGTGATGAATTATATCAAGTGATTTTCAAATGTGGAACCAGCTTTTCCTACCTGGAATAAATTCCACTTGGTCATGGTGTATAAATCTCTTTATACATTGTTGGATTCAGTTTTGCTAATATTTTAAGAATCTTTGCATCTATGTTCATGAGATATATTGGTCTGTGGTTTTCATTTCTTATAATGTCTTTGTCTGGTTTTGGTATTAGGGTAATAGTGACCTCATAGACTAAGTTAGGAAATGTTTTTTCTGCTTCTATTTTCTGGAACAGATTGTAAAGAATTAGTACCATTTATCTCCTAAATATTTGGTAGAATTCACCAGTGAACCTATCTAGGCCTAGTGTTTTCTGTTTTAGAAGATGGATTATTGATTAAATTTCTTTAATAGATATAAACCTATTCAGATTATCTATTTCTCCTTGTGTGAGTAGATTGTCTTTCAAGGAATGGTTCATACTATCTAGGTTATATAATTGGTGGGCATAGAGTTATTTATAATATTCCTTTATAATCCATTTAATGTCCATGGGATTGCGTGTGATGGCCGTTTTCACTTCTGATATTAATGATTTGTGTCTTCCTTTTCTTTTTTTTTTTTTGGTGCCTTGGTTAGCCTAGCTGGAGATTTATCAATTTTATTGATCTTTTCAGGAACCAACTTTCCATTTCTTTGATTTTCCTTTATCGTTTTCCTGTTTTCAATTCATTGACCTCTCTGACTTTTATTATTTCCTCTGCTTTCTTTTGATTTAACTTGGTCCTCTTTTTCTAGTTTCCTAAGGCTTGAAGCTTAGATTGTTAATTTTAAATATTTCTTCCCTCCCAATACGTGCATTAAGTGCTATCAAGTTCCCTCTAACTATTGCTTTTGTTGCATCCCACAAAATTTAATATTTCTATTTTTATTTAGTTCAAAATATTTTTCTTTCCATTATCATCAAAACCCTCCGTTTTGAAGAGGTATATATTTATAAACATTTTATTGGAGAAAAATATTAGAGATTTGATGATGTACAGTATGTATCATTTGTGACAGCTGTGCGATTATTCACATCTTCCCAGTTAAATGGCTTTCTGTTGTTAGAGAATGTTTTTAGTTTCTGAGAAGAAGAGTATTCTATGGTAAATTCAAATCCCACTATCTGTAAGAGAAAATTTTGATCAAAGTCAACTCTTTTTTTAGTCAATTCTAAGATTTGTAAGACATTATCACAGTTAAATCTATGGTTACTTGAAATTTTAAGTGATGGGTTTAATTTTAAATTTCTTTTTTAAAACAATTCTTTACAAAGTAGATGGTTTTCTTTTATGTTCAAAAACAGAGGTAAGAAAAAAAGAAGAAGGCATTTTAGGATGTTTTCCTTTTGTGATAGTATCTGAATTCACATATTATCATCTCTTAGCCACCTACCTGTGATGAATATGTTATTTTCTTATATTAAACACTGAAATTTTAAGGTATATTAGCAACATAACCAAATTTTTTCAAAAAAGTGATAAAAATTATTTAACCACCACTTGAGAGTAATTGTCATGAAGGAATTTTCTAAATTGACTTTCTTAGAAGAGTACTTAAGCCATTCTTTCACAAATATTTTTCTTTACCATATGACTTCTCTATGTATGATCAAAATATGAACTTCTACGGTGCCTGGATGGCTCAGTCATTAAGCCTCTGCCTTCGGCTCGGGTCATGATCCCAGGGTCCTGGGATTGAGCCCCGCATCAGGCTCCCTGCAGCGGGCTCCCTGCTCAGCGGGAAGCCTGTTTCTCCCTCTCCAACTCCCACTGCTTGTGTTTCTGCTCTCGCTCATGCTCTTTCTCTCTCTCTGTCAAATAAACAAATAAAATATTTTTAAAAAAATATGAGCTTATTTGTAATTCATTTACTGTACTGTACTTAAATAATTTGGATCGAACACATATTTTTTGTCAAAAATCTCTTAGAACATCTAATAATTATGACAGCTATCAAAAATAATACATAGTAAAAATGTAAGTGGATGTTTTTAGAGCTTTATATTACATGTAATCTTATAACACACCCATGAGGTGTAGGTACTATTTGTCCCCATTTTACAGATGAGGAAAATGAGGTACATAGCTCTTAAATGCTCAATAAATAATAAGTATTATTGAGTTAATTGAGAATTTTGAGGCCAAATTTTTGTGAAAGGACTAGTCATGTATAACATTGTATTTTTGAAATACTATAAAGCCATGAGAAAAGAATAAATGGTAGATAAAACACTTTAGGTGAATGCAAAATAAAGCTAGTTATTTGTTCATCAGGAATGAGTTTTAGCACAGATACTATAAAAAGTCAGGTTTTCAAAGGATTTGTTCCCTCGAATTCTTACCAAAAGGTAGACGTTGAAATCTACCTTTTCATGCTCTGACTGCATGCAGACGATTTACTGGTTAAGGTGATATACAGGAATCTTGCCAATATTGAATTTCAAGTGACAGAGGAAAAATCAGTATAAGAGGGAATTCAATATGCATGGGAAACCATTTGTTCCCTCTGCTTCTTTGATCCTTGCCAAGGCACACGAAAGTAGAGCAAAGCGCCTGAAAACCGGGAACATTCTTGTCCAAAGTTGCAGGGGAACTCTGAGCTCTCACAGGAATTCAGTGTGACAGGATGAAAAACTAAACTGCCAGCCGTCTGCCTTTTAAATGCAGGAAATTTGGGCCACGTCTATACGACCAAACACGCCTACATTGTCCACTGTAGAAATGATCCTGAGGTTTGCAACAGCATGCATCTTGACTCCTACTCCTACATTTTGCCGAGTGAGCAATTCTGAAAATCTTTAGGCCATACTTGCTCATTTTCACTGATGCCTTGTGGACTTTGGAGAAGTTTGCAATTTGTTCAGCTCAAAAATAAACTCTTTTACTGAAGCAGTTTTAACTAACATTCTGGAAACATTTGTCTGCAAAACAAATATTTATGTCTAAAATAGTCAGGCTATTAAGATGTGAGAAAACAAAACAGATGTTTGTTTGGGGTTGTTGGGTTTGTTTGTCTTGATGGCATTTGCTTGCTTGCTTTCTTTTTTTTTTTTCCCCACTCCAGAGGAAACACAGTGTTAACCTTAATGAGATTATAAAATTCTTGAAAATAAAGTTCACTTTTTGTTTTATATTGTCAGGAATGTCATAAAAATAAGTTGCCTTATCTTTGAGTTTTGGACTATGTTTCCAAAAAGTGAAAAATTCAGTGTTTTAGAATTTTCCCATTTTGTGCCTCATTACTGGTTTGACTAATTTTTTCAGTTTGTTGTCTGGAAGGCAGGATGCTGTATAGAGTTAGTTTTAGTATACATGCATTCAAATATGTCATTCTTCTATTTATATTTAACATATGATTTGTATATAAATACCCAAAATAAGAAAACATACATTATTGAGCTATGTTATTGAACTATATTTTTATTGAGTTAAATTCATTTACTAGCCCTCCCAAACATTTATTACTTTATCTTTATAATTCTTTCTTCTATTTATACTTAACATATGATTTGTATATAAATACCCAAAATAAGAAAACATATATTATTGAACTATATTATTGAACTATATTATTGAGTTAAATTCGTTTGCTAGCCCTCCCAAACATTTATTACAAGCTAATTGATTCGTTGTTTCTGTAAAGCATTAAGCGTCCTATGGGACCAACACAAATCACTGTAATAAGTTTCCTTGTTTAAGTTGGAGGACATCAGCATTTACTGATACAATTTTTTAATTAGAGATGGTTGAGAAAAGAACATACAAATTTATCTGTGCCTCATTTAATTTGGATTGAATGGTTTAGTGGATAAATTTTGGGTTAATTTTTATTTTCTGGAGGGGGTAATTTTATTTATGTATTTTTTTTGCAACATTGTCAATACACAATGTTACATGAGTCTCAAGTGTACAACATAGTAAACTGACAGGTCTACACTTTATGCTGTGCTCCCCACAAATGTAGCTATTATCTGTCACCATATACCATTATCACAATACCACTGACTATATTCCCTATGCTGTGTCTTTCATCCCCATGATTTATTGGATTTAACTTTCAAATAAAGGTAGGATTGATGGATTGATGGCTATTGATTTTAGTCCCAGTTCGATAGCCGAAAATTTAAGTTTAATGAATTTTTAAAATTTACTGGAGAAGAACATACGATCATGGGACAAAATTATAAAAGTATAGAAGGGTTTACAGAGAAGAATAAAATTCCCTTAATCTTTTGTAGCCAGTTTTTTTCAGCCGAGTTCCTTGTGTATCTTTCCAAGGATACACGTTGCTTATATAAACATATACAAAGCAATATAAACATATACAAAGCACCTGCCCCTGGATACCTTTTTTTTCCACATTCAAGTATGTATACTTTCTGTAATTTTTTTTCCTTAAAGATAATAGAATACATACTGTTCTATCCCCTACTTTTTTTACTTAATGATATACAGAGAAAAATTAATAGGTATTTTTGATGTGGATTTTATATGCAAATATAATGATAGCTGATTTTTTGTGTGTACCCACTATATGCCAGGCATTTTTCTAAGCACTGTTCATGCATGAACTTAGTTCATTCCCACCCAACTGCATGAGATAGGTAGTGTTATCATTATCCCCATTTTACAGATGGAGAAGCTAAGGAGAGAGGTCCATGACAGCATGAGGATTTAACTTCCAGAACTTTGACTACAAACATGAATTCTTAATTAGGCAAGCATGCTGGTTCTAGAAACCACTGTGTCTGAAGTTTCAAATAAGCGAAATAATGGAAATGTAACCAAAGAGGCAGTAACAATCTGGCGTTCATTTTCTTAAATTATTCAAAGAACTCAGCAAAGGCATATATTAGCAGGTATTCTGTTAAATATGTGTTAAATAATTTGAATAGGCTCTATTTGCTCATAAAATACTGTAGGTCTGAAATTATAGGGAAGTAGTATGTAGTATATTTAAGGTTATCTTGTAGTATTTCCTGAACTATATCTTGGATAATCCAACAACTAATTGCACACTTTTCCTGAATGTGTGCTATCCCCACCCCCTCTTTATCCTATTTAATAATTACCTGTCATGTACCTGCTTAGAGAATAATTTTTCATGACATCTCTACCATCCCCTATCCTTCCTTGAGGACCTGGTTCTCTACATTTCCAAATTCTTTTTTTTTTTTTCTTTTTTCTTTATTTCTCCACTTGCATCTCATGGTTGATGAGCACTAAGTATAGGGGTGATGCTATTCTTGTATCAAGGAAAAGGGAAGCCATCCATCCTAAAGTGTAAGTAAATGTCTTAATCTAGTACAGTCACCTTCTAATACTTTTGAAAATATTTGTATGACCCCTCCAGAAACTTTATCAAGTACCTCTTCATAAAATTAAAACTGCATTTTCTTCAGTACCATTAGTTAAGACAGATTTTACTGTTGTTCACTTTTATGTAAGTGTTGATATTTGAGTACAATTTTCTAATATTTGTATGTGCACTATTCACCTGGGTTATTGATTGACTTGATAATCAGGGATTGATTTAGCAGTCACATCTGCCATTGTTTCCATGGAAAATAGCTTCTGGGTTCCAAGCAACTGATTTAAAAATATGTGAAACCAGGGGTGCCTGGGAGGCTCAGTTGTTTAAGTGTCCCACTCTTGATTTCAGCTCAGGTCATGATCTCGGCTCAGGTCATGATCTCAGGGTGGTGGGATCAAGCCCCACCTCGGGGTCCACACTGGGGTGAAGCCTGCTTGGGAGTCTCTCTCTCCCTCTGCTCCTCGCTCTGCACCCCCTCCTCTCAAGCAGTCTCTCTCTCTCAAAAAAAAAATATGTAAAACATAGCTGATTTTGACAGCTGAAATTGACAACTCTCTTGTCTCTACAAATCCGCTTGAGCAACTTTAGCGTGAAGCAGTTGGGCAATAGGGACAGAGAGCCTTTAATGGGTTCCCAAAGCAGGATCAGTTAGGGAAACAAATTGTTAGGTTTAAAGTTAGCAGGATTACTGTACTTGAGGTCTTTCTGGATCCCTCGATACAGTAATATCCACTGAAAACCGAATATAATGGACATGCTTCCCAATCATACTTGGCTGGGAACCACTCTCCACTCACCTCCCGCCCCCACAGGGGCTATCTATGAACTTGGGCACTGCACTGCCTCACAATATAATTAAGATAAAGGAGTGGTGGCTAAGGATTTGGGGTTGGGCTAACCTGGATTTGAATCCTGGTTCTATTATTTACTCTGGGCAGGTCACCTAGCACTTTAGCGTATCAGTTTTCCATTAAATGAAGATAATACTGCTCATGTGTATGGGATGAATGTGAGGATGACTTTATGTAAGTGGCCAACAAAGTGATGGACACCCACTGGGCCCTCAAGTGTTCATTTCTTCCATGCATGCATTTAGCAGGTATTTATAAAAGCTTACAGCGTGCAGGCCCTGTGCTTGGCCCAGGGGATAAAGAGGAGACAAGAAGGGCAAGATCCCTGGCAATAGGAAGCCGGTGTGTTTTCTTCCCTCTGGAAGGCTATTGCTGTAGTGCATTGTGCATTGTGGTTGTTTCAGATGCAAAAGCCCCCAAAGTGTTGTTCACCAGTTTCCTTCACGTAGTATGATGGGGAGAGGTTTAAAGCAGAGGTTGAAATGTGTGAGGATGGATGACAGAAGTTTCTATGAGGTTGTCCACAGAGGAGACAATGGCTGTATTCCAGGAGTGATAAAGCTCTCTTAATTTAGTTACTAGACCTTGACTGAGGATTAATTTACCGGGGAGACCACAATCAGTGATGGTGTGAAAGGGAAGTAACGTTATAGAATACAGATAGAGAAGTCAAAGCAATTCTCTAAAATTAGTTCAAATAATATTTATTCATCTCTGACTT
Organism: Halichoerus grypus; assembly: GCF_964656455.1. Taxonomy (NCBI): domain Eukaryota; kingdom Metazoa; phylum Chordata; class Mammalia; order Carnivora; family Phocidae; genus Halichoerus; species Halichoerus grypus. Next base: position 60,298,603 of record NC_135716.1, read on the forward strand.
CTGGTTAACCCTATAACACTAGTCAACAAGTCTACTTGTGTTTAGTTTATTCTACCCAAGTTTCTATGGGAGAGTTCTACAGCTGATAACTTAAAGTTGTTAAGATCCCTTTATTTTAAGTGTTCTCCTCTTTGATAAGGTAATATTCACTGAGAATATAATATTATTAATGTAATTTATTCAAGACCTTGCTGAGGTTTTTGGGGTTTGTTTGTTTGGTCAAGACAGAGACAACTCCCACTTAAAAAATCTCCCAGTATAACATTTTCATGGTCACACTCCGTGGCATGTAATTTTGAAGGCTTGATGGCCTATTGCTTGGTAGGTCTGTAAGAATCCCAAGCAGCTTTTCAAGGACTATCGTGAGCCTTACCTTATGGCTGTAGCCTTCCACATGGGCATCTTCCCTGGTTTGCTCCCTTTATTTTCACAAAAGAACATCCTTTTTATTCTCAGCAAAGGTAACTTAGTAAAGCATATCTGTCTCCACTTAACTGAGCAACCAAGAATAGCTCCATTTCAAGTAACTCATTAGTATAACTTTTACCTTATTGCTTCTTAACACCCAAGGAGACACTTGCTTCTGTCAGCTATCAAGAGGGCACATAATGTCTCATTCTTCTAGATGTTTTCAGTTTTACCCTTAAAATAACAAGGTACCCCCACTCCAGTGCTCTGCAATCTAAGTACTGAATTAGCCCTATGAAGTCTGCTGTGGTCAGCCTGAGAAGTAAGAATCCTATGAAACCTGCTGTTTTATTTACCATGAGGGTATGTTCCTGACATCACACAACATCTTCTCAGGGAGCAGTCTTGTGAGGCATTTCTGTCTCATCTCTGTGCTAGAAATACCTATGTTTCTGTAGAAAAATTGATAGGTCACATTCTGTGTACCTGAGTCATAGAACTCTGTGCCCTTGACTGCGGACCTTAGGGCAAGCAGACCCGTGTTGACCACTTTCTCTCCTGGCTTTATTTTACCTTTCTCACTTCAGTGTTTTTTTTTCTAATGTACTCATTCATTTTTTTAAAAAAATTGCTGTATAATTATTGTGTACATATTTGGCACATGATCTTTTTGGAGAAAGGATATAAATTACCCAGAAAATACATTAAGAACTAAAATGTCTTATTCAACAAGAATAAGAGTGAGAAAATAGATTTATCCCATCCATTCCATATTCAGGAAGCACTTACTTTCTAAATTTTACATTATCACCGTGTTTGTAAATGTCACCATTTTGGTTAATATGTGCACAAAAACCTCTTCAAGATTCTCATAATTATAGCCTCCCAAGGGCACACACCTGCCCATCTTTTCTTCTCTTTCCTCAAAGCCCCAAACTGCCATGTCTAATAGGCTTGTTATTTGTTTCAATCCAGCTGATTTATGTAAAACACGTTGCCAATTGCAAAATGGCTCCCAAATGTAAGAATTCATTTTCTCTACCACTGACATTGTTTTCAACTTGTGCAGTTTATTTTCTTTTCCATCCCTGATGACATTTTAAATGTTCTCCCTTTAAGTATTCTAAGAATGTTCTTTCTGTGGAGTCTCTTTGCTTTCTAGTTTCCCATTTAATGTTTTCCCTAAAGCGTCTGTTTCAGTACATTTGTTCATCTAATTACCTCCCTTGACTCACTTCTAATATTGATAAAGGTTATCGAGGAAGCACATTTCTCTTGAGACTTATTCCTTAATCTTGCTATTAAATTTCATTACCCTGTTCCTTAATTGAAGGAAAGGCAGAAAGCACAGTTTCTTCTTCTTTCAAATAGGAATGAGGGTTTGAAGATGTTCTTCAACATTCCATTAGCTATTCATTGAGCAGCTCTTAATTACAAAGTTGTCTTAGGTTCTGCAGGGATACAGAGAACAAGGAGGTTATTCCCTATCCTCAAGGAGCATTTACATGAATAGCCAAACCTAATAAACATTATATTTAAAAAATGCTGTTCTAGAAGAAGGAGCAAAGTGCTCTGGAAGAATATAAGAACAGAGATCTCTTATATAAAGTATTTGAAGAAAAAGCTAACAAAAGGGGTGAAATTTATCCTCGGCACCAAAAGATGTAAATGGGTGAGGGACAGGATAGAGATGGGATATTTATTCAAGGCTGGAGTAATAAACCCTTTTAAGTGGGCTCATCGGTGGTATCACTCCTGTCAGTACAAACTTAAACTATATATAAATTTCGCTAAAGAATGAAAGCCTTTTTGAGCTGAAAGATCACTTTCATCTCAAAGCCTTTTTGATCTGAAAGATCATCTATATGAGCAAGATAACTAAGCCCGGAGAGATGACTTTGAACAATTCACTTCCCACCACAACATTAACGTGTTGGGTAATTCTATAAGTGACAAGTTACCAATCCTGTTCAGATCCTACTGTCTGAATTTGTAGGTTATGCTGTCTACCACAGTGAAATGTGAACTACTCAATTTGCCATGTTCAGTAAGTTAAGGAGGATGTGGAAATGGACCAAAGTTTGCAAGATCCATCCCCTCCATGGGTGGGTTATTTCCTGAACACTGAAAGGAAAGAGGTCACATTTTTGGAGTCCATACAGGTTCCGTAATCCATGCCCCTAAGTCTCGGTTCCGGGCAGCTCCCCTTCTGTCCCCAAACCTCCCCAGGCAGGGGCCCATCAGAGACTATGCCGTCTGTCTTTGTCACTACAAAGCAAGGGTTCCGACTTGGGAAATGACATGCTCTCTGAGAAAAGTCAAGACTGGTTCAGTGAGGTGTGTGAAGCAGGAGAAGGCAGATGGAACGAGAGAAATAATCTCAGAGTCTAGAGGAAGCCCTGTTCAATCCACCCCTCTACTTGTCAACCCTAAGGTGGCCTCTTCCTGTGAAGGGTAAGGTCTACTCCTAGTTCTGCGTTGCATAAAATAAGTTGAACCCAAAAGCTGGAATCTGGAACCAAGCGTGCCCAGGTTCCCCTCCTGTCGGGTCCTCCCAGAATGAGCATGAAGGCGCATCGATAAGTACTTAACTGTGAACATTCTCTAGGAGAATGGTGAAATAGGACTTGGCATGAAGGCTTATCCATGATCACGAGCAGCTTGTCAACCAGGGGTGCTCCACATGCTGGGTTGTTAGCTCATTCAACAACGGCTGTTTACGGAGCCTCTGGTATATTCCAGGCGCTGGTCTAGACACAGGGTACTCGGCAGGGAACAAAATAAAGTCTGTGCCCTCAAGGAGCTTATATTCTATCAGAGCACACAGACCACAAGTCAACGTACAATGCCTCTGGTAGTCAGAAGTGCCTGCAAGGATGAAATGGTTTGTAAAATAGAGTTAGGGCAGATAAACTATTTCAGAAGCGTGGTCTGGCAGGGTGACCTTTTAGCAGAGACCCGAAATTACTGAGTAGAGAGCCACCTCCGGGTCTGGGGGGAAGAGTGTTCTGGGAGAGGAGAGGCAGGACTGGGCTTGGTGGACAGGAAGACGAGTGTCACTGGAACATGCAGGGGTGGAGAGTGGAGGGGGCCGGGGTAGGGAGGTAAGAAGCCAGATCACAGCAGGCATGTGGCATGCGGAGGACTTTGGATTCTTTGTGTGTTTGTTTTGAATGAGGTGAGAAGTGTTTAAGCATAAAAGTGACATGATGTCATTACATTTAAAAAAGAATCTCTCTGGTTGTTGGACCGAGAATAAGCAAGGGAAGAAGGGGCACCGGTGGTCATGGAGGAGATGGTTCCAGTGGCCCGGGAAGAGGTCACTTGGGCAGGCTCGGGTGCTTGGGGGGAGGTGGTGAATGTGGTCAGATTTTAGAGAGATTGGAAAGTAGAGCTATCAGGATTTGTTGATAGATTGAATGTGAATAGTAACACGAGAGGAATCATGGATGACACCACAGTTTTGGGCCCAAACAGCTAAAAAAAAAAAAAAAGTGCACTTGCCACTTATTCCTATGGTAGAAATGGCAGGAAGAGAAGGTATTGTTGGAGAAATCAGGATTTCTGTTGAGCACGTGTTAAGTTTGTGGTACCTGTTAGAAATTCAGAGGAAAATGGCAAGTAAGTTGTTCAATGACTAAGTCTGTTGTTCATAGGATAACCTAGGACCTAAATCTGTGAGTCATCACAAATGCCATTTAAAACTTATGTGTCTGGCTGAGTTGACCAAGGCAGGGAGCATAAATGCAGAAAGAGAGCCAAGCATGGAGCCTGGCCTTCCAACCAAGAATGATTTGTTTCAAAGATTTTTTTTTTTTTTAAGGCTCTCGATAAAGACCTTTTCAAAGGTTTCCAACATAGTTGCCCTCTCATTGCGAAGTAAAAGCAAGTAGTTGAGCACGTGAGCACGTACACCTGTGCTGTGTTGTGAGCATCTGTTGTCTGTGGCATGGCTCTCTGACACAGGAGAGCTCAAGCAGGAACTTTCGGCCACCACTGGAATTTCTCTAGAGGCTTGAGAATAATACTTCTCAACTCTGAGGCGGTCTGACTATAGAGGTTGATTCCAGGCGGCCTTCCGCCTGATGACCTTACAGGAGAAGAGAATCTGTTTTACAAAATGCCGTCAGAGGGCTGGAGGTGAGCCTGCGAAGGAATGTTCGTCAGATTCAGTTATTAGAGGTCACTGTAAGTCCAGGAAATTTAAGTGTTCAGTATGAAAGGCCTACCTGCCCCTTTTCCATTGGACCTTTCACCTAAATTTTCCTAATTTTCCTGTGTAGTGAACAGCATGGCTTGACAACAGCGGGGCATTTGAATTTTTCTTAGACAGTTTAGCTCATCACCCAGCGTCCCTGGTGTGCTTGCCTGCTTGTGTAATTTGTGATTGTGTCCTCCAGATTCAGTCAACTGCAAAGAGCCCTATAAGAAAGCATCCCCAAGGCCACACACCTGGAGCAGTGCCCGACTTACAGCAGTTTCTTTAGGCTTGGTGCCTGCCTAGAGCCATTCTGCTAGAGATGAGAACACAAAATCCCTCCCAAGATATATGTGTCTGGTGTTCCTACCAACCCAAGGAGATTCTGTAATCTTTTTTGCATGTCAGGTTACCGTGTTCATGAGAAAAGCAGAACTTTGTTTGTATATTCAAGGTAGATACATTTTGATATCACGGTTGCTGGGCTCCCTTACCACCAGGGATAGGGCCTTTAAAAAAATACATATTTAAATTCCTTTTCTATTTATTATCAATTCCAAAAAAATAAGCACCTTGTTTTGGACCTTGTTCTCCAATTAGTTTGGCAACATGTTGCACTTATTATCTTTATCACAATGTTAACGTTTAAGGTTTGCAGCGATGTTGAAGAAGCAATATCACCCGGAGAAGTAAGGTGACAGTCACTTAAATCTCATAGTCATAATGGAGTCACTTACTTGAATCTCATATTAACACACTATTTCCCTAATGAATACAATTATATACTCCCACAAGCCAAATCTGTTTTATAAAGTGTAACTGAAACACCACCATACTTGTTTATTTTTTTTTTATTTTTTTTTTTTTTTAAAGATTTTATTTATTTATTTATTTGAGAGAGCGAGAATGAGAGAGAGAGCACACGAGACGGGGGAGGGTCAGAGGGAGAAGCAGACTCCCTGCTGAGCAGGGAGCCCGATGTGGGACTCGATCCCGGGACTCCAGGATCATGACCTGAGCCGAAGGCAGTCGCCTAACCAACTGAGCCACCCAGGCGCCCCGATTTTTTAAATCTAATTTATATTCAATTAATTAAAAGTATTATTAGTTTCAGAGGTAGAGTTCAGTGATTCATCATTTGCATATAACACCCAGTGCTCATTACATTACGCACCCTCCTTAATGTCCATCACCAAGTTACCCCATCCCCCAACCCACCTCCCCTCCAGCAACCCTCAGTTTCTTTCCTATGATTGAATCTCTTATGATTTGTCTCCCTCTGTTTTCATCTTGTTTTATTTTTACCTTCCTTCCTCTATTCTCCTCTGTTTTGTTTCTTAAATTCCACATGAGTGAAATCATATAATTATCTTTCTCTGATTGACTTATTTCGCTTAGCATAATACCCTCTAGTTCCATCCACGTCGTTGCAAATGGCAAGATTTCATTTTTTGATGGCTGAGTAATATTCCAGTGTATATATACCACATCTTCTTTATCCATTCATCTGTCGATGGACATCTGGGCTCTTTCCATATGTTGGCTATTGTGGACATTGCTGCTATAAACATTGGGGTGCAGGTGCCCCTTCGGATCACTACATTTGTATCTTTGGGGTAAATACCCAGTAGTGCAATTGCTGGATCATAGGGTAGCCCTATTTTCAACTTTTTGAGGAAACTCCATACTGTTTTTCCAGAGTGGCTGCACCAGCTTGCATTCCCACCAACAGTGTAGGAGGGTTCCTCTTTCTCCTCATCCTCGGCAACATCTGTCATTTCCTGACTTGTTAATTTTAGCCATTCTGACTGGTGTGAGGTGGTATCTCATCGGGGTTTTGATTTGTATATCCCTGATGCTGAGTGATGCTGAGCACTTTTTCATGTGTCTGTTGGCCATTTGGATGTCTTCTTTGGAGAAGTGTCTTTTCATGTCGTCTGCCCATTTCTTGATTGGATTATTTGTTCTTTGGATGTTAAGTTTGATAAGTTCTTAATAGATTTTGGATACTAACCCTTTATCTGATAAAACATTTGCAAATATCTTTTCCCATTCTCAAAGTTGTGCTTTGGTTTTGTTGACTGTTTCCTTTGCTGTGCAAAAGCCTTTTATCTTGATGAAGTCCCAGTAGTTCATTTTTGCCCTTGCTTCCCTTGCCTTTGGAGACAACACCACCCTGCTCCTTTATTTTTTTTTTTTTTTTTTTTTTAATTTTATTTTATTTGAGAGAGAGAGAGTGAAAGAGAGAGCACAAGAAGGGGTAGAGTCAGAGGGAGAAGCAGACTCCCCACCGAGCAGGGAGCCTGATGCGGGACTCGATCCCGGGAGTCCAGGATCATGACCCGAGCCGAAGGCAGCCGCCCAACAAACTGAGCCACCCAGGCGCCCCGACCCTGCTCCTTTATTAACATGTTGTCTGTAGTTGCTTTTGCTCTGTAATGGCAGAGTTAAGTCATTGCAACAGACCACATGTCTCACAAAGCCTAAGGTATTTACTATCTGACTTAAAAAAAAAAAATTGCTGACCTTTGCATTAGAGTATATAGACAGAAAAAAAAAATAGTGGGCAAGTTGGCTCCATGCCTCTCTGGGTACCCATGTGATCTGTACCCCGCTATCCCACCAGTGGGTTTCACTGCCCTTGCACCTCACAGTGTAGCCATTTGAGAGAGGATTTCTGGGCAATTTTGATTGATTACAGAACCCATCCTTGGAGTAAGATGCAATCCCATATTTACCTTAAAGTAATCAAACTCAGCTTTACAGAGTAGCTTTTTCCTTCATAGGAAAACCAATTTTAAAAATTATGAACAGAAATAAACCCAATGGTGGTTTATGATTCTTTTAGCCAGTAGCATCAGGCTTGATGCATCATCTCCCTATGGAGAATGCCAAGGTAATCAGAATAACCTTTCCTCATGGAATCAGAATTAATCTCTCTGCATTCTTTCTCTCGATCTTCCTGGTTTGGGCTTGATGCATCCCTTTTGAGAGGATTTTTGCATATATGTATGTTGATTTTGAGAGTCTCAAAGTTTGGGGGTACCACACTGTCAGTGGCTATCTGGCATCTTCACACTCAACCTGTGTAACTATCCATATACTTTAAATCTTGAGTCTCAAACATGACAATATCTGCTTTTAGGAAAGTAAGACACCCTGTTCTTTTTATCTGAGTCCCCTATAGCAGCAAATAGAATGTAAGTGTTGATTGCCATGGCTCACGTTCATTAAATTCAGGTAATCTTTATAAGGATTAAGGATTTCCCACAAAGCTCTACACTTCCTTTTGTAATTGGTATTGTCCTAGTGTAGATTCAGGGTCTAGCCTAGAGATAGTAGCTTCCCTGGCTTCAACCCAATTAGCATTATATATGTGGCAAGAGCTTCCTGTCCACACGGAGTCTGGTTACTTGATTCTGTTTCAGGGGAGTAATCTTTCACCTCAGTTAAACTTAGAAATGAGTAAGGAGAGCCTCCATCCTTCCAAAGCACAGAGAAAGGAACTTGCAGGAACCCTGTATTCTACTCTCTCTACAACTACCACTGGCATATATAGTCCTAGGAGTGTAAAGTTAGATCAAAAGTTCTCTGCTCCACTTAGAATAAACGTGAACACTTATCCCTAAATCTTCAAGGAGTCAACCAGGCCAATAGGCAGTGCTTTATGTAGTGCAGAACTATATATAAAAACAAAAAACAAAAAACAAAAAACTACTCCTGTGAAGGAAAACATAATTTAGGGAAATACCAGCATAATTTGAGGATTTGAGGGACTATCAGGAATGGAAAAGTGTCTGCAAATATGAAAAAGAGGTTAAAACTTTTATATTCATCAGTAAAGGAATATAAAAAAATTGCAAAGGATTTGGATAGTTCATAAAGAGAAATATAATTTTCAAGCCCGTATCTGTAAGTATCTCCAGTATGTCCTAATTAAAATCACTACTATTGTACACCTAATAAAATAGCAAGAACTTCTTTAAAACAATGATAACCATAGTGTATAAGACTGTGGTAAAACTGACACGATTTAAATTGATACTATCCTTTTGAAAACTATTTGGCAATGTGTATAAGAGTAGCTAACATATATATGTATATACATGTTATATACATGTGTATATGTATATAAGTAGCTAACATGTCCAGGGAGGGCATGAGAAATAAAACCAGATAAGGAATTTGGACTGGGTACGGTAGGCAGTAAACCCTGATGGAGTCTGAGGGTTGGAGTTGCCACGGTTTTTGTATGGATTAGTCTGAAGGTGACCATTTAAGAGGGAAAGACTAAAAGCTGACAGCTAGGAAGATGTGGTAAATATTTTACATCACAGATAATAGAACTTAAAAGCTAAATCATCTTGGCTGTGTCCTCAATTTGACAGACCAGGAGGCTAAAAGACATGGAGGAAATGTCCCTAAGACTCAAGTAGCAGTTATGAGCTCAGCTCAGAGGGACTAGAGGTGCCAAGAGGAACTAAATGGAATCTTCTGAGTTCCAGTTCTGTTTCTCTTTTCAGTATCGAAAGATTTATGGAACTCTTCAGTAATACTTACAAATGTACAATGTTAATGATCTTATGTAGATTCTAATATTTTATGATTGAATATGTAAACATTAATGTTTAAATAAGCTTTAAAAATAATTACAGCTATTTCTCATTTTTAAATATTTTGACTAGCTGGTAGGAATAATTAGGTAATCTTCATAGACTTAATAGAGCAAAAGCCAAACTTGAGAAACACTCATTCTTTCAATCATCAGTTTTTTTTTTAATGTGTACTTGGTGCTCTGGACTCTTACTGTGCTCTCAGAATATAAAATGAACACCACCAGCTTCTGTCCTCTAAAAGGAGTAATGGACATTTGCTCAAAATAACTCAAGTTATTATCTACTGCATGAATGATTGTAAAACTTGCATAACCCTACAATAAAGATAACCATAAATGCAAAACAGAGACTCAGATTTAGATAGAAAATTCACAAAGAAGATACGTGATCTTTAGGGATTCTTAGGAATTTCACAGACAGATCAGGGGAGGGGTGGTAAGAATGAAGAAAAAGCCTTCTAAGAAAGCGGAACAACATGTTCAATGTCATGAAATAGCCTGGCATGTTCAGAGAACTCAGATAATTAGGTGTGACTGTCTGAAGTGTAGACTGTGAAGGGGAGAGAGACTTGGTGGGACTTCTCTTTGTTTCAAGGCAGCTAACATCATAGATTGCTAGTGCCATGCACCAGTTCTGACTACATGTATATTGGTTTTCTCATTTATTCCAATTTTACATATGATGAAACTGACTCATAGAAAAGGTAAATAACTTGCCCAAAGTCATACTTATAATAAGCAGTGGGATTGTGATTTGAAACATGGCAGTTGAGTCTACAGCTCAGTGTCCTAAAATCTAGATTGTCCTTCCTGTTGTACACTAGGAGTTTGGAGCATTGAGGACTCAAAGTTTTCTGTCATGGTGGTGTAGATGGTAATTGAAAGGTTGTGGGTAGTAAGCTTGAAAATAGCCTGTTGCAATAATCAAAGCAGGGATGATGAGAGCATGAACTTAGAACAAAAGTATTCGGAAGGTAAAAAACCTAAAACTTAGTCTTGATTTGAGGGCACTAATGAGGAACTTCTGGCTTGAAAAACTGGGTAAATGTTGGTACCAATAAGCAGGACTCATTAAGAGAGGAGGAGAATGATCCATTTGGGGACACCTTTAGTTGTGGTGCCCATGGAATATTCGGGTAGAGAGGTTTAGCAAACAGTGGGGTATTCAGGTCAACAGATCAGGAGGCTTTAGAATCATCAACCTGGGAATTATCATTGAAATCCCTCTTACAAATACTACAAACTTCTGAGAGCTTGTAGTGAGATAAGAGGACCATAGAGAAAATTCTGTACTGCTGCTCAAGATATACTCGACCAACTGGCCATCTATCCACTAATTGTTTTTTAATAGTCCATATAACATGAGGATTTACTTCAGAATGTAATCAACTGCATCACTAAGCACACTGTGTATTTAACTTTTCTTTTTAATATTAGCAAGACTTTTGATGAAGGAAGCATTGCATTAATTAACATCCTGATATAAGCCCCTTATTTTGTCCCAGGTCACTTTGATTATCACTAGTACAAATACACTAACCTTTAAGCTTTGGGTAGAGGAAGAGGTCTCTAAAGAGACAGAAGTAATAGTGTGAGTGGTAGGATGAGAAGCAGAAGGGAAGTCAAGTTACTCTAATGGGACACAGTTTAGAAGAGCCAGTGGTCAGCACAGTCACAGAGAGGTGAAATGAGATTAAGAAAAAATATAATTATTGAATTTGGCCATTATAGGGTCTTCAGTAACATGTTGGGAGTTTTAACCCCTGTTTACTCTTCTACCTTCTGTCTCATTTTTATCCCACCAGTCCACCTCCTAAATACTTCTCAAATCTGTGCTTTTGCCATGTGTGCCAAAGACCTCATTGACTCTAAATCTCCAAGTACTCTTGGATTCAGTTTTCACTTTACCTTATCTCTTGGCTGATCAGAGGTTATTGATCATGCTCTCCTTCAGACATACTCTTTCCTCTACAACACTCTAATCTTGGTTTTCCTCCGCACGCCCCACCCATTTTTCTCTGCCTGCCCCTTCTACACACCCTCTATGTCTTTAATTATACCTGTTTCTTTAATTACATTATGTATGGCATCAATTTCCAAACCTAAATCCAGCCCACATTTCTTTTCTGAGCTTCAGAGCAGTCTAGCAGCCTACCGGATATCTTGAATACCACAGACTCTTTTTTTTTTTTTTATGTTATGTTAATCACCATACATTACATCATTAGTTTTTGATGTAGTGTTCCATGATTCATTGTTTGTGCATAACACCCAGTGCTCCATGCAGTATGTGCCCTCCTTAATACCCATCACCGGGCTAACCAATCCCCCCTTCCCCCTCCCCTCTAAAACCCTGTTTGTTTCTCAGAGTCTGTAGTCTCTCATGGTTTGTCTCCGCCTCCGATTCCCCCCCCTTCATTTTTCCCTTCCTACTCAAGTTCACTATGTCCAAAGCTGAATGTGAATTCTCATCTACACACTTCCCCATAGTCCCTTCTTCCTAAATCCCCATGCCTTGTGCTTTATACCTTCATCTTCCCTGTTGTTAAACCACTGACATGAACATCATCCTTGACTTCCTGCTTCCTCCTTCGTTCCCTCCCAGTGACACTTCAGATCTATAGCTCTCCCTATCTCTACTACCTGCATGGGCCACCAACAGCCCTCACTGAATTATCCTCCTGTCTGGTCTCTGCTTCTCAGTCTTGACTTGCCTCCAGCACCCGCACCACACTGGAGCTAGAATCATCTACCTAAGGGGTAAATTTTATTTCATCCCTCCATTCTTGAATTCTTTTCCTGCCACTCCAGCCTCATCTCTGTACTCTTCCTCTGCAGAGCCAGGTCAGATTGATTTTTTTTTTTTTTTTTCAATTCTTTGACATCTCTCTCTCTTTCTCTTTCTCTCTCTCTCTCTCTTTCTCCACCTTCACACATGCTTATATGCCTGCCTGGAGAACAATTTATATTCCATTTTTTACTGTTAACTTTGTTCTCCATCTTCAGGAAGCTTCTGTAATTTTATAAATCTAAGGTATGTGGACTTGCTCTGTGGTCTCCAGGCATTCTACCTTTCTCATGCCATTACCCTTCCCATATTGTTTTCTAATCTCTTATTTTTGTTCATAAATCAGTGCCTTCCTCTGAATTTTATGCCCCAAGAAGACCCTATCTGTATGGTACATCATTATACTTCAAGCTCCTGGTATAGTGCCTGGAATAGTATGGGCATACTGTCATTGTTTGTTAGATGAAATAAATGCTTTTCTGAGTATTTTCACATTCATTATCTCAGTGGGGGTAAAGTTGAATAATTTGGAAAGGATTTTAATGAAACATGAGATGTCAGTGGATTAGAAGATTAAATTATTTGTTGAGTTGTTTTACACTAATAGAAGGAAGGAGAATAGAGTCAGGAAAACTGGTTAGGAGAGTAGAAGTGTTTAATCCCACCTCATAGAACAAAGAGGAGGAGATTTTTTTTAAATCTAGCTTGCATCATTTAACTTTTATCTTCCTTCTCATAAGTTGAGGCCTATAAGGGGTGTGTGTGTGTTTTAATATTTAGAGGTATCAGATTGTCCATATTTTAGGGCTTCTTTTTCCACCTGGAAAAACTTTAGATAAGATAATTTAAAAATCCACCTGTATACTTTGCTCATTGAACTTAGTTTCTTTGGGGGCAGGCTTACAGAAGTGAATAATCAATTTAATTATCATTTTTATTTCAAAAAAAAGAGACGGAATATATTTTTAAAGATTTAATTGGGTTTTAACACAGAGATAAAGAAATACACACCAAGAACTAAAGGAATGGGTAATCCATAGGAGGAAAGCTAGGGTAAGAAAACCTCGGTAAGATGAACTACTTGGAGGAAAAAATTCGCCCTAAACTAGCTGGAAGTCAAAGCAAAAGACATAATGCGATAAGATACATTCTTAACATCTTTTAGCTTCTTGTCAAATATGAACTTCAAAAGGTGAAGAGCTCACGATTCAAGACGGACTTCTCAGTCAAGTACTTGACGTACGAGTCCAATTAGATGCCAGTTGTGCCAGTTGCAAAGTAAATGCTGTTTTGAAGCTGGTAAAGAGATTGGCATGTGTTCTGTCCCAAATGTGGCTATCCAGGTTTGCACGGAGACGTAGTTGCAGAATTTTTAAAGAAAAAGGAGGTCAAGATTTTTTCTTCAAAACACAACTTTGAATTCACTGAGCTCCTTTGAAAGTATGTATTTCTGTGGAGTTCCTAATTCTCTATAAAACATGGAAGGCAGATGCTTGGTTTGGAACATTTTGAGGAGAGGATGCCACAGTCATCTGCCTCTGCAAGAAAAGGAACTAATGTAGATTTGGAGAATGTTAAACTTTGACCAGCCAGCACTGTATTCTGATAGTTCTACAAGATGGGTTAGCTCAAAAATGCATCCCACGGAACTACATAAGCTGATGTAGTGAGTGGAGTTGTTCTGGACTTTCTGGTCATAATTAACTAATAGGCTTGCAAGTTATCATGGTGGTTTCGGGGTACAAGTACCACATGACTGGTGTATATGAGGAACTTTGCTGTCTTGTTTCCTATGGCAGAGGACATGCAAAATTCTCATCTAAAAGTGATAGGAATCTGTTTAGATTTTAAAATTAAACAGGAGGTATAGAGATGTTCCATGTGATTTAGAAATGGAATTTACTCTGTCGAAGTCTATTCCTATCTACCCAAACTCCTAAGGCTTAAGTCCTAGACTTGGAGGTAACACTGAGACCACATGGTTTGACACATGGCTGGCCTTCTGGGTACAGTTGAGGATGATAGTATATTAACAAAGGCTACCAGATATTCACCTGTCCTCAATACTTTTCTGTTTGGTGAAATGTAATATCAACAACATCTCAGTGAGAATTATCATTCCTTATACCAGCTTGAGAGATTCCAACCCATATCTAGTAGAGACATCTGGCAAAGACTTTGGGGAGGTAGAAATTGTCTAATGTGTGAACTGAAGAGAAGAAACCCTAAGGGGTTTTTGTTCATTTTGGAAGCAGGGTAAGAGTCTCGCCTCCCCCAACTCCACAATCACTACTCAGCCGTTCCTCTAGCTGGTTGGAGGTGGTTCTTTATTTTATAGTTTCTATATAATTATTTCTGTGATTTCTCCGAGTTACCCAGGTGAGCAATTTTAATGTGGTGTCTGTTTGGGATTTTTGGTTCAGAGACTAAGATACAGTAAGAATCTGTGATGAATGCTGTACAGAGTATGGGCATTGCCCATATATCTGTTCTTCCTTATCTTGCCACTCCCTTGTTCTCACATAAAATGAGGGAGAAAAAAGAGATTTTGAAATTTTCAAAGAAAAATCTGCCTGGAGATTCGTTTTTTTCCACCCCGGAGTTGATTTTTCTTTTTTTTTTCTGTAAACCAGAAGCTTTTCATAGGTGAGAGAGTGGCTGGAAAGGCACATGAGTGAACCTCTCTCAGTATGGCCAGGCACTGTTTGTGGAATGAAAGAAAGACACATACATGGAAGTGGGGATGGGGGGGCTTTGTCTCGTCGTGGAGAACGGCAAAGAAAAACTAGGCAGCTTCCTACAGCCTGCTATCTTCCACCATCAATTAAGTTCTGTTCATTTCTGATCACACGTTCTTTCAAAAGAATGGATTCTTGAAATCCAGTATCTCATAAATTATTTATCGGTGGGAATAAACAGTAACAAAAGTGAATAGAATGAAATGTGTTTTACTCTTCAAATTTCCCCATGAGTTAAAATAAGTTTGATCTTGACACCATGGTAATAGATCCAAAAGATGAAAGACCTTCCTGTATTTCTACAGAGTACAGTACAATCCACAGCCCATCAACACCCATTAAAGACTCAGATTCTGATCGACTGCGTCGAGGTTCAGATGGGAAGTCACGTGGACGGGGCCGAAGAAACAATAATCCTTCACCTCCCCCAGATTCTGATCTTGAGGTATGTTATTGTCAATGCCCTGGTAAATAACAAGGTATCTTGGTAGTTAAATGGTGGTTCTATACACCTGCAGTGTAAACAGCCATCATCAAGATGCCCAAATGCTTTTGTTACTGCTTTCTACTCTATATAATAAGTAAAGCATTTTCTTTCTCTTTCCTATTTCTTATAGGTAAAAACAATTATTTCTGTTTTCTCTGCCATTTTAACTACATGTAAAGCATCTGGTTAGTTCTCTCTAATATAGTAAATTATATAATTTTGCTTGAACAAAATTCTCTTATACTGCTCTATATCATTGCCATTCTAATTAAGTGTCATATTAAAAATGCTTACTAAAATCCACTTTGAAAATTAAAGACACACATATATATTGAGAAAGGAAAACCTGGGATGTTCTAAACTGAAATGGTAGCCCTCTTATGAGGCCTGTTTTGGTGGAGTTCAAAAGCAGGAGGGATTAAATAAAACCTTGAAGGGTAGATTTCATAGCCTTGAATCCACTGCAATTAAGTTTCTGGGTTTTGCCCAATGAAATCTGATGGTGGAAAACATGATTATTTTGGCTGAAAAGATGGAAATTTCCTAGCAGAACCTATGTGTATGAATATATACTGGTATGAGTGGAAAGGGGAAGAAGACAAGTAAGCTTGGGAGGCCTTTGTGGTATCTCAAAGATGTTTTTGAAGTGAATTCCTTTAAATCCGATTCCAAATACCCCGAGTATGTCAAGAGCATGTGTGATGTGTCTGCTTACGTTGTTAACTATCTGCAATCTGAAGAAAACCAGGCAGGAGTCATACATAACCCATCAATGTGGTAACAGTCCAAAGGTAACATAAGGTGAATAGATGATGGGAAGTTTTATGTTGTATGTACAGTTTTTAATACTTGGCTTGATAAAAATAAAACATAAGATTCGCTGTTTTAAAACTTCTTAATAAGCAGACAGAAGAGGTAAGAAAAACAGAATGATTTTTAAAATGATTGGCGGCTCTCTGTCTCAAGAAGTTATAAACAATCTAGTTTTAGCTCGTTTTTTCAGAACAATGAACTGAGAATCTACTTCAGAAGTCAAAAGGATATATATTATTATTTCTTGCCCATGTTTTTATTGATGTCACTAATATTATCCTCTTAAACCTCACCTGAGGTTCTACTCTGGAGAAAAGCTGGGGGATACTCTTTGGAACAGTTGTATTTTAAAAACATAGTAAATTCAGATTTTTCCTTTGTCTTCTGTTTCAAGACTGCTTATTTATGTTGAAGTTAACTGAATAACAGGTTTCTCAACCAAGGGAAGGACATATTGATTCGGTTCTTCCTTTGTAGAGGGTGTTCATCTGGGACTTGGACGAGACAATCATCGTTTTCCATTCCTTGCTTACTGGGTCCTATGCCAACAGATATGGGAGGGTGAGTACCAAGAGACATCAGTTTTTAATTTCTTTAAAGTAAATATGTCTAGAACTGAATTTTTTTATCCAGATGGGAATGTGGTTTAACTTTAAATAATCTAAAGCATGAAAGGGAGAACAACTTAATTTATTGATATAGTCAAATATATATGTAAGGCAAAAACATACAAATGAATAAGAGGAGGGTTTTTTTTAGGTCCTTAAAAATGAGATAAACTTTATGCAATTAAATTCATTCTTATTTCAGACCCTAATGAATAAAAGTGTTTGGATACTATTCTAGGATGAAATACTAAAATATATAGAGACATAGAATGATATTTGGTATTTTTCTTTGCACCATTCTTTTATTTTTTTTATTCACAACATATGCAGCAGAGCAAGTATTTTACATGTTACTGTCTTCAGTGATTAGCAGTGTTAGTATTTTATTTTCAAAACACCCGTTACGAATGTCTTTATAAATCCCTTTGCTGTGAGGCTAAATTTATGTCAGTGGTATGTAAAATTGGGCCTCTGAATGGCAATTGGACAAATACTTCCATGTTTGAATTGTTACAATATTTACCTTGGTGTGGTAGATAAAAAAGAATATTAGAGACTACCTTCTATGAGTAGAAATTCAGCCTCAATGTTCTGCTTTTGGGCTTCTCAAAAACTTTGGAAATTCTTTTTGATCTATTCTTTGGTGGTTTCATAAACGTTTCCCACACAAAAGCTGTGTTATTTAAAGTGGCTATAGGTAGGGCGCCTGGGTGGCTCAGATGGTTGAGCGTCTGCCTTCGGCTCAGGTCATGATCCAAGGGTCCTGGGATCGAGTCCCGCATCGGGCTCCCTGCTCAGCTGTCGAGACTGCTTCTCCCTCTGCCTCTCTCTCTCTCTCTCTCATGAATAAATAAAAAATCTTTAAAAAAAAAAAAAAAACTGGCTATAGGTAATTTCTGAAGTTATCCTGTGAATATGGTATTTCTCATTTTTTTAATCTTTAAAGAAATCATATTACAAGTCTTAACATCTTGAAGCTATTGGTTCAGAGCCTTAGGAACTGAATTCTGTGTCTTGGTGACTCCAGGTGTTTATCACAATTAAATGTTAAAATTAATACCCACAAAATGTATGCTCTCATTATAGATTTTATCCAGGCACCCATTCTTTCAATAAATATATATTGAGTGTCTGCCATGTAGGTATAGTTTGGCAGTGAAAGTTGAGGAATGATCAGTTGAGCTTCACAATGCAGCTTTCCTTCTCATAACCCTGAAGTTACACCTAACCCCCCAAAAAAGGCTGGAAAAATGCACATTTGTAAGAGCAAGAATGTTCTAGAATATTCTACCCTTTGGATTTCTATTCAGAAATAAGATACTGTAAAACACAAAATGCCCCATCTTAATGTTAGATTTTCTATGAGAAGAAGACAATGAACAAAAGTACAGTGTGATTATTATTAAGAAAAAAAACATAAAGCCATAGAATCAATCATTCAAAGAAAGTCTCTACTCTGTGGCTAACACATAAGGATTCAATAAACATTAGCTGTGGTGTTTTTTGTATTCCTCCTTCTATGAATACTATTACTAGTATTTCCACAAAACTACTACTTAACAAACTAAGGATTAATAGCTGAAATATCAGTGTGTACTAAGTAGCAAGAATCCTGAAGATCTTCTTAACCATTTTAATGTTCCTACAACTAACTCCTAAGGAAGAAAGCATTGAAAAGAGCATGCACTTAGAACACCAGCATTTGAAAACCATCCAGAAAGTGTCGAGTCTTTGAAAGCTTTCTCACTAAGGACCAGATTGATGCAAAGAGAGTTGTCTTGATCAGGGCTCTGTTCACCACTGAAAGGGGCCAGCTTCGGGTGAGGTGGTGAGCATCCCATGACCTAATGACCTCATGTCAGTCCCTGGCCATAAATTATTGCTTTGCACATGGAATTCACACCTAACCTAGAAACCACTGGAAGCTTAGGGTTTTTCATTCAGATCCTCAACAATATCTAAACAAAACATTACAAGTACCACATTTTATTTTTAAAAGTGTCAGCCATTAGTATTTTGAGGCTTCATCAAATAGTATTTTGTTA
Organism: Halichoerus grypus; assembly: GCF_964656455.1. Lineage (NCBI taxonomy): Eukaryota > Metazoa > Chordata > Mammalia > Carnivora > Phocidae > Halichoerus > Halichoerus grypus. The sequence goes on from NC_135716.1 coordinate 60,317,303, forward strand.
GTTGGTTTAGTTTTCTCATACTAGAGCGTGTGATAAAAAGTTTTATCTCCTATAATTTCTAAAATCAAATGTATATATTCTTTAGTATGGGTGATCTGAAATATTTAAATGTATGTTAACCATTCATTTATAAGTTGACAGGGGTTGAGGAGAAAGTAACCTCAGAAGGTGTGATTGGGGAAGGTCTTCCTGAGCATGCATGACTTTGAACCTGAGGTCAGAATAAAAGAGGCTGGTTGATAATGACACCATCAGCGGAAAGAGAGTTCTAAGCAGAGGAAGCAATGAGCACGGAAGCAGGAAAAGGTTTGATGTTTGAGGGACACAGAGGCGAGTGTGGCTGAGCTCAGTGATGAAGATGCAGAGTCAAGATGTGGGCTGGGATGAGGGCAAGTACAAGCCAGGTCAAGAGGGTCAATCTCATAGCACATGCCATAGGAAGTAATTGGAGGACTTCAAAGGAGGCCATGACAAGATCTGATTTCGATTTTTAGATTATTTTGGTTGTGTGTGGAGAAGCAATGGTGAGGAAAGAGGGTTGGGGAACAGAAGGGAGGTATTAGGGTGACCCGATGTACTAGCAGTAGAGATGAGTAGGGAGAACTCACTGGATTCGGGCTTCTATTGCAAACAGAGAAGTAGGAATTGCAAAGGATTTGATTTGGCCTGGTGGGCAGTAATAGAGGGGAGGGAAAAAACCATTCCCAGCTGAGAAGCTAAGCAGCTGAGAGGCTAGTCGTGTGTTTGTTGAGATGAGGAAGACATCCACTTGGACCAGGCAAGAATGTGGATGGAAGGTGAGCCTGGGACACATGGGAATAGACAGGCCTTCAGATGACAGATTTAGCGTCAACAGCACACAGCTCAGAATCAGAAGGTCCTCAGACACTCTTAGTCTGATTTCATCCTAAATGTTTGTGAACACCTTCTTTGTGCTGAACACCTGTTGTCTCAATGCCATGAGGCATCCCTTCTGAAGACACATTGCTGAGGATGTTGAATTGTAGCCTGAAGCATGCAAGGAAGCTTGCTTAATGTTCTCTTTATTAGAGAACTTTAAAGTCAGGAAGAATTTGCTCTCAAATCTGATAATCATGCCTTGTAAAAATGTGTGGTTCAACAAGGCTTCTTCCAAACAATAATAATAGCCAAGCTGATCCGAACACCTTGCCTCCCTTTCATTCCTTTCACTAAAGGAGAGAAGTCTTAAAGCAGTTGAAGGGCAAGCCTTATTTCTTGGAGCATAGTTTTGGTGGTGTCCCTGAGCATTGTTAAGGGAACATGTGGTTGGGCCTTACTCTACAGGCATATAAAGAAATGAATGCCTGGACAATGTGATAGCTGTTCTGTCTCTATGGGAACCAGATACTTGAGAAGTAGCTTAGTCACAGTAGCTTAGGCAACTCAATGAGTAGGCCATTCAGTAAGGGGATACAGGATCTGGTTGATATAATGCAAAATTAGTGCATGTTACAGCAATATGTACAAAAAAGTTTGAGAATGTCCCACCTTCCATGTAATCCTAGCTGTGGGAAGCAGGCATGTTGGGCATTATAAGGAAGTGTTTTATAACAAAGGTGATGGGAACAAAAAGGGTGCTAGGTACATGACAGGTCTGGCTAGGGAAGAGAAAAGAAAGAACATGTTAGCAGGAAAATGAAGTCCATGGGTGTGTTGCCATAAATTAGGTGGTTGTTAATAATGTCTGTCCTCGCTTTTTTTGTTTAATGCATTTTGAAAAGTTGCTTTCAAACTAATCCATATCCCCAAGTTTCACTGAAGAAAACTAATCTTGATCTTTTTTCCATTGAATGCCCTCTTTAAATTAGACAATATAATCCTGTTGCTAATATCAGACCACATACCCCAAACTTATATTTCAAGTAAGTATTGCGCTGATGTCCCAAGCCTAGTTCCCCTCTTGAGGGAGGACTCCCCAGGGTACCCGTAGCCAATGCCTTCATTGTTTCAATACTTTATTTTTTATTGTTGCTTAACACCTGTGTCTCATGGATTTGGGCTAGAACAGGTCCTAAAGATATGGAGCCTCACTCCTCATTTTACACAAAAACTTAAACATGAACACTTAAGACAGCATAAAGCTTAGCATTTTTAACTCTAGGCCCTACTTATGAAGAATTTCTTATGTGCCCAATACTCATTTAATTCAACATTAGTCCTCTTAAACTGCTATTACCAAGCCCATTTTACAGATAAGGAAACTCAGGCTTGGAAGGGGTTATAGCCCAAATGTCTGGCATAAAATAAATACGAGTTTTGTTTTAATGTAGTTGAACCTTGACTATCAAAAAAACACAAAACAACCGACAAAACAAAACCTTGAATCTGGGGCATAGTGGCCAGGGAGTAATATGTGTTAATATGTGGTTTAAATTTACCAAGTACCAATATGAGATCCACCTATTGCAAGATAGAAGGCATCAGATTTGAATTCATATAGATCTAGACTCAAACCGAAGCTCTGACTTTTCAGTTCTTTGACCCTGGGTAAATTGTTTATTCGCCCTGAGCTCCAGTATCTTCATCTACAAAACTGGTGACTTGACTTGCCAAATTGTTTGAAGAATTCAATTGTGTCAAATACACCTTAGTAAAGCCAGGAGAAGAAAGATCTAAGTTGTGTCTTGAATTTAAAGGGCCCAGCACTATGTCTTATTAGCAACAATAACCCAATAATGAAAACAGCATATGTCACTGATTGGTCTTGTATCTGCTGTCTAAACATTTGTTTTATAATGCACCAGACTTCTAGAAGGATGAATTTAAATCAACTAAGCCTCCCTAGTGAGTGTATAGTGTAATCATTTAGGACATTGAGCAGAGAAAAAATTTACAGGAGTTGAGCAGACCAATTTCATTCGAACACTCCCATTAACCAGTAAAGGTTGCTGTTCTTATTACCCTGTTTCAGAGCGAAACATTAAGCTCCAAAATCTTTTGAGGGATGATCCTCTTCTGTGGTGGCTGGTCTAGATGCTGAATTCTTGGCATGGCCCCAAAGTAGCAGTGTCCTCCTTGGATTGTGAAGGATCTGGTTACTTCAACAGAATAATCCCTCTTTAGGAAGCTCTGGACCAGAGGCTGGGAAATATTTATTAGCTGACCCTTTACCAAAAATGAAGGCTTTATGGGCCATATGCCTTCCTAACTGCTCACCTCTGCCCTAGGAGTGCAGAAGCAGCCACAGACAATAGGCGAATGAATAAATGTATCTGTATTCCAATAAAACTTTACTTATAGTTCCTAAATCTGAATTCCATGTAATTTTCATACATCATGAAATATTTTTCTTCCACTGGATTTTTAAAAAATCAGGACAAAGGGTCTAGGCCAGGAATTGACAGACCATATTCCATAAGCCAAATCTGGTTTATGGCTTGTTTCTATAGGGCTTTCAAGCTAAGAATGTTACTTAAATTTTTAAAGGGTTATGAAAAAGGAGAGGAGGAAGAAGATGTGTCAGAGACTTTATATGGACGGCAAATTCTCCAATCTTTATTGTCTGTCCCTTTAGAGAAAAAGTGGGCCTGCCTCTACTCTAGATCATGCTCTGAACTTTGTGGTGATTCATTTGGCTCCTGCCCCCGGGACATCAGGACAATTCAGTGACACGCACACTGTGGCCAACTAGGTTGTAAACTCAGTGCGGGTATCATGCGTCTGCGTCTGGGTGCCCAGTGAAGCACAAGACACCACGTGAATTTGTTAGGGTAGGTGCAGTGGCTGTAACCAATAGGCCCAATATGTCGTGACAATAGAAATTTCTCTCTTTCTTAGTTAGTGGTCTCGAGTGGATCTTCCAGGTCGCTTGATTTAGGCAAGGTTTGGTAGTGCAGATCATGGTTGTGCCATCTCACCATCTAGCTTCTGAGGCTTCTATGATCACTGTCATCAGCTTTCTAACCCACAGGGTGAAAAAGCAGGGGGAGCATGAACGGGAGGCTACACGGACTAGGCTTAGAAGGGGCACACACCTCTGCTTATTACATGGCCCAGTGCAAACGAGGCTGGGAAGCATATGTCACCTAGCTGTGTGTCCGGGAAGAAACAGAGTTTTGGTGGACAGGTGGCAAGCAATCATGGCTCTCAGTGAAGATGAGTGAAACACAAAGCACACTTTCCGCAGCAGCAGACCAGTGCCTGAAGGCTACGTGACAGGTGTGTCGTGGAGTAATGAGTGGCCAGTTCAATCCCAGAGCACGATTTCCTTGATTTTACTTTCTTCTTTGGATATCAATGCCGAGTTAGACCAAGATGATGAAATAAGTCACGGTTCCAAGCAGAACTTTTAGATACCACGGAATGACGTAGAATCTAAACTCTCAAAACAAACAAAAAGCTTTTTTTTACCTTTAGTTTTTTGTTTCAAAAAGACAGTGTTTTTGACTGTCAGAGGGCTGTCCAGCTGAAAGATCCTCCTCCATTCATTTCTTTGTCCTTAACTTGACGGTTGTTCTCTTTCCCTTTCACTGCTAGCCCTTTCCTCCTAACTGGCAGACGGTGAAATGTGTATTCCTACCACCTTATTGAATGTGGCCTTATTTTTCTGCAGACCTATGAAAGGGAATGCAGTGAATGAGCGCAAATCACAGCTTTCTATGCACAACACTGGCCTGCCACCACCCACTTTGGACCTCCCTTGTTCTGCGGCCTCAGGAAAGCCCCCTTATATCTCTGAGTCTCGCTTGCTTGTCTTAATCTTCCCATCTATAAAATGAACGCAGTCACAGCACTCCTGGGAAAACAATGTACACCATCTAGAAAACTACTTCTAGGCATTCCATCAATAAGAGCTTTTGCTTACTTGGGGATTCTGAGAAGGGAGTGGGCAATCAGAGAGGCAGTATTCTGTTGTTGCAGGTAGCAGAGAGGGAGAGGTGGAAGCAGAGCATAACTGTTTAGGGAAAAGATAGGCAAAATGGCTGGAGATCTATGAAATGTGTTTAGAGGACCAGACTGGCAGAAGACGAGTAGCAGAAAATTTATTGAAATGGTAATAAAAATACCATACCTTTGTTGAGCTTGTATAGTTTACACGCCTATTTCACATTTATTATCCAACTGGTTTCTTCTTTTTTTCGGATGGGGAAACCGGGTCTCAGAAAAATTAAATGATCGGCTCCAGGAAGCACATCTATTAACTGACAACACCAGGAACATAATCTAGTCTCGTGATGGGTCCATTGCCCTCAAACGAGGGCTGCAGGGAACATTGAGTGTTGAGATTTTGTACCGTAGGTGTGGGGATGCCACGAACAAAATTAAATATTAAAATAATAACTATTAAAAAGGCACATGATGGAATTATACAGTTTGGAAGATTAGACTCATAGCAGAATAGATCATCACAGTTCTCCTGGTAGGAAATAATCAAGGCTGAAGAAAATGGCTGTAACACTAGGAAAGGGAGCGATAGGAGAGTGGTTACAGATGAAATCTAGATAGGTCTTTTTTGATTGGATTAGCTGTTTAGGCTTTCATTGGCACTGTGTGTCGAGGCCAACCCTGGGTCTGCTCTGGTTTTCTTCTTCTTCCTCCCACTTTGTACCACTTCTTGGCAGTTGTCCCATGTTTGGGATTCATTGAGCTTTCTCCACAATCAAAATTAATCTTTGGAATGGTGAAGCTCTTTTTCTTACTTTCCACGTGGGTATTATTTTCATGATGTTGAAAGGGAGTCTCTTAAGGAGAAAATTAAAGTAGTTGGGTGTCACATATCTAATCAGTAAAAATGACCTGATTAGCCCCACCACAAGCTTGGGTTTGGTTTTGTTTGGTTGTTTTTAATCATTCAGTCAGTAGTTCAATTGTGGTTTATTTTTCACGTGTATACACTCTCTCATGGTAATCCAGATTATTCCTTAATTGGCATCAGAACTACACTGGGCTCCTAAAACGTGGCATTTTGTGCCGGCTGTTTAGTGATAGGAGCTCCTAAAATTGCAAGAAGTTAATATTCCATTGATGGTATTGATGACTTTACACAGGGGGAAGGAAAACGGTGGAGACTTTGGGTCGAACAGGTTGTATAGATCACTTACATAACACTTTCAGTGATATTTTTTAAAAGAAATAACATTTTTGCATAATTTTTTTTTTCTTCTCTCAGATAAGGAAGCTAATTTTCCTAATCTTCTCTGTAATCCTTCCCTTGTGAGCAGCCAGCATGGGGCCGGAGGAAAAATAGGCCCCTCCTGTACTCAGAGTGCCCATTCCTGTTTTTCAGCTTCTTTTCCCCCAAAACAAAAGATCCTGAGTGAGATTTTATTTTAAATGACATCCAGGCCTTGTTTGTGGCTGCAAGGTTAGCATTCTAAATAAGGACTTGTTGAGGGGGTCCAAAACAGGCATTTTTGCGTTCATTTGGTTGATGCTGCCCAAAGATTTGTTGTCAGCGTGAGCATACTTTACAAGATTTTCACATTGACCAACAAATCCTCCTAAACCTGTCCTCATTGTTAGCATCACACCTCCCTGGGCCACTACAGCCGAGTAATTGCTTGCCAAGGGAGGCTTAGCTGCCCACATAGGATCAGTGCAGATATAATTTAGGAACCGTATCCTAAGTTCTACAAATTCAAAATCTAAGTACCATATCCTGAAGAACTAGTCATACTTTGGAAGCATTTGAACCATCATCTAGTAACCCTTTCTAGCCTAAGATTAATACTTTAACAGCATTTTTAAAAACATAATATATTCTATTTTTTGATCCAAAGAAGAATAGCAATTGCTAGGGGTTTGTGTAGATTTGATCTCATAGATGTAATAGGGTGCACATTCAAAAAGGAGAGACACAAAAGACACCTAGCGTATATTTAAAATGTGCTTCTAAATTGAAAATAGAATAGATAAAAATTTAAAAGTAATATATATATATTTTTTACTTTCAGAAAAATAAATCCCCAACACCGTAGGGACTTTGTAGAACCCAATTACTAATTCAGAATGCTGTAACTATCTAAAATTGGAACAATATGGGTGCCTGGGTGGCTCAGTTGGTTAAGGGTCAGACTCTTGGTTTCAGCTCAGTTCGTGATCCTCAGGATCCTTAGATCAAGCCCTAGGAGTTCAGTGTGGAGTCAGCTGGAGATTCTCTCCTCCCCCCTCTTCCTCTCCCTCTGTTTCTCCCCCTCCCAAATAAATAAATAAATAAATAAATAAATAAATAAAATCTAAAAAAAATAAAATTGGAACAATGACTTAGGTATTAAAATATTTTTTAAAGGTCTCAACTTAAAGAATTTAAATTGGATAAATATCTATTGCTTTTTGTGCTTGCTTGGTTTATTTTACCTTTTTTTTTTTTTTTTGCTTTTCGGTTTAGAAAAATAAGATAGTAAAAGAAAAGGAATAAAAAGGCAAATGTCCCAGGGTGTGTCAGTCGGAACCAGAGTTACATTTAAAATAGGAACAGTTTTGGGCGCCTGGCTGGCTCGGTCAGTAGAGCATGTGACTCTTGATCTCAGGGTCATGAGTTCAAGCCCCATATTGGGTGTAGAGCATACTTCAAAAAATTTTGTTTTAAATAGGGAAGAATTTTTTCTCTTAATGCTTTACTGGTATATCTAAGCAGTAAAGAAAAATTGCTTCCTTATTAATATTTGGTACTATTTTTAATTGTTCTTATAGTAAAACTGAAATGACATGGTTATTCTCTTTGGACTGTATATTATCTGATGTAATATTTGGCAGTTGTAACATTTTTAAATCAAAAGTAAAAATCTAGGGAAGTATCTTTTAATACAATTACATAAAAGGAAGATATTTTTATGGTTAGGTGAATGGCTAGCTTTAAGATTTCTAGAGAAAGAAGAAAGTATTTTATTTTTATACTCAAAGAAACATTCTAGATCCTATTCTAAAAACCCAAGAAGAGATAAACAGGTTTTCTTTAAACTTTCTGTTTTGAGGCTTAAAGGACCATGGACACTCTGAGACACACAGAGAAGTAGAATTTTTGGGAAAGTAAATAAAAATGGGTTAAGAAAATCATTTGGAATCAGACTCAATTCTGTGTGTGTGTGTGTGTGTGTGTGTGTGTGGTGGGGGGTGTGGGGGTGGTTCATGTTTGACATTAAAAATAGATTAAATTGCCATTTGAAGCTAGGAAGTGAGAATTGAGGATGAGTGCATATGACCCTTCAAATATTTTTTGCAGCACTTACTTAAAAGATAGTTAAGATCAAGTATCATGTACAGAGGCACCTGGGTGGCTCAGTCAGTTGAGCGTCCAAGTCTTGGTTTTGGCTCAGGTCATGGTCCTCAGAGCCATGAGATTAAACCCCACATCAGGTTCCATGCTCAGCAGGGAGTCTGCTTGAGATTCTCTCCCTCTCCCACTGCCCCTCCCCCTGTGCACACACACATGCACTCTCTCTCAAATAAATCTTAAAAAAAAAAAGTACAAATAATGGAATTAGCAATGCAGTTGCAACTATAATATTTCTCAACATAAATGGGCAACAAAATAATCTGAGAAGCGTGAACTTCAACCTGGTCACGGGAATAAAGCAAAAGTCATGTAAGAATTTACCCGTTGCCCCCCATCAGCAGGGACCTAGAGGAATTCGCCATGAGGTCCCTATTGGCTAAGGTACTCTGCTAATACCGTGTATTCTCCATGCTAGGACTACCTCAAATTTAAGACTCTGTCAAAATAATTTGTCATAATAGAAGGCACTTAGTACCTTATACTTCTGGCAGTAGTTTAGTTGTGAGTGAAATAATTCAGAAAATTGTACTACCAAATGGCACCCTTCTCAAGTTGCACACACAAAACCTCCCATGTTATACCGGCTACAGTGCCCAAGATACGCACCTGACTACCCACCCTTCTCCTGCCTGAGACGCTATTTGTTTCCCGGCCTGACACTAACAAGTCATTCAGAAAGTCAGTCTTTCATAATTTATTAAGCAAATATATCAATAGTATATATTTGTATATATAACATATTGTCTATATATAGCATATAGTATCTATAGCATATATTTGTAATATACACTTGTATAGTGTAGTAGAGCTGGCCACAATCCCTGCCTTCCCAGAGCTTATAAATGAGTAGAGGCTGCTGGGAGAGAAGGAGTAACTCTTCAACAGTGGTTTTTGACTGGGGCACAACTGTTCTGAAGGAATGCCACTAGAAATCCACAAAGGGTGAAACCACAAAATCTCCAAAGGAATAACAGTATTACAAAAGAAACAAGTCTCCTTGTGTTATTCGTGACAACCATTCTCCTCCAGTAGCTATAATCACTTAACTCGTAAGAAATAGCCAATAATAGGATGTCAGATGATAACACTAGTATTGTGGATGAGAGAAAAAAAAAAAACAAATCAGGATCCACCGGAGCCTTACAACCAAAACCTAAATGCCGGAGGCCCTAAATGAGATGCTTCTAGGGTTACTGCTATTCTTAAATTACACTGGGAATTCTCCTTTGCAGCCGATCAGCGTTGCAATGTGATACGGCCATTCCTCAATGCATGAGACGGAGGTCCTGTGGCTTCAATTATAAATGTAGAAGTTCCCCTGGTTTTCTGGAAAAGAACATCCCATGTGATAAAAATTAGTAGAGTTAATACAGGCAAAGCGGTGTCTGACATAGATTCTTGTGTATATCCTAAAGCTCACTTAAGCCTGGGTAAGGATTACCAAGCAAGGCCTAGCGCCTTCTTTTCAATAAACGGTGATATGCTGAGGAACTCTGCCAGGCTTTTGCAATTTTGACTTTTAAAAAATGTTTTTGACATTTTAAAAGTATGGTGTGAGTGTGCTTTAAGTTTTCAAAATAAATATCCATAGTTTCATCACCAAAAGACAACCAATCTTATCTTGGTGAGTATTTTTTCTATATTTAAGTATACTATAATAAATACTATAGTATACTATATAAATAATAAATATAATAAATACTATAGTATAATAAATACTATAGTATAATAAATATACTACTATAATAAATTTATTTATTATACTAACTTCTAAACGTATACAAAAGTAGATGGGATAGTATAATGAAACTCGTTGTAACCTCTCTAAATTAACAATTGTCAAATCCTAGTTAATCTTATTGTATCTGCAACCTCACCACATCCCTCCCCTGCCCTGCTCTGTCCTATGATTATTTTTGAAAGCAGATCCCAGATATATCATTTAATTTGTATTTATTTCCATATGTATTTAAGACTCCATTAAAAGAATTTTTTAGACTAGAAATAGTAGATGATACCCAGTACTTTAGCTATCTAGCAAATTAATAGTAATTTCTTTGTTATTAAATGAATAATCAAGTTACATTTCTCTAATTCTTATTAATTTTTATGTTAAGTTGTGATAAAGTACATATCATATAAACTCTACCTTCTTAGTCATTTTTAAAGCATTTTTTTAAGATTTATTTATTTATTTTAGAGAGAGACAGAGAGAGAGAGGGAGGGGGAGAGAGAGAGAATCTCAAGCAGACTCCCTGTTGCGCACGGAGCCCAATTCGGGGCTCAGTCTCACCACCCTGAGATCATGACCTGAGCCAAAACCAAGAGTCGGACCCTTAACCGACTGAACCACCCAGGCACCCCCTTCGTCATTTTTAACTGTATAGTTCAGTAGTAGTAAATACGTTCACATTGTTATACAACCAGTCTCCCTAACTCTTTTCACCTTGCAAAACTGAAAGTCTGTGCATTAAACAACTCCTCCTACTCTCCTGCCCCCAGCACCTGGCAACCACCCTTCTGCTTTCTGCCTGTATGATTCTGACTACTCTAAATACCTCATACACATAAAACAGTATTCATCTTTTTGTGAATGATTTATTTCACTTAGCATAATGTCTTCAAGGTTCATTCATGTTGTACGCATGTGTCAAAATTTCCTTCCTTTTTAAGGCTGAATAGTAATATGCCCTCATATGGGTATATCACATTTTGGTTATCCATCCATCATTGGACACTTCTTGAGTTGCTTCTACATTTTAGCTATTGTGAATAAGGCTGCTGTGTGTATGGTTGTACAAATACCTTTTTCTTTTTTTTTTTGCTTTATTTTTTGTACACCTGAAACTAATATGTCAACTATACTTCAATTAAAGGTTTTAAAATGCAAATATCTTTGAGACCCTGCTTTCAATTATTTTGGGTTTATACCCAGAAGTAGAATTGCTGGATCACATAATAATTCTATGCCTAATTTTTTGAGAAACTACCATACTATTTTACATTTCAGCTGTACCATTTTGTGTTCTCATGAACAATGTACAAATATTCCATTTTCTCCATATGCTCATCAACACTTGTTATTTTCTGTCCCCTCCCCCTTTTTTTGATAGTAGCCATCCTAAGGAGTGTGAAGTGGTATCTTATTGTAATTTTGATTTGTGTTTTCCTAATGATGAGTGATACTGAGCATCTTTTCTTTTGTTTGTTGACTATTTGTATGTCGTCTTTGAAGGAATATCTATTCAGGTCTTTTGCCCATTTTTTTTTAATCAAGTTGTTTTTTTGTTGTTGAGTTGTAGGAGTTCTTTATATATCCTGAATATTAACCTCTTATCAGATAATGAGTTGTAAATATTTTCTCCCACCCCATAGGTTGCCTTTTTACTCTGCTAATTGGGTTCTTTGATACACAGAAGTTTTCAGATATAGTCTAATTTATCTGTTTTTTCTGTTATTGCTTATGCTTTTGGTATAATATCAAGAAGTTACTGTCAAATCCAGTGTCATGAAGCTTTTCCTGCAAAAGTATTATACTTTCACTCTTAAATTTAGGTTTTTGATCCATTTTGAGTTAATTTTTCTATATGGCATAAGGTAAGAATCCAACTTTGTTCTTTTGCATTTGAACTGCTGGTGAAAATCATTTGACCATATGAATAAGAGTTTATTTCTGGACCCTGTTATATTCCATTGGTCTGTATCTCTGTCTTTATGTCAGTACCACACTGTTTTGATTACTGTGGCTTTGTAGTAAGTTTTGAAGCAAGGAAGTATGAGACCCAACTTTGTTCTTTTTCAAGATTGTTTTGGCTATTCAGAGTTCCTTGAGATTCCATATGAATTTTATGATAGATTTTTCTATTTGTGCAAGAAATGGCATTGAGAATTTGGTGGGCATTTCATGAAATCTATAAAGCACTTTGGGTACTATTCACATCTTTATATTAAGTCTTCCCATTGAATGTCTTTCCATTTATTTGTGTCTTCTTTGATTTCAGCAACATTTTGGTAGTTTTCAGTATACAAGCTTTTTGCCTACTTGATTATGTTTATTTCTGTTTTATTCCTTTGGTGCTACTGTAAATTGAATCATTTTCTTAATTTCTTTTCTGGATTGTTCATTGTTAGTATACAGAAATGAACCTGATTTTGTGTGTTGGATTTAATATCCTGTAACTGTACTGAATTCATTTATTCTAACAGGTTTTTGTGTATGTGTGTAGAATCTTTAGAGTTTTCTACATACAAGATTGTGTCCTTTGCAAACAGATAATTTTACTTCTTCCTTTCCTATTTGGATGGTTTTTCTTTCTTTCTTTTTTTTTTTTTTACCTAACTGCATTGGCTAGGATTTCTAGTACTATATGAAGTGGAAGTGGCAAAAGTGGGGCATTCTTGTCTTGATCCTGATCATAGAGGAAAAGCATTCAGGCTTTCACCATTGACTGTGCTGTTACCTGTGAGCTCTCATACATGGCCTTTACTGTGTTGAGATACTTTTCTTCTGTCTTCTCTTACTAGTTTGTAGAGTCTTTTCTCCAGTGGTTTTATAATTTTTAAGTTATTACCGTATGTCTCTCAAGTGTCTTTTAATCTGTAGATTCTCTCGCGATCTTTTTTTTTCCTTACCTTGTGTATTTTTGTTGAAGTAACCAGACCATTGGTCCTGTACACTTCCTGGGAGTCTGGATTTTGTTCATTACATCCCCATTGTGTCCCTTTGTCATGTATTTCTTGTCCCCTGTACTTCCTACAAATTAGGAGCTAGATCCAGAAGCTTAATGAGATTGAGGTTTGATTTTTTTTTTTTTTTTTTGGGTAGGAAGGTCAAGACTTCATAGATGGGTATATCCTTCTAGTAAGAGATGCATAATGTCTGGTTACTGTCATTTTTAAAACTTCAGGATTCTGGTTAGACAGTCTCCTTTAGCAATCTGTTATAGAATGTTCTTACTTATCCTGTATATCCTTTCTTCTTGGGTCAAAGATAGTTGATTAGGAAGGAAGAAACCCAAGAGTTGTGGGGGTAGGGGCCAGTGGTTAAACCATAAGTTCAGTATATGCAGATCCACTGTCAGAAATAAAATGATAATTCTTGTTGCAAATACCTAGGCCGTAACTGTTTTTGGTGAGGCAAAGTTTTGAGGTGAATCTAAACCACTTCCTTAATTTTGAGATTGTCTCAAATATCTCTTCTTGAATAGCTCTCCAGTATTACTGAAGATGCTTGATTAAGGCTTCCTGATCACTCCTAGTGAAAAGAGAGGTAATCTCAGTGGCTCATGCTGAGTAACCTGGCAGGTGCCACATTTCTTTATTATTTTTTCAGTAGCATGGTGAATTTTAGTTTATCAAACATAGTTTCAAGCCAGTGAGTGAATGTGATTAATCTATAGATGTGCTTGATGCTTGGCAGCTAATTTTAAAGGTAAATCCAATTGTCCTCCTTAAGGCTTGAGTTTAGCCTTAGGCATGTTCTCTGCAGGTGGTTTCCTTGCAAATATCAGTGTAAGAATAATATTTAACAGAGGTTTATGTATAATGTGTGTACAATGTTATCTTGACTTGTAAGTAATTAACTATTTACATTAGGGAAAGAATGCCCACATCATGGAGCTGAGGAATGGAATACATTTCCCAGGAGTCAGTCAGATGATTGATTCAATCAGAGTTGCTATTTGTGGAAGAACTGATACTAGAAGACCCTACTTTTCTTTCTTACTATGGTAGCTAATAATGATATATCATGTGATATTCTTAAAGTGCTTCCACAATTTATCCTTTAACCCTACCACAAACAAGAACTCTCTAAGATATTATCTTATTCCTGAAATGCTGGAGTACAGCATCATTTTGTGAGCACTGAGCATTTTCAGGGACTATATACATTGAAGGCACTAAATTTGTAACGTATCTCAGTAATTACTGATTATTGCCACGTATCACTATAGCCACTTGTTTTTAAACTTGCGCGGGGTCAAGATTTTGCCAAGACGTATTCCCCAAGCCATTTGTTAATTGGCTGTAAACAATGGATTTGGACTATGCTTACCTGCCTATTCACGAAGTCTGACCTTTTAATGATTAATGGTATAGGCTAAGAGGTATTTGTGACTAACTCAAGATCACACTGCTTGGCTATGCAAGTAATGTGTGTATGGGTTGTGTTGTTTTGTTTTGTTTTGTTTTTTAAGATCACCTGAAGTTTCAGTTTAATTGGTGCAGGGCCTTGATCCTATCTGAATGACACTACCTCCTACTCAGCTCCTAGATCTTCAGTGTATGAAACATCTTTTGCTGGTTTCCTAGTGTTGGGTCATGTCTCCTAGTGGTAAGAACCAGCTTTGTACCAAACAGCTTAGTTGCTATTTTTTGTGAGAATAAAAGGCAGGCCCTCCTGGGAGTCGTAACACTGGGTGTTAAAAGTTTAGCTTCCATGTAAATCAGCTTCACTGATGACTATGCACTTAAAAACATGGTCATCTCAAAAATATTGGCATGGGGAATTTATGGTTACCCTTATCATTAAATAGCCTGAGCTTCACATCCAATTTGAATGTAGAATGTTAATGCACCTTTCTGTAGTGGAACATGGAGTCCCATGTCTGGATTGACCTACGGCTTTTGGTATAGTAGTGATAGGAACGGTAGAAATAACACCATCACTACCAGTAGTAGTAGAACCAACAGCAGCTTCGGGCTTGCCGGGCACTATGTTCAGAATTTTAAATTACCAAATTTAACCTTTAACATACACTGGTTTTATTCCCATTTTATTGATGAAGGACCTGAGGCTCAGAGGTGAAGTAACTGAACTTGACCACCACACAGTTAGTCACTGGCAAAGTTTAGAATCCCAGTCTAAACTCTGTGACTGCAAAGCTTGTGGTGTGACCATCATAAGCGTGTGCATTTCTGATGCTCTTCTGCCCTTTCATGCAAGAGTTTTTTGCCCGCAGGTCATGAACAAAATTATTTTAGAAGAAACTCCTTTAATTTCTGTGCCATGCAGTGAAAGAGTTGCCCTGAGAATGCCTTGTGTTAGACCTGGTTTAGTATTAGACTTTGTTCTGTCAAGAGGTGAGCTGGACAGCCACGTCGTAAGCACTGTACAAGGAGTTTCATTACTAGTCATCCTAAGAGAACTCCTTGCCTGACGCGTAGAAGCAAATGGAACAGGCTTGCAGGAACAACAGTGTCTTCATCTCGTGGCTGAGTCTCAGTAACATCAAATTTCTAAATTGCTATGGATTGCATATTTAATGACCCTGATAATTTATCAAACGCTGTAGCTCATCTTTGAAAACAGGGTGACAAGAGGCCGTATCCTAGGCTTCTGATATCCTAATACCCACATGTATTTACAGACACTCTTTTCCTTTATTCAAAACACATTATAGGAGCGCCTGGGTGGCTCAGTTGTTAAGTGTCTGCCTTCGGCTCAGGTCATGATCCCAGGATCCTGGGATCTAGCCCTGCATCGGGCTCCCTGCTCTGCGGGAAGCCTGCTTCTCCCTCTCCCACTCCCCCACTTGTGTTCCCTCTCTCGCTGTCTCTCTCTGTCAAATAAATAAAATCTTTAAAAAAAAAAAAAAACAGATTATAGATTTTCAGCATGTGAATTCAGGACTAACAGACACAAATCTCTCTAGAGGCTGAATTTAATGGCATTTCAGCCCTTCTGTGTACTAATTTTATCTAGAATTTCTTTTTTCTCTTTCAAGCATTTTCATGACATGAACATCTAGTATAATAGCAGTGATCAAGCTGAAAAAAAAAAATAATCAAGAAACAAAAAAATGACAATGGGCCAGGGATGCTGCTGGTGATTTCAGCATAGGGTGATAACAACTTGAGTTTCTGTGTCCCAGAAACAGGAGGAAAAGATCTTGAGGCAGTGAGATAATTAAAGATCACTTGATAAAGGATGAAAGCAAAACAGTTGTTTTAGGCCTGGGTCTGTCCTCAGCAGATTTCATTGTGATTTAATTTTTCAGCTAAATGCTGCTTTCTGTTCAGTAGACATAATCGTCTTTGACTTAACATGCAATAGCCGGGGGGTAGCCTCACATTGCAACAAGTTCCTTCACTTTATTTCCATGACTTTAAGCATACATTTGCAATTTAATATCCTATCAAAATAATTTAGGAGCAGAGTTAAATTTCAGTTCTCTGTGTGTATGTGGGGTGTTGGATGCTGTTTGTTTTGTTTTGGTAAGGAACAGCTTGAAAAGAAGGTCTCCACTCATAGGATGTCCTGGGCATAAGAGCTATAATAAATTGACACTGTTTCTTGGTAAACCAAGGAAAAAGATAAAGTATCTGACTGTATTTTCTCTTTTTGAGCCTCTTCACTGTACTATGCAATTTTTACTAGGGAACTGAATTGTAGAACACATAAAAATATATTTTGCAGAATGTTGTAGTGCATACCACTACTGAATTTAAAAAATAAATAATTGCATGCTGATCTTATGCTAATCTTATCTACCACATAAGTAAGTAGATAAGTAAGGCTTTATAAGCAGCTGTTTTAAGAATGGGCTGCTCTTTCATCAGGTACCAATTAATCAGGCATTCCTAATATGTTTAATACTATATTATTTAGATAGAATCATTTTAGGACTCAAATGTCTGGGTTTTTGTTTTTCTTTTCCTAAGCTAGGTATCTAGGAATTTTTTTAACCAATACTGAATGCTAACAATTAACTAAAGATCAAATTTAATTTTTTTATTGGAATTATTTTAAATACTCTATTTATTGCTTTTCATTCATTTATTATTCCCCCCAACTTTGGGAAAGCTCTGTGCCAGGCATATTGTGCTAGGTCCCAAGGATATAGAGATAAGGATGTAGGGCTATGGCTCTGCCCTCCTTAGACAAGAGCACATGCAGCTGTGGTACACAGTGGAGCCAGGCTGGGAAAAGTCAGGGATGAGACTCTTAACTGATGAAGGGGCGATGACCTCACCATACTAATGTGGATAACCAACGGAGACTGATTGTTTGCCCTAATTTTTTTTTAAGGGCCTTGGTGGGAATGTCTATCAGAGCTCCTCCTTTTATTTCTTTAATTTCAATTCAATTTAATTAACATATAGTGTATTATTAGTGTCAAGGGTAGAATTTAGTGATTCATCAGTTGCAAATAATACCCAGTGCTCATTACTTCCAGCGCCCTCCTTAATGCCCATCACCCAATTACACCGTCCCCCCACCCAGCCCCCTCTAGCAACCCTCAGTTTGTTCCTATAGTTAAGAATCTCTTAGGTTTGCCTCCCTCTCTGTTTTCCTCTTATTTTTCCTTCCCTTCCCCTATGTTCATATGTTTTGTTTCTTAAATTCCACATATGAGTGAAATCATATGGTATTTGTCTTTCTCTGACTGACTTATTTCACTTAGCATAATACTCTCTAGCTCCCTCCATGTTGTTGTAAATGGCCAGATTTCATTCTTTTTGATGGTAATACTCCACTGTGTGTGTGTGTGTGTGTGTGTGTGTGTGTGTGTGTGTGTATACATATACCACATCTTCTTTATCCATTTATCTGTCAATGGACATCTGAAAGACCCCCGTCTTTCATATAAGGCCTCTGCCTAGTCATCTTTTGAAGAAAAGATTTCAATATAAAAAAAACAGTTTGAAAAACTATGAATTGCTCACATGTTAGGGAGGTAGGCAAGAGTCGGACACTTATGGGCCTTTAGTACTTGTTGAAGTGTTTGGATGCTTTCTAAAAGAGATGGGAGAGTGACATTGTCATAGTGAGAGCCTGGGCATAGAGCCCGGGAAAGAAGACTATCACAGATATCCACAGAGGAGGCAATGGCTGGGGGCGGGGGGGAGGGGAGGGCGGCGCGGGTAGGTAGTGAATATAAGGAAGGCATAAATTCCAGATCCAAGTGGCAAGATGTCATGATTGATTTGATGTGGGGTAAAGAGAGGCTCTTTAAAATCATGCCAAGGTTTGGGGCTGGTAGGTTGCCATTCTCCTAAAGAAGGAAAACAGTAGGTTTCGAGAGGAACTATGATGAATCCAACTTGCAGCACCTTGAGTTTCAGATGCTGTATGGGGACATCCAGCTAGAAATGACCCCCACGTAATTGATATGTGGGCCTACAGTTGAGATCTAAGATTTAATGGAAGGGAGTGGGGTGATGGTTGAAGCCATGAGTATGTTGGGGTCTGTAAGGCAGACCCCAAAAGTGAGGAATGCATAAAACAGTCCCAGGGGCCCATATCATTTAAGGGATCGATGATGGGTACTCAGATTCTAGAAAGATACCTCAAAAAATATTGATGATGTTATAGGCACCAGGTAGGAGAAATGTCAAGAAGATATTGAACAACAGTGACAAGTGCCACAAAGGGTCAAGTTCAGAAAAAAATGGAAACATTTGGCAACAAGGTTTACTTAAATGACATGTTTCTTGGAAGTGGAGGCAAAGTTCTAAATAATTTTTCAAAAGTGATATAACAAAAAAATGGTTTTATAAAAGCAACCATTTTATAACTGCTACTCTGGAATTTGTTATTGCAAAGCATAAGAAAGGAAGATTAAGCCAAAGACGTGGTGATTTTAATGTCTCAGCTTTGGTCTAAAAACTGTGGGTTTTTTCTTCCTTTAAATATGCCAAAATAAGCCATCAAGCTATGACTAATTTATTAACTGTTCAATGTTAGCTTTTGTCACATTTGACTTGTATCAGACATATTTGAAAAATCTGAAAGTATTAAGAGATTTTTATAAAATAAATTTCACCTCAAAATGAGAACTCCAGTGTAAGCAAACCCATGAACACGGTTATCTATTTGCTCTTCTGCTAGTTTCCTCTTGGGTAAACCACTCTGAGTGAGGCGGCCGTGCGCCCTGCCAGCCAGCCCTGTACCACGAGCAAATCACAGTAGTGCCGCAACCCTGTTTCCCTGTCTCTCAGATCCCAAGTGGGTGTACTCTAGAGCTCTTCTTTTCAAACTATAGATCTTGATACATTGGGGGGCCATGAAATGGAAAATTCTCAGAGTGCACTCCACACAGTGGGTAACGTCTTGTTTTGACAAATTTATATTTCAGCTCTTTTTGTGGGAGAGACAGACGGGGGAGTGGGGAAAGAGGGAGGGAGAGAGGAAGAAAGAAGGAGAGAGAGAATACTAGATCATCATGCAAAGTGTATTTTTGACCATGGATTGTGGTTTTAAAATGTTTGAGAAAACAATGTTCTCAACTAGAGCCCCTTCCTATTCTAAAATTCTCTCATTCCAGTTCACTGTCAAACTGTTCTTTCGGTGTAGTAAATGGTTCGTAACAATACTGTGGAGCAGCAGGTATAAAAACTGTTAAGGAAGGACAGCTAATAACAAAGGAGAAAAACATTAAAAGGTAAATAAGGCCAACATCTGTGTTGTATTTGACCACAAGACTGAACAAGCCTTTAAAATTTATTAGTATTCTGACTAGCAAGTCATTACTGTAATTTATGAAGTAAAGTTAAAGTATGCTATATATTAACAAACAATGGAGTAATTCTTTTGATGGTGGTATAAGGGAGCAACCTTATCAAGGAGAAATCATACTTTTTCAAAAGTAACAATACCATGGCACATAAATTCCAGAATTGGCAATTAAATAAATGTGGTGAGTCTCTTCCACCTTGCCACATAAAAAGATTCATTGACATGGTTATGAGATAAGTCAGTGTATTTTTATTGGCCTGAGCTAGAGGGAGTAAACACCTTAGTCAGGTGTTTTGTTTTAGGAACAGCTGTTTGAACTTCTACTGGTTATTTCTGCTCTAGGGTATATTTGAGCATTTGCTTCTTCCAGCACACTTTACTGATTTGGAATCCGAGTGAGTGAGCAACTTCCTATAAAACTAAGATTCGGTGACAGTTTCTCTTTACTTGTAAACTATTTTTAATTCTTCTACAACCTACAAAATTTCATGGATTTTAGGTGGTATTAAGCAGGGACAATTAAAAAAAATTTTTTTTTAATTTATTTATTTGACAGAGAGAGACAGCAATAGAGGGAATACAAACAGGGGGAGTGGGAGAGGGAGAAGCAGGCTCCCCGCAGAGCAGGGAGCCCGACGTGGGGCTCGATCCCAGGACCCCGGGATCATGACCTGAGCCGAAGGCAGACGCTTAACGACTGAGCCACCCAGGCGCCCCAAGCAGGGACAATTTAAAGAATGCTAAGGAATAGGACTCATCAAACAGGAAATCTGAGGGAAGTATTTTTATTTGTCCTTCCCTAGCCAGCTCTTGAACACTCAGTTCGTCTCTCTTTCTTTCCCCTCTGCCCTGTTATAAACCCTGGGTGTTTGCTTTGCCCCTTTGCCAGTCTAACCCCTGACTTTTGGCAACACTGTGTCTTCTGCCTCCTTGCCACTGTCGGTCAGCCGGAAGAGACAGGAATTGAGACCAGCAGTGTCACCCTGCCCTATTTTCCCAAACCCTCAGCTGTCCCTCCTCTGCGACTCCTGAAAGGTAGACGAGTGGCTTGCTGGCAGGGTGTGGGCAGTGCCCGCGGAGTGGGCGGTGCAGGGGCGGGGTTGACTCCTACCTGGCCAGCTGATTGGCCCTGATAGCGAACCAGTCTCCGCCCCCATCCCTCCATCCCAGGCTCCGTCTCTCTCCAAGATGTACGAACAGGTATGATTGTGTCCAATTAAGAGACGAGATTTTTTTTTTTTTTTAATTGTACGTGAGAACAAAGTGCTTGTCAGCCGTCTGATTTGTTAGATGAGCAAACTGAAGATCAAGGAGGTAAGGACAGCAAAGTGGGAGAGCAAAGGTCAAGCCTGGATCTAGAGCTCTTCTTCCAGAGCTTCCTGCTCTTTCCCGAAGTCCGTGAGGAGATGGTACTTGAGGTCAATACTCAAGGGCTTGATAGATCACAGATGCGTGGAGAGTAGGGGGCAGGACACAGACAAGTCTTGAGCTTTGGAATGAAGGTAGCGTGCTCAGAAGACAATACACAAAACATACAAGGTTTATGCCGGACAGTGTAGATACACAGGGTGTATGCCAACAGGTAGGTGACATGTGAAGCCATAATTTCTCCAGTTACAACTTCCCTAGTTAAACGATGATACAGGTGGATTCTGTACTTATTCCAAAGGTTTGCTGTAAGAATAAAATAGTATTCAGAAATTATTGTTTGAAAATGTTTAAAATGTCATGGTTGTAAAAGCCAATATTGTTGTTAGAATGCCAGTAAAACCTTCAAAAACTCACATCACATCTTTGTATACTTTACGGACATTTTTTCCTTCCTCGCTAATTATGCAGGGTCTTCACCACGAACCATGGTGTTTCCTGGATTTGATACATTATCAAAACAGTAACACCATAAAAACTGCAAATATTTCCATAGCCCCTGAGTTCATCTCAGTGCCAGTAGATGTCCTCAGGATATGGGTTGGATGAGACAGACAGACTGCTCATCACTAGTGTCCAAGGCTTGAAGTTTTGGATGGAAGCCATTGTACATTTCAGAATGCTGGTATTCCCTTTGTGTATGGGACTGGCTATTTGATAACGGGATAGTGTCACATGAATGTCAAGATCAGCTCCCTGAGCTGGGCATGGTGCCAGGTGGTTAGAATGGCCATCACTTCCTACTATGAGTATACTCAAAATTGGCAGGCAGTCTGAATAAATAAGAAATAATGATAGTTATCATCTGGAGTAGAAATAGTATTTATTGCCCCTCTGAAATTAATCTATATTGGATCTATTTTCCTGTATTTGTGGCAATGCTTTTAGATACTCTTAATGGATTGTGGCATAACATAAACAATGTCTTCTCCAGCCACTGACTTTCTTGCTCCTGAAACAGACGTATGAAACTAAATTTCCTCTACTTTATATGTCTAAGTGACCCTAGATTTTATATTTTTGTAATATTTTAAGCAGCGGATTATTTCTTCATTATGCAAAGTACCAACAACATTTGGGTCACTTATTAAATAAGCCACTGAAGTCTGCGCCCTGGAGTTGGATCATGTAGTCCAAAAGCTGCTGGAGCCCCAACCTACCGATGAGTTTCTTGCTCTCAGCCATTCTCCATCCCGAGTCCCCCTTATTGTAACACTATGTTCCATGAACCTGAAGTATGCATGTTCTTGACCTGAAAAATTCTCCTTTTAGGATCCACCTACATCAGTTTCCCTTGGACTACGAATGGAAGAAATGATTTTCAACTTGGCAGACACACATCTGTTTTTCAATGACTTAGAAGTAAGTTCTGATTATTTTGTATACACACTTCCTGGGGCATGTCTGAAAATTGATGAGTGGTCTGAAAATACCAATGAGATATTATTATTTCGTGAATGTATAACTAGAATAATGAGATAAATTAATTATTGCTTATATGGTAGTATGTTTGCCTTCATTGTATTTCTGATTTTGCTTTATTTTGACTGTTGCCTTTCAAGGTTAGATTCCATGTGACCCTTGGTAAGGATTCAAATTTGATGCCAAGAATCTTAGATAGTAACCTGTGTGGGTATCAGAAGCTGCAGATTGCTCAGCTCCATAGTTACTGTTGAGATGGGTCACCTTCCGAATCCCACAAAGTTGTGATACTGGCATACACTGTCGGGGGCAGACCTTTATCCTATTGGCTCAGCTGCTTGTCTTTCTGGTTGGCCCAATTGTATAACATTCCAGTCAGGCCTCTGCTCTTGGCGTTGCCGGGATTTCTTATGTCAAACTGCTGATGATTTTATTGGCTCGTTATAATTCGGCAGGGGGGAGCTTTTGTAAGATGGTTAATTAATTATGTTACGGGCACTGTCAAACATGGCGATCTCGATTAGCAGCATTCTTAAGAATAATGAATATTGTTTCTCCTATCTCCATCATGAGAACACAGGACTATCACTACACTTCACTCTCTTCTTAATAGAGACAGTTGTTTATTTATATCCTGCTGTTAAGCAAGCTTGTGGTAGGCCTGCCAACAGGCATTAATCATCAAGTTGTTGTTTGGGTAGATTTTATAAATGTATGTTATTTCAGACAGGAGAAGAATCTGAAAGATTCAAATAGAACTCTTACTGATCAAAGTTAATTGGCAGCAATTGGCCTTTAAATATTTCCTGATGTTTCCCTTTTCAAAATCAAGCAAAACACACCTTATTTAATAGATGAGCCAAAATCATTTGAAAAATGCCAGTGTGTGACAGAACTTAAATGCGGTTTGTTCAACATCTGTCCTGTATTTTGATTTCGTTTCATCTGCAATGAAACTACTCATAGACGAATTGGCAACTTCCAGTGCAATAAAATTATTTAAATGTGCTTCATTTTTTCCCCACTCCTTAGTGAAATATTTATTTTTACACTTAGGGTAAAATACAATTTTTTTTTTTTTTTTTTTTTGCATTTTAAAGTGTTTGCTTTTCTTAAGGAAATTACATGTAAGGCATTACTGTTTTTTAAGGTAGAAATATTCCAAGTGAGTGACAAGTTCAGAGTTGCCTTTAGAAGAGCTTAATAATCATTCTTATTTTCAAAAGCTGTTTCTGATTTATGGTTGTGATTCACTTCGTAAGAGAACAGCACAAAAAAATTCCATATTTTACTAGTATGTTAAAATTCTTTCCCCAAGTTTCCATTTGTTTCTAATGATACAGACTAGGCTGATATTTTGTCTTGGATATAACCTTGTTACTCTTACTGATGTTAATAGGTGTTAATAGCACCCATCAAGAAGAAATTAGCAGTAATTTGCTATTGCTTTTAAATTCTACCTTCTTACAAATGCCAAAGCTTGTCTATGCAGTGCCAAAACTATGTGGTGAAAAGTGAGAAGTTAGACAAAGTAATAATTCGGGATAATATAGACCGAAAAACTTCCAAACTTGGTTTTGATATAACATAGCTGGATTTTTATTTGTTTACTGACATTAGTCACAGTGAACTATATATGGAAAGTAAAATAGTGCTCAGGCAAATACATGAAAAATACATATTGAAAGTTTTAGCTTAGGGATGTAAGGGATATAGTTTTTCCATAAGCCCAGATTAAAACAAAAAGAAAATGAAGAAGTGGGGGGGTGGTCTATGCAGTCATTAAAATATCTGATTCTGTCTGTGGCCTAAGGACTCTTCCTTATGTAAAATAGAGAAGGGAATAAGCCAAATATAAAAATCAATAGTAGAAACATTATTTAGACTTATAACCTTACAAAAGTTGATTTTAAGTTATTTTTCTCAAGAATAATATAAAGGTGTCAGCAAAAGTATCAATGAAATATCCATTTAACCTCTGTCTTTGAAAGTTGTTTACTTGCTCTAGATTTGCCCGATATTTTAAAAATAAATTGGTTCTTATACTTATTTCAATCTTTCATTTTATATTTTTCTAATTCAACAGACCTGGGACTGGTCATTGCAAATATTTGTTTCTTTCAAAATAAAAAGCAAAAGTATTTCCTGGGAAAAATAAATGTATTGGCATTATATTCCCAAGAAAACCAAAATTATCTCATCAGGCAGAAATGGTGTGGTAATGCTTGATTTCACACTCTAATAAGCAATGTACTGCGATAGGGGACATGGATATTTTAATATATTTAAATTACATGTTTTTAGCTTTTTAAGATCTCTGATACAAGTAATTTCAAGGAGATTAATGATCTATTGGTTAGCTTAAAGTGTGATTTCTGAACTCCAATTATTGACATTTGGCCTCACTTTCTTTTAAAATGTTAACTTTTTGCCAGCCACCCCTCTGTATCATTTGGTTAATTCACAGTTCTGGCTTGTAAGAGATTCTGAATAATGAAACCCACTACGTGAGAGGCTTTCAGTAACAATTCTTGTATCATCTTGTATTCTATGCTTAATGCCGTTATTAGGATACTATTTAGGAAATTTAGGATATCATTTTAAAGTAATTTAGAAATATCTTAATTGTATTTTTAAAATAAAGTTAATCAGTTTTGGTTCTAAAAGTTTTGTCTGTCACCTATCATTTAGTAACATTTTTTAATAAAAGCAATCACAATTTAAATTAGTTGTGTTGACACTCCGGGGGCAGATAATAAAAAGGAGAAATTTGGGGGTTTTGTACCATTAAAAATATCTGACATGTTAAGAAACATGAGTGACAGGGAGACATAATTATCAAAGGAAATAATATCTTCCCCCACCAGAGAAGGGTTTAGACTTTAGTTCCATAGTGTACTTCTGGCTTTCCTATCTCTAAGTCTGACTAACGTCCTGCGTATCATTTTACCAAAAGGTCTCTGCGTGCAATACAATGATGCTTACATGGAAGTCATTTTTTATGAATGACAGTATGGAACTAGAGGTGTTTTTTTTCCCCCCTTCAGCTTCTTTAGTAAAGTAGGACTCTTTCCGAGTCAATGGAGAAAGTGTTCTTTCTGTTGGATTTTTATTGAAAGGCAACCTGCAAACAGAGTGAGGAATGGCCTTTCGTGTACGATAAATGTTTCAGTTTAACTTGCTGCTGATCAGTTCTCTTGCTAGATTTTTCTACAGTTGAGGAAAATATTTCATCAAGATGGAAATAAGTAAATAAAAATAAGGTGCAAGCTTATGGTGAATTTTCCGTCTCTGTTTGGCATTAAGTAGTATCTTTTCACTGACATGATGGTGTCCATCGTAACTGGTGTTGACGTGGTGGTCCTCAAGAGCCTCTGCTCCCAGTCCCTACTCCCCAACTGCAGGAATCAGGGCTGGGAAGTAGCGGGAACACTCCCCACCCTTCCGTCTTCCTGTGCAGGTGTTGTACACACCACATTCATCTGGTTAAGTGTGAAGCTACATTGGAGCATGCTCCTTCTCCTAGTGTGTTGCATAGTGGGGACAGACCAGATGATTCCTTGGTGTCAGGAGACACATGAATATTTCAGGCCTTTCCTGGGCCTTTGCTAAATAGATTCCTGTCCCAGATCTGATTTTTAAGCACCTGCTCTTGGTATCCCCTTGTTTTCACCTTTTCCACTAAGAAAAGGCTTGGGATAGAAGGTTCTGGTGTCAGGAGAGGCTAGTCTGCATTTGGTGAGTCAAAGGCCATGGAAAGGAGCTGGAAATAGTCTCTAAATAATGCCATGGTTTAAAGGAAGGGAGCTGTAATGATTTTTCTCTTTCTTTTTCTTTTTTTTTTTTTTTTTTGAGATTTTATTTATTTATTTGAGAGAGAGAGAGAGAGAGAGAGAGAGCATGAACAGGGGCAGAGGGAGAGGGAGAAGCAGACTACCCTGCTGAGCAGAGAGCCTGACGTGGGGACTCGATCCCAGGACTCTGGGATCAGACCTGAGCCAAAGGCAGATGCTTAACTGACTGAGCCAGCCACCCAGGCGCCCCGTAATGATTTTCTTATAAAGCAAAAA
The DNA here is from genome assembly GCF_964656455.1 of Halichoerus grypus. Taxonomy (NCBI): domain Eukaryota; kingdom Metazoa; phylum Chordata; class Mammalia; order Carnivora; family Phocidae; genus Halichoerus; species Halichoerus grypus. The sequence continues at coordinate 60,343,920 of NC_135716.1, forward strand.
AATTAGTTTGCCCCTTGGTTTAATTCAGTCTTTAAAATTGTAGTAATATTTTGTTACTCCAAACCTTAGGTTATCATCTGTTAATTATTTTAATATATGTTGTTTATAAATTTATTTTTAGCTAGGAAAAAAAAAATCTGTCTTCAAAGTATCAACCTTGCCAATGCTCAGTAGCTTTGAGTTCAAGTGACGCCTTCTTGTAGTGATCTAATGCTTGTGTTTCCAGAAGTGTAAAGATTTAAACTAATTCAGAAGTTGATTTGAGTTGAAAAATAGAATTCACCTAGAAAGTGCCTTATTCTCTATAAATAGGAAGAAACTCTCAGGCCCACAGTCCAGCTTTTGTGGTGGGTGCCGGAAACTTTGGTTCTCTGCTGCAAGGGTTTTGTGGGTGCTTGCAGATAGAGGACACTTCACGAAGAGCTTGAGCTGTTTTCTGTTTTCAGTCCCTTCCCCAAGCCAAGAGCCGCTATATGAAAATGTGTGCACACATCAATATATTCCAAACATAAATGTACCCATACACATATACACATACGCAAATATGCCACTTGTTGTTTTCAGCTCTGTACATAGGCTTTTGTATACTCATTTTCTCCTTATAAATTTAGCAAACATAGAGGATCACATTTTTTAAACTCCCAGGAGCATCCTTCATAACACTCAAAATATTGCCTTCTACATTTTGACTATTAAATGAATTAGACTGAATTCTTATCTGTTACATTAGACTAGAATAGCAATTTCTATTTCCTTCCCCATGGAAGACAATAGAGTTGACTTTGCGTTCCTATGTTTTAAGGTAAGTTGTTTGGCCTTCTCCATTTCCTGAGTTGACAAGAGTAATAGCAGAACTCTCAGTGTAGAGGGCAAACTACAGTTTTCAAGTAACGAATGATTACTAGACATAATAAATGAATACTGAATTTAATGATGTTGTAATTGGTGGCTGAAAAGAAGCATGTCCATATTTTATTATTATTACTAATGAGTAATTTTAAGTGTTCTTCCTATTTCATCTTTTCTTACAAGATTCTGTCATCTTTTATCTGAAATAAGAAATAGAAATACAAAAGTATAGTCAACGGCTTCTTTAATTCTGAGTTTATTTGAAAGTTAGGAGTCAAAGTATATATAGCTGTTTAACATAATAAAAGATACTTACCTTACACTGACAGCCAACATTGTACTTAGCGGTAAATGAAAGAGGCACATTGTCATTACAAAAGGAAAAAAAATAAAAATGCTCTCTGTCAGCACTGTTATTCAGCATTATTCTAGGAATTTGAGGCACAATAAGACATGAGCTATAATGAAATGAAAGAGATGGAAATGATTGTTTTTTTGCAGAAAATTTGATATACATAGAAAACTGAAGTAAATCTACTGGAATAGTCTTAGAATTTATAATACACCTCAAAAAAGTGAAGGATTATAGAATTAAATTAAAAAATCAGTAACTTTCTTCTATTATAGCCAGACATGCAAAAATTTTAATTATAATTTTAAAGTAGCAGCAGTAACAGTAACACCAAAACAAAAAATTCAAGAAAAGGAAAAATAAAGAGTAACCTATGCAAGAAGTTCTTGCGAGAAATATATGAATAAAACTTTGACATCTTACTGAGAGATCTAAAGAAAGATTTGAATAAAAGATGTCTTCCTTTCCTTTTCTTTTTTTGTAACATGTTCTAACAATTTTGTAAAATTGTCCCTAAAGTCCATTTGAAAGGATAAATAGGCAAAGATACCTAGAAGTTTTTGACAAAAAGTAATAGCATCCAGCTCAACCAAATATTAAATATTTTATAATTCTACAATGATATGAAGATTTGTGTTGGCCTACATTGGCATTGGACTAAGTATGGGGAGAAAAGATCACTCAGGCGCAGCCCCAACTTCTAGAAAACTTCTGTATGTTTTAAATTAATCCAAGCAAATTAATAGTGAAGGAATGGATTATTCAACTTGTATGCAGAAATAAGTCAATTAAAGAGTTAAAATGTAAAAGAATAAAAGAGAAAGTATAGGTAGATCAAAAAGAGATTTCACATTGCTTAGAGGAAGTAAATTTTGGGGTAGCTGTTTGGTGATAAGCCTCAAGAGCCTAAAAAAACTGCACGCATTTTACATCTAGACTTTTTACTTTGATCAGAAATAAAGGCAAGTGTTTATAATAATAAACATTTCTGAATTATGAAATTCTGATAATGTTTTGTTTCTTGACCTTGTTGCTGGTTACATGAGTATTCCATTTGTGAAAATTCATCGAGCTGTAATAAATATTTTTTCAGTAAAATGTTCATTTTTAAAAAGCACTGTTTTGAGGAATAGATACACACACAGTTTGCTGTCAACTCTGTTAAAAAAATTATATGTCCAATGTATAATATATTCAACTGCTATTTTTCTAGCAGAGGATCTGGCCCAATAGAAGGACTCAGTAGATATATATTGAATACAAAATAAATGGAAGAACAAAAAATATATGGAAAGATACAGCCTAGAATTTTAACATTGATTTTATCTGGAACTTGGGGGTTTATTATTCTTACTTGTGCTTCTCTGTATATTCCAAATTTTCTATAAAATATACTTATTTCTTTTATAATCAGGGTAGAAAACAAATACTATTTTTGAAAGCCATAGATAAAAGATAAACTTTTTAATTAATAAAATAAGGAATTAATATGTCAACTCATTAAGAAAAACATAAGAAAGAAATAGCTCAATAGAAGAAATGAGCAAAGAACATTGAACAGATTATTCGCAAGAGAAAAACATTCAAATTGTCCACACACAAAAAGGAAAAATGTTAGGGTTCACTTTTGGTAATCAGAAATGTTATCAGCAAAGATTTTAAATCAATAAAATGGTCTGCAGTGCAGTAAGATAAATACTTGTGTACATTACTGATAAGGATATAAAGTGGTACAAGTTTTCAGAAAAGCAGTTTGATAATATGTATTCAGGAGCTTAATGTGCTGATTTTTTTTTCCCTAGTAATTCTACTTTTAGCTTCTATTCTAAGAAAGGAGAGTTGCAGACAGATAACTGACACAGTAGTGATAAGCATTCAATGACCACTTGTTCTAAATGCTTTGCATACATTATTCCCACTTAATACCCTGAGGTTTCTCTGATAGAAGCACCATCATTATCTCCATTTGATGGAGGAGCTTAGTGAAGCTTGGGGGGTTAAACCAAAACTTGTCTAAGCTCCTATAGCTACTGAGTGACAGATTCTAACACAGGACTGGTGCTTTCTAGAAGTCCACTCAGCCCAGACTGTATCTCCCCATGGTGGTTTTTTCTACCTCTGAAATATAGAAATGTTTTAAATATCCAAAAATAGATTAATAATGAAATAAATTATAGTACATCTTCTTTGAAAATTGTTTTAAGACTACATTAAATATAGAGAAAATATTCGTGGTCCATTTCAAGTTTAAAAAATAGGCTCTATAATACAGTGTAACCTTAATGTTAAAATGTACAGCATTATTATCTGAAAAGGTTACATACTGTATGATTGCAACTCTATGACATTCTAGAAGAGGCAAAACTATGGAGACAGTAAAAAGATCAGTTGGTTGCCATGGGTTGGAGGGAGGAAGGGATGAGTAGGTGAAACTCAGAGGATTTTTTAGGTAGTGAAACTATTCTGTGTGATACTACAATGGTGGATATACAACATTATACATTTGTCAAAACCCATAGAATGTACCACACCAAGTGTAAGCTCTGACGTAAACTAGGGACTGTGGGTGATGATGATGTGTCAGTGTAGGTTCATTGATTATTACAGATGTAACACTCTGATGTAAGATGTCCATAGTAGGGGAAGTTATGCATGCATGCAGACAGGGTGCATATGGAAAATCTCTACTTTCTGTTCAATTTTTTGTGGATCTATTACTTCTCTAAAAAATAAAAGTTTATTAATTTTATTTAAAAAATTTTGGCATATTAGAAATACTGAAGGGAAATATATTTTTAAAAGCTACCATGATATAACTTCAAATTTAAAAATGAGTCTGCAAAATAAATCATACTATATGATCCTGTTTTAATGTATATGACATTAAAAAATAACTAGAGGTAAATATATTAAAAGTTGCCAGTCTGGATGATGGGGTTAGAAATGCCGTTTCTCTGTGATGCTCCAGAACTGAAATGCTCATAGCATTTTGCCATCTCTTTATATCTTGTTGCTTCTGTCCTTTATTCAATAGTTAATACATATTTATCGAGCAACCGTTAAGTGTCAGGCACAGTTCTAGATGCTGAGAATACAGTGATGATTGAGTTCAGTTTATTCTCATGGAATCAGCACTCTGGAGGGGAAGAAGGAGCTGAAAATTATGTAAATAAAATAACTTCATGTAGGAATAAATGCTATAAAGAAAAACAGTAATTGGATAAGGGTGGATGAGCTAAAGTGGGGCATTTTTAGCTGAGATGTTCAGGAAGTGGTATCCCTGAGGAGAGGACATTTGTAAAGAAACCTGGAAGTTGGGAGGGAAGCAGCTGCAACTACAGAAAAACATTCTGGAAAGGAAATTACAAGTGCAAAGGCCCTGAGGTGGAAGTGTTTTTCACTCCTTCAAGAAATAAACAAGATCAGTGTGGCTACAACAGAGTGAATGGGGGGACAGTGATAAAGTCCAGTTCTTGAAGGACCTCATAGACTGTGGTGAAGAAGTTGGATTGTTTTTCTAATTGCAGTAGGAAGCCATTAGAGAGTTTTAAGCATAGCCATGATAGATTAGTGTCTATATTCTTAAAAGAACAGTCTGATTAGCATATGAGGAATAGGCAAGACTGAAACCAATGAGACCAATTAGGAGACTGTTGAGCCAGCCAGGGAGCTTTGGGCTGAGAGCGTAGCAGTTCTGGACGTGGTGAGAAGTTGTAGGATTTACGGTATAATTTGGTGGAAACACTGGCAGGATTTGCTGAAGGGGTCAGAGATGGGAGGAGAAGGAAGCTGAATCAAGGATGGCCGCTAGGTTTTGACCTGAGCAACTAGATGGGGGGTGGATTATCTGAGATGCGCAAGAGTGGGTTTGGGGTGATGAGGGTGTGGAAGAAGTTGTACTCAGGTATCTGGATTGAGCATATTAAGTTTGAAATATGTATTCAACATCCAAGTCAAGAGATTATATATATACATATATATACATATATATATGTATATATATATATATAGGTTTGGATCTCAGAGGAGAAAAGCAAATTTGGAGGTATAGTTTTAGAAGTCATAAAGGCATCTTATATGGGAAAGAGTGCCAGTTGAGAAGAGGGCCTAAGATTGAGTAGTAGACACTCTAACAATCAGAAATAGGACCAAGAAAGAAGAACTTTCAAGAGAGAGTGTTAAGGAATAGACAGTGAAGTAGGTGGAAAAGTCTGGGGCACCACAGAAATCTAGAGAACAGGATTTCAGGAACAAGGGAATGGTGTGCTGTGTCAGTGGTCAGCAGCACTGAGTAAAATGAGGACAGAGCAGTGACTGTTGGATTTGGCAAGAATCTTGGTGGTTAATCAGGCTGATATGCACCATTTCAACGAAGCAGGAAGACATAAGCCCAATTAGAGTGGTTTGAAGAGAACGTGAGGGTTGACAAAGTGAAGACAGGAAGGATTGAGAGTTTCACAGGGATAGAATGCAAAGAGATGGGGTGGTGTGTGGAGGGGATCAGAAGATCAAGGGAGGTTGTGTAATTTTTCAGGGGAAGACACTTAAGCATGTTGGATGTCAGTGGGAATGATTCAGTAGAAAGGAAAAGATACATGGTATGGCAAGGAGAGAGAACAACTGCAAGAGTGAAGTCCTTGGGTAGAAGAGAAGTTGGATGGCATCTGGAACACAAGATAAGAAGAAAGGGAGAACTGGCAGGTCCAGATGCCAGCAGGCAGCTGGAGTTTGGCAGTGGAAAGAGGAGGCTGTTTTCACTGTATCAATACTTACCACTCTATTATTACGATTTTCTGTCTACTGTTCTCTATTCCCCACTAGACAGTCCCTTAAGGGCAGAGACAATGGTTTGGCCACTTGAATCTTAAGCTCCTAACACAGGATTTGGTACATAGAAGGCTCTCACATGTTTCTTAAATTTTTTCAAAAAATTTTCAAATTGATAGTCTATAATGAGCATTCCTGCTTTTATATTTCTTTATTTATTTGAGAAAGAGAGCATGTACGTGAGTACATGGGCAGGGGGCGTGGGGAGGGGGGGCAGGGAGAGGGAGAGAGACTCAGTCTCACGACCCTGAGGTCATGACCTGAGCTGAAATCAAGAGTCAGAGACCTAACCAACTGAGCCACCCAGGCACCCCATCATCCCTGCTTTTATAATTTACAAAAGTTACCTTTTTACAAGTAAATAATTAATCACAGCCTTAAAATCAATTGAGATTGTCCAAGATGTTACATTTTGATATCCTTTTCTTAAAATCCTATTTTCAAAATTCTAATGCCAAAATATAATATACATGGAAGAGGTATGATATAAAATCACATACAGTGTGGTTCTAGTTTAAGGTTTAACAAAAAGGGTATTTATGTCAAAAGAAAGATAAAAGATTTTCTACATTAAAAATGTTACAAGAAATAATTTCTATAATAAAAAAGGCTTATTTCTGAGCAGTGGTATAATACTACTACTAATAACAATAAGTTTTATTTTTTATTTTCTATAGTTAATATTTCTTGTAATTAGCAAATGATTGAATTGTAATCAATGACTCAACTATTCCAACTTGACTCAAAGCCCTATATTTATGTGGTTTGTTATCTTACAGTGCTAGAGGTACCAGCAGTTGAACTCATGAATTCACTCATTCACGGAGGAACCCCTCTGTGCCTCAATTTCCTGTCTATAAAATTGGATAATGATAGTATGTGGCTCATAGGGTCTATGTGAAGATTCAGTAATTCTGTATTTCTAAGTGCATAGAAATAACCCTGGCCCAAAGGAAGTGCTGACGAAGTCTAAGCTGCTATTATTGCTTATGGGTATCTTCTACATGTCGAGAACCCTAGACAGCAGGGCTATGGAGGAAGAAGAGGGGTGACTTAAGGAAGGGTTAGGGAAGGAGATAGTAGCTGGATTGCTTCCAAAATTCCCATGTAGAACTCCAACAGTAATCCCACCAGAAGCAACAACATCTGCCAGTGTTTAATTTGCAAATGCAACTGGTTCCAGGCACATCACATGGCACTTCCCCTGCTCTTTCCTCATCCGCAACCCCCTCCCACCTCCAGTTCCATGACAGGAGATTCACTGTTAGCAGCTAAATAGCTACCGTATCTGGCTTCCATCATGCTGTGCTGCTCCTTCCTAGAAAATGAGGATGCTGGCTTCGTGTCAAGAAGACACGTGTTTCTTTGCTTGTGCTGATAAGTTTTCCTTTCCTTGTCCGATTCCGGCCCCGTGTTTTGAAGGATGGCTCATGGAACTTGCTGGTAGTCCGCAGCATGGAGCAGAGCCTTGCTGTGTGCGGAGTCTCATCGTCCCGCAGAGCAGCCGCTCCCAGGGGGCAGCCCCACACAGCAGTGGGGCTGCGCTGTTGGGCTCAGACTGCTGGCGGTCAAGTAGAGAAGACTGGAAGGCAGCAGGCTTTAGGGAAACTCCTCCCGTCCGTCAAAAAGCATTGACTTTGATTCTCCCTCAGCATTGTGAACTCCATCTCACTATCTCCAGCTTGCTTATCCATGTGGGAAATTGAAGTGAAGTGATTTTTGCCCAGAGCCGCTTTGGGAAAGCCGGGGTCGAAGTAAGGGTTTCCTGCCGCGGCTGTCATTGCACTAAACCTCTCTCGCTGTGTCTCATAAGCTGACTCTTGCTCTTTAGCAACACAGAGGAGGAAGTAGCATCTTGGTGCTGTCACACACTGACGTCATAGAGCAGGAAATGCCCTATAATGGCATTTTCTCTAGTGTATTCTTTGAAAGCTTTGTTTCTCGCCATGTCTTCCAAACAGTAGCTATACTCAAACAACCCAAAATCTGTTCTGAGAAAGGTGGGAGATCAGTGGGTAGGTAGATAAATAGAGAGGCAGGCAATCAGCAGGTGGACAGCCGTGTGCTTTTACATCCCTGCTGTTGAATAGACAGAAATACTATTTTTGCAGCCCCTGTATTACAGAGAAAAAGAGCTGATGTGCTGTAAGTGTACGCATGCTTCCTCCATTCTGGACACTATACGAGGCATAGAGGAGAAGAGATGAAATCTATTCACTGCCCTCAAGGAGCCCAGATGCTCCGTGGAGACGGAAAAGCAAAAGCACCATTATATCACAGAATGATCCTCCAGTGATGGGGACACATAAGGACATTAGTTAGAGTCCAAAGGCAGGGTGGCTCACTCAGGTTGAGGGAGAGGTGGTGGCAAGGCTGTGAGTGTCAGAGAAATGGCTTCCCAAGGAAGGGATCTTTGACATGAGAGCGCATGGCATTTAGGGACCCGGCTGAGTAGGTATGAAGCACAGAGCACGTGCCGCGGTTGTGAGGTCAGAGGATAGAAAGGGAGACTGGAGCCAGGTCATGGAAGGCTCTGTACACTCTGCTGAGGAAGCTGGAGTTCACATGGAATGCCAACAGTAATCAGTAAAGGATGTTTAGCATGACTGTAGACGTGCATTGCATCATGAAGTCAAAGGTGTCGATAATCTCGCTGAGAAATCACCAGGGTTTCCCTGCAAGAACAGAGAGTACAGGGCCAGATGTGAAAGCTCAGAAACTGGTTTGGAAAGATTGGGGAATATATTCAACATAAGGGGTAGGGAAGCAAGAATCTTACTTTCTGGCTTGGGTAATCAGGTAGAGATTTAAAACCCCAGGACGGTTAGCTGGCTTGGGAAGGAAGGTGGCAAATTCGGTTTTGAGGTGTTGGACTTGAAGTCTGTGTTGGACAGACAGGTGGAATCCAGCACGCGGGCTGCGTGCAGGTCTGAGGCTCAGAAGAGAGAACTGAGCTGGAAGTCATCACCCTCGAAAGCGGTTAAGATTTCCCAGGAAGGAATGCACTGGATAAAAAAGAAAAGTTCTTTCAGAGCAGGGGTCCTTCTGTGAAGTTTTTGTTCGGAAACTCAGAATCCAAGCGTATGTTGAAGATTCCTGATTCGGAAAATGGAATGAACGACTCATGTAAGGCAAGAGTGGTCCATCTAGCACCCTGATGGTTAAGCTGCCCTTGAAACCAACAGTCTTCCTGGTTTTGCCACAGTCTCTTTATTCTGAAGATGAAGCTGCAGGGAGGTGGCATGGTCTGAGGAATGAGGGAACCCTTCAGGGATGGAGAGACCAGAGTTCAGTCCTTGCTTCCGACTAATGTGTGACCTTCACGTGGTCAACCTGACAAGCCTCAGAGCTGGCGAAGGCGTGCAGGGCAGTGAGGAGATAACAGGATCCCGAGCCCCTTGGGGGAGTACCATCCAGAAATAGGAGTACCATCCTTCCTTGAGTAGAAATACCGCTTCACCTCTCACAGAGCTGACTGGATGGCTGTCAGTTTATTTAAAAAGTCCTGTGAAACTGACCTGTTGGTGTCACATATGACAGGCTTTTCATTTAGATTCTTGATTTTGACAGGTGCTCGCTAATCTTCAGTCTGGGAGAGAGTCACTATTTTGTAAAGTCAGATTTTACTCAGTTAGCTTCATAGGAAGTTTGCTTAGTACAGAAAGGAATTTTTTTTTTTTCTTTCAGATTGACTAGTGCAGGAGAAAGCCTGTAACTTCAACTTCCCCCAAATGTGTCTAAGTTGCAGTCCCTGGAGACTTCTCCTGTTTCAGGGCAGTTACAATAGAGCCTCTATGCGAACAGCATTTCTAAGGAAACGCTTTCTAAATCCTGGATTCTTCTCGCTGCTAATTGTGTGCTACTCCTTTGTGGGGCAGGTGGAGGGTCGGGGCAGGGGAGAGGATGCTGTTTTCATCCACATTATTTTGCAGATTTGTTCGCCTCCTCAAAAATAATTGAGTAAGAATTATCTCCTGGTCTTGGCATTCTGTCAGAAAGTTAAAGGGAGCTCTTATGTCCAAGATATCTCTTCCATTGGTGGGAATTGTTTGTCTTAAACACATATTGCCACCCTACTGGACTAGGAGATAAGTTAGATCTGTCGAGCAAAAAATCAGTAGCTTGGAAGATTAACAGTTGAAAGGTAGTGTTTTGCAGGTACATAGTAGGAACATGTGGAGTTACAAGAAATACAAATATTTTCTCTTTTTAAAGTAGGAATTATGACATTAACTTGTTTTAAAATGTAACAAAAATCACTTAAAGGCAAAAATGAATATTTCGTTCCACTTATGATCACATACCTATTAAAATGGTCTTAAGCAGAAGTCACTCCTCATTGGCCCAAGGCCTTACAGAGACTGAGAAGAAGGGCTCTCCCCAAATCCAAGAGAATATGTAAGACTTTATACTTAAGTTGAGGCAAGAACCGAATGGATTTTGTAGAACTATTTTTAGTGATAATGGCAAACAAGATGAAGGTAGTCCCATTCTCAGGGAGCTTAGCATCGTGGAAGCGCAGAGTAAGAGTGGTGTGGAGCATGGGTACTCGGAAAGGTGAGGTTGACACGCAAACTACCTTCGAAGGATTAACAGCAATCCACAGAACTGCATGGGGTGGGCTCTGGAGAAGAGTGTTCTAAGCAGAAGGTATATCGTGAACAAGGCTCTGAGTGATAAAATTATCGATTGAGGAAGATAATAATATTGCCTAAGGGGATAAATGAATGTCATAAACCTGTCAAAGCAAGTTCTTCACAGTGGACCGCTTGCTTAAACAGTCATTAAGCAATGACTGTGCTATGCACCGAGCATGACTTTAGATGCTCAAAATAGAATTATAAGGAGATCTGACAGTTTGTTGCCCTACTAACGTTGATAGTCCAAAACAAATATTGGGAAATGATCAGCCATTGCTTGGTTAAAAGAAATATGAAACATGCACAACATGGAATATTACAACAATTTAAAAGATAATACAGATGATTAATATAAAAAGATCTTTATTACATGTTGCTGAGTGGAGGGGATAGTAGCCACAAAACATTTATCTGGTTTGACCTGCTTTTTGGGTGCGTCTCCCCCTCTGACACTGTAAGCCTTGTGAAGACTGTGAGGAACTTTGGACAGTTGAGTCAGTAGAAGGAGGGCAGGAAGGACAGATTTAACAGTGGTTACTTCTGAAGGATGGGATTAAAGTGTCTTTTATATGCTTTTTTGGTTTCCATGTATTTTCTACGTGAGTATGTATTATGATCAGACAGAATAAATCTCTTTTCATAAAACTGCTTTCTAACACTTCTGTGACATAAGGCAGCAACATTCTCACTTACCTTCTAGTTGGGTCCTCAGTTCCGTCATAACTAAATTCTGTCAGATGATCGGAAGTGTTTCATTCCGTACCATCTGTGTGCTTGGTCTGCATCCAGAGGAAATAGACAGAGGTAGGGTCCTGTTTAGAAAATAAACAGCAAGAAAAAGACCCATGAGAAGTTCTCTCTTCCTTCCAAGAGTTTATTATCTGGTGGGATCCTGATCTGCTTAAGTCTTCATTCCCTTGTCCAGCAAATGTAGAGTTTTGGGGAGGATTGGAAATCACATGTCGTCCTGTGCCTAACACATAGTAGGCTCTCAGTAGTTGTCACTACTGTTATTCAGACAGTAGGTTACAGAGCATACATCAGGGGTTGGGGAAAAAAACAAAAAGCAACTAAAAGTTTAACAGAGGAATTGTCTTGACCAGGAGCGAAAGGAGAGGGAAGGCATGCCAGCCACCAATAAACACCGAAGATGGTCTGGTGAAGGGGAGTGGAGGAGGCCAGGCTCCTTGGGACTGGCCTGGCAGACGCACACAAGGGCACAATGGGATGTGAGGGGGACACAGACAGACATGGCATTGGATAGGCAAGGTGAAGGCTCATCATAGAGGCCCTCGGATGCCCCGCTGCCTCAGAATATATTGGTTCCAGTTTCGTTTTTTCAAAGTACCTATTGATCACTGTCTGGTTAAAAGGCAGAGGCAGAAAAGGAAGTGAAATGTATTTGCCTGCTTCCAAGAAGCTTATACTCCATGTTGGAAATTATATTTTCGGGTAGAGCAAAACCTACTTTGGGAAAAATGTATCTGAAGGTGAAGGTTGAAAGGAGATGGACTAGCAGCAGGATGAATTCCATTTTGCACTCTCATAGCTTTAAAAGAATTCTAGTTCCTTCCCTGAGAGAAAATTGTAGTGACGCTCACCTGTACCCTCTCTCTCTAACCTGTCAGATTTATCAAGCCTTCCTGTGATATCTGTATCTGATTTTCGTGTGCTTGGTTCCTGGTATATAAACAGGCAGTCGGTCATTATTAGTTGAGTGCGTGACAAGCTGAATAAAAGAATACAGAACGTGTGTCCTATGTATTTTCTAGAGATCGTTCCACAGTTAATATATAACATACGTAACATAAATGCTCTATTAGTGGTATATAATATAACCAAATTTATAATTAACAATCAAATCATGATTATTTGTCACTTTAAATATTCGTGGGGAAGGGGGTGGTTTGCTAGGAAGTGAGAATATGAGTAAGGAGGAAATTTTTCCCTAGTTTTCCTTTCAGGCACCCACTCCTTCTCCCCAACCCCCATTGACACCCAGTGGTTTGGGGCACACCAGAGCTCCCCATGCTGGAGGAAATCTATGATAGAATAGTTCACACCAAAGTAATAGAGCTTAAATAATTTACTCTTATCTGAAGTCTTTGTCATATAAAAGAAGAAGCAAAGGGAATGATTTCGGGGGGCGGATTTCAGATGATAATACTTAGAAGAGAAGAGAGCATTTTTTGATGAAGAAAGTGCCCTTTCAGAGGTCCTCACTTCCCCGTGAGGGGCTGACATGAAAGGTGACATGGAACCTTCCAGTAGCTCACAGAACCCTTTTTTTTTTTTTTTTTTTAGTGCCTGTATCTGGTTCTGCATACTTTTCTCTCCAGAGTCAGTAGTAACAGAAGAAATTGGCTTGAAGAATTTTTATCAATTTATTAACTAAGGATGCTATTCTGAGTTACACATTCTTTTATAGAAAACTGAGGATTTTTTATTATTATAAAATTATCTGGCCATATGATATAAGTTAAATTAATAAATTGAGCTCTTTTAAACTTTCAAGTTTCACTCCCCACCCTTGCAAAAAGGAGTCACCTAAAAAGAAAATTACTTTCATGATCTCTGTAAAAATTGTATTGAGGTATGGTTTGCAGTTAAATGAAGATGAATTGATAGGCATGGAATAGTGATAAACTGGAACTAATATTTGTTGCAAATATTTAATTTCAGAGTAAAAATTGCTCCAGGAAAAAAAAAAAACCTCTCTTCAAACATGACCTATTTAATATTATAGCTTTAGTCCCTTGTTTTGTTTGTGATCACAACAGAAATATCCCGTGTAAATTAAAACTTCCAGTTAAATGCTTTGTGAATAAATTGGTATGGGATTCATTTTCCTCAAATGGCAGTGAGAGCTACAGAAAAGTGATTGCGGAAAAGGATAAAAGGGCTCCTGGTTGGAATATTTTTCCATGCTTCTGGCAGCAAGTTTGCAATAAAAAGAATGATTTTTATGAGAATGTGATTATTCACAGCAAGATGAGAGTTGGTGTCACTATGAAAAATTCTTCTTCAGTAGATGCTCTCAGCAGGAATAATAAATCTAAAAGAAAGGCAACAGGAATCACAAAGAACACTGTTGCCAATGACAAATGATGTTTGCCAAATGATGAGCAAACCCATTGAACACTGAGAAATCAGTTCAGCAGTAAATCAAAGGCTTATTCTTAAGAGTAGTTCTGACTCACCATTCAGAAGGATGACATTTATATTACATTATATGCTGTTTTCTTTGTTTTTAAGTTCTGAAATATTTTAAACATTAAGTCCGCCTTGAATCTTTTAATATATGAAAAATCACATGATACAATTATAAATATGTACGATATTTTTAGGATAAAATTGTATAACGCAGTTTGACATATTATCAACCACTAATCCAACTGCCCTTTTTTGTCTTTGAAGGGCTGCAACATTTTCAGTGGCTCCTACACAAATTTGTAAAATGCCCTATCTTCTGATATTAGTTGGATCATAAATGAAGCTATGTATTTGGGCCTACGCCTCTTGTGTATAATACCATGTAGGGGTGTAGAATGCACTGAACATAACTTAAACAATAAAAGATGGATCTTGTGGCATTAGATAGAAGGTATTCACTATATCCTTAACTTTTTAAAAAGGAAAGAAATTATGTGTTGATATAATTAGATCACATGTAATATAAGCCAAAATTATCAATTAAATTAACCCATTAATTTGGTGTTGAGCAGTTTTAAATAAGCCTATTTTATTTTTAAAAAGCATATTTTTAATTCTTTCTTTTTCTCATCCTAACGTTCAGAGTGTGAATAAAGACAAATATATTTAATATAATCATGTGGTAAAGAAGGTATTCATGGTGAGAAAGAAGGAACTCCAAGCAGAGTGAAGTTGACGTATCGTATTTATTAACACTGTACTTACTCGCTAAAAAGGAACTCTCTTCATGTAATTCCTTTGGGATTCTTTGAGCAATGTGTTGAAGTGGTATTATGATGACATCTTATTTGTAATGAGCACATTCTAAAATTAATATAAAAAATATTTAAATATTTGAAACTTTTTTCTTTATTAACAGTAGCTTGAGCTTTCTATAAATTTTTATGTAGTGATCTGAAATATTTATCATAACTTTGTATGTATACAAATACATAGCTTAAGCACTTCAGTTTATCTTTTGCTTTAATATGCCATCTTCAGGAACTTTCAGTAAAGATTTTATTCTCTAAATATTTTATGAATATTCCTCTAAACAGAATCAGACGGAAATCGTAATATCTTCTTACCTTTGTTGAAACTGCTGTAATCAAATCTTGAGTTTCAAATACGAGTACCCAGGTCTCTTAGCAAATGTAAACATAATTCTAGTAAAATCTCTCTCTCATTCTGATAACCTCGACAGGATATTGTAACATTAAATATATTAAAATACTGTTTTTGTAAGTAAGACGTGGTAATTAAAAGCAGTGTATGTCTCTGCAAGTTACACTTTATGACCAAATCTCAAAAATAGATGTTAAAATGCCTCTTACTAGTTTCTGAGATTTGAAATTCTGTCTCCCCCCCTCCCCATTGGCTGCTATGGTTGTGTCCTCCTATTCCTGTGAAAACAGAGATATTTAGATACTGACTTAGAATACACATTGGCGCCTATGCTATGCTGAGTGGATAATCTAGAGTGAGAATTGAAAGATGAATTTGTCCAGGTATGTTCTAATCCCTTAACTTGCATTTCCCAAAATTGTCAAACAGAATGAGGCCAGTTTCAAAACACTCCTGTGCCTTAGCCATGCACTCTTTTCTTTTGCAAGAAAGCTTTGCGGTGGGAAAGCAAGGGAATGGGAGGGACACAAGGTGCACCCAGACAGGCATGACAGGTCCTGGACAGCCGCGCGTGGGGCTGCAGGGCTGCGAACGGCGCATCCCGTTTCCACTTGGCCGTGCTGTAGGCTCGCATCCAGTCCTCGATGGTGAGCACAAAGGCACAGCAGTGCGTAAGCTCTTTAGTATGTCTATTTGAAAGTGCAGTGAGGGCTTTGCCACACCTTTAGAAAACACATTGCAATCATATTATTCCACATCAGTAAGTACAAAAACAGTGCATTGATTCAACAGTCTCCTTTTTACAGAAGGAAATGTACAAGTAAAAACCTGGCTTCTGCAAATTGACTAACTCACAGAATTTCTTAACTACAGAGACTGACATACTCAATATAATTGTCAATTTAGAAGCAGCATTCTTACCAAAAAAAAAAAGGCAGAATTCTTCACATCTCTCCCATCAATTGGCTTGTTTCTGAACTACCCCTTCCCCCTGAACTTCTGAATCACACAGGATCTCTAGGGCTAATCCATTTTACCCTATTTTCCCAGAGAAGTTATAAAAATATCTAGGGAGTCAGGAGTTACTTCCAAAAGCCGCTCTGGAAATCACTCCCTTAAAACCTCTGTCCCTCAAATACTGGTCACCCCGTAATGCCATCTGTACAATTTTAGACTTTCTGTGAGAAGGAGGGTAGTGTGGGCAGATCCACAGGGGGGTGGCTGATCCCCCCCCCCTTTTTTTTCTTTTTAAAAGCACTGCTAATCACTTGTCAAAATAAAGCGTTCGGACAATCTGTGTGTTTGTCTCGAAAGTACTGGAAATACCTCTGTACTCTGTATAATTAGACATTTTTGTGTTGGGAAATAAGAGGAAAACTTCTTGCTGGTCACTTGTGGATGTCTAAGGTATCAAGTGGGTCTCTGTGTTGTTCCATGGGGAGGTGGGAGCAGTGGATGTAATAGCTTGATGACAGATAGGAGGGGACAGCGCACCCACCGATCATTTCCTCTGCCGTGGCCAACTCCAGCCGGTCTCAATAGGCACGCTGATGTACAGACACAATGAAAATAGCTCGTTCTCTGGCGACTCTCTTTTTCCTTTCATTTTTACTTTGTAAAGGAAGGTATTGAAACAATTAGTTGGCAGTATGGTGTTAGTTTCCTCGTGGTAAATTTGGAAAATGGAGCAAATAGAGCCTCGATCAGCAGAATCTGGGCTTGTGTAACTCAACTGCTCCAAAGACGTGTTTGTAACATTTTTTTTTTTTTTTAAAGATTTTATTTATTTATTTGAGACAGAGAGAATGAGAGAGAGAGAGCACATGAGAGGGGGGAGGGTCAGAGGGAGAAGCAGGCTCCCTGCCGAGCAGGGAGCCCGATGCGGGACTCGATCCAGGGTCTCCAGGATCATGACCTGAGCCGAAGGCAGCCGCTCAACCAACTGAGCCACCCAGGCGCCCTGTAACATTTTTATATTGTTCCCTTTCGTAACATGCAGTCTGCCTCAGTCTTCTTAGAGTCTGTTTATTCAAAGATTTTAGGTTTACTTGGAGTTTATGTTTCTAGTGTCATGTTCAGAGGTAGGGTGCCTCCACGTGCTGGCTATTACGTCACTGTGCTTGGCATAGATAATAAGACCCATTGGAACTGTCTTAATTCTTTTTATTAATTTTCCTAAACTAGCTTGAGTGGTATGGTGGTTTTTTTACATAATTATGGCACAAGTGAAAGGCTTGGAGGAAAAGCACAACCACTACGGTATCAAAGCAGAATAAATATTTGCAGAAAAATTCTGCCATAACTTAATATTTTGCATATGAGCCTCTGTACAAAATCTGAGTTATTCCTGGGGCTTGGTCCAAAAGAACATGTCTGTGGCCCGGCCCTGGAAGGCCAGAGATGATGACGGATCAGAAAAAGGTCAGCTTGAGTTGCAGTGCCAAAAATAATGACAGGAGGGACCAAAAAGGCAGAATAACAGTGCAGCCAGAGTTCTGAGAGGGAATGTGCCTTTGCCACATGGCTGTGAGATCGTACCCCATGTGGCTTTCTTCATACTCCCAACACCAGGGCTGGTATTCGGCTGCTTTATGTGTTGGCAGTTCTCCCCAGCCATCCATGTGAGCATTTTAGAATCCGGCCCCGTGAGTGCTTAGATATCTGCGAGCAGAGGGCCAGTAGTAACTAAAGCTTGCTAATTTTATTTATTTTACTCCTCTGCGAAGCACAGGCCTTGGGACATAAAGGGAACGCCAGGCGAGTGTAAACTCTGGTCATTGGTTTGTGGTGTTTATCTGCACATGCCTGTAGAACCCTGTCGTGGAGAATAGAGGTCGCAGGCTCGCACCTGTGGGCTCAATGCTGCGCTTCTGATTGTTGCCATCTGCCTTGCCAGATCCTTTCTGGGCCTCCGGCCTCCTCCTCAGGACACGCTTTGTCAAACGCTAACACCTATGCTCTCACCGCCTACAATCGTGCTCTGTACCCTCCATCCCTGGCAAAGGCCCAGTTACCCAGTTACCACAGTGGCTCTCCTGGGACGATTTCCCTCTGAAGTGCCAGTCATTGGAAGCCCCACTGGTGAGATACAGGGCCGGGGCTTGTCCTGGAGGATGGAGGACTCCCATTGGAGCTCCAAGCTGGGAGAGGGGGCCGTGGTGACAGTTGCTGGGCCCAGTAGGAGTGGAGCAGGCAAAGGGGAGGATATGTTTTGTAGCTGAAGTCTCCTGAGCTCCAAACAAGCCACAAAGGATCTAGATGGAGGCAGTTGTGAGCATCATGCGAAGTGGGTGAGGAAGAGACCGTGAGTTAGGGGGGGGTCACAGACCTAGTATCTCAGCACTTACCTTATTTAACTTTTCTGAGTCTTCATGTTTTGTATCTGTGATGGGTTATACCACTGCATAGTAGTCCACTTTCACCATAAATTGGTAACGCTAATTCAGCTCAACAAGAAGGAGGAATGTCTGTGAGGGAGAGAAACCATGTGCCTGCCTCCGCAGGGTCTCCACAGAAGTGTAAGAAATGACTTATTGAGGGGCGCCTGGGTGGCTCAGCTGGTTAAACGGCTGCCTTCAGCTCAGGTCATGATCCTGGAGTCCGGGGATCGAGCCCCGCATCGGGCTCCCTGCTCAGCGGGGAGTCTGCTTCTCCCTCTGACCCTCCTCCCTCTCATGCTCTCTGTCTCTCATTCTCTCTCTCTCAAGGAAATAAATAAATAAATCTTAAAAAAAAAAATGACTTATTGAGTAGTTTGCCACCACTTTGGGGAAGGAGGAATATACTCTTCAAGGGATACCAAGTGTCAAAAGAGGACATTTAATCAAGTGTCAATGGCTCTTGTTGCCCTGGTGCTTTAGGATTTCTGAAAAGGGTGAGGCCAACCTCAGGTTGCTTTAGCAGTAAGCTAAATTCGGTAATTGTAAAATTTTCCTAGTGAAGGATAGTCAACAACTTGGCCTAGCACTGGCCCTGACTTTCTGAGAATTTGTGCTTATGTTGGTGTATATGAAAATTGATTAAATAAAAATGTTAATTATATATTCCTCTACTATTGACTGATACAGAGGCTTTATGCAAAAATGTTGCTGATTTTGACCTCCCTTTGAAAAAAGCCATTATCAAAAAAGAACTCTTTTCCCACCTCTCAATCCCTTGCCAGCTCCCGTAGCAATTCTCAAGTCTGTAACTGAGAGGGTAACAAAAACCATCCCATAAGGGGAGGGGACCTGCTTGCTAACTCCAGAGAGTTCCCTTGCATGTCTGGGAACTAAGTCTGGGCTGTTTCCTAGAGAGAAGGACAGCTTTCCCGGTAAGTGCCACCTTCCCCCACCCCACCTCACCACCATGCATAAGTAGTGGTCTGGCATCCACAGTCTGGGATCAAAAAGCTATGTTTTGTTTCGGTTACCACAGCTTCAGTGACTGTGAACCATCTCTAGCGAGTCTGCCATTTATCTCTCGATTGCTTTCATCACAAAAGCATCGAGGATAAATGTTGGGCCGGCTGTCCCTCCCCCACCTAGCAAAACACAATTTAAGTTTTTCAGACCTCGGCAGCTCTTTTAGACTAAATAGAATTCAGCCATTCAGCAGGAGGATGTTCCTTTGACTGTTCCTCAAGGCGGTTCTGCAGCATTTACTCCCATTGTAATTTATCACATGTGTAGTTAATTAACTTCTGTCTTTCCTGCTAAACTGTACGTGCCTTGAGGGCAGGAGCTGATAACTGGATGCTACTTCCCAAGCCAGCTCCTTGCTGTCACCTGCTAGCCCTTGTAACTCTTCCCGCCTGATGCCTGATCTCCTCCTTGTGCCCCACTCCTGCCTCATCCTCCAGCACACCAGGTTCTCCTGCCTCAGGACCCTTGAATGTGTTCTTTCCTTGGCCTGCAGAGCCATTCCCCAGACCCCACACAGCATTACATCATTCCCTTGCCTGCTATATTTTTTCTCCTTAGCCGTCATCAGCACCTAACATATTATACATTTTGCATATTTTCTTGTTTGGGAGTTTCCCCCACTCGAATGTGTTAGTTCCGAGATGGTAAGGATTTTTGTCTGTTAAATGTTGCATCCTTAGCATCTGGAACATAGTAGCCCCTTAATAAATAATAGGAGACATGAATGAATAAATGACCACCTTTCTAAGCTAAGGCACCCGTTAGCCCGTTCAGATGGGTGTTGAGTGTGGAATCTACCAGGAGTCCTGAGAAGTACTACCTCCTCCCCAAATGAGGCCCCCAGCCAGATCCCCAAACACAATAGGGCTACCTGGGGCATCTCCAGCCTCAACAGGACAGATTAATGCATAAAACCTGCTAAACTGACTGACCTGGCAGTAGTGGGCCTGAGACATGGGAATGCTAGGCAAAGACTTGGCCTCAGTAATGACTTCAGTGCCTTAAAACCCTATTGTGGACTTTTTGGCGATTTATTTCAAAAATACATTTTCAGCACATTCAGTCTTTTTAGAATAAAAACTTCCTTTTCCCATGGCATTCTATATGTTCTGTACTCTGTATTAAGCAGCAAAGTAGGGTTTTTAGGAATATGTCTTGGTGCCTAGAAATATGGGTATCTTCCATTCTTGTTTTCTGTGTCTATAGATTCTTCCAGTGGGCTTTAAATTTTGTCATGTTGTTTCAGTGGGTCCAGAACTCCTGCTCCCCTCCTTCAGTTATCTAATTTTCTGAGTTTAAAACAGATTTAGAAACTAAAAAACAACAAAGTCCAGAAAGCAAACATGAAAACCTAAAATTAGGGCCTTAAGAAGACAAGCAAAAAACTAGATAGCTTCCGAAGAAAAGTGGGGGGGAAGGAGAGTCTCATCCCAGTGGAGGAGAGAGAATTTCAGATGTCAGGATGCAGGGAAATGCATTTTCTAATTTGAGAGTAGATGCACTTAGAAAGATTTACATATTCCACATGTATCGAGATACTTCTGTATTTTAATATTCTCCGTTTTGAGGAATTAAAAATTTTAATAGGTAAACATCAAGATAGTAAAATAGTTTTTCATCAAAATAAAAACCTATTTCCCGAGACATTTCTACCCAGATGTAGAAGCTCCTACCAAGACTTGGTTGCTAAATCTTCAGTATGTATCTTATCGGATTTGTGCAGCATAGTATTTTTCTATCGTTAAGTGACACGGACAGTTCTGAAAACATATTTTACATGGACATTGTCATGGTTTCTTTTTATTCCTGGGGTAACTAATTAGACCCTTTAAAAAATGCTCCTGATGTTTGCATCTATTTTCATGAAAATCATTCCACGAAGCAATTCTCCTGATAAAGAATGAAGATTTCCTTGTTGCCGCCACACCAGAGTTGATCAGATCTCTGAGAAGTGAGTTTGGTGTCTGCAGGTAGAAGCTCAAAGCCGTTGACGCTCAATTAGAGGTAACCAAGATCCTGAACAGTCCTTCAAATGAGGGCCTCAGCCCTGGGAACAAAAAGACTTGGATAAAGCTGGCGGGAGAAAACAAATACAGGATGTGAGAGGACAATAGCAACAATGGAGTCATTAACAGTCCCTGGAGGATAACTGGCTTCTGTTAGTCACGGAGATTTACAACTGCATTCGTTTAAGAAAAGCCTCTCAACACCCTGCCTTTCCAAGGAATTCTCCCCACCCCTGGAGTTAACTAAGTAACTTGTAAGTCAGCTTTGGTGTGATTCCTTGAATTAAACCCTTTTTAACGGAGCTTTTCCTCTTGGACTTCCTCAACTTCCACCTCCTGTTTCTCCCAAAAGAGAAGAATCTGCCATTGTGGCGCTCTGGCTTTTTGAGTTTTTCTGTTTTTGTTTGGGGGGAGTACACTTTTTTGGTTTGTCTTGGTTTTCTCGTCTGTTTTGTACACTCACCATGTACCCTAAAAGAGTTGTTTACCAACAATATAAAAAATGTATTTCTGGCTAGATAAGTGGCAGAAATGTCTACACTCATGATTTAGGCACTCTTTAAACCCAGAATAAGTACCTCGTTGAAAAAACACAACTATCATTCATCTTCTGAAATATGATTAAATTAATAACTCCGAGAAGTCCCCAAACATGTTTTCCAGGAATGACCTCTTTTTAAAAATGTTAAATTCATGGTCCACATGTGCGGCCTCCTAGACTCGCTTTTCCTCTTTCTTATCTGAGGTTATGGACCTCAGGAGAGCAGGGGAGGGTTACAAGGTCAAAGTCTTTTCCTCCTTGGAACTTGCTGCTTGCTGGGAGGCGGTTGCCTGGAAAGTAGATGCTTTAGAGAAGAGGTTGGGGGGTCACGATTTTAATTCTGTTAAGCAACAGCTGGTTTGAGTTTCTTTCCCCTTCTATCTCCTGCTCCCTTCCTCACAAATCCATGGAGAGAAAAAAATTTGTTCAGAAGGAACCCACAACATAAAAATACATCTTGTGTTACTGTGGTACTTTATGACTGTCATCTTTGTTACAAATTTTATGTTGAGCACTATATGGATAGGCTAGAGTTTACAAAATTATACAGGAAATATAACCAGGGCCTTAGCCAAAAGAACCTTTCAAAATACAGGACATGTACCTGGAAATCTTTTAATAATATTTTTAAACTAAAACTTTTAACGAAAATAAGTATGATAAAATAAGTATGGGGTATTCAGAGCCTGACTGCAAAGAACCATGACTGAAATATTGAAGCACGCCAAAGTGTGGGTGCCTTGTCTCTGGGTGGGAGACCTTGTTGTGTGTCTCTAAATTAGTATGCCGTCATTTCTTCAACAAATGTATACTGAGTGCTCCGCACACAGCTATGCTAGGGACTGGGAATATAGTGGTGAGAAGTTGGGGTGTTCATATGCAAACAGGTGCATAATCATCAACTCAGTCCAGTAGAGCTGTAGTCCAAAATCACAGCTTCCTATTCGAAACAGTTTACATGTGGTTTGGGATTTAAAAATCAGCTCTGTTCACATAACATTATTCTATAATCCATAAATCCATCACTTAAAAGGAATATATAATAGTGAAACAGCTAAAAAAAAAAAAAGTAAAAAACACCACATGGTTTTATTGTTTTTATTTGGGTTTTGAAGTCTCCCATGCTTTCTTCCTCCTACACACACACACACACACACACACACACACACACACACAAAGAATAAAACTCACATCTCTCAAATCAATGGCAAACCAGTAACAGATTTTTTCATCTGGGTTCCTCAGCACACTGGCCTCAGGCTCTGTTGGTGTGTGGCTCAACAGCAATCAGAGGTCATAATTTCATTGGCAGTTAGCATCAGGTTTAATTTTTCTAGCATGTTACATTTACCGAAATGTCTGGTTTCAGTTATGCTTGGGCATTGACTGAATCAGCTTTGAGCAGCATGATGTCTTCAGGTACCTGAGGTTTATGGAACACATATGCTAATTGTTTTCAATCACTTTCCTTTCTAAACACAAAAATGTGTTTTCTGAAGCTGAATAACAGTAGTCCTTAAGGACATTGCTCATTTTTTATGTTAAAAGAAGACCTGAAGTAGGCAAAAATATCAACTTAACAAGACTGACACCTACTGATTGACATTGTTGAAAAACAGTCCAGTTAAAGTTCAGGGATTTTTTAAACAGCTGTGTGTGATTTTTCAAAAAAAAATGAAGATGCTCCTTGAAAATGAACCTGTACCATTTTAATTGCCTTTTAGGAATGTGACCAAGTTCATATAGATGATGTGTCTTCAGATGATAATGGGCAAGACCTAAGGTGAGCACGTTGAAATGTGAAGCAATTTTCTCCATTTTATAGTTTAACGGCTCAGCTAATGGAGATGAACTTTCTGTTTGGTTAACGGTGGGCTTTTCTTGCATCTAAATAGCACATATAACTTCGGAACAGATGGCTTTCCTGCTGCAGCCACCAGTGCTAATTTATGTTTGGCAACCGGTGTGCGGGGTGGTGTAGACTGGATGAGAAAATTGGCTTTCCGCTACAGACGAGTAAAAGAGATCTACAATACCTACAAAAATAACGTTGGAGGCAAGTAACCACCACCAGGATCTTACCGGATTATTAAGATAGTCTAGCTAAAATTCTCCAAGGACCACACACTTACGCATCACACTTTTTTTTGGATATCATAGCTTTTTTTTTAGAGCGGTTTCATCTGACCTGTGATTATTCTGCTGTGATTTAGTGACAGAATATTAGACTTGAGCCAGGCACCCTGGCTAGTCTTATCTAGTCCTGGCTCCATTCGTTCATAGTGTGTGGGACCTGGAGTCAGTTTCTTGACTTTTCTGATACTCATTTGTCCTTCCAAGGAGATGTAGGATTAACTACCTTTGGCCAAATCACTTGAGATGGACGGTAAAGCTCATTCATCTGTGTTGCAAAATGGCTTTAGCTTACAAGGGAATATGTTGACTTAATAATGAAAAGTTTAGGGGTGTGTTGGTTTCCAGCATAGCTAAGTCCACATGCTCAAAAGATGACATCCAGAATCTCTTGCCTAGGCTTTCCTTTGGGTAGGAGTCATTCTGGATCAGTCCCTCCCATAAGGTGGCATAGGTGACCACTGACAGATCCAAGTTTATATTCTGTGAGTTTAGCACCTCAATTGAGTAGAAAAATACCTTCCCTAATAGATTCAGCAAAAGTTCCAAGACTGACTTGCACTGGCCACGCTGCGGTCCTACACCTTCCCTGGGAGCCAGAGGGTAGCGTTGGCTCTGTCCAAACTCCATGAGTAAAGGAATGGTGTGAGCCGACTCCTCAAAAAGAAGAGATGACTTCCAGAACCAGGGGGAAGGGATGCTAGGAATGCAAAGTCATTGGATTTTGCATGTTTCCTACAATACTAAATAAATATGTGTCAAATGAATGCTAATCTGTGAAAAATTACCTGATATACTATAAAGCTTGAGGGTGATACTAGGAGTGGTATTAAATGTTTATTATTTATAAAGTTGACTAGACACATCGGTAAGGAAGGAATTCCTGTGCTTTTAAATCCACAGGCCTGCTTGGTCCAGCCAAGAGGGAAGCCTGGCTGCAGCTGAGGGCTGAGATTGAAGCCCTGACGGACTCCTGGTTGACACTGGCTCTGAAAGCGCTCACGCTCATTCACTCCCGGTAGGCTGTCCCCGAGTCACTCCGTGGTGCTTTTGCTGGAAAACAGCCTTGGCTCGTGTTTGTTCACTCTGGAGATTCATTTTTCAACAGCCTTCTTTCTTTTTTTTTTTCTTTTCGGTTCTCATAGGACGAATTGTGTGAATATTTTAGTCACAACTACTCAGCTTATCCCAGCGTTGGCGAAAGTCCTGCTATACGGATTAGGGATTGTATTTCCAATAGAAAATATTTACAGTGCAACAAAAATAGGTGAGCTGCTGTTGCTTGTTTTATACTCAACTTTTTCCCTTCAGGCTGGTAAAGGTGAATGAGTAAAAGTAAATGAGACTTTTTTCATAATGCTAGGTGTCAGAAACCTAGAAGAAGAATTTAATTTTATTGTCAGCATTGCCTTTAGACATCAAGAGAAACATAAATCAGAAGCCATGCAGCTTAATTCAAAAAATGTTACTTTACCGGCTAACATTAAGGCCTATGCATTTTAGCCATTAGCAGTGGAGCATCAATTCTGGATTATTATCTTACTTGCCTTTTAGATAACATCAACAAAAATATCTAATAAACTAAAACAAAATAGTAGTATAGAGATATACAAAGTATAAATGAAACAATTCTAATAGCTTTCTTTAAATTATCACTGGAACTTTTTTTTTTGCTTTATTTTAATTCAACGTGTATAAACAGTTAAGTTCCCATTTTTGTTATGGGGATACCCAAAAAAATTAAGTTCTTGAAAGAAGGAATCATAGTTGGAGAAAGATGACTAATGTGAAATTTGGTTAGAATATAAACCAAGACAGACTAAAAGTGAGATTAAAAAAAGACATGACTCCTGTTCTTACAGAATTCACCATCTAGTGGGGGAAGCAGACATCTAAATAACTGTAATATGACAAAGACATATGTAGATGAGCATTTTCATCACATATTTAGTAGATGCGCAGAACTGTACTAAGCATTTTACATATTAAAATCAGTCTTCACAACCTTTCCATTTTACAAATGAGGACACTAAATCTCAGAGACTTAATTGTCCAAGTTAATAGCCAGTAAAGGTAAGGGTCAAACTAGCTCTGATTCCAGTGTCCAGACTCCTTTCCATACCATAGGGAGTTCTCTACCACTAAGTGCCTGAATGTGCACTTGAATGAGAAAACATTCACTCCCACCCAGGAGGAGGCAGAGAGCAAGTGTCCGTGAATACTAAAAGGAAGAAATGTCATTTGAGCTGGGTATAGAAGGATACAGAAGAGTTTAGTAGGCAGATGGGCTAGTGAGAGCAAAAAACAGAGACCTTAAAACGTGTTCCCTGCTGAGAGACTTGTAAGTGGTCCTGGGTCATGGGAAGCTGAAGCTGGAAAGGTAGACTTAGGTCTAGACATATGTGGCCTTGTTTATCACCCTAATGAGATGCTATTTCAGTGAGTCCTGGGGAAGGGGGATGAGGATCCTAGTAGATGGGAAGAAGGTTGTTTCTGGCTGCTCAACTCTATCCAAAGAAAAAAGGTCAAAAATGGAATCTAATTCTCCATCCAACTATACTTGTATACTTCCAATACTTTTCTTTAAAAGCATTTACTAAATTATTGCTAAAGAATTACTTTTATAATTATTTGTTCATAGTCTGACTTCCCTATCAGACTGTAATAGCCACTGAGTCTGTCTGTGTTGCTCATCATTGTAGCCATGGTGCCCAGCACATACCAGGTGCTCAATAAATGTTACTTCAATAAAATGGATGAGTAAACAGTTGTTTATTCTGAAGAAGGCTGACACAGAGGTTCTTTTTAAACACCTGGGTCAGTAATGACACTATTAACTGATGGGAAAAATCAGATGTGATGGGAAAAATAAGAGTTTGATTTTATTAATGTTGAGTGTGAAATATTCACATAGTCCTGTCAAGTTGGAAATAGCTGGAGTTGGAGAATAACTGCTGCCTCCTGAGAAGCACCAAGAACAGAATGCTAGAAAATACTTAGAAAGAGAAAGGAATGGGGCACCTGGCTGGCTCAGTCGGTTAAGCGTCTGCCTTTGGCTCAGGTCCTGATCCCAGAGTGCTGGGATCGAGTCCCACTGAGCAGGGAGTCTGCTTCTCCCTCTGACCCTCCCCCATCTGGAGCTTCCTCTTTCTCATTCTCTCTCTCTCTCAAATAAATAAATAAAATCTTTAAAAAAAAAGGGAATGTACCAAATAGAATTCCTGGTAGCCCAATATAACCAGATTTTTTTATGTTATCATATCCATAAAAATAACTGTTTACATTAAGTCAGATATTTATGCTATCCATAACAATAAAGAGGAATCATGCTGTGTTTTGTAAACAGGAGTCCATGGTAAACATTTATCAGCACATGAAAGAACAATTTCCAAAGAAGCTTATAGAATGGAAAGGATAGTGCTTAACTCCCCAGAAGGAAAGAACAAGTAGTGTATTTATTACATGTCATGCGCATTGAACTTTAATCCTGAATAATTTAAATAATTTGAAAATATTAGGATAATAGAAAATTATAACAAGTATATATTAGGTATTTTTAATGGGCATTTTGTTTGTGATACTGAACTTTAATTTTTATCAATACAGAATTAAAAATGATTTTAAAAAGTGGTAGGAATTATCTCAAAACCAGAGGTAGAACCACTTTTCTATGGTATTTTTAATAAGAAAAGTAAATGGGGAGCCTAGGTGGCTCAGTTGGTTAAGTGTCCGAGTCAATTTTGTCTCAGGTCATGATCTCAGGGTTCTGGAATCAAGCCCCATATTGGGCTCTGGGCTGGGCATGAGCCTGCTTAAGATTCTCTCTCCTTCTCCCTTGGCCCCTCCCTCCTCTCATGCATGTATTCTCTCTCTCTAAAAAGATAAAAAATAAAAAGAAGAAGTAGCTATTGAAACTCCTCTAGTTTTGCTAGTTTTGCAATCAAATGAGATATAATTTGGGGGTCAATGCAGAAAATCCAGGAATTTTCCTTATAGGCAAGTGGC
This sequence comes from Halichoerus grypus, assembly GCF_964656455.1. Taxonomy (NCBI): domain Eukaryota; kingdom Metazoa; phylum Chordata; class Mammalia; order Carnivora; family Phocidae; genus Halichoerus; species Halichoerus grypus. The sequence goes on from NC_135716.1 coordinate 60,371,993, forward strand.
AGTCATTGAAGGAGATGATTAGTCTCTTCGTTTAGCGGGTCTGTGATGTTCTTCCAGATAAAATGGATTCATCAAAATGAAAATTCCATGTAGGTCCTCTAATTAACTTCTAAAAGTCAGCTTCAGTTTCTCAGTCTTTATTATGGAAGACATCTATGTGACCCAGACTTCACAGTGAAGCCTATAGGAAATAGTATACAGGTGAGAAATTTTTTTGTCTACCACAGCCTCACCTGTAAATAACATTGAGTTTACCTTCCTTTTCCCATGAAAGGGAAACTTGGCAAAAACACATAAACATTTCCCTCTAAGGAGGAAAAGTTTCATGACATCTAAGTTTTTGATTGTATATTTTTGCAGTGAAAACTACACTTTGTATTTGTTTCTTAAAGTGATTTAATATTTCACAGTTTAGTGGGCAACTAAAGAAGCATTGAAATTACATCCTTTGAATAAGGCTGGCCCGATTTTGTTCTGTCAGATGCAAACCAGAGATTTTAGTGCAAAATACAAATATAAAGCAGACATTTGTTTAAGCAAACAAGCAATTTGTTCGTGAGTATATCTGATCCTTATTTGAAAGAGATGCGGGCCGCTCAGCCATTTACATTTGAAAACTATAAACTGTCCCATTGTCCATTAAAATGACCCTCTTGGCAGTGGGGGACTAGGAACAGCAGTTTCTTCTCTAAAGGAGCAACAATGGCTGCATTAACTGCAGGGATGTGCCTCCTGAGAGCCCAAACCAAGTCTTGACATGGGAAAGATAATAGATAGATAAAGGTATTCTGTTACCTTTATCCCGCTTTTCCTCTAGGAAAGTGCTTTATTGGACATTAGATGCCTGGGTATGGCAGGCGTGATCTCTCTGTAGTGCCCCAAATTACCTGACATTTATTTCAGAAACAGCTTTACCAGAACATTTCAAGTAAACACATTAGGTTTGGCGGGGGGTCTTTCATTCAAATAGAATCCCAACTGGAAAACGAAGCAATAAACAGATTCCACTGTTTGATTTCTCCTGCTATAACAAAACCTGTCAGTTTTTTTTTTTTTATCCTTCTCAATAGACTTGGGATCAGATATTATTTTCGAAGTTTGGTATATTATGAAACATTTTTTAAATCAAGTTCAAATATGTTGCCAGAATCAGATGCCTTCACTAAGTCTCAGCTGCTAGGAAAAAAAAGACTGCTGCAAAACTATTTTTTCCCAAATGCTCTACTATGATTGACTAGATCCTACTTTTTAATAAATGAGCCCTTGGGAAAAGAATACTAAAATTGACAATTTCCCGGTGGCTCAGTCAGTTAAGCATCTGCCTTCAGCTCAGGTCATGATCCCAGGGTCCTGGGATGGAGCCCCGAATCAGGCTCCCTGCTCAGCAGGGAGTCTGCTTCTCCCCCTGCCCCCCCGACCCCGTGCGTGCGCTCTCTCTCTCTCTCCCTCACAAAATAAATAAATAATCTTTTAAAAAATAAATAAAATTGACAATTTCCAAGGGACAAGTCACCACATGGATAATTTACAATTTGTAATTTACTGTGCTGTTTCAGATTCTATCCAAATGGCATCTAAAAGCACTCTTCTTCAGTTTGTACAAGTAGGATAGAGTTGAATCAGAAGCATAAAGGAAGTATTTTGTATAAAATGTTCAAGCACTGTAGCACTGAGTTACTCAAACTTTACACTTTTTATAATTTACCTTTATGTATTAGGAAAGGAAAGCTGTTTTGAGAGGATAATTCAAAGGTTTGGAAGAAAAGTGGTGTATGTCGTTATAGGAGATGGCGTGGAAGAAGAGCAAGGAGCAAAAAAGGTCAGTGTTCCTTGATGGTGCATCTCATGCCATTTAATTTTTTAGTCTTCAAAATGTTCATAGCTGGATCATTTAAACAAGTTCCATTTCTCTGAAACAAATTACAAATGTGTTCAGAACTGTAAGCAATGAAAAAGGACAGAGTAGAATTAAATAAATATGGTCTTTTTGAAGAGTGCCCTACACAAACTCAAAGGTCGTGGATGGTTGGTCTTTGCAGAACGTAGACTTTTAAGCAGAAAGGAAGGTTTCGTGCTGTAGCCGTCATCCAGAACAGAGATAACACATTTGCTGTGCTCATGTGAGCATGTCCCATTCTGCCCCATGGCAGAGATTGCCAAGTGATTAAAACCTACCTGAGCCTGAATTCAGCCTAAGAACCTTCTAAACATCACTTCAGAAAGACTCTACCAGTTGGTCGGAGCTGGTTTGCCAAACTCTTTACTGCCCTATAGTGTCTCATTTGTATCCCAAGGTCAACAATTTGTATCCTCACCTCCCCTGGGACACTCGGAAAAGAGGAAAGGGTTGGAGCCAACCATGAGTCCCTTGACTTCCAGGTTGCCCACCATACAGCTTTTTTTTCTTCTTCATCCCTGCGAGTGTCATTCTGCCATTTCCCTCAGCAAAACCTTGCTAATTAAGTGTATTCCATTGCATTTCAAAAGAGGAGGAGAAGGGGACCACTTTCTTCACTTGGGGACCACTCAGGGTCTTCAGTCTAGACACAGCCTACCTGGACAATCTTTCTCACCCCAGCACTTGGCATTGTAGTCCCTTCGGCCATGCCCAGCACTTTCTCCCTGCTGTCGCCTCTGCTTGGAATGTTCTTTTCCCCAATGCCCTACTGTCACTGTCTTACTCATTTTTCAAAATCCAGTGCCTGTACCACCTTTTCTATTTCCCTTATTTGTAAGAGCTTAATTATAATCGTGCTCACTCACACTTTAATTGGAGAAGTTGTAAATAGCTTGGATGTTTGAGCTGAGAGCCTGGGTTTGAATTATAGCTCCACTGCTTACCAGTTCTGTGACTTTGAACAAGTTATGTATCCCTCCTCTTTCTCGTTCCTTATCTATAAATGGCAATAATAACAGCATCGAGCTCATTGGGATATTTTAAGGATTAGATTTAGTTAAGATGTAAAACTCGTAACACAGAGCCTGGTACATATAAAGTGTGCAACAAATGATAGCATTGTTATTATTTGTAGATATGCCTGTTTCAGCAATAAAAGGTGAGCTCAAGAGGTAGGGATCTTATTTTGCTTAGTTTGTTGTTTGAGACTTTGTTTTCAGTTTTGTTTTTTCTATAACTCCCTGAATCTTAATGCAGTCATACTCTCTAAATATTTTTTGAATTGAAGAGCATTAAGTATTGTATGAGGTTACCCAATAGAATTCTTTTCCCTTCCTTTCCCCACACACTGACTCATAGAAATCACTGTATATTTCCACGAAGGATGTAACAATTCAGCTCTTCTGGAGTATTCCAGTACATAACAGAAGTGACCCATAAAGTCACCAGAACATAGATGCAGCATTCAGCACGACACGTGGCCAGCCTTCTTAAGAGAGCCTAAAGATGGGGCGCCTGGGTGGCTCAGTTGGTTAAGCGACTGCCTTCGGCTCAGGTCATGATCCTGGAGTCCCGGGATCGAGTCCCGCATCGGGCTCCCTGCTCAGCGGGGAGTCTGCTTCTCCCTCTGACCCTCCTCCCTCTCATGCTCTCTGTCTCTCATTCTCTCTCAAATAAATAAATAAATAAATCTTTAAAAAAAGAGAGAGCCTAAAGATGATTTAATTCACCTTCAGTGCCTCTGAATTCTAATAAAAGCAGAGAAACAGACCCTAATTTTATAAATAATAGATTATTTCACTTATACCCACTGATACACAATGTACCCAGGATTACATGCTTCCCCAAGTGGGATCAGTGCAGATGGAAACCCACACACACTTCAGATCTAGTAGAGGCTGATGCAAAGCTGCATTTGCCATATAACCACTAGTTCTGACATTCCAACTTTACCAGTGGGCAACCACCATGATCATTAGGTACATCTGTCATCCCTTTGGGCTGTTTTCATAAAATGAAATTTTTCCCAGACTAAATTAGAATACCCAAAACTCAACCCCAGAGAGTGAAAGAGGATGTTTGATGGGAATCCAGACTCAAGTCTTCTTCCTGGGAAAAGCCTCTGGAATCCTCCATGCCATTCCTAGACAGGACCTCCTAGTTGCTAGCGGGATAGACATGCACATTTTCAGCAGCATAGAAGTGAAGAGCCACATCTAATGCCCCTGCAGCCCAGGGCCAAAGATGCCAATCTGCCCACGTGGCTGGTTGTCCTCCCTCTAGTAGTCACCAAAAAGTTTAGCTTCAGAAGGTTGCCAAAATGTGGCTTTCTAGCTTGTGGTAGGCAGAGGGATGCTTATAAAAGTGATGACTTAAAATGCAAGGAATCCTTTGGGCCCTAGCAAGGCTTCTGTGTGGGTAAGTCGCTTCCTAAACCTTTCAGAGTAGCAGGTTTCTTAGATGTTCATCATGGGTGAACATAACATGGAAAAGGTAAAGGAGTTCTTGGTTTGATATTAGAACTGGAAGTGGTACTGGGGCTAAGAGTTTTTGCTCTCTCTGCAGAACGGAGAAAACTGTTTCCACTGTTTAGCTTTGGATGTGTTATTCTTTTTATTGGGGACAAACACACCTGTGCCAAAAAGAATTAGGCAGCTGCCTATGAAGAACATCCTCTTTGGATTTTTTGACTGTGAATGAGTATTCTTAGCTTCAGCTCTCTGGTTTGATGTTGTGGGATGAGTATATGTGGTAAGGGTCCAATAGTATGTGTTACAAACAATCTCTTTGCACCTTGAGACTTACCGGTGTGGGAACTCTGACAAAATTGTGACCAGGAGTTATAAGACTGTTTATTGTGTATGTACAACATATGGATTTTTGAAAAGGTTCAGATTCCTGATAATCTCGCAGAAAATTCAGATGTCATCAATCTATCATCCACAGTGATGAATTGACCATTCCTTTCTTATATTCTGTCTAACCTTATTAGGATAGCTGGTATTTAAATAGCAGTATTTTGTGCATGAGTTAAGTAACAGGGATCTAATAATTCACAATAGAGGAGTTTTTCTAAGTGGACTTCTGCGCAGAAATAGAGAATATTTAACTTAGGGAAAATGCTTAATTTAGGGGAAAAAGAATACTATTCAGCAATATCCCATTTTAAAAACTATATATAAAATTCAAGCTAAAGAAATAAATTAAGAGATGGTTATCCATGCTGTCAAAGGATTAATAATCATAATGGTGAGAAAAAAAATTGCTATCAATTATAAAGCCCTTATCGTGTCCCACACTTTCTTTTAGGCACTTTCTACCCATTATCTCATTAAATCCTCATCATAATTCTATGAGGAATGAGTCCTTCAACCCACTTTATATATGAGAAAACCAAGGTTCAGGAAGGTGAATAATTTGGCCAAGATCACATAACTTGGAAGTAGCCAAACTAGGATTTGAAGCTAATTTTATCTGTAAGATGGAGCACAAAATTCCTTTAAATTATAAACTTGATTTACATATCCTAAATATGATTTGATTAAAAAAGAATTTTCATGCTTATTTTTTAAATTATTAGAATACAGTGTGCAATATATGCTTCTTTCCTTTTGGGAGGGAGATAGAACTGTTTAAGTGTTCTCTTTCTCCTAAATTTACATTCATGATTAAAATTTTAAAAATAAATCATCGATTCTGATATTATAGCTTTGAGCATTTTAGATTATTAAATAAAATAGTGAACCAGTCAAGTTCTGCAAGTTTGAGCACTAAAATGTTTTGCAAAATCAAAACATTTTGCAGTTTTTCTAAATCAATTTTAACCATTTAGCTTGTCTCTCCTAGTTTCCTAAGTCCTTTTAAAAATCTAATAGAACATTCTTTCTTTTTCCCTGTAGAGATGTCTTTCATCTCTCTAAATAATGTTCTTTTGCTTGAGGTAGTTACTTTTTTTCAAGCTCAGAAATGAAACCAGTAAGTATTCTGCCAGTCGCCTGTTTCGTTATGGTCAATCGAAGTCTGTTCTGTCATCTTTGTTCTCTTTGCCAATATAGTCCCAGGGCTTTAGTAATTTTATCTAATTCTATAATTCATATCATTAAAACACACCCCATCAAAGAGAAGAAGTTGAAAATACCTTTGTTTATTTAAAAGAACAGCTTTCTTCCAAAAAGATCGCATGAAAGAGTTCTCTGCAAGCACCTCTTTGTTCCTAGAAAGACTGCAGAGAATGTGAGAGGAGCCATCTACCTATGGATAACTTTCTCTGACCTGGATCTTTTGTTGTCAAGATCTGCCAGGCTTCCTTTTTTATCATAGGATTCCATGTTTCCCTAATACAACATATTTTGTGTGACAATGATAGGCATATGTATGATTTTTAAAAAGTCAAAATGTAAGTCTTCTGCATACCAACAGCAGTTTTTGATTCTAGAGTAAAAGTGGCCTTGTTTTAGAACTCCACAACTCAACTAAACTTACTTTATTTACTTTTCAGAGAAATACTTAAAATAAATCGCTTGTGAACACCAGGGAGAAAATGGCGGGTATCCATTATTCCGCATAATGGCAAAGGCTTCATCAATAAATGTCCATTTCATTCATTCATTCACCTTTTTTTTAAGTATAGCTGACACACACCGTTACATTAGGTTCAGATGTACAGCACAGTTATTCCACAACTCTATACAATATAGTGTGCTCCTTACAAGGGTAGCTACCATCTGTCACCATACAATGCTATTAAAATACCATTGATTATATTCCCTTGCTGTACCTTTGATCACCATGACTTATTCATTCCATAACTGGAAGCCAGTACCTCCCACTCTGCTTCATCTATTCTGCCCATCCCCACCCCCACCCTTGTCACCTCTGGCACCCACCAGTATATTCTCTGAATTTATGGGGCTGTTTCAGCTTTTTTGTTTGTTCATTTATAGGTTTTGTTTTTTAGATTCCACACGTAAGAGAAATCATATGGCATTTGTCTTTCTCTGACTTACTGCACTTAGCATAATACCCTCTAGATCTATCCATGTTGCCACAAACGGTAAGATCTCACTTTGTTTGTGGCTGAGTAATATTCCTTACTATATATACCACATCTTCTTAATCCATTCATCTATCAGTGGACACTGAGGTTGCTTCCATATCCTGGCTATTGGAAATAATGCTGCAATAAACATGAGGATGCATATATCTTTTTGAATTAGTGTTTTTGTTTTCTTTGGGTAAATAGTAGTGGAATTACTGGATCATATATTTTGTATTTTTAATTTTTTTTTGAGGAACCTCCATACTGTTTTCCACAGTGATTGCAGAAATTTACATTCCCACCAACAGTGCATGAGGGTTTCTTTTTCTCTACATTCTTGCCAACACTTATTTCTTGTCTTTTTGATACTAGCCATTCTAATTGTTATAACGTAATAGATCATTGTGGTTTTCATTTGCATTTCCCTGATGATTAGTGATGTGCTGAGCATCTTTTGATGTGTCTAATTGTCATCTGTAGGTCTTCTTTGGAAAAATGTATATTCAGGTCCTCTGAATAAATAACAAATTTGTTTTTCGGGTGTTGGCTTATATAAGTTCTTTATATATTTTGGATATCAACTCCTTATCAGATATATATATCATTTGCAAATATCTTCTCCCATTCAGTTGGTTCCCTTTTCATTTTGTTGATGGGTCCCTTTACTATGCAAAAAGCTTTTTATTTTGGTGTGGTCCCAATAGTTTTTGCTTTTGTTTCCCTTGCCTGAGGAGACATCATCTAGCAAAATGTTGCTAAGGCTGATGTCAGAGAGATTACTACCTATGTTTTCTTCCAGGACTGTGATGGTTTCAGGCCTCACATTCAAGTCGTTCATCCATTTTGAGTTTATTTTTGTGTATGGCATAAGAAAGTGGTCTAGTTTTATTCTTTTACATGTAATGGTCCAATTTCCCCAGCACCGTTTATTGAAGAGACTGCCATTTCCCTACTGTATATTCTTGACTCCTTTGTTGCAGATTAATTGACCATATACGTATGGGTTTATTTCTGGGCTATTTTGTTCCATTTATCTATGTGTTTGTTTTTGTGCCAGCACCATACTATTTTGATAACTACAGCTTTATAGTATACCTTGCAATCTAAGATTGCAATACCTCCAGCTTTGTTCTTTCTCAAGACTGCTTTGGCTAGTCAGGGTCTTTTGTGGTTTCATACAAAGTTTAGTACCATTTGTTCTAGTTCTGTGAAAAAATGCTATTGGTATTTCACTATTGATTGCACTGAATCTGTAGACTGCTTGGGATCGCGTGGGAATTTTAACAATATTAATTCTTTGAATCCATGACCATGGAATATCTTTTCATTTGTGTCATCTTCAATTTCTTTCATCAGTGTTTTATAGTTTGCAGGTATAATTCACTCATCTTCTTGATTAAGTTTATTCCTAGGTATTTTATCTTTTTGGTGCAATTATAAATGAAATTGTTTTTTAATTTGGTGTGGTCCCAATAGTTTTTAATTTCTTTTTGCTACTTCATTATGAGTTCTAATACTTTTTTGCATGGGTCTTTAAGGTTTTCTATGTAGAGTATCATGTCATCTGCAAATAGTGACAGTTTACTTTCTCTTTACCGATTTGGATGGTTTTTATTTCTTATCTCATTGCTGCAGCTAGGACTTCTATTTTATTCTATTTATTTATCTTTTATTTCTAATTATTCTACATTGAATAAGAGTGATAAAATGGATATCTTGTCTTGTTCCTGATTTTAGAAGAAAAGCTCCCAGTCTTTTACCATATAGTGTGATGTTTGCTGTGGGTTTATCATAGATGGCCTTTGTTATATGGAGGTATATTCCTCTGAATCTACTTTGTTGAGTTTTTATCATGAATGGATGTTGAATTTTGTCAAATGCTTTTTCTGCATCTATTGAGATTGCAAATTGAGATAATTTTTATCCTTGATTTTGTTAATGTGGTGTATCACTTTGATTTCCAGAAATTGAAGCATCCTTGCATTCACGGAACAAATCATACTTGATTATGGTGAAAGATCCGTTTAATGTATTGTTGAATGTCAATTTGCTAATTTTTACTGAGGATTTTTGCATTTATGTTCATCAGGGATATTGGCCTGTAGTTTTTTGGTTTTGTTTTGTTTTTGTTTTTTTTTAAATAGTGTCTTTGCCTGGTTTTGGTATCAGGGTAATGCTGGTCCTGTAGAAAGTATTTGGAAGATTTTCTTCTTCTCTATTGCTGAGAATATTTTCAGAAGAATACATATTAACTCTTCTTTAAATGTTTGATAGATTACTCACTTCAGCAGCACATAAACTAAAATTGGAACAATAAATGTTTAATAGAATTCACCTATAAGTCCATCTGGTCCTGAACATTTATTTGTTGGAAATTCTTTATTACTGATTCAATTTCATTACTAGTAATTGGTCTGTTCAGATTTTCTATTTCTTCCTGATCATTTTTAGATTATATATTTCTAGGAATTTATCCATTTCTTCTTTATTGTCCAATTTGTTAGCATATGACTTTACATAGTAGTCTCTAATAATACACTGTATTTATGGTGTAGGTTGTTAATTCTCTTCTTTCATTTCTGATTTTATTTATGGGAGTCTTCGTTTTTTTTCTTGATGTGTCTGACTAAAGGTTTGTCAATTTTGTTTAACTTTTCCAAGATCCAGCTCTTGGTTTCATTGATCTTTCCTATTTTTTTTAAGTCTATTTTATTATTTCCACTTTGACCTTTATTATTTCCTTCCATCTACACACTGGGCTTTGTACTTCTTTAAGTGTAAGGTTGGATTATTTATTTGAGATTTTCCTTGTTTCTTGAGGTAGGCCTGAATCACTATAAATTTCCCTCTTGAAACTGCTTTCACTGAGTCCTAAAGATTTTGGACCTTTGTGTTTTTATTTTCACTTGTCTGTATGTATTTTTTATTTCCTCTTTAATTTCTTTATTGACCCATTAGCCTCCACATCGTGTTTTTTCCAGCTTTTTTTAAAATTGATTTTAGTTTTATGCCATTGTGGTCTGAAATGATACTTTTGAAATGATTTTGATCTTCTTAAATTTATTGAGACTTGTTTTGTGGCCCAGCTTGTGATCTATCCTGGAGAACATATCAAGTGCACTTGAACGAATATGTATTCTATGGTTTTTGGATGGAATGTTCTGTATATATCCGTTAAGTCCATTGAGTCTAATGTGTCATTCAGAGCCACTGTTTCCTTGTTGATTTTCTGTCTGGATGATCTATCCATTCATGTAAGGGGGGATGTTAAAGCCCTCTCCTATTATTGTATTACTGTCCTTTTTTCCCTTTTGTGTCTGTTAATAGTTGTGTTATGTATTTAGGTGCTCCAATGTTGGATGCATAGATATTTAAATTATTATATCCGCTTGTTGGATTGATCTCTTTAAGACTATGTAATGCCCTTCTTTGTCTCTTGTTACAGTTTGTTTTAAAGTCTATTTTTGTCTGATATAAGTATTGCTACCCCAGCTTTTTATTTCCATTTGCATGGAATATCTTTCTCCATCCCTTTACTTTCAGCCTGTATGTGTCCTTAGGTCTGAAGTGAGTCTCTTGTAGACAACATATAGATGGGTCTTGTTTTTTATCCATTCCTTCACCCTGTGTCTTTTGATTGGAGCATTTAGATCATTTAAAGTAATTATTGATAGGTATGTACTTACTGCCATTTTTTTCATTGATTTCTGGTTGTGTTTGTAATTTTTTCTGTTCATATGTTCTTTTGCTCTCTTTCCTTGTGATTGATGGATTTTTTAATGCTACGTTTGGCTCTGTTTTTCTTATGTGTCTATTATTGATTTTGGGTTTTTGGTTACCATGAGGTTTATATATAATATCCTAAGTATATAGCAGCCTATATTAAATTGATGGTCAGTTAAAATCAAACACATTCTAAAAGAACTTCATTTTTAATTCCATGTTTTATGTACATGTTGTCATAGTTTACATCTTTTTATTTTGTGAGTCCCAGTGAGGTCTACACCATGAAACATAATTAAAATGGCAAAGTTTAAAGAGAAATTTTTAAAGGCAGCAAGAGAGAAGCAGTTAGTTACATACAAGGGAAACCCCATATTACTAAATAAATAAGTGCCTATTTGGTGTGTTCATGGAGGAGGTGGGTTCAGGGTCTTCCTGCATTGCCATCTATACTAGACAAACTCAAAAAAATGTCCATTTTAAATGTGAACTCCAAAATTTGCTGAAATCCAAGATGAAATGGAGAATCTGATTAATGCTCAATTCTAAGCTTGAGAAAAATGAGAGCTGCTTTTGTAAAAAAAAAAAAAATAATAACATTTTTAATGAATTTTTTTGCTTATAGATTTTGAGACGTGGGGATTACTAACACCAAGTTCAGTGAATTTTATTATTCTAAAGCTATTTCACTTAGTACTTAATGAGAACATTATGTATGACAGGTCTTGAAATGTATTTCATCTTTGCTCTTAATTCACTGCTGTCTAGAATAGGAGCAGATATGCAAATAATAAAAGAGCAATGCTGTCTAATAAATTTTTAGAATAATCTATCTTCCAAGATATATTTATTTATAATTTGGGAAGTATTTGTACCTCCATATGCAAATTTTCTAGAGATAATATGAAAGCAAAGCTATGTTCTTTATTTTTTTATACAAATGATAACTATACACCTTTTTCTGTACCTTTTTTTTTTTTTTTTTTTACAATATATCCTGGCAGTCATTCCATATCAGTACATGGAGTTCTGTATCTCTAATTCTTTTAAATGGCAGCGTTGATATTCTAGTATTTGGATGTGCTACACTTCAGTGAGTCCCTTGGGGCTGAACATTTAGGTGGTTTCCCATATTTACTATTACAATCAGTTCTGTGAGTGGGCTTTATGTGATTGATGCATGGGCAAGTATATCTGTGGGATAAATTCCTAGAAGTACAATATCTGAGCCAAAGGTTATGTCCTTTTGTGATTTTTAACATTTTATTAATATATTCTTCAGCAAAATCCAAATTACATGTGAGTGTCCATGAACCCGGTTTTTATGTTAGTGATTTTATGTATAACTAGAAGGGATAAAATCATACAGTATTTATCTTTCTCTGACTTACTTTACTTGATGTAAGATCTATCCATCTTGTTGCAAATGGTAAGATTTTCTTTTTTATGGTTGAATAATATTCCATTATCTATAGATGCCACAAGTCTTTTATCCATTCATTCATCAGTGGACACAGGTTGTCTCTGTGTCTTGGCTATTATGAATAATGCTGTAATGAACATAAGGGTACAGATATCTCTTCAACAATGTTTTTGTTTCCTTTGGATATATACCCAGAAGTGGAATTGCTGGATCATAGGGTAGTTCTATTTTTTACATTCCCACCAGCAATACGCAAGGGTTCCCTTTTCTCCACAGCCTCACCAGCATGTTACCTCTTGTCCTTTTGATAATGGCTATTCTCACAGGTGTGTGGTGAGTTCTCATTGTGGTTTTGGCTTGCAATTCCCAGATTAGTGATGTTGGGCAACTTTTCATGTACCTTTTGGCTGTCAGTATATCTTCTTTGGAAAAACGGTATTTTGGTACCCTGCCCATTTTTAATTAGATTAGTTGTTTTGCTACTGATTTGTATGAGTTTATTATATATTTTGGATATTAATCCCTTATCCAGTATATGGTTTACAAATATTTTTCCCCATTCTTTAGACTGTCTTTCCATTTTGTTGATCATTTCTTTTGCTATGCAGAAGTTTATTTTCAATGCAGTCCATTTGTTTTTTGGCTTGTGCTTTAGGTGTCACATCCCAAAAAAAATCATTGCCAAGACCCATGTCAAGGAGCTTTTTTCCCATGTTTTCTTCTAGGAGTTTTCTGATTTCTGGTCTTACATTTAAGATAGGGATCTAGTTTCGTTCATTTATGTGTTTGTAGCCGATTTTCTCAGAACCATTTATTGAAGAGGCTGCCTTTTCTCCACTGAGTGTTCTTAGCTCCATTGTCAAATATTATGTGACCATATATATGTGGTTTATTTCTGGGTGGTTATGTTTCATTGATCTATGTGTCCATTTTTAGGCCAGTAATATACTGTTTTTATTACCATAGCTTTATAATATACCTTGAATTCAGGATTGAAATCAGGATTGCTTTGGCCATTTGGTGTTATTTGCAGTTCCATGTAAATTTTACGTTTGTTTTTTCTACTTCTCTAAAAAATGCCACTGAAGTCTTGGTAGGGATTGCATTGAATCTATGGGTGGTTTTGGGTAGCATGGACATTTAAGCAGTATTAATTCTTCTAATTCATGAACATGGATACCTTTCCATTTGTGTATGTATTTAGTTTCTTTCATTAATGTCTTTTGTTTTTTAGTGTAGCTATTTTCCTTGGTTAAATTAATTCCTAGCTTATTTTTTACAAGTCATTTGGCATTAGTGCAGAGAAAGACTACTGATTTTTGTATGTTAATTTTGTATCCTGTAACTTCACTGAATTTGTTGGTTAGCTAACACTTCTGTGGAGTCTTAGGATTTTCTATATATAAAATCATGTCATCTGCAAATAGTTTTTCATCCTTTTCAATTCTAATGCCTCTTTTTTCTTGCCTGCTGGCTGTTGTCAATGGGGGCATATATAGGTCATGCAGATTATTTTATACATCTGCAGTCACTACAATATTCAAGTCATAGACTTTATTAAACCTACAAGCAACCTTCAAAAAAAGCCTTCATTTTACAGATAAATAAACTGGGACTCCAGAAAAACTGTCATAATTCAAAATCATATAATGTCAGAGTTGAGAGTATAACCCAGTTCTCCTCATCCTGGCACCATATCTCTCTGATGTCATATAATATTTGTTTCAGGCTTAATACTGAGGTGGAAAAAAAAATTGTTTTCTTTGCACCCAATTGTGCTGGGAAGCTCTTATACATTCATAAAATCTTTGCATCAGTATGTGGTGAATTAGGGAAAATAGTAGTTCTAATTATTTGTGAACATGAGTTTCCTCTCCCCTAGATTCAGTCTTCTTATAATGACTCACTTAATATTAAACATACATTTCTTAAAGTAGAAGCCCAATAATTTTTGTAATAATGGAGCTGATTATAACAGAGATCATATTACCCTTCATGTTATGAAATAGTGCTGAGGATGGAGTTGTTGTTCTTGTGTGGGAATGTTCCCAGAGACTACCTCTTCCCTTTCATATACACCTAAGGTTTGCCAGTTATTACTGTAGAACCTTTTGCACTTTGGCTCAAATGAATGACCCCATCATCACTGTATTGTAATGAGTTGGGTCTGTAATATGCCACAGGCATATTTCATCATTTGAATCTGTTTCAGGGTGCTACTTGATCATGTGGTTCTTAATAATACTGTACAGGAAGATAGAAGCTATTAGTTAACTCCAGGGCTTTTTGTGAATAACCTCACCTTTCCATAATTTGTTTTGAGAATAGTTTAAAACAGTTTATATTACATGTACTCTGGGCTGGAATCAACTCCTACACCTGTAAAGAAAAGACACATAACCATTGTATGATTTTGTTTACTATGGAATTAAATCCCTAATTTTTATCTTAACCATGTACCAAAGAATTAGTTGGATTTTTTTCAGTTCCCTTTCCAACTTCTCTGCCATTCATTGCATTCTACAATACATACTGCTGAGTGCACCAATGGCTCTCAAATGTGTTTTGTCGTCTATGGGAAACACATCTAACTTCAGATAATCAACATGCAAAGAATTTGGCTGAACTTACTCTGAAAAAAAAGCATCCACTTCTTACAAGTACTTTTATATTTACTTATGAAGGTAGTTGTCCTGAAAGTTTCTGGATAGCTATCTGAAGAGCCTTAAGCATTCTCTGCTACATCCTGAAATAACAGAGCAAAAGAACTATTCTACAGCTCCCTTTATTCAGTTGTTCATGAGAAGCAGTTTTGGGGAAGGGCAACAAATCTCTGGCAAATTAGAAATAAAGGAATATTAAAATAGAAGTTAGTAGATGGTTAAATATACAAGAATGCCGTATAATAGCTGAATACTTGAAAACTTTTAAAATAGTGAATGATTTTCCTTAAAGATATGTCAAAAATGGACTTGAAATTTAGTAAAATGAGCAGGATGCTAAATGGTACATACTATATACACATGATTTCAAATAGGAGTGTGCATATCTAAAAGATATAGAAAAATACTTATGGACGTTATGTGGATAGTGGGATTAGAAATGATTTGCATTTCTCTATAAAACTGAAGTTCTACATTATACAAATATTTTACAGGACACATGGATTTTTATTCTAATAACATAAAAAGAAGGAAAGCTTTCTACGTTATAAATGCAAACATTTTTCAGATCTGATCTATAATTTTTCAATGTCCCTCACTCAACACGGGAGGGAGTGTGTGTGTGTGTTAAGCTATATACTATGGTGCTGATAATTTGTAGAGCTGGATTAAAAGGCCATTGAGAACAGTTAGGAGGCATACAGCGTCTGGGCTTAAGATTCAGACCCGACCTGATGTGATTCAAGGGTTCACTCCCTACCAGATGTTATTTAAACCTCTCTTCTCCTCCAAGACTCAAGTTTTTTCAACAGTGAAACCATGATGGTAATACCTATCTATCTCTGAGGTTATAGAGAGGCTTGAATCTGAGAATCTATATAAAGTGCTTAGGACAGTGCCTGAAAAAATACTCCATAAATTACAGCTATTATTATTATTGATGACCTCCCTGCGGGCCCTGCTCCACGTGGCTTTCTCTCATATACAGCCAGTACCCTAACAATGGAATTCTCCTCCATTCTCTGCCCCCTAACACACACAGCCCTCAAGTGCTCTTCTGAATGGTCATCCTTTCATACGTAGTTTAACTATTACCTCCTCTTACCAGGAATTTCCCCCAGCTTCCCAGGCGAAGGGAACTGGCTCCTCCTAGTTCTTTCATAACACACAGGTAAAAGCTCGTGATTGTTTACATTTCTACTTCTCACCCACAGACTACACCATCTCTGCAGATGCAAAAAAGGAGTGAATGAATGCAAAGTAGTATAGTCTGTTTTTCTAGTCAAAAGTTGACAAGTAGATCATCCTAAAACTTTGAAAAGAGATCTTCTAGTACTCCATGCTGGACTATTATTATTGAAAGATAACAAAGATAGATAGGGAGTCCAGAAAGATCTACATTTGATATTGGACTGTGGTATATGCTTTTAGCAGATTACTGGAGACAAAGGCATTGTTAATAACTAACTTAATAGTTTGCATTCTCAGAATATGACAGTTCTGTGATCTACATCAAAATAGTTCCTTGCTTCCAATTTTGGTACAGATAAGCCCCCCACCCAAAACTCTTACATCCCACTGTTTGCTTCCATGACAAATTCTCCTGTTAGTCTGATTGTAATTCCTTAGCATTATAATTGCACAATATAGTCAGCTCTTCACACTATTTCTTTGTTGTTTTAAAAAGCTGTTTTTCTATGGGCTAAGTAGAATGTTGTCTTCTGAAAAACGAGGATTACCTTTCCCTTATTTGAAAAAAGATTTTGCGGATGCATAAGTACTTACTATAGAGCCTTGAGCAATAACAGTTTATAATCATGTTTTCATCCTTCGTGGATGAGGTGATCTCTCTTCTTTTCCTAATTTTCTTATCTCTGGCTAATTCAGGTGTTTTACAAAGATTCTCATCATTTAAACTAGATTTTTAGATTGATTTTTTTTTTTTTTTTAAACAACTACCAGAAAAAATGTTAGATCGTCATTTAAAAATTTCCCATATGGTAAAGCCATTTTAAGGTCAATGTGAAGAATGCCTAATGGAAGTAAATGAAAAAAAGCTGCTTCTTCCATGAGTAAAACTAAGTTTTGAAAAATGTAAAATACCACCACCTAAGGAAAACTGCTTAAACTTTTAGCATTATATATCTACTGGATCCATACTTTGAAAGGCAACCGTTTTTTACAAAGTTTCATTCATAGCTATTGTGTTTTATGTAAAGAAGTTTGGAATTGGTATTCAAGTCACAGTACGGATCAACTTCAGAAATATCCATCACTTTCTTAAAAAAAACAGACTCCAGATTATATTTTAAAATGCAGTCCAGTAGTCTTAGGGGAGGATTAAGTTTGAATTTTTGTTTTAAACAGATGTGATGTTAAGATCTTCACGGGCAGTTCTCACAATACTGAGAAAAGGGGATGAGCGTTGAGCGAATTTCAAAAGCAGGGTTAAGGCTTTGTGCTGGGAGCATGGTCTGTCCTCACCGTGTGTCTGCCCCTTTGACAGCACGCCATGCCCTTCTGGAGGATCTCCAGTCACTCGGACCTCATGGCCCTCCATCATGCCTTGGAACTGGAGTACCTGTAACAGCCACATAGCACTTTGGAACCGCACAACTGCCCTGTGACCAGGAACAAATCCAGCAAGCCTGAGTCCTGTGTCAGCGCTGGAGTACCCACCATAGTGATTTCAACATGTGGACGCAGCGCTGCTGTGGGTCTTCACCTCTGCCCTTGCGGTACATGAAGGACCACACCTATCTCTTCAGAACGGCTGTTGACTCTAGTACTGTGAAGCCAGTGAAAATAAGCCATGAGAATGTTCTAGTACAATGTGATGTGTCTTCGCCACATTCACTACATGGTTCAAACCTGTGAAGAAAGGACCTGCAGACGCTTACATTGTTAGCATCTTCAATGTGACATAAACAGCTTCTCCAGTACAGCAAACTTGATTGCACAACAGAGACTGAAATGTGTTTCCCGAATACCAGTGAGGGGATTTTCTTGTAAAGAAAGTTTACTTTTTTTGGTGTCTCATACCCAGGGTAATCTGTACATGTCTACTTATTTATGAACAGACTTTTTAAAAACAGCTTTAATTGAGGTATGATTCCAGCACCCTACAATTCACTCAGCCAGACTTTTTTGACATCAATTAATTGAAGAGACAATAGCATCATAATAAGCGATTACAGGCCTTTGCCTCACGACACAGCAAGTACTTTGAATCTTAGCACATTGCAAAGTAGTTTAAAGTATGTCTAATTTAAACGTGTAATATGTACATCACTGAGACAATCATGTACAGAGAGAATTTTTGGTGTAAATTTGTAATAATGGATGATTCTTTTACATATTGTTTAGAAAATGATATTGAGAGGTAGCAATGCCTTGATAGTGAAGTACGAGGCCATGCGTGCACGAGGTCAGGTGCAGTGCCTTAGCCGAGTACTGGGTATAAAGATGTAGATAATGCAGTTGGGTTTGGTTTGGTTTTTTAGATAATGTCAAGACCAAAAGCATGGATGTTAATGGAATTTTGTTTTCCAAATTATTTGTCCCATCAGTTTTTTGTTTTGTTTTGTTTTTTAATGCTCTTAGGAGGACCTTGGTAAAACAAAACAGCAGTGTCTTAAATAATTTGAAAAAAAAAAAAGTCCTCTTACAACCTCACTTTTTCATTTTCAACACTCATGTATTATATGTAACTACTTGAAAAAAAATGATTATGCAAATGCTTCTTCCCACAGAAAGAATGTAGATGATTGATATATTTTATTAATAAAATGGTTCATGAATTGGAGACTAGCAAAGTTTTCATGTGCTCAGATCATAGGGTCTGCATTTTCTTGCTTAGATAAAGGAGGACATTACCACATACCTGGAAATCAGCAAAACTTTTTGATTGATTGTTGTTTTCCTCCACACCTCTCCCTAAACCCCACCCTCCCTGGAAAGTTCATTGCAGGCAGTGGACATGGCCCAATACTCATCACCAAGGTTATTCTTCACCTGCATTATGTATAAAGCATAAATCTGGGAAATCAAAATTGTGACCTTCCTTATGCCATAAGACAGTTTCTCCAACAGTGATGACTTTGGGCACTAGTTTTCATCTAAAACCTTCCCTTGTTATGAAATTACTTTTTGGATGAATTTTAATATTAATTGGGGGGGGGGGAAACACCAGCTTTAACCCAAAGTAGCTAAAGAGCTACTCATCTTTTCCTGAAGTTTCATGTTGCTGCTAGAATTAGTTGTGAATTTTCCAAATTATTTAACACTCGATTTGGGGTTTTTTTCTTTTTTTGCTTGAAGCAAACAGAAGTTGACAATTTTTTAGCCTTTTCATTTTATGTTTTTGTACTCTGCAGATTGGAAAGACAAAGTTTATCTTGACTTTACTGTATAAAGGTGTGTTGTGTCCACAATTGTGTACAGAATTTTTCTTCATTAATTTTGTGTTTAAATTAATAAAATTGATTTGTGAAGTACTGTAAGCTCCTTGAATGCATTCTCTTATCTCTTGTTTACAGGAAATAGGATCTTGGTTGCATTAGCATGCTTCTGGTCCAACAAAAGGAAGTGGTATGAAGTAATTGTAGTAATAATGGCTTTATCAGTCCTTGAGGGGACTAAACTAGAAGGGTAACATCTGTTTCTTTGATCACTGTAAGAACAGATGAATAAAAGAGCTCTACAATTCCTCTAAAACTATATAGATAAACTGGGCCCTCACTCAAATTTACTATAGAACAGAATTCAGCATCAAGAATCTGGATGGCAGAGCGCCGATTTAGCCACTTAAATACCGTAGGGATAGCAATATAAAGCAGTTTTATCTATAAAGAACACCCACAACATTTACCTCTAAAATTTGGCCAGATTAATCACTGAGAGGGAGCTATAAAACGGTACAACTTGCTTCCTCTTGGGATTTAATCTTAGAAGCAAAACATTCATACATACAAACACATGAAAAATCAAACATGCACTTGTATGACTCATTTATCAGGCCCATGGTGTTCATTTTTCACAGGTACACACCCAGGCAAGTGGCTTGAGTAATGAAATGTGTGAGCATGCTTGGACACCCTGAGAATAAAAAAGGTTTGGAGAAAGTCTTCAAAGAGAGGCAAGGATGGGGAGTGGAAGGATTTTTAGGTCTCAGGTAAAGAAAATAAGAAAAATGGGCAAAATGGAGGTTATATCCTCAAAAGATAATTTTTTAAAGCAACACTTCTAAAATGACACTACCTGACCAATATATGTAAAGTGTTTCCCTTTGACCATTGATTAGAGTCCAAATTTTTCTACTTGGCATTCTAAAGTTTCCAAATATAGTATCTACTTTCTTCCCAAAATAATCTCTCATTACTGCTATGAACAAACCTTCAGTACACATTAACTGGACTCTTTAATGGACCAAACAGCCTGTAAGCATCCCTGCCTCATCTTTGTTCAGAGCATTCCCATTTCTCCATCAATGACTTCCTCCACCCTCAATCCACCCAAAGGCTTTAGTGCCTTCTTCTTTGGAACCTTCTTTCCCATCATGGCACACAGTGTTAGCCCCCTCTCCTGAACTTCTCCCATTCAATGTCTATAGTCTCATTAGAGTTCATATTATTCCCTTCCATAAAGATTCTCTAGGCCCCCACTATGGGGGGCATTGCCCTAGGTGCTAATGAAGCAAGTCCCTGCTCCTGAGGATGGAGTTTTACTCTAAAGTAGGTAGGAATAGACAAGACATAAATGAATGAATGAATGAATGAATGAATGAATGAAAAAAAGAAAGAAAGAAAGAAGAAAAGAAAAGAAAGAGTCAAAAACACTCTTGATGGAAAATTAAGACAGAGAATATAAGTGACAGGGTATAAGCTTCCTTGGAAAGGATGGACAGAACCATAATGTATGAACTGAGACCAACTGCTAAGAAATAGGCAGCATGTGAAGATCAGGGGCAGAGCATATAGGCAAAGGTCCTCAGAGAAGAATGTTTCTATTTATTGTGTTCTAGGAGTGAAAATCATGCCCATGGGTCCAAGAAAAGATGACTTTGAAAAGGGAGACCTTGAAGCCTTGAAGTCATGGTAAGGGATTTGGATGTTATTCTAAATGGATTTGGGAGACGACTGAGAGTTTAACACAAGAGTGTGGCCAAATCTGACACTCTGACATGATCACTCTGGCTGCTGGGTGTAGAATGGGATGTCAAAGAGCAAGAAAAGAAATGGGAAAACAAGTTACTAGCCTGATAGGAAGGAACCAGGTCCTTGACGCACAGACCATTTATCAGGGCACTGCATTATTCTGGCTTAGTCAAAAAACAAGGTGAAAATGATAGTCCTGTCCCTGACCCCAAGCATTCAGATGGTAATTTAAAAAAGAATCAATTACAATTATAAAAACAGGCTTCCATGAGCAGTAGGGATGAATGTGAAGTGGGGCTGGCATAGGAAGCCTAGGCAGGCAGGGGACGCTTCCCCGCAGAACTGACCTCTAAACCAAGACCTGAAGGCTAGAGTTGGTCTGAGCTGAGGGAAGAGAAGGTGGAGAATATGAGAGAGGCTTTGAGTGGACAGAATGTGGCAAGGGAAGGAGAGAAGAAAAGGAAAGCCATGGACTATGGGACTGATCGCCATTGAGTGAAGGTAGAAGCGGCCAGAAGAGGGAGGGGCACAGGCTTTACCTGTCCTTCATCTCAGAGCACTTCAGGCTTAGTGCTTTTACTACATGAGCTGGACTCTTGCTCTGCCTTCATGGGAGAAAGAAAAGGAAGGGGATAGGAACAGAAATTTCATTCAGGCTCCTGCGTTAGCACACAGAGCCTGGAAACTTTCATTGTGTCAGTGCTTCTACAGGAGACTTAAAATGTTAGGTCTAAGTAGTGTTTAGTTGAGCCCCTTTTAATTTACAGATTACAAAACTTGGGTTAAATGCTTCGCCAAGGGTCACAGCCAAATAAGGCAGAGTCACGACCCCAACCGACTCTTGGATACAACACAGAATCATGGAAAGACCACGAGCTCCAGGGGCAACAAAACATTGGCTTTGCCTCCCTGCTCAGTCACTGCATACCAGGGTGAGCTTAGGCAGCCCCGCTCAGTTTTCAAGGCATTTACAGTGTCCTGTCCACACAGTTAGTACAATTTCCCAATGATGTCTTTTTTAAAAAAACCTTAGCACCTTAATTCCATGTCATCTTTTCAGAGGTTGACTTAAAAGTTATCTTCTAATCAATATTTACAAATGTCAACTTTTAGCAATAACTTGTAAAATTTGCTTTTGAGAAACTATGGACACTGAGAAACAAACTGAGGGTTCTAGAGGGGAGGGAGTGGGGTAATGGGTTAGCCCGGTGATGGGTATTAAAGAGGGCACGTACTGAATGGAGCACTGGGTGTTATACACAAACAATGAATCATGGAACACTACATCAAAAACTAATGATGTAATGTATGGTGATTAACATAATAAAATAAAAATAAAAATATTTGAATGGGTGTTTCCCAATTCAAATGAATATAAAGGAGGCCATTTACTTAACAGAATGTGGAGAGATGATAGAACAGGTGTTGTGTGTTCATTTAAGACCTGTGAGAAATTTCCTTCCAGACACTGG
Source organism: Halichoerus grypus (assembly GCF_964656455.1). Classification (NCBI taxonomy): domain Eukaryota; kingdom Metazoa; phylum Chordata; class Mammalia; order Carnivora; family Phocidae; genus Halichoerus; species Halichoerus grypus. The sequence goes on from NC_135716.1 coordinate 60,394,364, forward strand.
AACTTACCCACACCACATGCAGCTATGAAAGAGTCAACTGGAATAGTCCTGCCCATCCCATTCAGGAGAGTTTTTTGACAATCCAAAAGGATAGAGTTGGCAAAAGCACTTCTTTCAGTGTCTCTCAGAATGTTTCCATTTCTCTCTATTCTGTGCAATTATACAAACTGACAGGATAACTTGTGGCAGAAGAAATGAAAGGGTTTGTAATTTAGGAAACCTTTGGCCCCGCTGACTGAAAGCAGGTTGTTTGTAAAAAGGAAATCCTGACCTCAACTAACTGGCAAACTCTGTCAGAAGCAATAGAAGGAAGCAAAGGAGAAAGAACAGCGCCGGGGATTTTTATTGGCAACAGAAGAAAAACGGATGCTCTGCCAGAGGAAAGCCCTTCGAAGAGAACTCTCCAGTGGGGGGAACAAGACATGCCCAGAGTTACTGAGTGTGTGACTACACAATTGCATGGTGGTTCTGTTCTGGTTTTGTGGGCTGGTTTGACTGGGGGAGTTTGCTACATGAGGACAATGGCTAGGCTGACAACCCTGAAAATGGAGCTCCCCCAGTCAGCTGAAGTTGGGGTCCCGCTTCTGCTACAGGCACTCCATGGCCTGCCCCATCTTCTATCTTGGCTTGACATAAAGCTCCAAGGACCATGGACAATGGAGTGTGTACGAGGTATACAAGGAGATAAACCACCTAATGTTTTCCATGTTAGTGCTGTCCATTGACTCACCCCCACTAACTTCCTCCCTCTATGTGCTGTTTGTGTGGCAGGACTCAGCAGTGACCTCTGGGTAACTCCATAAAAGAAAGGAGGTCTCTGCAAGCTCTAATTTTCTTATACCAGTAATTTTCAATTAGCTGCCCATTGAAATCACCTAGGTGCTTTGAAAAATACTCATGCTCGAGCCCCACTTCAGAGACTCTAATTTGTCTTGAATAGGGCTTGAGCGGTAGCCAAGGTAAGAAGCCATTGTTTCATGACAACCAGGTGTATGTGAGAGTGACCTCCACTGTAATCACCTCCTGGCAGGTCCAGGCAATTTGGGAAGTGCATTTTCCAGCTCTCGGTTTTTCCTTTCCAATCCATTCTGAGTCCCAGTTGGCCATGCCTATATTTCTGAAATCCTTATGACTCCAATTCAACACCTGGGGAGTTACTATGCCTGATTCCAGGGGTATCCCCAGAGGGCTGGCCATCTAGTGGGGACACAGAGATATATGATAAAAAGGCAGACTGTGATGAGGACCTCACTAGATTGTAGAACACCTGCAATCTGGGGGGATGGGGGGTTGGGCAAAGGTTGCAAAGAATTTTAATTTATGATGGAAGCCCAGAGGGTATAACAATGGATGTTGGCTGAGAAGACAGGAGAAGTCCCACTGAAGAGTTGATATTTTTGTTGGCCTAAATGAAAAAAAGAAAAATAAGATGCTGATAGGCTCCTAAACCCAGCCCTCCCCTGGATTAATAAGAGAAACATACAGTAACCACAGGCTGAAAGACAGTGGGGGGGAGACTACAATAATTCAAACAAGATGTAATGAGGGTCTGTCCTCTGGCAGCCCTGAAGACAGAAATATGGAACCCATGTAGAAAATGTCCCAGACGCAGAGCTAATCGTAAGTGGATGAGGTTGGCTTCCAAGATCCTTTGCCTACCCCCACTTTGACACCCAACACCAGAAAGGGTCTGGTTGGGAAGGTGTTGGTTCATTCTAAATCTTCTAATTTAAAACTAGGAGGCTTTCCTCTTTGGAACCATCTTTACACAGATCTTCCTTGACTTATGATGAGATTATACCCCAATAAACCCATCCTAAATTGAAATTATTGTAAATCGAAAATGCATTTAATACATGTATCCTTCTGAACATCATAGCTTAGCCTAGCCTACCTTAAACATACTCAGAACACATATTAGCCAACAGTTGGGCAAAATTATCTAACACAAAGCCTATTTTATAATGAAGTATTGAATATCTCATGTAATTTACTGAAGGGCGTACTGCAAGTAAAACACAGAATTGTTGTCTGGGTATGGAATGGTCATAAACATATCAATTGTTAACCCTCATGATTGCATGGCTGACTAAGAGCTGCAGTTCACTGCCATTGCCCAACATCAAGAGGGAGTATCACACTGTATATCTCTCGCCCAGGAAAAGTCCAAATTCAAAATTTGAAGTACAGTTTCTACTGAATGCATATTGCTTTTGCACCATCATAAAGTTGAGAAATTATAATTTGAAACATTGTAAATCAGGGACTGCCTGTATATAGTTTGTGTGTGTGTGTGTGTGTGTGTGTGTGTGTGTGTGTGTGTGTGTGTGAGATAGAACTGTTGAGGGTAAGCAGAGCAACCTGGTTTCCCTGATGGATCCAGAACGTGCAGTAATCAGGCTGAAGCCCTTTACATGTAAGTGAGAAAATAATCACTTTTCCATTTCAAATAGGAGAAAGGTGTCTGTCTGGCTCAAGGAGATGACAAAGAAGTTAAACCCTCCCTATGAAGTCCCTTATTATCCACTTTCTAAAAACACTATCTAGAGGTGGTGGTAGTGGTGGGGCACCCAGGCCCAACTTCAACAGTACCTGCATGGCTTTTGTAGCATCTCCAGGAGGACATGGGTCCCCACAAATGCTCACTCCTCACACCTCCTATTAAGGGATGCTGCATCCTTTGAGATGAACCAAGCACCCAGGGGCTGCCCCAAGGCTCCTAATACAAAATTCCTTTGACTCTGTCCCTTGCACTTCCTTGCTTATAAGCACAGAGCCCACCAACCTCAGACAAACAGCAGAGTGTTCAAGAGGAGGAAAAGAAAAGAAAGAAAGAGAAGAAACACTGAGACAAAGCATGTGGACAAAATAAGGGAGAAGGTTGGTTGTGTCAATGTGGACAATGAAAAAGACTAAACCATTGAACAGATTCCCCCTGAACTTGCTCTAGCCCTGAAGTGCAGGAGGCCTGGCCAGAAGCCACCCGCTGTCACAGGGATCAAAGTCCCCATGAACTTAAGTCCAGACAACCCCCGGGAAGGAAGAGGAAGGAGGAGGGGATCTGAGCAGGAGGAGGCAATGCTCCCTCCGCTGGCTCTTCAGAAAGGGCCCCTTTCACTGCCTCCCCATGTTCCTGTCTGTACAAACCTCTCACTGAGAAATCACCACAGGCCCCATCACCTAGCCTACTTAGTGGTTCAAAAATACCAAAGGTTTTGCAGAATTTCCATTCTTCCCAAAGTAGTTAAAATGCAAGCAGGCGGGAGAAAGAGTTGATGGAGGAAGCACACGCCCTTATTGGAACAGTCTTGTTTTGAAAAACTTCTGCCCTCTGGGGTTGAAAGCATTTTTTGGCCCAGTGGAATCAAGAGGTGCCATGATAGCTCCAGAAATGCTTCCAGCCCTTGACCTTGTTATTTATTTGCAAAGCCTTACAGGAAATCAGTTCTATGTGTTCCATGAAAAACAAAGGAAAATGCAGGAATCAGGAAAAACAACAGACCGCTCCAAACAGCCTTACACGAACAGACTTTAAAGAAAATTAGATGCTCAAAAAATAGTTCCCTTTCACATGTAATCTCTCAACATGTACAGAAGACCCACTATGTGTTCAGGCCTATGCTAGGTGCTGACAGGGTCTGTGCCCTGAGAAGTTCATGTTTCCCAGGGTGGAGTAAGGAGTGCTGATGAGATAAAGGTGGTGAGTGGGTGATTTCAACTTCACCACTGAGGAGCAGGATGAGCATAAGGCTTCAGACACAGAAGGAAGAGGGACATACTCTGGGAAGACTCCTAGCAGAATGTAACATTTAATTTGTACTGTGAAGAACAGGTAGGAGTTTTACAAATCAGAGAAAGAAGACAGCTAGGAAGAAAGCAAATAATGTCTAAAACAATTTCAGAAATTGAGCCTAAAAATTACAATAAAAATTAAGCATGACTTTGGAAGACCTGATAGTCACTTATAACCATTTATGGCATGCTTTCTACGTGTTGTGAGAAATTCACAGAAGAACAAGGGAGATGTGCCATGCACATAAATGCCTGGGATTAAGTTCACCAAGAATTGCAAACTCAAATGACAACAGGGGACAGAAAGTAATATAAATGAGTAATGGATGCAGACCTAGCATAGGGATCCTTTTTTGATAGAGACAGTATCTCAGAAAAATATTTCTACACTGTAAGAAAAACATCAGCACAAGCAATAGGCATTCATCCTCAGAGGGGAGGAGGCAGGAGAAAGTGGTGGGGATTGTGTCAGACAGAAAAGTGCATGGCCCTACGAAGAGGACAGCTGCTTCTCAACTCTGAACAGTTGTTGCCACCTAGGAATGCTGGCTCAGGGTGTCAGGTTTTCAAGCTTTCAAGAGAAGCCAGAAACCCTAATATTGGGAAAAGTTGGCTGTGGGAATTTTAAACTTTATAAATTACGGATCAAAATTAAAAATTGTGTAGGTGGATTAAAACAAGACTGTGGGCACAGTTTAAAACATTCCAATAATGGGAAATATTTGTCTGGAATGTCTAGGAAGACTTCGTGGAGGAACTGCTGGTGAAGCTGAGCCTTAGCAAGTTATTGGCAGAACTGAAACCTCACATGGGAGGCTGAAAGGCAAAAGGGCTCAAGTGACAGCATCACTCATACTTTTGAAAGTCACATCATTCACAGGTCCCAAACTTGGCCATATACCAAAATGAACTTGGGAATTTTTGTTATTGTTTAATGGGTACAGAATTTCTGTTTGGGACGGTGAAAAGTGTCTAGAGATGGATAGTGGTGATGGTTGCACAATATTTTAAATGCACTTAATGCCACTAAATTATATACTTAAGAAACTTTAACATAGTAAAGAAAAGTTTATGTAACCTACGTCATGTCTTCTTATTACAAATATTAGACACAGAGTATAGAAAAAGGTAATTTTAATAAGGACTTTTGTTCTCAACCTGTTGCCAAATGAATCTGCAGTGAACCAACTAATTCTTCCCTTCATTCCTCTCAAACTATTAGGAATTCATCCCACTGGGCTCCTACATCTCAACATTGGCTATTTCACAGGCAACAACCCCAACTATTTCCATTAGAATGATCCTGGGCTTCATATGCTTTGATTCTGATTCATTGACCATTTATAAGATTTGGGGGAAGAGAGATGACAGAAAACAGCTAAGTTTCGGGTTCCCAGAAAATAAAGTCATGTGAATGCCTTTATTTGTGTGTATGTTTGTGTGTTATGTGTGTATGCATGAGTATGTTTAACCATATTGGCTTATTTTACTTAATTTTCTGCTTCTTGATTTTTAAAAATGTTAACTAACTTACCTTCCCACTTCAGTACTTACAGATTTAATTCTTCATTTTCAACAGCTATCTAGTGTTCCACTACATGTAAGAAGCATGCCTCTTCCATTGACAGAAACTGAGGGAGTTTGCTATACTTTTTCCTCCGCAAACTATGCTATAATAAATATTCTTCTATATATATTTATAAATTTGCACAAATATTCCATAAAAATTTCTAGATATATATAGTTGCAAGGTCAGTGGGTGTGACTATTTAAATGCAATAAAATTTGCCCAGTTATTCTGCAAAAAGAAAGATTGCACCAATTTTTATACTTCCACCAAAAGTGTTGTGGACTCTAGAAGGCTTTTTAGACTCCAAGAACCCTACTCCCAGAAATCCTGATGCAGTAGTTCTGTGGTAGGGTCTGGAGGTCAATATTATTTAAAAACTCTATAGGTAACCCTAATATTTACCAACTTTTGAAACCATTGATCTAAGTACGATATGAACATCAAATTGTATATTAACTAATTGCAACTAAAATGTAAGAACCAAGAAACATTGTTGACAGAAATTGAAGAACTCCTAAATAAATGGGAGGGTATACTATGTTTATGAATTAGAATACTGGATATTGCAAGGATATCAATTCCCAAATTGATTTGTGGATTAAATGTAATCACAATCAAAGAGCAAGAAGAGAAAGAGAACATAAGCTGATTTCTTAAAAAATAGAGCAGGAAGACATATTAGCAGGTGTCAAAACCAATCACAAAGATATAGCAATTAGACAGTATTGTATTGGCACTAGAATAGACAAAAAAAACCAGAAAAGCATAAAGAATAGAATATACACTGTCACTGGTGCCGAGGATGAGAGTACAGTACAGCAGAGAAAGAATGGCCTTTTCGATAAATGGTGCTGATCAACTGTATTACCTTTTGGGAAAAGAATGAATCGTGACCCCTACTTCTCACCATACACAAAAATAAAATCCTGACAGATTGGGCACCTGGGTGGCTCAGTTGGTTAAGCGACTGCCTTCGGCTCAGGTCATGATCCTGGAGTCTCGGGATCGAGTCCCGCATCGGGCTCCCTGCTCGGCAGGGAGTCTGCTTCTCCCTCTGACCCTCCCCCCTCTCATGCTCTCTATCTCATTCTCTCTCAAATGAATAAATAAAATCTTTAAAAAAAAAAATCCTGACAGATTGTAGGTCAGATGTAAAATAATAGAGATATTAGAAAAATACATATGAAAATATCTTTATGACCCTCAGGTAAACAGATTGTGTAAGAGGACACAAAAAGCATTAACCATTTTTAAAATGACAAATTGGACTATATTAAAATTAAGATGTTCTGCTCATCAAAACATACCATTAAGAGAGTAAAAGGGCAAGCCAGAGTGAGAAAGGTATTTATAATATATATATCTGGCAAAATACTTATAAAGAGAATATATTTTTTTAAATTCCTGTAAATCAATATGGAAAAGATAATAAACCCCAAGATAAGAAAATGTGCAAAAGATCTGAACAGACACTTCATATGAAGAGGATATCCAACTGACTGATAAACATAGGAAAAGTTGCTCAACTTCATTGGCTGTCAGAGAAATGCAAATTAATAATGATTGAAATGAAAAAAAAGATAATACCAGTATATAGTGCTAGTGGAAGTATAAATTAGTACAGCCTTTTTGTAAAACTGTTTGACACTATCTACTAAATTGAATCATGCTGCACTCCTCCGAATTACTGAGGAAGATAATCTTTATGCCATTCATTTAGTATTAACTGTTGCCTTGAAAAACAATGGTTGGTTTTCACATATATATTTCTTAACCCTCTACCCAGCATTTTAAGGTGTCCTGGAGCTTTATTTCTTATACCTCATTTCTTATACCACTAGAGTATCCAGTCCATCATATGGTAAATATGCAGAATGATATGTTGAAGGTGGCACTGATTTACATTGTTGATCAATAAGTCCATTTATATGTTACCAAAAAACTGATTCACTTTTCTTTAATATCTTCTACAAGTTAAACATGCTAGTGTCTTAGATCTCAATTTTAAAAATCTGCTATAATCCCATTTCTGGGAACTTAATCAAAATAATATTATTTCTTTATCTACCAGAAACTGTGCTAGTCACTGAGGACAAAACAGGAGCAAAAACAAATACCTGGCTGGGATAATCATGACCAGATCATAAAAATAAATGCTTGGGTTCCAGTGTAAGAGGAGGATATAGGAGGATACTGAACTCACTTCCTTCCATGGATACACTGATATGGAACAACTCCCTCTAAAGAACTCTAAAAACTGAGTGAACCCTACATATCGGGTGAGAGAGAGGGCCCACACTGAAGCAGGTAGCAGAGACTGGGACACAATCTTACCATAAACCTCATCCTTGATATGGCAACCCACAATTGGGAGAACTCAAAACCCAGAGCTTTTCTCTCAGAAGCAAAGGCTTTAAATCTCACAGCAGGCACCCCAACTTTCAAGAACTGCACCTGACAAACAAGCTTCTGAAACACCTAGTTTTGGAAACCAGCAAGGCCCATGTCCACAAGAACCACAGGCCACGACAATCTGAGAAATGGTTCTTCAAGGGCTCATATGTGGACTCACCAGCTCCAGCACTTAGTGCAAAGATGGGAGATCAAGAGGTAGCCAGACTTTCTGTAAAAGAGGCTCATTGGCTAATGATAAAGCACTGGCCTAAGGGGTAGGCATCTAATTTAACACAAATCTAGATGTCTAATGGCTGGCAGGCACCAGCTTCATGTTCCAGTGGCATATTTGCACTCTCCACTTGCTGTGCTCTATCAGGGGGCACCTCTACATCACATGGCTCTGGTGGCCAGTGGGGCTCATGGGTCCCACAGAACTGTAACCAATGGAAAAAGAGCTCTTAAATGCCTACCATTCTTAGGGCACACCAAAAAGCAACAGACTCAGGACCTTGGTCTGATGTAAAAGAGGACTATTTAGGTTATCATCATAGATTCAGCTTGAGGGTCAGGCTTCCAATTAAACACAGCAAAGAGTTGACTGGAATCCCTTCCAGAGACCTCAAAGGGTCTATCTTTGCTATTCCCTCTCTGCCATGCTCCAGAGTGCCGGTATCTTCCAGAGGGGAGCTTCTACATACAACTGGTACCCTGGTTTTTATATCTGGTGCCCCAGTTTTTGCACTGCCCTTTAATTGTCTGGCTCTGGTGGCAAGGGGGTGCTGGTGTCCCTGCATCCCATGGGACCATAATAGACAGTTCTTGGCTGCCACCCCCAGGACACTGCACAGATCAGACTGAAACACACCCCCGGTCTTTCTGTGAAAAAGGTCTATCTGCTTGTCCTAGAGCTTTGGCCTGAAGGATGGGCTTCAGATTTGGGACATATCTAGGGGCCAACAGAAGTGCTCTCCAGGAATAGGCTAGTGGATGCCATCTTTATGCTTTCCTGCTGTCTCACTACAGTTCACTGGTGTCCCCAAAGAGAGTTTAATATTCATTGGGAGCCCCACTTTTTGCATCTGCTACTAGGGGGACACCTCCAGATCACCTGGCTCTGGTGGCCAGCAGAGCATACACTGTGGTTCCAAAGGACTGTATTATTTGCAAACCTTAAAAGCTGCTGCCTGAGGGTCTGGCTCCAACTGGTCTGATTCTAGGTGCTGACTGAGATCCTCCCCTTTGGGAAACTGTTAGGTCTTGGAACACCTTCAACTACTAGGCTATTTTTTCTTTAATTAATTTAATATAAAAGACAGAAATGTTCCTTATTTCATATAATATTAAAAAAAACAGTTTTAAAGTATTTAATAAATTCAGGGCACCTTAGTGGCTCAGTTGGTTAAGCATCTGCCTTCGGCTCAGGTCATGATCCCAGGGTCCTGGAATCCAGCCCCACATCAGGCTCTCTGCTGAGCAGGGGGCTCCCTCTGCCTTCCACTCTCCCTGCTTGTGCTCTCTCTCTGTCAAATAAACAAATAAAATCTTTTTTGAAAAGTATTTAATAAATAATGAAAATAAATGTATTGAAGGGTAGCAATGACTACAAAATTAATACTACCAAACACTACCAAGTCAGACAAAGAAAGGGAAATACCATATGATTTTATGTATATGTGGAATCTAAAAAACAAAACAAATAAACGAAAAGGCAGAAACAGACCCATAAATACAGAGAACAAACTGATGGTTGCCAGAGGAGGGATTATGGGCAAAATAGGATGAAGGGACATGGCAGGTAGATGCTTCCAGTTATGGAATGAATAAGTATTGGAAATAAAATGTACAGCATAGGGAATACAGTCAATGGTATTGTAATAGTGTTGTATGATGAGAGATGGTAGCTACACTGTGGCAAGCATAGCATAACATATAGAGTTGTCAAATCACTATGTTGTACACTGAAACTAATGTAACATTGTGTGTGAACTATACTTCACAACTAGGCTCCTTGGACAGTCACAGAGGTTTGAGAGACAACCAAAAACTAGTACAGGGTTAAATGATGAAGCATATCTCCTACATGAGGCCTCTACTTCATCTGGCATAAATGGCTCTTTTATCTAATGCACAAATCCAACACAGATTGTCAAGGAAAATGAAGAAGCAGAGGAATATGTTTCAAATGAAGGAACAAGATAAGACCTCAGGGAAAAAAACTTTAAGTAAATGGACATACATAATTTACTTGATAAAGAGTACAAAGTAACAGTCATAAAGAGGCCCATAAGACTCAGGAGAAGAATGGATGAACACAGTGAAAACTTCAACAAAGAACTAGGAAATAAAATGAAGTACAAAATAGAAGTCATAAAACTGAAGAATACAGTAACTGCCCTGAAAAACACACTAAAGGGGTTCAACAGCAGACTAAATGAAGCAGAAAAAAAGGATCAGTAAATTTGAAGGGAGGGCAGTGGAACGCACTACCAGAGAAGCAAAAACTTTTTAAAAAATGAAAAAAAAGGTGAAGATAGCATAAGGGACTTACAGGACAGCATCAAATGGATTAACATTCACATTACAGGGGTCCCAGAAGAGGAAGAGAGAGATGGAGAAAAGGGCAGAAAACATTTGAAGAAGTAATGGCTGAAAATTTTCCTAACCTGGGGAAGGAAACAGACATCCTGCAGGAAGCCCAGAGACTTCCACAGAAGATAAATCCAAGGAGACCTATACCAAGAAACATTATATTTAAAATGTCAAAAATTAAAGGAGAGAATTGCAGCATCTGGGTGGCGCAGTCAGTTGAATGTCTGATTCTTGGTTTTAGCTTAGGTAGTGATCTCAGGGTTATGAGATCAAGCCCCACATCAGATTCCACCCTCAACATAGAGTCTGTTTGAGATCCTCTCTCACTCTCCCTCTGCCCCTCATGCTCTCTCTCTAAAATAAATAAATAAATCTTTTAAAAATTTAAAGGAGAGAATCTGAAAAGCAGAAAGAGAAAAATAACTTGTTACATACAAGGGGAAACCCCATAGGACTATCAGCAGATTTTTCAGCAGAAAATTTGTAGACCAGAAGGGAGTGGCACCATATATTCAAAGTGCTGAAAGAAAAAACTTCCAACCAATAATAGTCTACCTGTCAAAGTTATTCAGAACTGAAGGAAAGATAGTTTTCTAGACAAGCAAAAGCTAAAAGTATTCATCATGAATAAACCAGCCATACAAGACATATTAAGAAATTTCTTCACACTGAAAAGAAAGGATGCTAATAAGTAACAAGAAAAACTATGAAAGTATAACTCTTGCTGGTAAAGGTAAATACATAGTAAAGATAGTGCATTCATTACTTATAAAGCTAGCATAAGTGTTAAAAGACAAAGTTGTAAAAAAAAACACCCTTATGCTGAGCAAAATAAGTCAATCAGAGAAAGACATGTATCATATGACCTCACTGATATGAGGAATTCTTAATCTCAGGAAACAAACTGAGGGTTGCTAGAGTGGTGGGGGGTGGGAGGAATGGGGTGGCTGGGTGATAGACATTGGGGAGGGTATATGCTATGGTGAGCACTGTGAATTGTGCAAGACTGTTGAATCACAGATCTGTACCTCTGAAACAAATAATACATTATATGTTAAAAAAGAAGAAGAAGATAGCAGGAGGGGAAGGATGAAGGGGGGGAAATTGGAGGGGGAGATGAACCATGAGAGATGATGGACTCTGAAAAACAACCTGAGGATTCTAGAGGGAAGGGGGGAGGGGGATGGGTTAGCCTGGTGATGGGTATTAAAGAGGGCACGTTCTGCATGGAGCACTGGGTATTATACACAAATAATGAACCATGGAACACTACATCAAAAACTAATGATGTAATGTATGGTGATTAACATAACATAATAATATAAATAAATAAATAAATAACACCCTATAATTACAATAATTCATTCAGGGATACACGAGATAAAAATATGTAAAATGTGACATCAAAAACATAAAATGTGGTGGGAGAAAGTAAAAACAGCTTTAGAATGCGTTTATATTTTATTATCAATTTAAAATAGAATGTTATCAATATAAGTTGTTATATGTGAGAATCATGGTAACCACAAAACAAGAACTTATGTAAGATACACAAAAGAGAAAGAGAAAGGAATCTAGACATACCACTAAAGAAAGTCATCAAACCACAAAGGAAGAGAGCAACAGAAGAAATGAACAACTACAAAAGAGCCAGAAAACAGTTAACAAACCAAGTTGGCAATGTAGGAAAACCCTGAACTCACCTCCTCCATGGACACACCGACTCTATACCTATTAATAAAATAGTTCTTCCTGAAGAAGAACTACAGGGCTGACTAAACAGCTTCTGCACAACAAAAGATAGAGAGACCAGATAGAAAATGGCAAGAGAAATAGAGACACAGTAATGAAGGGAACCCTCACCCCTGAAGCTGCCAACTACAGTGGGGAGGGATAATACTGAGGAACTGCAAAGAGATTCATCTGCCCGAGGGCACAGACAAAAGCTGTGATTTAAATGGGCAACTAGAATATAAAGAAACCAGTCCTAGAACCCTGCAAAATGGCAAGGGAAGTGCTGAAACTCTCCATGGGTTGGAGGGGCAGGCAAACTCCACAGTTTATGTTCCCCCCCCTCCACACTGATAGCCCAGATGGGAGCAACATCCATGAGCGACAGCTGGCCTGCTGCCTTGGTGAACCCTGGACCCCTAGCCCACACCAGCCTCAAACATCCTAGTACACGGGAAAAAAAAAAATGACTGTTCAATAGAGCAATTAGAATATAAAGGATCTAGTCCTAGAACTCCAGAAAATGGTAGGGGTGCTGCTCAAAATCTCTCTGGGTAAGAGGAGCTGCCTCCTTGGTTTACATTCCCCCTCCCCCCTGGTAACTCAGACAGTAAAAGAGTCCAGGTGCCATAGCTGACATGACACCTTGGCAAGCCCTGGACCCCTAGCCCATACCAGACCCAGACACTCTGGGGCACAGAAAAAATAGGCTGTGGTTTTAAAAAGCACCTACAATATAAAGGATCCAGCCCTAGAACTACACCAAACAGTGAATGAGCTGCTGAAACTCACTCTGGCTCAGAGTGGCTGACAATCACCATGACTTATGTTCCTCCTTGAACTTGGTAGCAGACAGGAGTGGGGGCCAGACACCATAGCTGACCTGCTGTCTCAGCGAGCCCAGAGACCCTAGCACATACCAGCCCAGTAATCCACCAAGGTGGCCTCAACATGATGGGCACTGGAGCACCACTGGTGAGCACTCATTATAGCTCCAGCTATTTCACTAAGGTGACAAAGGTGCAAAACACCTCAGAACACTCTAGGAACCCATTATTTTAACTCCAGATGACTTGCCAGGGTACCACTGGCACAGAGTGCTTTGACTCTGGCTGCCCTGCCAGGGTGCTCCCTGCACAGAATACCCCAGACCACCTAGCCTGTGCTCACCTCAGCCCCAACAGCATGGCCAGGGTGCTCTCTCCATGAAATGCCACAGGACACACCAGTTTACACCCACTTCAGATTTAGCTGTCCTGCCAGAGTGCCCTCTGCATGGAGAGGACTGGATCTCCCTAGTTTACACTCATTTCACCTGCAGATGTAATCTCAGGATGCCTTCATTGCAGGTAGTACTGGGACTTGGCTAATGCCCACCTCAGCTTTAGCTGTCCTGCCAGAGAAATCTCTACACAGAGAGCACCAGGATATCCAGCTTTCACACAATTCAACTTCAGCTGTCCTACCAGGGGAACCCCTTGCATGAAGAGCCCAGAGACCACCCCAACCCACACTTGCTTCCGCTCAGACCATACCACCAAGGCAATCACAGCACTAAGCATCCTGGGACTCATATCCATGCTAGTCACAGCTCCATTTAGCCAGCCAAAGTCACCAGAGACACACAGTCAACACAGGGGATGACCATAAACAATACCACTCTTTAAGGTTAGGAGAAATAGCTGTTTCACCTAACTCATAGAAACAAACACAGAGTCAAGCAAAATGAGGAAACAGAGGATATCCTCCAAAGGAAAGAATAAGACAAAACCTCAGAAAAAGATCTAAATGAAACGGAGATAGCCAATCTACCTGATAAAGGGTTCAATGTCATGGTCATAAAGATGCTCACTGGAGAGAAGTGTGGATGAACTCAGTGAGAATTTCAACAAAGAGACAGAAAATATAACAGAGAACCAATCAGAGTTGAAGAATACAATAAATGAAATGAAAAATATATAAAAAAACATCCACACTGAACAGCAAAAGAAAAAAGAATTTATATATATATATATTATATATATATATATATATATATATATATATATATATATATATATATAAGAAGGTAGGTTAAAGGGTTAAAGGATTTCCAGGATAATATCATGCAAACATTTGCATGATAGGGTCCCAGAAGGAGAAGAAAGAAAGACAGGGGCAGAAAACTTACTTGAGTAAATAATAGCTAAAACTTCCCCAATCTGGGGAAGGAAACAGACATCCAGATTCAAGGAGCACAGAGAGTTCCAAACAAGATAAACCCAATGAGGTCCATAATGATACATAATAATTAAGATGTCAAAGATGAAAGAAAACGAATCCTAAAAGCAGGATGAAAAAAGCACCTACTTACATACAAGGGAAACCTCGTAAGACTATCAGCTGATTTTTCAGAACTTTGTAGGCCATAAGAAAGCGGCATGATATATACAAAGTGTTGAAAGGAAAAAAAAAAAAAAAACAGAAAACAAAAAACAAAACTACAGCTAAGAATACTCTATGGGGCAAGATTATCATTCAGAATTAATGAGAGAGAGTTTCCCACAAAAACGAAAGCTAAGGAGTTCACCAGCACTAAACCAACCTTATAAGAAATGTTGAAAGGAATTCATTAAGGGGGGGGGGGGGGATGTGGAGAAGACCACAATTAGAAGTACAAAAATTGACAGGACAAAATTTCATGAGTAAAAGCAAATATAAACATAGTAGAGCAATCACTTATAAAATTAGTATGAAGATTAAAGACAAAAATAGTAAAATCAACTATATCTAAAAAATAAGTTAAGGGGACTCACAAAATAAAAAGATGTAAACTATGACAACATGTATGTAAAACATAGATTGGAAAATAAATATGAAGTTTTTTTAGTATGTGCTCAGTTTTAAAAGACTGCTATGTAATTAGGTTGTTATATATGAATCTCATGGTACCTACCAACCAAAACCTATAATAGATACACAAAAAATAAAGAGAAACAATGCAACAAAAAACACTGAAGAAAGTCCTAAATCACAAAGAAAGAGAGCAAGAGAAAATGGAACAAAGAAGAACTACAAAAACAATCAGAAATCAATGAACAAAATGTCACTAAATACCTATCAATAACTGCTTCAAAAATGAATGGTCTAGGGGCGCCTGGGTGGCTCAGTCGTTAAGCGACTGCCTTTGGCTAAGGTCATGATGCCGGGGTCCTGGGATCGAGCCCCGCATTGGGCTCCCTGCTTGGCGGGAAGCCTGCTTCTCCCTCTCCCACTCCCCCTGCCTGTGTTCCCTCTCTCGCTGTGTCTCTCTCTGTCAAATGAATAAATAAAATCTTAAAAAAAAAAAAAAAATGAATGGTCTAATTGCTCCAATCAAAAGACATAGGTGAAGGAATGGATAAAAAAAAAAAAAAAACAAGACCCATCTATATGCCACCTACAAGATATTCACTTCAGATCTAAAGACACATACAAATGGAAAATAAATGGATGGAAAAAGATATTCCATGCAAATGAAAACAAAAAAGCCGGAGGGTAATACTTATGTCAGACAAAATAGACTTTAAAACAAAGACTAAAAAAAGACAAAAAAAGGCATCACATACTGATAAAGGGATCAAGTCAAGAAGATATAAAAATTGTAAATATCTATGCACCCAACATTGGAGCACCTAAATACATAAAGCAAATATTAGCAGACATAAAGAGAGAAATTGACAGTAATCCAATAGTAGGGGACTTTAATACCAAACATATGTATCAATGGATAAGATCATCCAGACAGAAAATCAAAGAGGAAACAGTGGCTTTGAATGACGCATTAGACCAAATGGATTTAACAGATATATACAGAAGATTCCATCCAAAAACAATAGAATATATATTCCTTTCAAGTGCACATGAAACATTCTCCAGGATACATCATGAGTTAGGCTACAAAACAAGACTTAATAAATTTAAGAAGACTGAAATCATATCAAGCATCTTTTCCAACCACAATGGTATGACACTAGAAATCAATTAGAATGGGAAAAACACAAACACATGGAGGCTAAACAACATGCCACTAAACAACAAATGGGTTAAGAAAGAAATTAAAGAGAAAATTAAAAAATACATGGAAACGAATGAAAATGAAAACACAAAGGTCCAAAATCCTGGGACACAGCAAAAGTAGTTTTAAGATGAACATGAATAAAATACAGGCATAACTTAAGAAACAAGAAAAATCTCAAACAATCTTACCTTACATCTAAAGGAACTAGAAAAAGAAGAACAAAACCCAACGTTAGGATAAGGAAGAGAAAAATAACCAGAGTGAAAATAAATTAAATAGGGACCAAAAAACAATAGAAAAGATTAATGAAACCAAGAATTGGTTCTTTGAAAAGATAAACAAAATTGATAAATTTGTAGTCAGGCTCAGCAAGAATAAAAGAGAGAGGACCCAAACAAATAAAATCAGAAATAAGAGGCAAAGTAACAATAGACATTGCAGAAACACAAAGGATTATTAGAGACTACTATGAAAAATGATATGTCAACAAATTGGACAACCTAGAAGAAATGGATAAACTTCTAGAAACATACAATCTTCCAAAAATGAATCAGGAATAGAAAATCTGAACAGACAGATTACTAGTAACAAAACTGAATTGGTAATCAAAAACCTCCCAACAAATAACTAGGAATGGATGGATTCACAGGTGAATTCTACCAAACATTTCAAGATGAGTTAACACCTATTCTCCTCAAACTAGTCACACACACACACACACACACACACACACACACACACTCTACAGGCAATATTCCTGATAAGCATAGATGCAAAAATCCTCAATAAAATATTATAAAACAACATTCAATAATACAGTAAAAGGATCATTCACCACGATCAAGTGGAATTTATACAGGGGATGCAAGGATGGCTCAATATCGGCAAATCCACCACCATGATATACCACATTAACAAAATAAAGGATAAAAATCATAGGATCATTTCAATAGATATAGAAAAAGCATTTATGATAAAAATTCTCAACAAAGTGGGTTTATAGGAAACATCCTTCAACTTAATAAAGGCTATATATTATAAACCAACAGCTAACATCATACTCAAAGGTGAAAGACTGAGAGCTTTTCTTCTAAGATCAGGAACAAGACAAGGATGTCCACTTTCACCAATTTTATTCAACATAGTACTAGAAGTCCTAACCACAGCAATTAGACAAGAAAAACAAATAAATAAAAGGCCTCCAAATTGGTAAGGAAGAAGTAAAATGGCCACTATTTGCAAATGACATGTATTATACATAGAAAACCCTAAAGACTCACCAAAAAAAAACTATTAAAAGTAATATATGAATACAGTAAAGTTGCAGGACACAAAATTAATACACAGAAATCTGTTGCATTTCTGTACGCTAATAATGAGGTAGCAGAAAGAGAAATTAAGAAAAAAAATCATTTACAATTGTACTACAGAGAATAAAATACCTAGGAATAAACTTAACCAAGAAGGTGAAAGATTTGTACTCCAAAAACTATAAAACACTGATGAAAGAAATTGTGAGTTGCACAAATGAAAAGATATTCTATGCACATGGATTGGAAGAATATTGTTAAAATGTCCATACTACCCAAAGACATCTACAGATTCAATGCCATCAATATTAAAATATCAATAGAATTTTTCACGTCACAGATTCAATGCAATTCCTATCAAAATACCAATAATATTTTTCACAGAACTAGAACAAATAAAACAAAATTTGTATGGAACCACAAAAGACCATGAATAGCCACAGTAATCTAGAGAAAGAAGAACAAAGCTGGAAACATCATGCTCCCTGACTTCAACTGTATCACAAAATTATGGTAATCAAAACAGTATGGTATCAGAATAAAAACAAACTCATAGATCAATAAAACAGAATAGACACCTCAGACATAAACCCATGTATATACGGTCAATTAGTTTATGACAAAGGAGCCAAGAATATACAATGGGGAAAGGACACTCCCTTCAATAAATGTTGTTGGGACAAGTGGACAGCTTCATGCAAAGAATGAAACTGGATCACTACCTTAAATCATACACAAAAATTAACTCAAAATTGACTAAAGACCTGCATGTAAGATCTAAACCCATGAAACTCCTAGAAGAAAACATAGATGGTAAGCTTGAGACCACTCTTTATGATTTTTTTTGGATTTGACACCAAAAACAAAGGCAACAAAATAAGAAATAAACAAGCAGGATTTCATCAAACTAAAAAGTTTCTGCACAAAGGAAATCATCAGCAGAATGAAAAGACAACTTACTGAATAAAAGACAATAAATGAAATAATAAATAAATGAAATCATATATCTGATAAGTTTATAAAGAATTCATACAACTCAATAGCAAAAAGCAAGCAATCAGATTTAAAAATGAGCAGAGGACCTGAACAGACATTTTTCCAAAAAAGACATACAGATGGCCAATAGATACATAAAAAGGTACTCAACATCACTAATCATTACAGATACACAAATCGAAACCATATTACTTCATACCTGTTAGAATGGCTAGTATCAAAAAGACAAGAAACAGACTTCCTGGGAAGATAGTGGAGTAGGAGGATCCTAAGCCCACCTCAGCCCATGGATACATCTAGGTAACACCCACATTAGCATAAATAATCCAGAAACAGCCTAAAAACTGGCAGAACACACTCTCCACAGCTAATTGTAGAGAAGAGGCCACATTGAAAATGATAGGAGGGACGGAGACATGGTCAGGAACAAAACTGACTGTGGAAGTGAGGGACACCACAACAACAGAGAAGGGAGAGGAGCAGAATCCACCTCAGGAACCCCAGGCACAGGAGACCCTCACTGGAAAGATGGATCCCCATAACATTTGGTTTTGAAAACCAGAGGGGCTTAACTTCATGAGTTCTTACAATCAATGGGGCCTAACACCTGGAACTTTAAAAATCAGCACATTCAGCTCTAGGAGAGCCAAGAGGGCAATAGGAAACTGAGCCCCCACAGTTAAAGAGCCAGCAAAACAAACAACTTCACAGAGATACAGCATAGAAGTAACAGTCTGAAAAAATGCCTGGAGTATATAGGAAGGAGATTTATTTATTAAACTCATAATATGAACAGGAGGGAGAGACAGGAATCTTTGGGAAACTTCTCCAAGAACAAAAGAATTGGTGGGAGCCACTTCCCTTCCCCAACCTCTAGCCTAGATATACACATACCTGCAGAAACGAGCATGAACACTCTGCACCTAGCTTGCTAACAATGTGCCCTGTCCCATGCTCTCCTGCAGACCTGCCTTCTCCTACCCACCCTTGGCAGGAGTTCTCCATAGCCGCTCCAGGTTCTCCTCCACAGCAGACTAGTACAAACCTTACAAACAGTACACCCCACCCCCATATTCTCCTGTGGACCCCCCCTCAGCAGTTCTCCAAAACAGCTCTAGGTCCCTTCCAGTAGTAAACCAGCACAAACCTTACTGGCACTGCATGCCCCACCCCTGTGTTCTCCTATGGATGCACCCACCCAAAGCACACTCAACAGGAGTCCATCCAAAGCAGCACCACAAGCATGGTATTGTGCAAACACTCCCAACAGGGACCAGCACCACTCCAAAGTGACCCATGCCTGGGGAAACTGCACACTAGTTCAACTGCAGCACTGGCAGTGTGCTAGAAGACGACATTTGGTCTGACTGTGGGCCCTACCCATCAACAATAGCCTCTCACGGGACAACACAGAGAGAGCAACCTGCAGTTCAGTGCAACTGCAACTCTGGAAGACCCCAGGTCTGACCCACTCAAGCCCTGGGTGGCCCATTAACAACATAGAGATCAAACCCTGCCAATGATAGGCAAAGAGAGCCATTGCAGATGACTGGACTGAGAGAAAATGTGGCTCAGCCCTAACAGTGGGGTACATGCAACACACATAGGAGACACCCTTGAAGCACCAGGCTCTGGGGAACAGGGGACATTGCACTACATGGCAATCCAAGACCTCTTCTTCATAAGGCCACTACTTTCAAGAGCAGGAGTTACAGGTGACTTTCCTAACACATAAAAAAAGATACAGAATTAGACAAAATGAGGAGACAGAGGAATATGTCCCAAATGAAAGAAGAGAACAAAAATCACAGCAAGAGAGCTAAACAAAACAGAGATAAGTAATATCTCTGATAGAGAATGTAAAGTAGTGGTCATAAAGATATTCACTGGACTTGAGAAAAGAGTGGAGAATCTCAGCAAGATCCTCAACAAAGACATAGAAAACATAAAATAGAACCAACCAGAGAGTAAAAAAAAAAAAAAACTCAACTGAAATAAAAAATACACTAGAGGGAATAAATAGTACACTAGAGGAAGTAGAAGAACATATCAGTAACTTGCAGAACAGAGTAATGGAAAGCAATCAAGCTGAACAGAAAAAAAAAAAAAAATTAAAAAATGAGAATAGATTAAGGGAACTCAGCAACACCATCAAGCATAACAATATTTGCATACTAGGGATCCCAAAAGGAGAAGAGAGGGAAAGGGGGCGGAAAATTATTTGAAGAAATAATAGCTGAAAACTTCCCTAATTTAAAGAAGGACACAGAAATCCAGATCCAGAGGCACAGACCCCCAACAAAATCAACCCAAGGGGGTCCATAGCAAGATACATAGTAATTAAAATGACAAAGAATAATAATAAAGAGATAATTTTAAAAGCAGAAAGAGAAAAGAGAACAGTTATACACAAGGGAAACCCCCTAAGGCTATCAGCTGATTTTTCAGCAAAAACTGCAGGCCAGAAGGGAGAGGCAAGATATATTCCAAGTACTAAAAGGAAAAAAATCTGCAGCCAAGAATACTCTCTCCAGCAAGCTATTATTCAAAATAGAAGGAGAGGGAGAGTTTCCCAGACAAAGAAAAACTAAAAGAATTCATGACCACTAGACCAGCCTTACCAAAAATGTTAAAAGGGACTCTGAGTGGAAAGACCATAACAAGGAGTAAGAAAAGTAGGAAGCACAACAGCAGTAAAATTAAGTATATCTATAAAAAATCAGGTGGGTGGGGGGATGTGTTAAATAGGTGATGGGGATTAAGGAGGGCACTTCTCCTGATGAGCAGTGGGTGATGTATGGAAGTGTTGAATCACTACATTGTACACCTGAAACTAAAATAACACTGTATGTTAAAAAAAAATAAAATAAAATAAAATAAAATAACACTGTATGTTAACTAACTGGAATTAAAATAAAAACTTAAAAAAAAGAAAATGTATTATACATATACAATAGAATATTATTTAGCCATAAAAAAGAATAAAATCTTGCCATTGCAACAATATGGCTGGACCTTGAGCACATTATGCTAAGTGAAATAAATCAGAGAAAGACAGATACCATATGATCTCACTTATCTATGGACTCTAAAAACACAGAACAAAACAAACAAACAAACAAAAAACCTGAGCTCATAAATACAGAGAATGACTGGCAGTTGGTGGTTGCCGTAGGCAGGGGTAGGGAATGGGCAAAATGGGTGACGGGGTCAAAAGGGATAAATTTCTAGTTATAAAATAATTAAGTCATGGGGACTACAGTTAATAATACTGCACTGAACATTTGAAAGTTGCAAAAAGAATAGTTCTTACGAGTGCTAACCACAAGGGGAAACAATTTTTTATCCGTATGACATCAGATGTTAATCAGACCTATTGTGATGATCATTTGCAGTATATATAAATATGAAATCATGTTGTACACCTGGAGCTAATATAATGTTATATGGCAAGTCTTCCTCAATAAAAAAATGAATGTTTGATGACAAATATGAAGATACTATAAATTATACTTCAATGTGCCAGTCAGCTGGGGACATTCTGCCTCTGTGCCCCAGGAGAATCTTCGACCTCCCCCACGTCACATTTAGCATACTTTGTGTTGGTTAATTGCCTCAAGCCCCCTCTAGCTCCTTAGTTCCATGAGGACTGGAATCCTGTCTGTTTTGTCCATCCCATCTCTAGCAGAGAGCACATGTGAGAATTGAGTAAAAAAAAAAAAAAAAAATTAAAGTACATCTATTTAATGAAATAATGTGCAGCCATTAGAGAAATGATGTAGCACTAGCTATAGTCACAGAAAGCTGCCCACAATATATTATTCAGTCTAAGGAAAAAATCAAGGCACAGATTGGATGAATATATACCAATGTATGCAGTGATAATCTATGAATGGTGGAATTTTGAAGGATTTTAACTTCTTGATTATGTCTTTATTTTCTTAAGCTACCAATGAGCAAATGATATATCTAAAATAATTTAAAAGCTATTTTAATTTTTAAATAAATTTTCCCTATTTTCTATGTTTAGCAAGATTTAGCTCAAACACCATGTCTTGGGCAGAGAGGTAATTTCTTCCCTGAAGCTAGGCATTTTGAGGGCCATGCCCTGTCCAAGAGGTGAAGTTTTCCATGATCTCTGCTTTTTCATACATCTTCCCAGTTGGTACGGTGAAAAAGCACTGGGTCACCCAGGCAGGCCAGTCCCCTGCCACCACAGCCTTGGCTTGAACCTCTCTTTTTTTTTTTTTTTTTTAAAGATTTTATTTATTTATTTGACAGAGAGAGACAGCGAGAGAGGGAACACAAGCAGGGGGAGTGGGAGAGAGAGAAGCAGGCTTCCTGCCGAACAGGGAGCCTGATGCAGGGCTCCATCCCAGGACCCTGGAATCATGACCTGAGCCGAAGGCAGACGCTTAACGACTGAGGCCCCCAGGCGCCCCAGCTTGAACCTCTCTTTACACCACCAACACCATTTACCTTTTCACCATGTAGTCAGTGAATATCTATTCATATAGGCGCTGAATATCTATGCTAGACCCTGAACTAGACAGAAGGAAAGCATGGGAGATTGGCTGGCACAGAGTCCATGCCCTCAAGGAGATCACAAAATCCTTGGGAGACAAGGTACACACACATGCATGTGTGCACACACACCAACACGGAAGAGTGCAATTATCTGCATCCTGCCTCCTCGAGGCCATGGTCTTGGCACTGTTCTGGTGATTGCTAACTACTCCTGGAAGGCAGTATGCCAATGACAGAGGACAACGTTGACTACTGTCTGGCTTTCCAGCTTATTTAACTGCATTTTAATATTTTCCATCAGAAAAAGTACTGGTGGTAGCTCTGAGAAGTACACTAAAACATAAAGAAACAATAAACTCATGCATGATTTTTCCATATAAGGCATGAGCCCTGTTAATATTTTAACTAGTTTCTTTTTAACCTTTTTATTCTTTTTGCTTACACAGTTGAGATCAAATTGCATATTCACCTTTTTTTTAAGATTTTGTTTATTTGTCAGAGAGAATGAGAGAGAGCGAGCACAAGCAGGGGGAAGGGCAGGCAGAGGGAGAAGCAGGCTCCTCACTGAGCCAGGACCCTGATGCAGGACTCAATCCCAGGACCCTGGGATCATGACCTGA
This sequence comes from Halichoerus grypus, assembly GCF_964656455.1. Classification (NCBI taxonomy): domain Eukaryota; kingdom Metazoa; phylum Chordata; class Mammalia; order Carnivora; family Phocidae; genus Halichoerus; species Halichoerus grypus. The sequence goes on from NC_135716.1 coordinate 60,417,935, forward strand.
GCTAAAGGCAGATGCTTAACCAACTGAGCCACCCAGGCATCCCATATTTTCAACTTTTTATCTGGTTTTTCCTGATAGTTTAGGATTAGTATTTACCCATGTTATTAAACACACTTCCTAAACAGCCTTGTTTAGGGCAGCATGATAATTCATTATACGAGCACATACTATTTGCCAGATGCTGGCCTGAGCACTATAGCAGCTGTAAGAACTAACGCTGGGGAGTGCTAACCTCTTTTCTAAGAGCTGGGTAAGGGGATTGTTTGATTTCATCCCTACAAATTCAGGAGATAACATTCAGAATAAAAAAGAGAAAGGTCCTCAGTTACAAAAATGTAAAACACTTGATCAAAGCCACAGAGGTGAAGGGCAGAACTAGGATACGAACCTAAAAAATCTGATTCCAAAATCTACCTACCGAACATTTATGTTATCCCGTGCCCTCATCCCCTGAATGAATAGTAATGGCTCATAGTAAGCCATATGCCAGGCACTGGGCTAAGTCCTTGAGGTCCATCAATTTATGTAATTCCCACTATCATTCTCTTACTGTCCTCTTTTTATAGATGAGAAAGCAGAGACTCAGGATAGATAATGTGCTTAAGATCACACAGGTAGGGTGTGATGGTCTTGAGTTTGAACCTAGGTCTCCAACTCCAGCCCCCAACTTGACTGCTCTTCTCTACGAGGACATAAAACATAGTCTCATTGCCAGGTCCAATGTCACAAAGCTTTTCCCACCCGTAAGTTTTCTACTAAGAGTTTTATAGTTTTAGCTTTAACATTTAAGTCCTTGATCTATTTTGAGTTAATTTTTGTATATGGTGTCAGGTAAGGGTCCAACATCATTCTTTTGCAATGTGGATATCCAGTTTCCCCAGCACCATTTGTTAAAAAAGACTGTCCTTTCTCCATTGAAAGGTCTTGGAACTCTGTTGAAAGTCACTGGACCACACATGTGAGGGCTTATTTCTGGGCTCTCTACTCTATTCCATTGGTCTAGATTACTGTCTTTACATTTTGATTATTTTAGCTTTGTATTGAGTTTTGAAATCAGGAAGTGTAAGACTTCCAATTTTGTTCTTTTTTTTCAAGGTTTTGTTTGCTTGTTTATTTTGCAATTTGGGGCCCTTTGAGATTCCACATGGATTTTAGGATGGATTTCTCTATTTCTGTAAAAAAGAAAAAAAAAATTTGCTGGGATTTTGAAAGAGTCCACAATAACAACATGCAAATCGGTAATTACAGTAAAATGCTGTGTTGGGAGCCACTAATCTTCCCCACTAAACTTTAAGCACTCCAAGGGTAATCATTTTATATTTGTAATCCCCTCAGAAGGTAGTATTGAATCATGTGCTGGGTAGAGTTCGATTAATGCCTCTGAATGAATCAGGATTACAGAGCATCAAATACTTCCTTATCTGATAAGAACCAAGATATTTTAAGAACTGAACAAAACCAACTGAAAATAAACAGTTGTCTTCCTTATGATCAGACTTCTAATTTCTCAGTAAAGTAAGACAAAGTTGAGGCCTGGCTGGTACAAACACATCATAATTTCCATGATTATATAAGAACTTGGACAGATGCAAAATAAAGTGTGGGTTTTTTTTTTCCTACAGTTTAAAACAAGTAGAACCTCTTCCCAATGCCCCCCACCCCCCAGCCCAGCCAGCTGTACCTTAATAAAATCTAAAGGTGATACACACACACACACACACACACACACGTGTGCATGCCTAACTATCAGAGGTAAGTGGTTTATTATTTCAGGGGCTGTATTACTGACTGAATGCTTATTGTAAGTGCTCAGAATTGGACATGGTTTATTCCATTTATAGCATTCATACTATTTTTTAAGTTTAAATAAACTAAACAGATTGAAGAATTGAAGTTCGCATAATAATGTTGTTATATAATATAAAAGGTATGAAACATAAACCTCTTCCTTCCTTCTGCAGAGTCTAATGAAACTGCCAGTTGTTTATTTTAGCACAAGAAAACTCCTGGCCTGCAGAGCACAGGAAAGACAGAAGAAATGCTTGCTTTGATTCTTCTAGAATTAACCCAAGAGGCCTTGTAAACCAAGATAGCAAAAGTGCCCTTATACTGCCAGCCCAAGCACTGTCTCCTTTGCAGCCCCTTCTCTTGGCAAACAAAACTCCTAGAGCTCACAAAGGAATAGTCCAGCACCCAGCGGTGGTGGTGTGTAGGAATAGAATTCACTTTTATCTAGGCCAGGAAGGTTCAACCTTCTATGGGATATAGACTTCTTTGAAATCTGAAGAAATATGTGAACTCTGACCCCCAACCCAAACTCAAATGCAAACATACCTGCAAACTTTTACATATGATTGCAGGGGGTTCACAGACTAAAACTTCTGGTCTACTGTGTGTCAACTTTGTGTTATGTACTGTGTTAGGTGAATTAATCCAATGTTATATACATTTATCTGGCAAGTGATGATGTTTGGGTCCAAGGGATATAGGGAGGTATTGTAGAGTGACAAGTTTGCTAGTTTATTTTAATGGATTTGCCAGGAAAAGAGCCCCACAGGTATAAGACCTGGGACAGTGAAGAGACTTACCAAACCACCATACAGCAAAGAATATAGCCTTGTATGGAGACGTCTGGCCTTTGCCCTTAACTTCTGGGATGTAATCTATGTCATACCTGATAGGAGGGTCTTTGCAGAAGAAGTTGGCCACACTGGATCTTAGGGTGGGGCCAGCCACCTGAGATAGTCTGAGAGGGGAAGGTGACCACTGCAGAAGATTAAGCATGTGCTTTAGAGTGATGGCTTTGGGTCATGCAGTTGACCTGGAAGTTGAGATCCATCACATGGGCAATCAATCCATAATACCTATGTAATGAAGCCCCAATAAAAACCCTTGATCCTGAAGCTCAGGTGAGCCTCCCTGATTGGCAATACTCCATGTATGTTGTCACACACTGATACTGGAGGGTAACACGTCCCCGAGGATGATGGAAGCTTTGTTTTTACCCTTCCAAACTCTGCCATATGCTTCTTTTCCTTTGACTAAATTTGATCTGTGTCCTCTGCCTGTAATAAACCACAGCTGTGAGTATAATAGCTTTCAGCAAGTTTAAGGAGTTCTTCCAGTAAATTATCAAACCTGAGGGTAATTTGGGGAACCCCCCCTAAACTTGACAGTTGGTGTCAGAAGTAAGGCAGTCCTGGGATTGTGCCTTCCAACTTTGATATTGGGTGCTAACTCCTTGCAGTTGGTGTCAGAAGTCTTGGGCAGAGTTAGTGGTCTGGAGGCACCCTTAATCTCACAGTTTGGCTAATGGTAATAGCCACTTTTAAGCAAAGCTCGGTAGCACCCAGGTCCCTTGGCAATCAGCCCCCCACCCCCACCCCCCAGGATTGGTGGGCAAGTTGTCAGAGGATTTCTAGACTTCCTGCCCCTGGGCAAGCCTGGCTATGGAAAGTCACCTGACTCCTGATATGAAACAGTGGGGTGGAACCTATGAACTCAAATCAAGAGAAGTCCATACCCGAGTTAACCTTTCCCATGGTAAAGCCACTGATTTAGTCTTTCCCACCCAGGTTCACACCAGCAGAGGTGGAAAAAAATTTAGTAAAAATGGAAGCCCAGGTGAAGCAGAGGGCTGAGTCCTGTTTTCTAGAATATGTTTGTAACAGCCTCAGTTTCTAGGGCCAAGGAAATGCCTTCCTAGGTGAACAGCAACAACTTAGATACAGAGATCCCTTCAATGTTTGGTTGGGAGTACACATTGACTAATGAGATCTTTAAATGAACACATGGCATCCACCACTAAGAGGAGTTGGCCTTTTGTTATAGGTAGATCCATTTTTATTACCTATTGAAGAAACTGAGGTGACAAATGTTTAGTCCATAAGATAAGCAAATGAAATAAGCTCATAAGAAGCCTTAGAATGGCAGAGAGGCAGGTAACTGCCCAACACTTTCCAAATGTTTTCTCTCTTCTCCCAAACTAGTGGGAGTGTCAAAGTTAGAGATTAAGTGGAAATCAATACCACTCTGCTCCTAAGGTGCCCCTGAGGATTCACGGATTTACTAATACATGTGCACTGAATACTCTGTGTGCTTAAAATACTATGCTGAGCACTATGAGGTGGGTGAGAGCTTTGGTTCAAAGCTCTAAGATAAGACCCTGCCCTGATGGACTTACAGTCTGTCCGTTAAGAGAACTAGGATAGCCACACCTGGGTTATAAGAAAAGCAAGATAGAGTGGAGGCCATGTGGAATAATACCAAAAACAAATAAATAACAAGTATGGAAATTCAAAGAAGGGAGATTTTGCTTTCTTCTGGGGTAAACATAGGAAAGACCAGGTTTTAAATGGAGGAATTAGGTCATGTAAATAACAAAATCATGGTCATCACAAGAAAATAGCATTAACGAGGTAAGAAGAGACTTAGGATTTTAGTACTCTGGAGTACTTTTATCTAGAGAGAGAAAAAGGAAAAAAAAAGTAACTTTAGTTATACCAGAGTTTCCCTAAGACAGCTGAGACTAAAAATCAGGAAGGCTAGCTGTCCTAACCCGAGGGGCTAGATCTTGTCCTGGGTCTATTATCGGAAAGCAGACACCATGTGACCAGAGTGGCTGAGCAACTTGTACAATATCCTACAGGGAGCGGTCAGAGGATTGGCTGACTGTGGTTCAAACCCATGCCTGTTTGATGCAAAAGCACGCAGCAAGCCGGAAGTGTAACCTGCCATAGCGCTGCAGCAATCTCTGGCAAGGCTCAGTGTCCTTGAGGGGTGCAGAGTGGGATCTGAGAGGGGAAATGAGTGCATTGGTGGAGAAGTCCCAGATACAGCAACAAAGCTGCAAATTTAAGCCAGGCAGACACTGGCATCATGGTTTCAAACAAACCACCTGTTCTTAGCAGTATGCAAGGGCAGGGCTGAGGGTAGGATAGGTAGGATTGCCTCTGGGAGAGATGGAATGCTGGGCCAGATGAACAGAGGTAAAGCATAGGTTTTTATGGATGTGTGAAATGTTTCCTGTGTTTTGCTTTGATCTCATCACCCTACCAAGGCAAGGGGACCAGCACGGGATTCTTCTGTACTCTCACTGCTACCTGAAAGGAAGATATGTACTAGCTTCGAAACTGAAGTCTCATCTCCATTTAAAAGGATAGAGAAATAAACGTGTCCTATTTATCTTCTTATCAGCAGCCTTCCCTTTTCACAGTTACAGAGCATTCAGGAGAATTCTGAAAATTACTGAAGACATCAGTGGGACCTCACCTCCAGGCTCTAGAGCTCACCGCACGATTTCTAGGATTCTGTCTTCTACTCTGAAATAATTCAGAAAAAGCTACAAACACAAGTAACATGGATGCAATATGAGCAGAACTCCGATCTGAAATTCTACCAAGGTGCATGAAAGATAAAACAGTAAGCTGGAAAGGAAGATACCCAGAGGAAATAAATCCAACCTCAACAGAAAGAATGAGTTGGCTAGGAAAAAGAGGGAAGCAGTGTAGAGACAGATTTGGATCCTGGAGAACATTGTTTCTTCTCATTACCTGTGGGTCCTCTTCAGCCTCAGTTTTCTTGTCTATAAATGGCAATAAAAGTATTTACTTCAGGACAGACTATTCTGGATTAAGAAATATAGCAACCAAACAATAATGTGTGACCTTATTTGGATCCTGAGATGAGCAAACCAATTGAAAAAGATACTTCTGAAACAATAAGAAAAATGAAGATGGACTGGGTATTAGAAGAAACCAAAGGATTATTATGTTTATGCTTTGAAGAAAACGTCCCTATTTTTTTTTTAGATATGCATAGATGTAGAGGTAATATGATCTGAGTCCTTTGCTTTACCATCTTAACAACCAGCAAGGGAGGGAAGGTGCAAATAGGAGTTCTAATTTTCAAGGGCTTCTTTTTGGCTTCACCCAGTTGTAAACAGCCAACTCATCCAAACCCTCCCTCTCTAAAACACATCGCCCCATTGAAAACCCAAACCTTCCTAAAACATTCTTGAATATGAGCCACACAAGATGCTGGCTCCTAGTGGGGGCTACCTGTAGGTATTACATATTCTCAAATCAATCCCTTGACATTTTTATGGCATCACAAAATCTACACCTTTGCTCCGGCCTAAATCAACAACAAAAGCGTCAGACAAGACTGCCTATATTACAGGATCCTTGTAAATCAGCAGTTGCCTTTAGGCTCGAGGGGCCTCCAAATTTGACCAGCTGTTCAAAACAGTAAAATCTCATTAGTTCAATGTCCAGCCACTCAACAGTGAGGCTGACTTCAAAGTCACGCTCTGCAACCAAGAGAGAATAACCAGGAAACTTTTTGTATTTATAAGGTAATTAATAAGCTGAAAACCTGATTTCTTGTCAATAGGAGAAAAGAGATAGTATGCTATTTAAAGGTTTTCTTTTTTTCCTTCCTTTAATTACTCGTCCCCTTCCCTTTTATGAGGAGACACTTTTTTCTAATGGAGAAGAAATGGTAGGACTTTGCTTCCCTACGATTAAGGTGGGAAATTAGATGTTAAAAGCCATTAACACAAGCTTGATGTTGACTGTTTTGATGCACTGAAAACTTTCACTTAGTGATCACATTGACTTGGACATCAGGCTGTGAAAATTTGGCATTAACTTTCATCTCAAACAGCGTTATGGAAAAGTGGGTGCTATTCATTGGTATTTAAGTAAGACCCATTATGTATCAGGGATTCTTTCTTAAACACATGCTAGCACAGGCACAGTTGGTTGGCAAGTATGTTGGACATCAAATCTGGCCCAATATCTATCACATGGTGAAAAAAGAGGGGAAAAACTGTGAGAATGTGTGGATATACTTATTAATTTGGAGGCACGGAGATGGGGATGCCAAGGGAAGCTAATTACAAAGCTAATTACTCTGATTGCTGGCAAGCTAAAGCAATATGGCACTCATGCTGATATTCAGTACTAGATGTTTTCACCTTTGTTAATGGTCTACATATACTTAAAGAGTTTGAGAAGTCTCCATGTTCTGATTTGATGTAGGGTCTATGGGGAACATGATGGTGATCAAGGACACGGAGAGAAGGCAGGAGGTGGAAGGTGGTGCACTTGACTGTGTACCCCCCACTTTTTCCTGGTGATGAGCTTTTGCATGGAGCAGGTCAATCAGTATAGCAAAGCCCACTGATTGGAAACAAACTCTTGGAGCCAAGATTTGGTAAGAGGGGTCCAGCTGGCACATTAAGGAATGAAAGCCCACACCTGGCTAGACCAATAAATCCTTCCTTAGAAGTGTGCTTGCTGTCATGCGAGCACATACACAAACCTGCTCTTACGTCTTGTCTCTTTAGCACATTGTTTTTATCATCATGCTGGATTCCACCTCTTCCAGAAGCTCTTCTGGAAAAGCTCAGCTTTAAAATTAGAGAGGATAAAAGAAATACCAGTAACTGTGTCACTGTCATAATTTCTTTTTAAAGAACCACATCACTCCAGAGCATTTTCATGGCGGCTTTCGAAAAGGAAGCTTAGCAACAATAGGTTTCTATTCAAAGGGAGCACTGCTTCGCTAGCCCAGGATTTCACTAGAAAAAGCTTCATGACAACAGTAGCTAACTTCCATGTCAGTGTAAGAATAGGGCTGTTACACAGGGGGTGCTCAATAAAGATTTGTTAGATGAATGAATAAATGAAATTAGTCTATTTTACCTGTTGTTTGGTGGCAAGGGAAAGGCATCTCCCATGAGATTCGCAAAGTTGTCTGAGAATGAACTTCACTAAGACTTTGCTTCATTCCTTTTTATCATGTTTCTCTTGTACCATAAAACTCCCGTGTTTTCTAAAGATACTACTAATTTGTTTGTCACATGGATGCCAAACACATTTGCCGGAGAGGAGGAAGCCGGAATCCTGCTGTGTGTGTTCTGTATTCTTTAAAAGCAACACCAAACCAAGAAGGTCACTGTCTAATAATTAAACAGACTATTCCTGTTGAACGATCGGCTCTTGCTGGCGAGTTTTCTAAATTGCCAGAATGGTTTTAGAAACCAGACCAGATACAGCGTTAACGTACAAAACTCTGCCAGATTCTCACACAAGTTTTTAACATCACCCTCCATAGTTTGGTACAGATGAAAGAGTAATTGGAAGCCTGTGGAAAATATGAGTAGTGGGGTCACAGATTTTTCTTTGCTTCTCATGTATCCCTCCACATTCTAGAAGGGAAGGAAATGACTTATGCAATGTTATGATAGTATTAAGTGACCATTGTTTCGATGTTCGTGCTAACCACCTAAGGCAGGTCAGGGTGTGGATTCTGGCTCTCCAGCGGAGGGGACCACAAAAGTCATGAGTGAGTTTCAGTTCTTTCCTCCTGTGGTATCCAATCTGAATTGAGCAGCAAGCACAAAACACAAAGACTTCCAAAAATCTGAGGCTCTTCTCTTCTAGCCCAATGATATACTTAACAGGAAAAAGGAAATGAAATTAAATGAAAACAGGTTTCCAAAAATATTGTAGTTACCAGCCAAATCAAAGTCCAAAAAAATGTTAACAGCCCATGATTATATCCTTGGTAAAGGATGATCCAAAACATAATCCATCAGGAAAAAGACAGTTTAGTCCAAAATATTCCTTGAAAGGGAATCCCAGTAGTATATGAAGTAGCTCCAACCTTCCTCACAGCAGGAAAGAACATCCCCTGTCTCTCACCCGATCTGGTACTGAGTCCACCATGCCAAAAACCTATTACAAAGCTGGTTCCCTGGCCCAGTAAGATGAGAAGGACCCAGCAGAGTAAGCGGCAACAGCTCTATGTTCCAAATATGTCCCTGCATCCATCTAAGGAAAATTAAACATTTGGTTACTAAGCTTCATGCAAGCATGCTTCCAGACTGGTGAGGAGCTCCAGAAAAATGAATGGACACTTTTTCTAGCATGCTTACTCTACTATGGCTAATGTCATATCATCACCTGTACACTTAGGCTGAGGCATTTATTTGTTCACCTGGATCCTGCTGCTTATTCCCAGCAATCAGCGTCATTTACGCCTATTTTTATATGCATGCCTCAGCTTTTCTGCTTCATATCTATAATTTTGTGATGTCCACTGTTCCTCGTGCCTTTTCATCTGTTATACACAAATTTTCCTCCAAATCTACATAGATCCAGGTTGACTTATGTAGCGCCAAAAATTTACTAGTAGGAAGTAGTCCCAGCCCGCTTTCCAGACACTAATTTAGAGCAGGGGAGAATATTGAGAAAAAGCTTTTATTTTTTCAGTTTGTCAAATTAGCAAGAGAACAACAGAAATCTCAAACACGTGCGCGTGCATGCACACACACATACACACACAGAGTTTATGTTTGAGCTTTGAAGGATTTAGGAATCCCAGCATTGTTGTTCAACTTATCTACTGAAATGAATTAGAAGAACAAAAATCCATTTTAAACAGTTGTACTGTTTGTTGACTCTTAAACACAGGCTTGAACACAGGTCCACTTAAATACATATTTTTTATAAATACAGTCCAATACTATGAATTTTCTCTTCCTTATGATTTTCTTAACTTTTTTTTCCTCTAGCTTACCTTATTGTAAGAATATAGTATAATGCATATAACATACAAAATATGTGTTCATTGACGGTTTATGTTTCAGTAAGGCTTCTGGTCAACAGTAGGCTATTAGTAGTTAAGATTTTGAGGAGTCAAAAATTATACATGGATTTTTTTTTTCTAATTATATTTTTTTAATTATGTTATGTTAGTCACCATACAGAACATCACTAGTTTTTGATGTAGTGTTCCATGATTCAAAATACCCCAAAGATACAGATGTAGTGAAAAGAAGGGCCATATGCACCCCAATGTTCATATCATCAATGTCCACAATAGCCAAACCGTGGAAAGAGCTGAGATGCCCTTCAATAGACAAATGGATAAAGATGTTGTCCATATATACAATGGAATACTACTCAGCCATCAGAAAGGATGAATACCCAACTTTTGCATCAACATGGATGGGACTGGAGTAGATTATGCTAAGTGAAATAAGTCAAGCAGAGAAAGTCAATTATACATGGATTTTTGACTGTATGAGGGTCAGTGCTCCTAAACCCTGCACTGTTTAAGTGTCAACTATACGGACTTATTTAACATTCTCATTAATTAGTTAAGAACTGCCTTCAAATGCTCAGATCCTACATATTTGGCCTTCCTTCCTTTCTTCTTTCCTTCCTCTTCCCTCCCTCCCTTTCCATACTTGACCAGCAACTACTGATATTTATGGGACAAAGATTTTAATTGCTCGGTTTTAAAGCACAATAGCTCTTAGGTTATTGACCAAGTTTTAACTTGTTCATTCTTCATTCACTCATGCAACTAACACTTATTAAATGCCAATCTGTGCTAGGTGCTTAGCATATGAACCTAATTCAGAAACTTTATACTCAAGAGACTTAGAGCTTATGAAGGAAAATAATGCATGTGCATAACCATAAATCAAGGTAAGAAGAGAAAAGCACAAGGGAAGAACAGATATAATGCCAGGGCAATTCAGAGGAATAATTTTAGGTACAGGAAAATCTGCGGAAGCTTCCCGAAGGAAGTCATTTAAGTTGAAGAATGAGCTCACAAAGAAATATATGCAAAGTGCGTATATACGTATTACCTTAATATTTTGATAATTTGTTTATCTCTCTAAATTATTATACAGCAAGTTCCTTGAGGGCAAGAGGCACTATTTTGTCCACATTTATGGGTTTTTTCCTAGGCCAGTACCTAGAATGTGTTCAGTAAATGTTTATTGAATGAATAACTTTATTAATAATTAATTTGGTCATGGGGAGAATTCCAGACAGAGGCCACAGAGAGCAGTTGATTATAGACAGATTCTTTTGATTCCATTTTTTGGCAAATAGAGACTCTTTCAGCTATGAAAAATAAAGCAATATGTTTCTTGTTCCATTTGAAAGTTTATTTTGATTTGAAACAAACTTCCTTGTCTTCTCCCCAAGTCCTGCTCCATGAATTTGCCGGGTGTGCACATATGTGCTGAGAGACAACAGAACTCAGGGTAGACATTTCCTTTTCTCACCCAGGTTCCTGAGCAGCTTCCTGGCTGAGTGGAGGCTTCACTCAAAGCCCCTCCAGAATGTGGGAATGTTTCACCATGGCTATACTGAGGATTAACCAAACTCAGGCAAGTGTTTGGAGAGACTTAGATGAAGGTCCCCATAGACCCACAAGGTATTAATGTGATGGAATGTTTAGAAAATCTTGCAGCTTGGCTCGATTTTTCAAACTTGTGAGGCTCTGTGTTGGAATTATTGCTCTGTTCCCATTTCCAACAGATCAGAGCCCATTACTAACCACAGCATGGGAAAAGATTAGGGAAGGGAGAAAGAGAAATAAAGTCTGAAGCCTATATCACTTCAATATCTCTGTGTGTGTTTGTGTTTGTGTGTGTGTGTGTGTGTATGTGTGTGTGTGTAAGGGGAGGGTCTTGTGGGAGTGGGCTGGGAAAGGAGTATGGTAAATAACTGGATGAAAAATGTGATCCAAAAACATTCCAAGTAGAAAGAAGCAGGGCAATCCTTCCCCCCATTTCTTGGAATACCTGGAGAGGACTAAATCTTTCTCAGCTCCTTTACTCTCAATATTGTTTCTATAAGTTAAATGATAGAGAAGACCCTTTTATTTTAAAAAGGTACTTACTAGTACATTCATTTGGTTATGTTTGAGAGGTGATTAAAGACAGGGTGAATCTTGAGATCTCCAAGTCACTCTATTTGAAGGAGGGCACGTATTGCATGGAGCACTGGGTGTTATACACAAACAATGAATCATGGAACACTACATCAAAAACTAATGATGTACTGTATGATGACTAACATAACATAATAAAATTTTTAAAATTAAAAAAAAATTTTTCATTTTGCTTTGCTTAGAATAAGGTAAAGTGCCCGGGAAGGACGTTTGCTTGACAACAATCTTTAACAAAGGCAGAGGAAAACATCACCTTTACATTCTATGAGCTTTGCAACTTAATATGTTCATATTTATGACTTTCTGGATCCTAACACACTTGGAGAGTCATAAGTCAGATGTTTTTGACCCCATTTCACAAAAAAACAGATTGAAGTTAAATACGTTTATTTCCCTACCCCTGCTAATTAATAGAGACACTTTGTAAATATCTCTTCATTTAATTCCTACACCAGCCCTGCAAGAGAAGTGCTCTCCTGCCTTATTAGAGATAAGGATTTCTTCGAATTGGAGAAATTAGGTGCTTTCCAAAATATCACAGAATTTGTAAAATGGTGATTCCACTAAGTTAATATGATCATGACAGCATCACTATTCTTTAATCACACCCCTTTATTTATTTGACAGTCTATGCTTTGAGTGTCTACCATGTGTCAAGCACTCTTCTAGGTACCTTATATCAGCATCTTGTGATGTTGGCACATTCAGAATGGAGATATGTGAAGGACCTCACTATTCTGTGGATGTGTACGTGTGCACGCATATACCTACTGAGTCTCTCTTAGGAATAGCTTGAACAATTTGAAGTGAATTTTCCAGAACTTAATTTCACAAGTGGAAACAGCTTCTATGTTTTCAGTACTTCAAGCACAGCTCAAGTAGATGCAGGAGCCATGGCATGGTTTCCCTGTACTGTTCAGCCCGAATCTAATGACTAGATCTTAAAAGAACCACCCCAGGGCCTTAGAGGCTAAATGTAATTTCTCAACCCACAATCTTAGTCTCAGACACCACTGTCAGAGAGAGGATAAATCAGTAGCAAGGCAAAGGGTATTCATATTAAATAATGTCTATTTAGGTATTGTCCATGGGCCAAAGAATCTGGTGACCCTGACTTGAATTTGAAAATAAAATGGTTAGGAGTAAGTTGTATTAAATAGAAGTGACTAGTTATAAAGTTTTGTGCAATTCAGTCATCAGCTATCTCTTAGGGAATTTGGAGAGTGCTGTGCTACCATTCAAATATTTCTTTCTCTCAGCCCTGACTTTTTAAATGTTAATTGATTTGCTCCATGAAATGCCCTGTAAAGCAGCCAGATGTTGTAAGAGAATCTTGATAGTATGGGAATGCAGCAGGAGACTTCAGCAGCATAAAATGATCCTCAAATTTCCCCAGCTCTCAACTTAGCAAAAACAAAGGCTCCCACTTTAAGTGGGATTATAAAGAATCTCCTGGATTTCACTGGTAATGTCTAAAGAAAAGAAAAATTGCCCACTACCCAGATCGCCAAACACACCAAACAGGATTTTGTAAACACATAGGATATTATCCTGCACTAGTAGCCAGGAGACCTTGGTTAATTCTTGACTCTGCCATTGTGTAGCTGTGTGACCCTGAACAAATCATACATTCTCTGGGTTTCACATTCTCAGTTATTAAAATGAATGTTGAACATAAGTGTGCCACCATGAGGAATGAACAGAGTGCCATGGGGAGGGGTGCCTCTCTGGCTCGGTAGGAACGAACGAAGTGCTGGAGGGAATTAGAGGGACCAGTAAGCCTCCCAGGGAAGTCAGGGAAGGCTTCACAGAAGAGGTGATATCTGGTCTAGTCTTTGAAAGATAAGTGGAGTTTGCCTGCTCAAAAGCCAGGGACAGGAATGTGAGGATAGGAGAGGATGGGGTGGCTGTGCAGTCATAATCAAGAGCTATTTGCAGAGACAATCACAAGAGGGGATGATGTGACAGTGTCTTCAGGGATCAGGGGAAAGCAGTGAAAAACTGCACCAAGGTATATACATAAGGCTGTGAGATCCGTTCCATTCAGATTGCAGGGCCCTGTGTCCCTCATTCAGTTTAGATTTTATCCAGAAGGCAACAAGCAGCCAATGGGAATTTTTATGTTTGTTTACTTTTGTTTTGCAGTAGGACAAGATTTTTAACATAGGAAGAGAGCTCTGCTGGCTGTATGCAGGTCAGTGAGATGGGAAAGTAAGTGATGGTAAGAGACACCAATGAGGAAGTTACATCAGACAAGACATAAGGGTATGAATTTTAAACCTGGCAGATTTTAATGCAGAAGAAATTTCTGAATTTAAAACCTGGCAGAAGAAATTTCTTCGGGAGAATTGGCAAGGCTTCCTGACTGGGGAAGAAAAACAAAGACCGATAAACCAAAACTATGGAGTTTCTAATTTGGGAGGCTCTATGGTGACTCCATGTAGATAGGTGTTCTGAAACGTGAGCAAGCATCAGAATCACCCAGAGGGTTTACTGAAACACAAATTTCTGGGCCCCATCCCCCAAAGTTTCTCTTCAGTAGATGTGAGTGGGGCTCAAGAGTTGGCATTTCTAACAAGTTGTCAGGAGACACGGCTGCCGCTCTGAAGAACTTGCTTTGAGAACCACGGATGCAGGATTTGAGGAGGTGGACAGCTAGTTTAAAGAGGAAATAAACTGATGAGTTAATTTTAAGCATGTATCGATGGAAGAGCCTATAGGACATGTCCTGTATTTCTCAATGATTAATCACCCTATTAGATATACACTCTAAGAGAGCAGGGGTATGGTTTGCTTCACATCTGTACCACTCGTGCCTAGCATAATGCCTGCAACATATCTGCTGCTCCGTAAAGGCTTGCTAAATGAACAAAAGGACATAAAATTAATCCAGGTAGGGATAACCAGGAGGCAGCTGGAAATACGCGTCCATGAATTTTGGAGAAGTCTTGTCTCTTCATATGGATTGGGCTACACAGATGGAAGAAGAATGACTATAAATAAAGAGTTACAATCATTAGAACTGACATTTTTCAAATCCTTAAGAAGTCTAGCAAAATTATAAGACATTAATAATACTTATTATAATACTTATAAGAAATTCTACAGAGTTCATAAACTTTGCAGGTAAGTGCCAACAGAGGGATGCAGATGTGTCCACGCTTAGAATCTCTCCTAGTTTGAGCAGTAAGCACACAACCTGCAAAGTTGAAAACTACTTGTTCCTAAAATTATGGAAATAATACTGAAGGGGCATCCACATGGAATACCGAGGGAAGATTTTCTGTACTTAGAGGGAAGCAGGACTAGATGATCTCTCAGTTCCCGTCTAACTCTAATCCATATCATAATTCTATGACTGAAGTAGGGAATAGGGAACAATGGCGGATTCATGTAAAATTGAAATGAGGAACGCGGTCCTTGGATGCAGCAGTAGAGCGAACCAAAATTTATTTCAGAGTGGGACCGACAAGCACAATAAAAATATAAGAAAGAGCTAAGAAACTCTAGGGAGAAGAAACACATGTGAGTCATGGCACTGGTGAAGTGCCGGCCATGACCCCACCCCAACTTGCTAGAAAGAATGGATGCACCATTTCCGCTCCTAGCCAAGACCACGCCGCACACTGCATAACAAGCCTATACACTAGCCAACTACTGTGTCTTCCTTGCCTCATTATTCAGACATTAACAGATTATGAGAAAATAAAGCTCTTGTCTATCAGAAAGTCCTAGACAGTTCTTGTGCTAAAAAGTCACGATTCCAGTTTCAGAGGCATCAAGAAAAGACACATATATTCTAGCCCTGGCACTTACATCTCAAGAAGGATTATTTTTAGAAAGAAAGCATATAAATCAGGCAACATTTTGCTGAGAAGTAAATTCTTTTTATCAGTAAAGGAAATTTGTGGCCTGATAGTGATAGAACATGGCCCTCTCAACTTAGAGTATGCTTTTACCTCTGCTACTGGTTTAGAAATACTTTAGAAATACACAAAGGATTAAAAAAAAAAAAATGGGAGCGCAGTGCCTTGGGGAGTACCGCTAGTTTAAATAACACATGAAAAGTATTTATGAGCCCTTTTTTATGAGGTGGTCAAAGAAAAGACCATCCAGCATGTAACATAAGACTGGCTGAAGAAGAAAGCATTTCCAAACCACACTGGAGAGTTAAGCATGAATGGAATTTTATTTTAGTCTCTATTGCTTATTTAAATGAATGGTGTTTTCAGATGGGGCCTAAATGATAATGCAGATCAAGGTGAGGCTTGCCAGGAAGAAAATATACCAGTCTATTATTCAAAGAATGTTGCTAGGTAATGCTGGGATAATCTGAAATATATGGGTTTAGCAAAACGGGGCTTCTGGAAGGGATAGGTGGTTGTAAGGCACGCGAGTCCATTTTGAGTTCTGTGGGTTGAGCCTTCGCTACAGTCATTGCTTTGGAATGACTCCATTTTCTCGCAGACTGTGGCTAGGCTGGCTATCGCCAGCCATGCCAGGGCACCGTACACACAGGACTGTGACATGTTTGAGTACTGGGTCCAGTTGGCTACAAAATGTACCGTTCTTCCTTTGCTCAGTTGTTGCAACTGACCTCTGTAGAGAGTGCATGCTGTTCACTTTATTTCGCCTTAATGGTAATGGCTCTGAGCTAATCTCCTCACAGTCTCCTTTCTGGATCTCTCTGTGTGACAAAGAGCATGCCCGAGTGTGTGACAACTGGCAAAGGTTATGGGTTGTGGATGCAGCCATGGAACAGAACAAAAATAACTGGTCCCTACAGGCATTAAATGGAGATCCTTGGCCTCATTAATTTTCTGTCTTATAATGAGCATCTGCCTCCTGAGTTGTATCAGTAACAAATTGTAATGGTAAATTGTTCCCTCAGGCCACCAGTTGATTGAGTTCCATAGCTGTGTCAGGAGTATTGATGTGTTCAGTCCTTAAATGAATGCTAAATGCTCCTGGCTATTCACTCATTTATTCTACAAACATTGATTGAGCGCCAACTATATTCTAGGCACTGTGCTAGGCTATAACCTAACTTATGTGATTTTTTCACCAAACTCCTTTTGGATACTATAAATAAAACATGGTGTATTAAATCTGAAGTTAGCATTTCTGGATCAGAAAAGAAAACCTGGGGCGGGGCCGGGGGGGGGGGTGTCTGGCTGGCTCAGTCGGTAGAACATGTGACTCTTGATCTCAGGGTCACGAGTTCAAGCCCCACATGGGGCATGGGGCCTACTTAAAAAAAGATCCATTTTTTTGTTTAATAACTTGAAATAGAATCCATCGGATCATTAATATAGTATTCCTCTTCAAAAAGCCCACATTTCAAGTTCAGAAGCATCAAGCATGGTACATATTTTATAAATTTCACATTTAGTAGAGGCATTGTTGAATTAACCTTAGAAAAAGAAATACAATCTCAGACAATTTGTCATTTGTGTATCCACCCAATAGCTTCAAAATATTATGAAGGGAAAAGGAAATTAGGTGATAGGAAGTTAGGTTTTCAGGAAATTCAGTAAAATCATTAAAGTATGTTTTGGTCCCTCTTACAGAATCAAATCAGTTTTGTTTATACATTTTCCTCAAAACATTCACTTTTTTCATTCCTTGCTCATCTACCTTCCTGACTCCCAAACTTGTGGTTTGCGGTGGACGGTGACAGAATTGATTAATACAGAGCTGGGCTCCTGATTCTGCCCATTTAGAAGGGACCACATCAGCTAGTGCACAGTGCAGCGTGGCACACACATAACCCCCTCCTTGGTGCCCATCCTCCACCTCCCTTTCTTTCCTTCTAACCTTTTTGCCAGATGGAAGAGTAGTTTACCAGCAGGAGGGAACTCCATCCTGTGACTGCCTCTATGTGAGACCACTGGATATAGAACCAAAAGGCGTCTACCCTTCACCAGCTGTCAAGCCCAACCCAAGGTAAATGATCACGTCTTCGTCTAGTGGTGGGGGTCCCTCCCCGGGAGGTAAAGGTAAAGTTTAATTAGCTTCTATTAAGAGTTAATCCACGATCCCTCACTTTTCACTCCAGCAAAATGATTTTTAAAATATGTCTTGCCAGACCAAATACAGAGTAAATAAAAACAGGATGTCACCCCCATTTTTTTTTTTATTGCTGTCTTTGCCATACCTGGTGGAAGCTGGAGACTTGGTGTTTTATGCAGCAATTCACTCCCAATTTACCAGGCAGGGCCATGGGGTGGATAGGGCTCTCAACGTGATTATGGATTTCCAGCCATATTTGAAAGGCAAGAACTTACGATTCTTTTTCTCAAATGATCCGTCTTACAGTTCAGCAAAGAACAACTGCTATGAGCCCCTAGTTGTCGGACTTTTTTTCTCTAAAATAAACAGTGCAATTCCTCATGTATACCTGATTAATTGGAGGTCACTCTATTAGACTTTATGCTCAAATTCTTCCTCTTTTGCTTCCCCAGAGGCAGGAATACTTTTAGTTTTAACATGAAAAGATGTAGCAGCTGAATCCAACACAGCCCCAGTTTTTTCAAGAATATTCTGCTTTATCTAATGGTAACTTACTTTATTTAGATTGTTCCAGCAGTTTAAAAGTCATAAGCATGAAATCCTACCAGTGTTTTCCCAAGAAGCCACTTCAGTGCATCCTCACAGGGAGATGGTAGGAAATTCTTCACAAAATAATGTTTCCAGCAATATCAACTAGGTGATCATTGCAACTATGAAGACCACATATTATTGATCTTGGCTCCCTCAACAACAAAGTCTAAAAAATACTTTTTTAACTGATTTATAGAACTCTATATCTTTTTCTCTTTTTTAGTCAAGTATAGTTAACACACAAGTTTACATTAGTTTTAGGTGTACAACATAGTGATTCGGCAAGTCTATACATTACGCTGTGCTCCCCACAAGTGTAGTTACCACCTGTCACCGTACAACACTATTCCAATACCATTGACTATATTCCCTATGCTGTACCTTTCAGGCCCGTGAATTACTCATTCCGTAACTGGAAGTCTGTACCTCCCATTCCCCTTCACCCATTTTGCACATCCCCCTACAGCCCTCCTCTCTGGCAACCATCAGTTTTAAAACAATATTTTTAGTAGTTTTTCAATTTAAGGATATCCCATAACCAAGAGCAAATTCCAGTTCATACCCATAGCCATTGACAAGCCATGGTTTAGCTCCTGCACGATCACCTGCATGGTCAATGTAAGGACCATGCTAGGTGCTGGGATATTTTGGCTTCATAGACGGCACGCTCGCGGCAGAATTCAGGGACCTCTGAAAACAGAACCACCTCTGTCTACTACCAACACGAGATTAATCAAGATTCTTCTCTGCCTTGGGCTTCACATCTGCCAGTTTATGAAATGCTGCAATAGCCTGTGGACTTTTCTGTAAAAAAATTTTAAATGAGAGCCACTAAGTCCTTAATCCCCTCATTTACTCAACAACATTGAGTACCAGCTTTGGATAAGTTACTGTTCTCGCTTCTAGAGCCATTCCTCTTACAGAAGCTGCATTCCACAGACTTATATTTATAAGCATTTTATCAAGATCATTTTCCACAGATGGAACAGAGGTTGGCATTTCTGAAAAGACTTTGGGTTGCCTGGAGCCAGCAATTGCCATTTTATACTGACTCCATTAGTGATACCTGTTGACATACGTGGGATCAGGAGAAATCACATAGGAAGCCATCCCTTGGTTTCAGAGACACCTGGAGGTAACAGTTCCATTGACCAGTGCTTGGTTATACTGGAAATATGAGACCTAAAGATTGAATCGAGTCATGCAGAACACTGGAGAGTTTCCTTATGAACGAGGCACAGAACTGCATAATGCAATCTCTCCACATGGCCTCTCTACACTTCCATCTACACATGCCCCCACACACAGAAATCTGCCCCAGCACAGACACACAGGCGAGGGAGTGGGGACAAAGGCAGTAGGGCATTTATTGTGATAGTTACATTTATAAATATCCCTTAAATAATGGAGAGCTTGGAGCTGACGGGAAATGATTTTAGCTAAATTTCATCTACCATTCTGGGGAAAAGGAAGAATAATATGAGAAAGCCCTAATTTATAAAGAGACTTTATAGTCGCACTGGCCTGAGTTCTAATTCTAACTACACTGCTTGTCACCTGACCGTCCTCAGTAAGCTCCTTAGTCGGAGTCTCAGTGCTCCCATCGGTGACATGAAGGTTCTAATGCCTGTGCCCTCCTGCTCTTCGGAGGGTGAAGATAAAGTGCCCATCAGGGCACCCGATACAAAATAGGGACAAAACAGTGTTAGAAATCTGCTTCTTTCTCACTTAATATAGCATACATTTCTGCTTTCATTTATGATTGGGAAGAAACAGAGCAGATCCAGATCAGAGTTCTGTAGTTTATGGCAATATGAAAATCTCGATATAATCATTCAACCCATTTGCTTATTCTACTATCTGTTGGGAATGTTCCATGTGAAAGTCACGGTCTCAAGAAGGACAACTGTCATCAAGCTCTATTATTACAGCATGCTTTAATCTGAAATCTGTAGTTTTTAGGTAAAGCCTAGAGTCAATTGCCTACCAAGAACACTTGAAGAAAAATATTTTTTTGCGCTTCCTAAGTATGTCCAAATTTTTTTTTTAAAGGCAGGATTCCAATCTCACAGTCAGAAAATGTGGTGTTTAGGGTGGCAGTTATAATACTGTGACTATATTTCTCAAACCATAAATTGACATGTGGTCTGACAAGCATAAAGTGTACTTCTGGAGACAGTGGGATAGAATATTTGAAATCAGAACTGGAAAATTTGGGACATATGAAGGCTATAAATAGTGGGCAGAGACGGGGCTGGTTCCAACAGAGACTTGATTCCTACTAAGAACCACGTAATTAGCCAGCCCCCATTTGTTATACATATAAATACCGGTACATAAGAAAGGCAATTTAAACCAAAATGGTAAACAAGCCAAGCCTGTGCCAGAGGGCTGCCTGGCCCACACATTCCCTGTTCCCAGAGCTCTGCACAGGAGAAGGCTGCCCGGAGGAACCGACCAGATAGCTGGGAAAGAAAACTGTAAGACCCAAACAAATGCAAAGCAGTGTATTCATTGACCTCAAATGGTCCTCTTCCGTTGTCCTACAGGAGGTGGTAGAATGATTTTACGTAGGAAGTTTTAACCCATCCATGACTTTTCCCAGTGGGAGGATCCATTTTGGGCTCAGACCCATTAAGCATTTACTCCTACATAGGCTGACAAAACAATGCTGGGGTCAGAGAAAGAGGAGAGCTGGGGCAGACTAAAAGCATGCATTGCACAGAGCTCCTGGATGGAAGTTGTGCTTCTTTAGGACTTTCACATTGTATTTTAGGAGCAAGGCACAGCACCTCTCTGCAAAATACAATAAGGACCTCCATAGGAGACTTTAACCACTCCAACACAAAGTGGCAATGGAAAAGATGTGTGGGGCATAAGTTCATCAGAATAATGACAGAGATGGTCTATGATGAGAGTGACTCATGACTGGTACATACCAGACACACTGCTAAGGGCCTTTGCAAAGATCCTCTCCTAATCTCAACAACCCCAATTATCATCTCACCTTTTGCAGGTAAGGACCTTGGGGCTGAAAACCATGCCGAGAAACCCGCCCAGTTTCCCACAACTTCTAATAAATTGTACTGTCCAAATCCATGATTCCCAGCATAACATCACAGCAAGAGGAAACGTGTTTCAGGAAGGACCAAAATAAAGACTATTCTCCCAGCCTTCTGATTCCTCGCAGCAAAAGCATCAGAATCACAAAGAGACACTTTGAAAATATAGGTGCTTGGGCCCCAGCCTGCAATTTCTGATTCAGAGGGCCTGGATCTCTGTATTTTGAAGAAGCTCCCTGCCCTGCCCTGGTGATTCTTGTACACACTTCCTATTTTTTTTTTTTTTTTTTTAAGATTGGTTTATTCATTTGAGAGAGAGAGAGAGAGCACAAGCAGGAGGGTCAGAGGGAGAGAGAGAGAGAGGATCTCGAGCAGACTCCACACTGAGCACAGAGCCCGCCGTGGGGCTTGAGCTCATGACCTTGAGATCATGACCTTAGATCACAACCTGAGCCAAAACCAAGAGTCGGACGCTCAACCAACTGTGCCACCCAGATGCCCCCATACACACTTCCTATTAAGAACTTCTTGACAAACCCCGTTGTGTCTGGCTGAGCTTCTACTTATTGCTTAGTGAGGAGGGATTCAAAAATCAGCATTTAATATTACCAATAAGCATTTGTTGTCTACCTAATATAAATCCACTACGGATGAACATGAAGTAATGGCTAAATAGCTCTAGGTCCAGGGTGGCGGTTGAGGCATTCTCTAACCACCTCTCAAGATTTTGTATTCATTGATGTCTACTCTGGGTGACACATTCTTGACTGCTGGAAGAAGCCGAAGTCAGATTCAACCAAATCCAGGTTAAAGTGATGGCCAAGTTATGAAAACCTGGGGGGAGAAGCAGCAGCAAGGGGTACAGGTGTAGCAAAGCAAGCACGACTCAAGTGGCTTTTGGTAAATGGACTGTGTCCATTTTAAAGTATGGAAGATATATCGGACTAAAAGTAAAAAATCCCCGAAAGATCAATCCTTACAAAATGCTCAAAATAGAAAGGCAGAAAGGATGAAGAAGATAGGTCCATTTCCAAAATCTTTGAAAATTTTTCGGTGCTACCATCATGGAGATGTGTACAAAAAAGAAATGGGACCAAAATATCCAGGTTCATATCTCTGTATAAGCCAAGTCTCAGAGGTTATCCATTGTTTAATGTCTTAAATGTGTAATAGAACAGTGGAATTAAACATGTTACACTGGGCTCTTGGCTTGATGATAGAAAAGAACATGATGCCAAGGGCAATTTATATTCCTAACTGGTCTCTGCTACTCAGTGACTTAGGCAAAAGATTTGACTCCAATGCCTTGATTTCTCAATCTGAAAATTTGGATAGAGAGGAAGAAGGGAAATATTGGTAGATGAGACACACCACATTTGTACTATACTTACGCTCTAATTGCAAACTACCCACAGTTATGTACATTCTGTTTTATGTGCTTTATAAGAGTCAGATGTGGAATTCCCTGTGGTGGTGGTTGTTTTAACTCTCTAGAAACTTGAAGGGAAATTAGAACTAAAAAGAAACTAAAGAAATAGGACTTAAGAATTAAATGTCTTGAATATTTTCCTTCCTAATTTGCTTTGCAGAAAAATGGAATACAGACTATCATCAATGGAGTGCTTTCAAATGAATCACAATCACATGCATGTGCAAAACCATCGGTGAAGTCTGTATGTGCAATTAAATGCCTAATTATGCTTAAAGAGCCCCTGCATTCTTTACTCCCTGACTATACCCTCAGGAAAACACACAGTGGCCTTCTGTCTTGAGTACAGGCTCTTTAAAGTATTTAAATGCCATGAAAGTGCAACTGTGCGCCCAATTAGGGGTGCAATTGCTGGGTCAAAGTATGAAACTCAGCCTATCCTCTGCCACGCTGGGTTAACTCTCCAGATTCTAGTTACCAACCCAAAGGGCAATACTAATCAGCTTCCTCTGTCATCTGGGGCTGGGTGAGAAGTATTGGATGCTCTATCCTTTGCCAGTTTTAGAGATGGTACAAGGGGGAAAAATGTCAAACTTTGGTGCTTCCTTCAAGGGCTTTTGTTTACTTCCTCAACTAAGTGATTGAAAATTATTCTTGGACACTGCTCTGCCACATGGAGTCAGGTATTGTGGGAAATGAGGAGAAAAGGATAGGAACTCTTTAACTCTATCTCAGTGCGAATCCTGATCATGCCCTTTTTCAGTCCATTAAAGACAAATTGTGGATTACCAAGATGGACTCGCTACTAGGCACCTATAGCACATGTTCTGAGAAGGTCATAATAAGGGCTTAAAATATTCTTTAATTTGGAAGTCACAGATAAATCTTGTTCATCAAAAGATCTTACATTGGTTGGACACCCACCTCCCTAGTTCCAACTGTCTTCCACAGATTTTTAAGTAATTGCCAAATCAGGTCATGGCCAGTGCGGGGATGGGCTAGATGGAAAAGTCCAAAGCCAAGGGTTAGATAGCCACACTCTATAGGGTGGCTAAGAAGATAGCAACACTCTATAGGGTGGCTTCTCACTGGCAGAGAAGACATGCTGGGTAGACATGTGTGGAGGGGTATGGGGAGCAGGCAGACAAGGAGAACCCGTGTCAAGCAACATATAATAGCCATAGGAGAGAGATTTCAGAGGCAGAACTTCAAGCCCTAAGGAGGCCATTGGAGTAACAGGATTTGAGTCTCAGAGGAAGAGGTAAATATAAAGAATCAAAGAATGGTCCAAAGGAAAAGAAAGAAGCCAGAGAACTCAATGCTGGATCAAAATATGAGGACAGGGTCTGGTCAGGAGAAGACAGGGTCTGGTCAGTGCCGGGCACTGAAATTTTTCACTTAAAAACCTTTGACTAAACACTTTGTATGTGTCATGTGGTGATTATAGTGGTCAGTGTTGACAATACACCAGTAAACCAGTTGATAAAAGTAATGGTCTGGAGGAAATCTGGCAAGAGGCTTGGGATACTGAACACACAGCTATGGACTCAGGGAATCCTTTAGTTCCCTTTACAGATTCCAAAGTCTGGGATAATATGGAAGTGATTTCAGCTAGAGGCATCCAAGTGCCATCGGATCAGGGCTCCAGCAAGATCCTGACTTTCTGGTGTATGTTTATTCTTTCCTTTTATTTATCCAGGCTGCTGCTTTTCTTTTCAAGACTGCTATTCCCAGTCTTGCTTTAAAAAAGAAAAAAAAAAAAAAAACTGTCTTAACATGCCTTACCTCCTTCCTAGTTAGCTGAAGAGCAAAAATTCCAGCTGTTGGTATTTCATGCTTCATCATGAAACAGAACCTTACCTCTCACTGGCAAAGTTGTCCCCTGTTGTATTGTGGGCACGCAGAGCTCTCCCAGTCTGTCCCACAAACCTCCTCCTTGCTTTTGCCTAAAGAGCTCTGTGCGACTGAGTCACGAGCAAAACAGTTGAAGTGGGGAGAGGCCAGTCCCAGTCTTAAAGAGAAATGCAGTGGCTATGCCTCAACGTAAACAACAAAGATGCACTGATAAGGTAAAACTAAACAATTATTTAGAATTTATTCTTCTCATCAAAAATACGCAACCTTGATGGATAGTACTAATAATATGGCAGGGATCAAAGATACTGTCTCCCCTCTGATACTTGGAATTGTGCATGACAAATAGTACATCTGGATTTCTATTGACACATAGAATGGGAAGGGACAGGCTAGATAGTAGCTTGGGTGTCTGGAAATCAGTGAAGTGCTAGGGTAAACCTTTTTGGGGCAGAGATCCACTTGGTCATAGTTTTGGCTTATTAGTGGATCTAACATATCCATATGATTTTCCCCAACTATAAGCAATGAGTCATGATCATTATGTGGCTTCCATTGCACTGGAGAAAACCCAGAGCTCGGAGAACCCCATACAGCTGAAGCTTCATTAGCCTAGTGGGAAATCTGTCCCATGATAGATAACAAGGCAAAATGCTAAAGTGGAAGTATCCAATGCCTGGGAAGTCAGAACCATCTGGAACTAGATTCTACCTCGAAACTACTTTTGTAAACATCCAATGGGCTTAAAAGGACTGAGAAAATATTTGGGGGTACCCTATAACACAGGGGCTTTCTGGGTTTATCTTTGGTCACTAATAGGCAGCCAACAGCACTGACCCTGCCCCCAACATGTCAAGGGCCCCACACCAGGCACCATTCCTTCAGGTTATCATTCTCTCACCCTGTATTACTCAGAGGCTTTCTACTGATCTCCCCACTTGTAGTATCTCCTCTTCCACATAGACACATGTGCTAGAGTAATATTCTAAAACACAGACTCTGTTCATGCTACCCACTTGTCTGACAACCTCAAGGACTCATCTTTACCAAATATAACAATTATAGCTGGGGCACCTGGGTGGCACAGTTAAGTGTCTGACTCCTCGTTTTGGCTCAGGTCGTGATCTCAGGGTCTTGAGATGGAGCCCTGCATTGGGCTCTGTGCTCAGCACGGAGTCTGCTTAAGACTCTCCCTTTCCCTTTCCCTCTGCCCCTCTCCCCTGACACACTCTCTCTCTCTCAAATAAATAAATAAATCTTTAAGAAGAAAAAACAATTATAGCTGCCATTTACTGACTACTAGGTTTCAGTACTTTGCCTTGATTATTGTCATTCTCACAATAATAATATAAGGTAGAGGGTAGCCCCTTCAACTATTCAATAAACAAACATGAACAAACCCTCACTGAAGTAATCAATGAGAAAACTGAAGATTAGAGAGTTTGAGCAATCTTTCCAAAGTGATTCATAAGTGGTCATCTTAGTATTCACATGTAGGTCTATCCACTTTGAATCCTGGGGAATCTCTCTACTCTCCCAGGCTGCCTCTTGAAAAAAAAAAAAAAAAAAATGCAAACTCTAATTGGCATTCAAGGCCTTCCAGAATTGGGACAAGACAGATGTCTCCAACTGGATCTCCTCTGCCCATCCTTTGTTTTGGTCAAAACAAATTCCATGCAGGTCCTTGGAAATACCCAGCCCTATCCTATGTCTGAGAATTATATTCTTGGCCTATGTCTCGGGATGTTTCTCTCCCATGTATATTCCACCCACCAATCCCAGGCTTCATCAAAAGCACACCCACACCACTAACACACGAGCTAGAGGTGACTTCTCCCTCCTCTGAACCCCCGAACAGCCTTGGAACTCCCTCTTGTGGACTGTACCATGGAATGGGACAAACTCAGAAGTCAGATAACCAAGGTTCAATTCTTCACTTTACTTAGTACTTAAACTCTAGGACCTCTGTCTCACTGGACCATGGGCTTGTTATCAGCATTCAGTTATGTGTAACAAATACAAAAGTGCTCAACATAGCCTGCTAAGGAGCAAATTTTCAAATGCCTAGTATTATCATTAAAATGATTTGTATTCGTGCATTACCCTGTCTTTTGATCTTAAGCTCCTTGAGGAGGGGGACCACTTTACCAGTCTTCTATCCCCAGCACATTTAATGGCACATGGAAATGTTTGATGAAGGAATGACAGACCATATGGAGCTTCCAATCTAATTTCAAAACCCATCAGGCTACAACTGATATCAAAGCTCCATATAATAATAAAATGAAATTGCAGCAAGAATTTAATGAGGCAAATATATATATGCTTCTGGGTTATGGTTTTGTCTACTTGCATGAGTAGGATCCAGAGTCTATAATGCCACAGTCACAGTTAAAGGAGAGAAAAAAAATGCTCAAAACACACTTCCCATTCCCCATACATGAAGAAGCACTCCCAGGGCTTGGGGAGAACAGCACAGTAGCAGAAGTATCATTACAGTAGCTGTAGGAAGAGCTGCCAACATTTATCAAGGACTTAAGTACCAGACACTAGTTTAAATGCTTCACGTTTGTTAACTCATTAACTTTTGCAACAACCAATATAAAATGCTTCTATTCTTTCCACATTTTTAGATGAGGAAACTAAGGCACACAAAAATTAAGTAATTTCTAAGGTCTCACAAGAGATGGTAAAACAGGGTTTCAAACCAGAGCCCATGCATCCTATATATCATGACAAACAGCATCGGTCTGGATGCAGGGCTGTTTTCCCCCATAGTAAGGGTATCAATCCAGGTGGACCTCAGAAAAGGTTCCTGTCCCTGATCTGCCAATTACTAGACTAATAAGCTGCCTCCTTTAGGACACCCAAATGCTGTCAGAACCTGTGCTTATAGAGAGGGGTGAAAGAGTATTGACATTAGAGATTAATATCTATCTTTAAAAGCCCATAACTTTGCACTTGCAAAGGTAGTTCCAAGTATAGGAAGATGTCTGTTGGTAAAATGATGCACATGGATGCAACTTAAGAGTATAGGTCGCATCAGGTACTGGTGGCATCACGATTCCAGACTTCCAGCTCTATTACAAAGTTGTAATCATCAAGACAGTATGGTATTGGCACAAGAACAGACACATAGATCAGTGGAACAGAATAGAGAACTCAAAAATGGACCCTCAAATTTATGGTCAACTAATCTTTGACAAAGCAGGAAAGAATATCCAATGGAAAGAAGAGAGTCTCTTCAACAAATGGTGTTGGGAAAATTGGACAGCCACATGCAGAAGAATGAAAGTGAACCATTTCCTTACACCACACACAAAAATAGACTCAAAATGGATGAAAGACCTAAATGTGAGACAGGAATCCATCAAAATTCTAGAGGAGAACACAGGCAGCAACCTCTTCGACCTCAGCCGCAGCAACTTCTTCCTAGACATATCCCCAAAGGCAAGGGAAGCAAGGGCAAAAATGAACTATTGGGACTTCATCAAGATAAAAAGTTTTGCACAGCAAAGGAAACAGTCAACAAAAGCAAAAGACAACCTACAGAATGGGAGAAGATATTTGCAAATGACATATCAGATAAAGGGTTAGTATCCAAAGTCTATAAAGAACTCATCAAACTCAATACCAAAGAACAAATAATCCAATCAAGAAATGGGCAGATGACATGAACAGACATTTCTGCAATGAAGACATCCAAATGGCCAACAGACACATGAAAAAGTCCTCAACATCACTCAGCATCAGGGACTGATGAATCACAGACCTGCACCCCTGAAACAAGTAATACATTATATGTTAATAATAATATAAAATAATAATTTTTAAAAAGAGTATAGGTAAAGACCCCATGAAGCCCCTGGACAGCAAACTCTCTGATGAGGTCATGGTATGTAAGGAAGCCAGTACAAACTGAGGAAAAAAGAATAAGGAGAAGCAGCTTCACTCTTAGATTAGTTCCTTCAGGAAAACAAATACAAGAAATTTGATGAAAATATTTTTAAAATTCCACATTGCTTTAGTCATTAACTATCCACAGTTTGGGCGATGGGGTCATTTGATGTTGAGGAGTTAATATTGAAATTGCTGCCTAAGCTAGTTAAACATAATGAGAGCCCTTCCTGATGGAAACTAGGAGGTAAAAAATAGGCCCACATTAATGAAGCCCAGAATGGCTGTGACCATTCATTAGCATTGCTCTCATATAACCCACCCCATTCCTAAAGGGCCAGAGGCTACCATACTCTTGAGCATGAAGTTAATCAATTGCAGAAGAAGGAATTTTACAAATCCTGAGGTTGTGACATCCTGGACCATGACAAATCCCTGCTCTGTTTCACTAAATATGTGAAGGAAAGGTGAGCATTCGACTGCAGGATGATCTGTCCCCCAGTGTAGGGCCATGGTGTTGAGTGCCTGGCCAGCATCTAAGCGTGCAGAAGAAATGCATTGGGCTGACAATTTCACTCACTAAGTTAGATCAACTCCTGGACAAGCTTTCTTTCATTCAGTTGACCCTAGAACATGCATTCTCAATAGGGGCAGTAAAGGAAGCAACAATTGGTTCTTGGGGCATGGAAAAAAAAAAAAAAAACCTTACTTTTTGTATAAACCACAGATATGTATGAAGTACCGAACATTATATATATATGATTATATATATAATATATGTGGTATGAAAATTCCATGGTGAGGGGAACTACTAGGGAAAAAATAAACCTCTTTGTGGAAGAGGGACAGGAATGAGCCCACTTTCAGAACACGAGGAGAAAGATGCATAAGAAAATCAGAAAAGTTTGTTGGTGGGAGGAGTGGGAAGACAGGAGAGACAATATTCCCGAATCCTCAGTTTTTGCCTAAACCCACCCAGTCTTTGAGGGCATGACTGGAGCCTATATCCAGCTTATGCTTTAGTATGGTTTGGTCAAGTCAGCTATCATCAATTAACATAATGAAGGAATCTCCTTTGTACAAATAAGGATAAGCCCCAAATTCAGCCATTCCCTGCAACTTCGGAAAAAGATGATGAGGCCTCAGGAGAAAATAAACCTGATGACACCTTTACCTTGGACGTCTAGCCTCAAGAACTGTGGGAAAAGCTAGTTTCTGTTGTTTAAGTCACACAGTCTGTGATACTTTGTTATGGTGGCCCTAGCAGACAAATACACCTGCTATGGTGTACACGTTAGGTATCACTTCATTACTAGTGCTCATTCGTATCTGGTCCTCCTCTCCTGGGCACAAGAGGACCACTTCCTCAAATCTAAACAATTAGTTATAAGCAGAAGGGACATTATCATGTTTCTGAGCCCAAGCATTAAATTGCTGGGTCAAGACACGTGCAGCACTCTTCCGTGCCATGGTGATCAGAGAACATGTGGAGACGCAGTTGCCAGAAGACTCAAGCAGCCCAGAATTCTAAACCAGTACCTCCCTGGAGAATTGGCCTGGATCTGCAAGGGCAGAAATCTATAATTCATTTTCTTCTGAGTCCACCAGGAATTATTCACTGCAGCAGAAAACCACATCACTAATTGCATGACTCCTCATGATAGCTAAGCCACCAGGACATCTAGTCCCCCCATCCACATCTGTAGCTGTGCCGTTGACAGGGACTCTGTGACAAGGCCAACAGTTGACTCCTTCACTCTATTCTCTCACATTCCATTGTTGCTGTTGTTGTTGTTGAATGTGTGGTTGGTTATATTATCAATGAATCCCATTCCAAGATGGCAAATGTAATGTGTTTTAAAAAAAAAAAAAAAAATAAGAGGTGGCTTTCTTATAAAGAGGGGGCACTGCATCCTATAAGGCATGGATTCTTCTTACCCATTTAAATACTCAGCCTTCCAGCCTCCAGTGAAAACTCTCTTCCCCAACAATTTTTCAAAGAAAGCCTCAAATCCCCCCCCTTTTAAAACAGTCCCCATAAGTCTAATGAATTTGAGGAATACTTCCTCAAGAAACCAAGTCCAATGAAAAGTCTTACCACATAAGGTAGAACAACATGTATGGTTATTTACGGTGAAATTAATGAAAACAAATTGAATTTCACACACATTAGTAACTAATTTCAAGTTAAGTAAGATTCTGAAAACCCCATATTCTCTACTTTGATGCAAAAAATTACTCAGAAAAATTAATAAAATAATCATTGACTAGTCATTGGTTAAAGTGAAAAGCACAACCCTAAAGCCATTTGGGAAGATATCTGTACTTAATACAAACACGTGATAAACAATATACATCTCAAAGAGTAAATGTCAAGCAGGACATGAAGCAAGATCTAAGACAGGGCTTAGGGAGGAGAAGACCAACTGAGTGGGAAGGCATCTAGGCATTTTGACAGAAAGAAGCAAGGCAGCGCAGTGCACTTACTAGCTGTCTGGCTGTGGGGGAGTTTCTTTTCTCCTCTATCAGTCACGGTTCCAATGGAAATGCAGAACCAGTAGGAGATGTAGATTAAGAGATTTACTTCAAGAAATTGGCTGAAATGATGATGGGAGCTGGCTAGGCAAGTCTGAAATCCATGGGGCAAGACATCAGGAAGGCAACCTGGAAGTCTTGCTCATGGACTATCACTCTCTCCACAGGCAGAATTTCTCCTTGGAAGAGGCCTCAGCTCTGCTCTTAGAGCCTTTTGACAGATTGAATCAGTCCCACCCTCCCCCCCCCCAACCCCGACTATCTAGAATAATCTGCCTTGATAAAGTCAACTGATTATGGGCTTTAGTCACGTCCACAAAACACCTTCACAACAACATCCAGATCAGTGTTTGCTTGACTAATGGGGCAATAACCTTGTCAAGCTGACATACCAAAAGACCATCACAGACCATCCCTTGTCAACTTGGCACCTATCTCCACCTCCTAAAATCATACTTAGGGGCACCTGGGTGGCTCAGTCGGTTAAGCATCCAACTCTTGGTTTCGGCTCGGGTCATGATTTCAGGGTCATGAGATCAAGTCCTGCATCGGGCTCTGTGCACCGAGCGTGGAGCCTGCTTGAGATTCTCTCTCTCCCTCTGCCCCTCCCCCATGCTCAGGCACTCTCTCTTTCTACAAAGAAATAAATAAATCTTTTTAAAAAATAAATAAAATCATACTCAATCTCCAAATAAAGAGAACAACAAAGTCGTACCTCCACCTACCATGACATGACTGTACTTCATACAACTGACAACCCATTAGTCCTTCCCCAAAAGGGAATGCAAAGTCCTTGGCTAAAGTCCACACTTTTCCAATGATATCCTGTTACTTAGTTCACATTAATAAATTTTATGTTAGATGGTAAGGAGGCAAGAGAAAGAAAAAACCAAAAATACTTGTTTAATATGTATACAAACATATGAACAACAAAATAAATGCTGATAGCTCTTACCAGCCATAGTATTCTCAACTCTGAAATGAGCATGGCAGGGACCATCTTCACATGTTGCTAAAGGAATTAGGTGATATGATAGGGTACATGCACTATAATCTGAATATTGCCACCATCATCAGTATTATTACTGGACAGGCACTTGTAATGGTGTTAAGGTGAGGACTGTGACTCAGAAGAGGGCAACGGTAAGTCTGTAATATAGAAGTGAAAAAGGAAGTAAGAAGCAGCCACTTCTGGCGGAGGAAAAAACAGCAGAAATAAAACCATGGTGAAACATACCAGGTTCTAGGATGGAAAGACTAAATATTGAAAATTTCTAAATTATTTTCATAGTGTATGCAATAGAGAGGCAGCCTTCCTCTTTGGGACCAAAACTGTCTTTCGATAAGCAAAATACCTACATAACCTCTTTAGTTGTAAATAATAAAGCTTCTTTCCTCTTCCTCTCCACCCAGTCCCCCCCTCCACACCTTCCACCTAGAAAGAAATCTGGATTAAAATAAAGGAGGGAGAGCAGGTATCAGTGATTTCCCAGCATGAAGACTTTAACAATCTGGAGGACTGGACACAAAAGAGTCACCCAAGGAGACAGACAGACAGACTTGCAGACAGAGCCGGAGATGGGGGGAGACTAAGAGATGAGCGGACACCAAGGATCCCGGGGGCAGCACAGCTGGGCGCAGCAGGACAGGCAGTGAGTTCTTGGAGACAGGAAGAGCTGAGGGGGATTTTAACTGCACCTGCCAGAGCTTCATTAAAGTACTCCCTGAAAGTGGGTTTACTGTATTCTGTGTAAATTATAACCCAATAAAGTTGATCTTTAAAAATTATGTTATGATCTAAATTTTTATTTTTTTAATTTTTATAAGACAATATGTTCAAAAATCTAGAAGGAACTATCAAAATATTAGCAGTGGTTATTTCTCAATAGTGGGAAGACATTTGAAGCTTATTTTAAGCAGTCTTGTATTTTCCACTTCCTCCAATAAGCATGGTTTTTTTTCATAATCAGAAAAAGTAAAATCTTCCTGGAAAAAGAGCCATTTTTCACCAAGCCCATGCTCAGTTCCAAACAGTGCTGACCACTTAAAACCCACCAATTTCCTATTAATATCCATTCATGTGGAATTCTCCATCCATTGTTTTGATATTATGCTGGTTCTAGTTTTGTTTGGTTTTGTTTTCAGAACATCTGCTTGCCTTTGAATTGTAAAAGCAAATAAAGTGAATGAATAAGTATCAATAATAGCATGTGCTTGTCTTGAGGTGGAAAGGGCAACAAATGGAAAGACTCAAGACTCAGATTTCCAGACAGCTCTGCTAAAGAATTCACTGCATGGTCTTTGGTGAGACACTTCCCCTCCAGGCCGCAGCTTCTTTAGCTATAAAACAGGGGCGGTGAACAAGAGCATCTCTAAGGGCCCATCTAGGATGGACATCCCGCCATTTTACGGGTCCCTCCGGGGAGGAAAAAAAAGCAAAGCAGAGCTGCGTTGCTGAGTCATCTATCTCAGCATTGTGATAGAAATCACACCTCAGGCATCCCCCTTTTCTCTGTATTTCTCTATTTCATCTTATATATTCAGCCTTCTTGCTCTTGCCAGTCATGTAGCTGTAAAACTTGTTTTTCACTCCCGACACTTCAGCTATTCTGGTTGTTACTCAGAGAGCTCAATCCTTATTGGTATCTGATTTTGCTCTGGCAGTCACTGGGGGTCTACATAGTTCCTCCACTCAACTCCAGCTCATTCCAGCAAAACTTCACACCCTCTCCTATGTTGAAAGCTTAGCGTGCCCCTCCCTATGGCCGTCCTTCTGCAATTAACCCAAGCAAGGGGGGGGTAGCATCCACGCTGGTCCCATTTCAGCTCTCACAAAATGATACTGGCATTTAAGAAAACTCTGTGTGAGTGCAGGGCAGGGGAGCAGGGGTGGAGGCCCTGAAATCCTAATGTAATCAGACTCATTTTAAGATCTACAGTCATTTGTCTTTGGCTCAATTTTCCCAGAAATGACTGGCATAGGAAGCTTTCTCGAAGGGCAATTGGCTCAAGGTTTGCTTGGCGGGTCGTAGGGGACCACTTCAGCTCGTTTCCTCTGCCAAGTCTGTATTCCCTGCTGACCCAGTTGGGATTTTAAGTTTCCATCGAGACCACCTGCCTGGTGTTAATTAGTTATGGTTTCTTATTTTATATGCAAACTTGTTTTAACGTCCATGAACTGGCACAGGTCTTGGGCTTCTCCCCTGGTTCTACCGTACAAGCAGCATTCTTAGCTGTTCCAGCCATTCGGACTTGAATAGCATGATGTAGCCAGGATGGCAAAACATTCAGCAAAAATCTGAGGATGGAAATTGCAAAATCCAAGTAAATCCCAAATCATAGTTTTTCTTCTGTTTGTTGTTTTTCAAAAACCTTGAACTTATAATTTGGGAAATTCTTTCTTATCCTCCATTCTACACATGTGCCTTCTACTTCCTAGTAAGATACATAATAAGAAAACCTTACAGTGAAACACAAACCTATTGATTTTAATGCCACTCTAGACATCTTTGTCATTTTTACCCATTTGTGACATTTTTACCCATTGCCAATTACTAAATCAAATCAATTAGTTTCCTCTTACTTTACCAGGAACTGGGGGGGAGGAAGTGATCTTTTTACACTTCTAGGCTTTCCTTTAGCATGAAAAATCAAAGTTTGAGGGTTACTTTCCTCCATTAGTGTGAGGATGCTCTCAGAAGACATGTTCTGACCAGGTAACTTTCAGAAATTTATCCTAATTTTTTTTTCAATTCATGGTATATAAGTAAACTAAGCACACTAGAATGGTGGACATATAGACTATAGTAAAAAGATTTGCCATTGACACATAAATGAAGTGATCCAAGAACTTTGGAAGGTGTAAGAATCCCTTTTTTTTCCTCCCAGGGGTTAAAAATGAACATTGCGTCTGAGGACAAATCAAGAGTCATTGGCTCTCAAAGAAGAGCTTGTATCTGTAGGCATTTTGATTTTAAATCCATTAATTTTCACATAATTTTAGACCAACATTAAATGGAAAAAATTCATATTGTCATTTTATATTTACTTGGGTTGCCTGCCACAGAGATTTCCTTATCATGTTTAAAAAAATGTCCATTTCAAGAAGTGACATGGAGAGTCATATTCACAGAAGGGTTGCTGTTTTTCATGTGCCTCAGACGACCTGATTTCATGTTTTACTGTGCCAATGACTAAATCCAGGGCTAAAGTGGCTGGAAAGAGAGGGTATGGAGTTACTTTTCTGTCATAATTTAATGGACAATTTTCTGGGTGCTAAGTATTAAATGGTTTTAGGAAATGATGAATAGCACCAGCCTCAGGAATTGGAAGGATTCCATTTCTCCAATGGCTCTCTTTTGGATCCACAAATAATCTGGGATTAGCTGGAAACAGGAAAAACGATCGCCCAGGGCCACCTCATCTTCCCCTCCGGACTTCTCCCCCTAAACACATAGCTGTGGGTGCCTCTAGGTGAGGGAAGGAAGGAGGCTGGATTGTGTAGGAAAGATCACTCTATTGGAGACAGATTAGAAAAACGCTAGCTTGGTGCCAGATGATAAACATAAATATGCAATATCTTAAAGTGAAAGTTCTTTTATTTTTAATATAAATGAATTATTGAAATGTAGTTCCTGAGGAACCTTCTGGAAGGTAAAAATATGGACATGTCCCAGATAATAGTCTACATAGGTTTTTATATATTATGCAGTGTGAATGTGTATGTATATTAGAAACGTATTTTATATATTATGCCTATTAATAAACTGCGCATTCTTCTAAAGGTACTAACCGACTGTGCCAAACAATTATTTGCACTGTGTTGTAACGAGTGGTATGCACTGGTTAGATGTAGCTGTAATAATTCCCAGCACGGTAGCAGTTTCCGACCTGTCAAAATCTACACTCAGCCTTTTAAAGGAATTTTCTAAAGCAACGTTGGTATGATTAGAGAAGAAAATAGCTACTCAGCTCAAACTGTAGTACTTTGCACCTTCACTTAATCAACATGCTCTTCCAGGACAGATATGTTTGCTTACTTTTACGGTGAACAATTAAACCTTATTATGCTGCCACATGCCGGGTACAACTCTCAGACGCATACATTTTTTTGCTGCTCCTGTTGCCCTGGACTGAATTCTTTTACTTTCTGAGAACTGAAATTTTCCTTTTGTAAATGTCACTTGCCTTTGCAATAATCACCATTTTGCTGTCATTTTCCCTCTTCGATCCCTTTATTCTGTGATCGACTGATCTCAAATCCTTTAAAAAACTTCATAATTTCTACTTCCTTCAAATATCAAAGGCCAGTGTTTGAATCTGTCATTTACATAACAAAAGTGCTATTTTTATGTTGGGCTCCTAGTCATTTCCCTATTGAATCAAAAAGTAGCAGATTTGTTACTAATTAAAGAAAAAACTTTTTAACAAGGATGTTACTTTCATGGTTTGAATCCTTAAATATCCTGTTTCATACTTTGCTTGAAAGTATGAAGCAAGTAGTTAATTTGTCATAAAT
Source organism: Halichoerus grypus (assembly GCF_964656455.1). NCBI lineage: Eukaryota > Metazoa > Chordata > Mammalia > Carnivora > Phocidae > Halichoerus > Halichoerus grypus. Next base: position 60,454,599 of record NC_135716.1, read on the forward strand.
AAGCTACTATCTGATTTAAATTCAACTCCTATTTCAAAACTTTCAGAATAAAAATGTTACACTCCCTTTATGAGTCTGCCTTAAATTCTTTTATTTTTGAGAGAAAGAGAGAGAGAGAAGGAGGAAGAGAACACACACATAGGGAAGAGAGGGGCAGAGGGAGGTAGAGAGAGAATCTTAAGCAGCCTCTATGCCCAGCACCGAGCCTGAGGCTGGGCTCAACCTCACAACCCTGAGATCATGACCTGAGCTAAAATCAAGAGTGGGACGCCTAACCCACTAAGCCACCTAGGCCCCCCTGCCTTAAATTCTCTTAAAGTGGGATGGGTGGATGGAGAGATAGATAGAAGTCCCTTTGAAAAATACAGATTAAAGGAAAAAATACAACAGATCCAGTAAACAGAAAAGATACCAGAAAATTACAGGATCTGTGTGAACAAGTTATTCAACATTAACTGCATATTGAAGAAGAAGAAAGAGGAAGCTAGAAGAACGCACTAATTATATGTGGGTAGTTACTGGCTGAAAGGAGGAGAATCATGGCATCCATAGTTTTAGCTTTAGGGAGGGGGAAAAGAGAGAGGAAATGCTACTTACTATAGATAGCAATTCTCTCTTAGCCACAAAGAGACCAGTTAGCTGGGATCAGCAACAAGTAGCATTAAAAAGCCAACCAGTAGCAAAACTACACAGTAGTAGTTAACATGAGAACTCCAAGTATCTGGCAAGAAACTGTAACTAGGACCCAAACTTGACACTAAGAGTGATTACACAGGCATAGAAGAAAAAATAAACCAATTTGTACCTTGATATCTTTGTTTCTTTCATTCTTGGTCTGTATCTGTGTAGTGTCTGAGTTTCTAATTATAATAAATGGTTAAATATTTAAAATCTGTTAATGGAGAATTCTATTTTTATATCAAAATGCAAACTGATCAGGTGCTCTATTAAGTCCCTCATCTGGCCACAGCTGAGGAAATCCTAGCACTTTTGCTTATGTGTTTGAGCCATGGCACTATATGCATAGAAGTAACCACCTTAATTACAGCTAAAATGTTTTTTTGGGGGTGGGGGGCGGTTAACAGTCTTCCACTGAGCTGGCTTTATGTGACAGCAAATTTTGCAGACAGACATATAAAAGAAGGAATAAACTTAGTCCATTATGTAAACCATCGAAGATAATGTACTAGCACTTTTGTAGTTTGGGATTAGACTATTTATCCATTATCAAAGGAGTCTTTGAATTGTTTAAGAAATGACCATGGTCACTTTTTATCCATTATAGGTTCTCTAAGTAAATCTCCCGGATGATTAAGAATGCACATTTTCAAAATAGCTTCTCAGCAGGGCCTGAAAACAAACCAACCTACAGGGAACCTGAAGCTATGAACACCTGTCTCCAAGGACAGGGTCAATGGAGATAACCAGGATCTCAGAACATATATTGAGGTTAAAAAGATACTTTTCTTTAAATTTAAATGAAACAAAGATTTGCAATTTTGTCAATTCCGTTATAGACGAGCCAAATTTTCTACAAAACACACATATGGCTTTTCAAAATAATGAAGGTTAAAAGCAGAGGAATTATTTTTTAATACCCAAAGAAAAGTCTAGAAACAATATACACCAATTATTTCTGAATGCTACTCAGAAAAGCGAAATGTCTCGACTGGCTATTTCTCAGCTGACATGTGCAACCCTCTTTCCCTTCCTGCCCCTCCCTTTGCTGCTTCTTTCACTTATTCATTCACAGAGTTGTCTTAAAAAACTTAAAACACTGTTCACAGGATTCAGGGTGAGAAACACTGGTCACAGCAAAAAGCTAATATTTCTAGGATGTGTGGTAGAATTTATATAGTTTATCTGTGTATAGGGAAAACAAAAAATGTAATCAAATCACGAGTCATCAGAGATTCATCTAAATTATGGCATACTGAATACATCAAGAGACCTGAGCAACCTAAATTTCCACTTATTAATTGGCACCCATATCACATAGACTCAGTCTAACAGACAAAGTTTGAAATTTATCTTAATTGCATGGTCTTTCATTAAGGAAAACTTAACAATATTCATACACTTAACAAAGACAATTCAACCAATGTTGGATTTTTTTACTATCTTTTTAAGTAATACCTTTGTCAAGGGATTGATTTTAATATTCATGTCTCCCTCTGTGAAGCATAAATTCAATTTCTTATAGGTTTTCTCGGTTAAAAACAAAACCTTAGTTTTAATCAGCTTTAATAGTAGTCAAGCAATTTTCCAGGAAATTGACTCAAATGCTCTGCCTAATATACACCATCGAAACGATTGTATCAGTAAAAACCCAGGTAATATGCTTTATGAATAACAGATTGATAGGAGATTTCTATGAAACCAAAAGCAATTTCATAAAAGTCACCATTGTTTGGGATTTAGCATGGTTTTATGCTTTTCCTTCATTAATCCTTCAGTGGGTGGGATTTATCTTTTCATTTGAAATGCATGGCAGAATATTTGACTGGTTACCAATTCATTGCAAAAGTAGTTACATGGTTGTTCCAATGAGGTTAGAACAAAATTATTTTGGAATTTCTAGAATTTGCAGAAATGGAAAGAAGCCCAACCAAATTTGAATTCTGCTCAAGGAATAAAAATGGGAATGGATGTTATTTTGAAATGTGTGTGTATATGTGTTTGCCAGGTACTCTTCTTGGCAGCTGCAAAATCTCTCAAAAAGTAGCCCAAACTCAATTAAAGACCGGTTACTCCAAACTCATTCTTTTAAATCTTCATAATAAAAATGGGTACATTCTTCAATATTATTGACAGAAAAGCAAAATAACTGAAGCCAGGTAAAAGGCTGAGATTAATTTCTCTTTTAGGGGAAACAGAAAGAGACTTTCTACCTGGCATTAGCACAGGTCCTTAATACCAGGTACACACACACACACACACACACACACACACACACACACACAAGTAATGGTTATTTTGCCATCTTTTTCTTAACTATCTAATTAAAGTTGTTCCCACAATTCAGTAGTCCTATGATGTCAGAGTGACTCCTGACATTATAGATGTGGTGACTTCATTAGCATCAAGACCATTTTAGAAGGAAAAGAAGGCTGATTGTTCTGAAGAGAGAAAGTGCTGTGGAGGAAGCACAACGTGAACTGTGCAGATCTCTGGGTGACTCTGAGCTCCACTGGATGCCTGTCAGCACTCTCGGTGAGAGCTACAGAGATGTTGGACAGGTTCTCCTGGCTGCTCCCAGTTGGATGAGAAGGCAAATGGATAAACACTAGTCACGCAAGAAGCTCTGGAATAAAATAACAGGTGGAATTTCTTAGGATCTCTGAGGAAGGAAAAGCAGTCATATGGGCAGATGGGTGGCAGGTGACAAAGCCAAGCCTTGAAGGATGAGTAGAGCTCTTCAGCTAGACAGGAAGCCAAAGGATAAAGAAGACTGAAGTCAGGAGGAGAGCAAGACAGAGAGAGTGAAGAAGCAATTTCCTCACAGAGGAGTAAGCCCCACCTTTGTGCAAATGATCTTTTCAAGGATGTCTGTAGGCAAATAGCCTCGAAACTTAGTCTCCTACCGCGGCAAAGAGAATTTTTACTGTCCAGTATAATAAAGACAACGTTGCCCCCTCTGGACCACACGTTGGACAGTTTGCTTGCAGCTCATTATAAAAGGGGGTCCCTAAACTCAGTGTTGCTTGGTGGTGATGCAAACCCAGTGTGCGCACGGTGTCCACCAAATCACTCCATGTCATCTCTGTGGGACCCTGGAGGCAAGGAGAAGCTCCAGGACCATAAAGTTCACACTGCTTGCTGAGCCAGGAGTAAGACTGCTGTCTCCGACCCAGGAGACTTGTGTCTTCTGCCAGCATCCAGGAAACTGGGGGAGGCAAATTTGTTAGCTTCTAAGTGGGGCGAAATCGCAGACCACTCACGGTTCTTGCCAGAAAGGCAGTGATTCCATCAAGCAAGACAGGAAGCAAAGAAGAATGCAATGGAAATTTAGGGAAAAGAGGAGGAGCTTGGTTTTGCTCTTGTTGGAATTTTCTCTTGTTGGAAGTAGTGGTGGAGGCAGGGAACTGGCAACACAGGTCTGTATTTCAGGATGGGTTCCCCCATCCAAAAAAAATAAAGGAAAATAGTAATAGTATCTACCTCAAGAGGTCATGAAACTGAAGGAGCAAACTCATACAGAGTGCCTCTTAAGAACCCCGATGCACAGAGAAGTCAGTAAGGGGCAGCAGAGTGGGCCATTTTCACTAATCAGATTCCTACCCAATTTTGAGATCTGTAATCTCTTTGAAATGGGTCTCAGAGGACAATTCTGAAAGGTGGGGGTTCCAACCAAGCCCATTTCAGGCCCTTCTTTGGCTCTAAATCACAAAGGAAGATTCTGGTGAGACCCTGGTCCACTCTCCTCTAGAGAGAATGGAATTGTTTGAGAATACTTATTTGAAAACTAGAATCTATATGGAATATAAGCCTCTGGAGACCCACAGACCAGGCAACTTGACTGGGGCACAAAAATGGACCACTTATGGAAAGGGGTCCTCCGGGGACCCAAGGCTGAGATTTGGAGCCGTCAGAGACATCTGGGGAAACAATCACACACACTCTGCCTAACAGTCCAATAGAAGCAAGACTGTGACAACTCTCCCGAACCACAACTTATTTATAACTTGTCACAAAGTGATCGCCCTGCCTCTTGATGGCCCAGGCGACTTGTTCTTAGCTTTCTGCCTCCCTACTGACTCCTTTTTTTCTCATTACCCTAACAGATGGAAGAAGATTCCCCATAGAGCTGTCATTCTCTGATGGGATCAGAAGATAGGAAACATACATCATCCAATTTTATTACCTCTAACAAACTGTTAAAGGATAAAATTATTGCCTGTAATGAGCTTTTTGGAAATAAGCTTGTGGGTTTATTTTGCTTATAAACACCCACCCTAGTTCTTATTTCTATAATAAATAGGAGTACAATGAGTTAAACAATACTATAAATTTACCCATTTTCACTTGCTCTCCGTTAAATAGAAACAACAATATCCTCAAATATTCAAACCCTTACCAAGTGGAGAACTGCTAGCGATTGTATCCTTCTCCCTTTAAGGAAGTTCAAGGATATGAAAATGACACATGTCATCACTAATTCCTGAGATATCAGAGAGAAAAATATACAAAAGCCTTAATGAACAGATGAAGAAAGCAAACTGGTAACCAACATTTCTGGCTAGGGAATAGGACAATCAACAGAAAGGCTACTGGCCAAATCACACAGACTGAAAATACTAAGAGCTTCACCCAGAGTCAACAAAAGCCATGTTCTGAGGAAAGGCGTCTTAGGGGACAGATCTGTTAACCGTCAGAGGGCAGGTTTCATCTCACCGCTCCTGGAGGGCGAGTTAAAGAAGGCTTTGTGTACCTGCTTTCCGACAGAAGCTGGAGCCAGGAGGCACAGGAAGGCCCGGTCCTGCCCTCGGGCCCCGGGACAGATAAAACACACACACACACACACACACACACACACACACACACACAATGTGTATAAAGACACACAGAGCACAGTCTCCAAACACTTTCCTTCAGGCTATTTCCCCACATTTCAGGCTCGCTGAAGAAAAGTTAACTTGAGTTAACTACGCATCAGAAAGACAGGCCTTTTCTTGTATTGAACATTGATTTTCCTGTCTGGCCAAGTCGGAATGGCTTGAGAGCCTCTCCAAAAGCCACAGGTCTTGTGTTAAGGAGTATAGAGTGCTGAAAGATCATTTAAAAATTAGTCTGACAGCTAAGTCCCTTCACAGCATGCCCAAGTTTACACAAGACCTTCTAGTGTCATGCAAAACAATGGAACATCCGCCTGATGCTCTTATTAGCCTGCGCTCTACAAGGCCACCAGGTTTCTCTGCGAGAGAGTAGTGACCAGGACGGAGAAGGTAAGCAGCGGGGGCTGTTCTTGTGCCCTGGGTAGGCACCACTGAACCCACTTTCGGGCGAAGATATGCAGTTTTATCATCACACTGCAGGAAAAATGCTACTGAAGTTGAAAAGGTCTAGAACGAGGCCCATATGTTGACCTCACTCTCCTGTTGCAGATCAATGGTAGTAAAGACCCCAACAAGGGGAACCTCCTAGAGCCTTTGCTTACAAATCTCAGCATGGGGTAGAAATGGTCCTTCCTGAGCTCCTGAATGTGTAGGGAAATTTTTTTAACACCTGGTCCCAAAACCCATTCAAGCTAACCCACGTGTCAGTCAAAATCCAATCTTTCTGTAGCATCTGAACAATGCTTTCTGATCCCTACATTCTTATTCACTCTTTATGTCAGAATGTAAGAAGTAAAATAGTTACCAAATGTTGCAAAGCAGGAAGCGGATCCCAAAACCAAGACAGCCTCAGAGTAACCTGGAATGTGCCTCTATTATATTTTAGCTATGCTGTTTACTAACACTGCACTTGAATCGGTTACTTTCTTCTTCCCACGTTTCCAAGGCAACCAGTTCCTGGGCTTGAGGGGAGGAGGCACAGGCAAAAAAAAGTTTAAGTGATGCATACCATGAAGTCAACCTGAATGAATTTAATTTGCGGTGGCGGTGCGACAATCCTGAAAGGGTGTACTCAGAGTCCTTTTTTTATTTTTTCTGAGTAATTTGAGGAGAGTTTCTTCATAATGGTGCCTTTTTCACACAGCAGGCACTTTTGAATCCCACCTGTAAATCAGGGATGTCTACAGGGATTTGTCAGGCTTTTCCCTCCCCATCTCTTTTATCTCTACCTCTTTTTCAGTTATTTGTGAAAATAAAATAGTCCTCCTAATTCTTTTATGTGAAAGAAGATTGGGTTGTTATGCCCCGAAAGTGGCACATTAATTTTGATCAACAATTTGCTCACTGAAATTCAATCTCTAAGATATTTCCCCCACATTCTGCTTTTAAAAAGAAAAATGTCCATCTGAAAGTCTTGGTCTACAAGCTACGATGCTAATGTTGCTCTAAATTAAGATTTAGCCTTTATTTCATGCTCCTAGCCCAGAGAGAAGCATCTATATACAAAGATGAATTAGGCTACATACATTGTTTGATTTCCTTAAATTTCCTTAATTTCCTTAAGCAATTATTTCTCCAACTAAATATGAAGTATTTCACTATTAACGTAAATTCACATTATAAAGTTACCCTGCTGTAACAGCCTGCTTTGGGACTAATTCTGTGTTTTGTCTCAAGTAAATTTTCAATTAAAGTTATTAAATGTTTTGACTTTGGATTACAGAATCAAGCTGTTTAAAAAGCATATGTACTTACACACACCCCATAATAATATTTGCAATGGAAACAAATGTCTAGCTATGTTGGATTGACTAATAAACTAGGATATTTCCATATAACAGAATACCATCCAGTCACCGGGACCGATAATGTAGAGTGAAGCGATGTTCAGTGACATGGAAATACTAAACAAAAGAATACCAACATTGCAAAGGAATATGTAAAATATCCCATTTCCACTAAAAAAAAAAAGAAAAAAAAAGTGTCCTTACACATGCATAGGATAAAATAGCTGAAAAAGTTTATCAGAATAATAGTAGTTACTACAGCTCAGTGATTTTGTGAGTTTTACTTGTTTGTTCTTTGCTTGTCACTTCCCGAACCCATGCCCATCCCCAAATTTTACAAGGAATGTGCTGCATTTAAAAATCTGTTATTTTTCAGGACGCCTGGGTAGCTCAGTCGGTTAAATATCTGCCTTAGGCTCAGGTCATGATCCCAGGGTCCTGGAATCGAGCCCCACGTCACGCTCCCTGCTCAGGGGGAAGCCTGCTCCTCCCTCTCCCACTCCCCCTGCTTGTGCTCCTGCTCTCGCTGTCTCTGTGTCAAATAAATAAAATCTTTAAAAAAAAAATAAAAATAAAATAAAATAATAAAATCAAGCACATCCATTAACCAGCTTGGCATCATTTTTAAAAGATACTTAGTTGTTTCTGTTGCTGTAAAAAAAAAAAAAAATCAAGAATTTGGACTGCATGGTTTCCTAAGGATCTTGGCAAATTTTTAAGTTCTGTGATTTTATACCTACATTCATTTTTTTTAAATTATAGATTCTGTATACCCTACTTCTAAAAGCAGAAATAGGGTATTTTGTCACTGGAGCACAATAGATAATTTCATGAAATTTACTCAAGAGATTGAAGTCTTTAAAATTTTAAAGAAAACATTGATTCTAATATTTTTTTCTCTATTATCCCCTGCTTACTTATCCAATTGATACCCCAATGATAATACGGGCAGATAGGACTCTTAGGGTTTAGCATGATAAAATGCATCATTTTCATCATCATTATCCTCTTTTTATAACTGATACAATTGAGGCTCAAAAAGGTTAACTCAAGTTCACAGATAATAATTAGCCAAGCCAAGAGTCAAACCCGTATCTCCTGATTCCACCCTGAAGTGTTGGTAGACGACCAACAGCAACACAACCCCTGGATATGTTGGTAGAAGAAAAACAGCATGATGTGCTTTCAAGAAAAAAGGGCTTAGGTAGAATATGTTGGGAAGCTGGGAAGCATAACAGCACTGGACATAGAACCCAAGGGAAGGGGACAACAAGACAGTTGGTTACCCTAATCTTACACTTGTGGGCCCTTTCAGACCACCACCTTCTACTTGATCAAAAACAAAATGGTAACAAAGAGCATTTGTTGAATACCTATGATATGGTAGACACTTTATATTTAGTATCTTTAATCCTCACAACCCTATAAATCAGATGTTCCCAAACCTTAATGTGTACCTGAATCTCCTAGGGAACTTGATAGATTTAATGCTGATCCAAATTCAGCAGGGCTTGGGTAGGGACAGAGAATTTACATTTCTAACAAGTTCCCAGGTGAGGCTGATGTTGCTGGTCCTGAACCACAGACCACACCTTGAGTAGCAAGGCTATAGAGGACTCTTATGTAGAGCATAACAGTCACCTAAGTGGCGAGTTCAAGTGCATGTTCCTGGGCCCTGACCCCAGAAATGCTGATGCAGAAGGTCTACAGTAGATCTAGGTTTCCTCTGATAACATATGTTCCAGGTCATTCTGATCCAGCAGTCTAATGGACAGTGGAGTCCAACAGGCCTGGATTAAAATCCTGACTCTATTACTTTCCGTAGGAAACCTTGAGCAAATTACTTAACTTCTCTGAGCTGGTTTCCCCCATCTGCAAAATAAAAAATACCTCATTGGAATGTACTGATGATTAAACAAGATTATCTATGTAAAATGTCTAGCCTATTACAGGCATTCAGAAAGTGACAGTTACTATAATGATGTTGATGTGATGAAGAGGATTCTCATTTGATAGTAGAGAGGTTAAATCACTTATCCAAGCCAGCTTACTAAGCAAGATTTGAATCTAGCTAGATCCAACTCCAACACCATATTCATTTCAGTGCACCAGATCACATGGACCAAGTTTTACACATTTCATCTGCGTTTATGGAAATCGCCCAAATCATTCTTTCCTCTGCCCCCATCCTGCTAGTTCTGCCAGCTTCTTCCCCTGCAACCTTCCCCCACCCCACCACCAACCCTTTGGATTTTGTTCCCAAGACTTGATCTTCAGGGTTTTCCAGGGACCTTCTGGTTCTCCTGCCCTTGACCTCCTGGGCCAAGGTCTCCCTCCCAATCTGTTTACCCAGTTCAAGAGGGGGCTTATATATGCAGAAAAAAGAGGATAGAGAGAAGACCAATGAAATCTAATTGTGAAGAGGTGTACCAGTATTTTTTGGACCTTAGTATGATGAGCAGGTTCTGTATATCCTGCCTTTTACCATGCTTGGATCCCCCCAAATTTTCTATTTTTTAACAAACAACTCTTGAGAAAATGCCAATCATAGCTATAAAATATCTGGGAGGAAAGAGTCCAAATAGAATTATTTACCCATTGCACTCTGATACACATGGGAGGAATACAAAATATATTATAGAGGTAACACAATCCCATAAAATACACGACAAGAAAAGCCATGGACTTACATTACTACTGCTCTGGCTGAAAAGATATTTTGTGAGAGATCGAGACACTTCAAAATGCTGGGAAAAACTCAAGATCCTAAATAAGCAAATTGTTTTAGCATTTCTGTTCCAAGCAATAACATTCAACGACTTCATGGAGATTATTTTCAATAGAGATTTTATGGGAAAACTATAACTGGAAATAAAAGGAATAGTCTAGCCATAAACATGACGTATCTCTTGTTGCACATGTTGGTGATGACATTGAATGAGATCTCCAAGCAAAATAAGAGTTATGATGTGTGGTGTCGGCATAATAAAATAAGACTTTTCCCTCTCAAAGGTCAATTCTTGAGCTTCATAAAGATGTACAGAATTTCATAGCCTGAAAACTATGTTAAGGGGACACTGAAAACCAGATGGCAAAAGAGTTTTTGAAAAGTTAAACAGGGCCCATGTCCCTGCTTTAATTCATTGCAGCACAAATCAGTGTTTTTAAACTAGCTATTCTCTCCAACAGTCTTTAAAAAAAAAAAAAAATGTTCATAGATGTGAATTCTCTTGAAGAATGTGTCTGTACAGAAAAAACACATGGAGAGTTGAACTGTCATCTTAAATTGCCAGCATCGATCATTCTGTTTCTTCTTCAGTAGGTACAAATTTATAAGTCTCTTCACGTTATTTAAATAGCTTTTAGCCTCCATTTTTCTTCCCCTATGCTAAGACAAAAAGTATGACATCGGATGGAAAAAATGGGGTAGACAGAGGTCAGTTGAACTGAAATAAGACGTTTTCTCAGCAAAAGAGGTCCGTGGTTAACATTGGGCTTTACAAGCACACTGCCTGCTTTGAATCCCAAATCTGTTATTTACAAGGTATGTGACCTGGGACAAGTTACTTAACCTCTCTAAGCCTGTTTTCTGATGTGTAAAGTGAGGGTAATAACAATTCCCCCTAGCAGGGTTGCTGTAGTCATTAAACAATAGAATGCATGTGAGAGACTTGGCAAGATGTCTAGTTCACAGAATCTTTATATAATATATACACACACACACACACACACATAACCACTTTACTGAGATACTTCACCCCTTTAAGGTATACACTCCAGTGCCTTTTAGTATGTTCATATATTCAGAGTTATGCAACCATGACCACAATCAATTTTAGAACTTTGTCATCAAAAAGAGCTGTCTCTTTTAGCAATCACTCTGTATTTACCCACAATCCTCTCCCCCACCCCCACTCTCCCATCCACCACCTTGCAGCCCTAGGCAAACACTAGTCTACTTTCCATCTGTATACATTCACCTATTCTGGACTTTCATATAAATGGAATCATAATATATGGTCTTTTGTGATTGGCTTCTTGCACTTAAAATGTTTTCCAAGTTCATCCAATTTATAGCATATATGAGTACTTAATTCCCTTATATTGAAAAGTAATACTCCATTGTATGCATGTACATTTCATCTACCAATTCATCAGTTAACTGAAATTTAAGTTGTTTCCAGTTTGGGGCTATTATAATGCCTTTCTGAACATTTACCACATTCTCACCAACACTTTTTGATTCTAGACATCCTAGTGGGAATGAAGGGTTATCTCACTGTGGTTTTGATTTGCATTTCCATGATGGCTACTGAGGTAGAGCATCTTCATGTTCTTATTAGTCACCTGTATATCTTCTGTGGGGAAAGATCTATTTGGATCCTTCACTCATTTTTAGTTGGGTTGTCTTTCACTACTGAGTTGTAAGAGTTCTTTATGTAGTCTAGATACCAAACCAGACAGACAAAAACGAGAAAAGAAAGCCAATCTCTCTTATGAATATAGATGCCAAAATTCTTAACAAAAGTCTAGCAAACCAGACCCAGGAATAAAGAATTATACATCACGACCATGTGGGATTTATCCCATGAACGCAAGGTTGGTTTAACATCTGAAGGTCAATCTTTATAACATGCCATATCAATAAAATAAAGGACAAACCACACATGATCCCACACAAAAAAGAATTTGACAAAATCCAATATTCCTTTGTGATGAAAACACTCAAACTAGGAATCTAAGGAAACTTCTTCAACCTGATAAAGGACATCTACAAAGGAAACCTCCACAGCAAATCTAATACTTAATGGTGAAAGACTGAATGATTTATCCCTAATATTAGCAATAAGACAAAGCTATCCACTTTGACTACTTCTCTTCAACATTGTACTAGAGTTCTAGCCAGGATAATTAGATCAGAAAATGAAACAAAAGGCATCCAGTTTGGGAAGAAAGCAGTAAAATTCTCTGTCTTTGCAGATGACATAATCTTAAACATAGAAAAACCTTAAGGAATTCACTAGAAACCTATTAAATTGAATAAATGAGTTCAGCAAGATTGCAAAGTAAAAAATTTACAAAAATCAATTGTATTTCTATATACTAGCAATGTACAATTCAAAAATAAAGAAAATATATACAGTAGCATCAAAAAGTAAAATACATAGGAATAAATTTAAGAAAAGAGATGTAAAACATTCTGAAAACAGCAAAAAATTGTTGAAAGAAATTTAAAGACTTAAATTTTCACAGAAAGACATCTCATGTTCATGATTTGGAAGACTTCATACTGTTAAAAATGGCAATACTTCCCGAATGGACCTAGAAATTTAACACAATCCCTATCAAAATCCCAGTTGACTTCTTGGCAGAAATTGGCAAGCTGGTTTTAGGATTTGTATGGAAATGCGAGGGACCCAGAATAACAAAAACAATCTCGGAGAAGTTTCCTGATTTCAAAAACTACTATGAATCTACAGGATTCAAAGGTAGTGTGGTGCTACTATAAGGACAAACGTATAGATCAATGGAATGGAATGGGGAGTTCAGAAATATACTCTGAAATTGAGGGCCAATTGATTTTTGACAAAAGTGCCAAAACAATGGGGGTAAAGAGTGTTCTGTCCAACAAATTGTGCCAAAACAACTGGTTATTTGCATGCAAAAGTATGAAGTTGGACCCCATCCCACACCATACACAAAAATTTAAAAATTGACAACAGGCCAAAATGTAAGAACTACAGCTATAAAATTCTTAGACACAAATAAGCTCTTCCAATTTCGTTCTACTCTCAGCTACTTTGCCCATACCACTTACTTTCCTCATCAATGACACTCATAAGTTTATCTTCTACCAACTTGATGTTCGGTGCCTTAGGTCAGGGATTGTGATAGTTTTCAGTGATTTATTTACTCAGCCCTGGGCTTAGCACTCAGCAGACAGTTTAAACGACTGAATGAATGAACGTATATACAGAAGTTGAAACAAACTCTTTATCCTGGGAATCCCAGACCCCATCTATTTCAATGGTATGCCAAAGTATAAGGCGTATTCAGTAGAGTTGAAAGATGGGCTCAAGCCCTGTTCTGTCACATTCTACGCCACTTGTCCCCATTCCAGCAGCCTGGTCCTCAAGTGAGAACAGAGATTCTATTTCTAGTGCTCATTTCAGAGAATCATAAGCAATACACCACACAACTTTTTTTGGGCGAAAAATAGCTCTTTGTGGTTTGTTCACAGGTTCCCTACCTGATCTCAGTGTTTGTTTCTGTCATTTCAATGCCATTTTTTCCACTACTTCCCATAAGATTTCTATCGAAATCCACAGAATAACCCCGTTTCTTGGGAGGACATTTTGAAAACCATTGACTTTGTTTTTCTTTCATGACAAACATGCTTCTGTTTCTCTTCTCCCTATCCTCCTCAGCTGAACACCCATGTAAAACATTTTAATAACATCATTTACTTAATGGAAGCCCATATTTAGCTAGTTACAAAATAAGCTTCAAGTCATTCCCATGGATTTTATATCTCTGCCATGACTGGGACCCCTCGGGCATTCTCGGAAATCCCCCCACTCAAGGAGTCCTTGAAGGATGGTACAGTTTGGGGCCCATTTCTCCCTCAAGAAATTAATCTACAAGTGAGAGCACTATTAGCTTTTTGGCATTTCTAAATTCTTACTCAAGCATGTGAACGGAGTCACCAGGTCAATGAGGCTCCCTAGCTTACACCTCTGAAGTCATAAAGTACTCACCCACCTGAGAGTGCCACTGGGGAGGGCGCCAGGGCAAGTCACCCTGCGGTGGTGACAAGGCGAAGATTTACAGCCTCGCAGTGACGCGGTCCATAGGGAGCCTGTTGGCCAGGCTGCCGCCTCGGCCCTGGCAAGCGTTCCTGTACTTATCCCTTTGACAGTCTATGATTTGGCACATTTGCTCGCTTTTGGCAGCAGTGCGAAGGGCATATCGATCTCCAAAAGCCACTTGGGCTGTTGAAGGAAAAAAGTCAGTCTCCCGTACCCTTCTTCTCTTCCCACATTTCTTCTTCACCCTGGGTATTTGCAGGCCCCAGTTTTTTTTCGTGCAAGGAACTCTTCCTGCAGCGAGCTTTTGAAAAGATACATCCTCTCTAATTCACACTGAAGTGATTTATCACAGGGAAATACCTGAAAGGATGGTAGAGTGAGGCAAGTAACTTCTTAAGAAGGGTGAGCTGTGCTTGGGGCCTGAGGGTGCCATCTGGTTTGGGCTGCCGCACCTGGGGCTTGTTAATTACAGGTGAAGGCATTTCCCTTTCAAAGAGTATTTTATGCTTCTGGCTTGATTCTCAGAGATTGTCAATCCAATATTAACTGGCCACACCAGCATGGAAGGTATAGGCCTCCATTCCAATGTGCATATAGAAAAATATTTCTAAATTACTGATTATTAATCTGGTGTCATTGGCAAGTCAGCCTCCTCTACTAGACTGTGATTTCTTTGCAGTCAGGATACTTTCTGTAAGTTCGCTGCCTTAGTACCTGGCACGTAAACAGAAGGCACTCAAAATCATTGCAGAATAAATAAGTAAACTTCTAAAACTTATTTAGAATTTAACGATAGTGTTCAAAATTTGGGGGCGACTAGCAGCCCTTCACAAGAGTCACTTCTAAAATAACCACAGATGAACCGCTGGACATAACCGGAAATCTGATGCATCTGCCAGCATTTAAACAGAAAGCCCTTGCCAGGGGAGGCGCTGGTAAGCCTGACCTCATTCTCCCCAGTGAGTATACGCCCCAGGAAGAAATTCTGTGAGTGCTCCCTCCTGGACCCTAGTTTCAAAAAAAACCCTATAAAGTCACCAGCTAGCATGTAAAGTACATTATGTGTCCATTTTACATATTTTTAAAGGGCTTAATGGATTTTAACTTCATTTTAGAAAATGCAACAATTGAAGAAAAAGACGAGAATCTAACAAAAGTTACTGCTTAGGTAGGCCTAATTCTGAAATCATTAGTTTAAATAAGCTCACCTGCCTTTCTTAGTCCCTTAACAGAGCTTCTTGGGACAGTAAAAGGGGAGATGTGCATGATCACTTCCACCTGCCTGCCCTCAAGTGGAAAAGAGTAAACACAGTAAGCAAGACGCCAAGTTGCCCTAGCTATTACTAGAAATCATGTGTTAATAGATCATTTTCTTTGAAAGTTTATGTTTGCTGCACTAGAAAAGTAGAATGAATAGTAGTCAGGTGAAATAAGCTATTGCCTGTGCAGGACATATGTTAAAATTCAACACCATTTTTTGTATTCATTGTCACCAGCTTAAACGTATATTGCCAAAGAGCCATTCTTTGAGAATAAACCAGCTGACAGCTATAAGGTGTGTTTGCAAGGGCTTTCGTGATTTACTTGCAACACGTGCTGAATACACATCACCCCCCCCCCATTTCCTGGAGTTTAATGCAAGAGAAAGGAACTCCACTAAAATGAAAAATCAATCATTTTCGAGGCAAAAAGTAACTTTCTTTGAGAGTATAAATAAGTGCTGCTCAGCACTCAAATGCAATGAAAAATCATTGTTCAGAATCAGTGGCCATCTTTGTGGAGAATTATAGAAGCATTGTAACTTGTTAATAGACCTGAAAGTCTACAGAAGTTTAAACTTCCCCTAATCACCTTTCCCATAAACCTATGGAAATTACCAGCATGCCAGTACTTTTCTCAGGTGTTCCTGGGCTTCTTTAGGATCATGCATTCACATTCTTTCAGCGTGTACAGATTTCAACCCCTCTGGAACATCAGAAATACTTATGGGATTTACAGAAAATGTGTATGTGCAGGTCCCACAGGAAGAAATGAATTCAATGGGTCTGGTGTGAGGTCCTGTCTATAATCTGTATTTTTTAAAGGTGCATGGATAATTGTATGTGCCTCAAAGTTTCAGAATCCTGACAAACATTGTGATCAGAAGTTCAGCAACACTTACCCTGAAGGATTCCAAATTCAAGAAAAAAATGTAAGCGCCATTCCATTAACTGTTAATGGTAACTAGGATTTATCATGCCAGAAGGAGAGTCAGGAAGTCAATCTATATTCACCCAGACGACACCTAGGTGCAGTTTTTCTGAATACGATCAGCCTCTTTCTCTCCCTTAAAAGCCCATCTCAGTACGTTTCTCCATCCAAACAAATCCGACTCCAAAGCCTCAAAGACGAGTGGAGCTCCTTAATTAAGTTGTATTGGGAAAAAGGTTACAGCAAAATTTGATTTAAAAAAATTTTTTTAACATTTTTATCCTAAAGTTACACTCGGAAACCATTGCCAAAATAATCTCGAACTCTCCCTCTCCCTTTTGATAGTATTTTTTGTTGGGATGAAATCATTAGTCCTTTAAAACTGTGACTTCTGAAAGCTTTCCTGCTGAGGGAAACATCAGCCTATGGGGATGGTTATGGCAGCGTGGTCACCATCTTTACCTGGCCCCAGGCCCCTTTGGCATTTTGCATACCCTATACGGTATGCCCTCCAGTAAAACACAAGCGGGGGCCCATCAGAGGCAGGGAGTTTAAGAGAGCAGGCATAACTAAGCGGTGGGCAGCTGTGAGATCCAAAAGAGAACAATTAAGAAACATCAAAGGTACAAAAGGTACAAACTTGCAGTTATAAGATAAATAGGACCTGGGAATGTAAGGCGCAGCCGGGTGACTGTTGTTAACAAACTGCACTGTACATCGGAAAGCAAAGGGAGGAGATCTTAAAAGTTCTCATCACAAGTAAAAAAAATTATAGCATGTGAGGTGATGGATGTCAGCTAGACTTACTGTGACCACTTCACAATATATACATATATCAAATCATTACAGTGTACAACTAAAACTAGTACAATGTTATATGTCAATTGTATCTCATTGTTTTAAAAAAGATGGTAGAAATAAATAACGGAACTAATGAGTTTAAATAATGAGAAAAAAATTAAAGAGTAAAACTAAGAGGAGGCTTAATTACCTATCAAGCAATGTGTCTAGAGAAATTTGGCAAGAAGTGACAATACAGTGAAGGAATGCAAAGAATTAACCAAAGAATTAGAGCTATGGAAACAAAAGCAAAGTCGAAGGATCAAACTACATAATAATATAAGAATGAGCTAAGCCCAAAGTCCTAAGGAAATATTTATTCTGTCTTGACTGTGTGTTTGTCAATAGCCGGGACCAAGTTTCATTTATAGAAACTTGTGTAGAGCCCAGTACAGAGCCTGGTCCATAGGCTGGTGGGTGGGTGGAGGCACGAACAAATGAATGAATTACTGGTAGACGAATTACTGATGGAGGACTCAGTTGTACTGCTTTTTTAATATATGGACTTCTCGCTTGCTGATATGACTTCAATGATTTGTTTTAAAGGACATGGTAGCATTCAAAATTATTTTGCCATCTTGCTTACACCCCTGAAAACCTTTTCTTTGTATCTTTGAAACAGAAAAATTGTGTGTGTGTGTGTGTGTGTTTTGCTGGAAAGCCATATATTCCTTATCATCTTCCCCCAAAAAATCACATTTAGGTTCAATAATACAACCTCAAACTTCTCAGCACTTATGAATGTTGTCCAAAGCCTAGGAAAATAAGATATTAGCAATATCATAAATAAAATCCTGGCCATTCAAATATAGTCAAATCTATGTCATTTTCACAAACGGATTCAAATTACTAATACATGTGGTCTTTCAAGCACACAATAAAATGTTAGTGTAAATACCATGGTAATTTTAATAAATACTATTAGTTTAGATTCTGGATTATGTTATAAAATCAATAAGAATTTGTTGAGTTAACTAAAATGATAAAATAGAGATGCATGCATGAAAATTGTCAATGTAAAACTGTTAATATCTGCTTTTAACACAAAGTGAAATGTAAATTCTTTATCCTGAAGATACATCATCAAATATAATTTGCATAGAGATTCAATGCTTTGCACACCACTTTGGCTGACTATTCTATTCCAGGACTGAAAGTATTAATTTTAGTTTCAACCTCCCTATGATTCAGGAACTATGTCCTTAAACAAATAACTAGGGATGCTAGAATATTATTGCTATAGTCCCCTACGAAGTTAGGGTTATCTTTGACCTAATATGATTAAATGACACTCTTCACTTTCAGGTCCATGATAATACACTACTCTAAAATCATAATAGGCTCACCCCATTTGGAGGCCCAGGTTCTATTACTATTAATGTTCAAATTAAAAACTTTCCTTGTTCTGAACCTTTACTCCCCAAGCATTCTTTGGATAAGATGTGGCTTTCCTTATACATCGGTCTACTCTCTAACAAATTCTAACTTATAAGTTACAGTAACAATTGGAACTGTCAGACAGACCAGAACGTCTGTATCTACACAACTCTTACTACTGTGTATTAGAGTAGGTGTGACAGTTATAGTTTTAATTGTCCATTAGTGAATTGGCATTCGGCTTTTCAAAAAATAAATTACTTTCTCATTTGCCTTTGTTCATCTTGCCGTGAAACCACCTGGAGTGAGGATCATCTTGCAGCAAGTGATACTGACATTGTTCCTTGTGGGCAGATACATATGGTGCCACTGGCAGGGGCAATTAAGGACATGGATAAAAATTAGGTGGCTGGGGGAAAGCAAAATCGGAGCAATTAAGTTGTTGGAAGACACTCCCATCAGGAAACAATGAAAAACAGTATGGTGTCCCATTAATTCTCTCACCATTCTGAAGAACCCAGGAGAGCTGACTCCAAATCAAATTCCAAAATCAAACAATCTTAAAAAAAACAAAAAACTGATTCTCTAAGACTTTCTCAATGACTCCTTTTCACAGTCATTTCTCTGCTTTGGTTTATCCATAGCAGATCTTGCTTTCAAGTTTACGACAGCAGTGCAGGGAAGGACAAATTCTCCTCTACCCTCTTAGGGTCTCTAGCCGGGCCTAAGAATTAAAGTGACAAAAGACAAATTAACAAGAGGAAAGCAAACACATTTTATTACATTTTTACATGTACATGAGAGCTTTCACGAGAGAATGAGGACCTGAAGAAGTGACCAGGGCAGGAAGTAGTCACCTTTTAGAGGAAGAAACAAGACATTTGTGACGAATTGACAAGACAGAGGGGTTGGGCTGGGGACAGTCAATGGTGGTGGGGAAGTGACTAGGAGACATGTGGAGGTAGGCACCACTAGTGAAGACAAGGGTTATTGTAGTAAATGTTTAGATCCATTTCAGCATCCATTCCTAGTCACTGGGGATAAGGATGTTCCCTTCCTGGTAGAGGGGGTGGCGCCCTTCTTATGGGAAAACTTATGGCCTGTTTCTAGGTAGAAAAAGATAGGTCAGAGAATCCTTCCTGCATCTGTGGCTCCTAAACGTCTGTGTGTTTGTTCAAAATAATCAACATGCCAAAATGGCATGTTTTGGGGTGGCATGTCCCGAACTTCAGTAGCAGCAGATATGTTATCTAGATTGATTGACAGCTCCCCTAGCTCTAGTTTATGTACTGTCAAATCACCTCGAAAACACAATCACTACCTCTATTTAATGAAAGACTGGAAAAAAGTTCTTTACATCAGTCAAAAAGGGCCATCTCTTTTCAGGATGGAGGAAGATGGAGCGACTTTGCAGAAACACTGGTTAGCTTTTCCATTCACCAGAATCAGTTCCTGATCATTTGAAATGAATTCCTAATACTTCAAACACTGTCCCACTCAAATATAATTGCATTATCAAAACAGTCGCCTTGGCCAAAAATAATTTAAATTGTTATTCATGTTTCTGATCTTCTCTACCAAGAAGACAACCAACTAATATTATTCCTACACAGTCTCTTACCTATGTTGCTAGAGTGAGGTGCTGACAGGTGGCAGAAAGAATGGGATACTGATCATAATCATAATTATAGAGGCTTACATTTATTAAATGCCTATTACTTACCAGCATTATTCTAATTACCATACACGAATCGTTCTGTTCTTATACCACCTAATAAGATGTGTTTTATTATTATTTCCTCCATTTTACAAAAGAAGAAACAGAGGGAAAAGAAAGGTTAGATGACTTGTGCCAGATCACAAGGTAAGGTAGGATTTGAAGCTAAGCTGCTTACAAGTTTGTACTCTCAATTATTATAAAATAAAACTCTCAAAAAATTAAAAAAAAAAAAAAAAGGAAGGGGGTTGGGAGGGAAGGAAAGGAACAGAAACATTAATCCTCATTCTTCTGGCTTCTGTGACTTTGGACAAGTCCTTCAGTTCTCTAGGCTCCTGTTACTCGATGTATGGTTCTGCCAACAGGGGTATTTGCATCACCCGGGAGCTTGTTGGAACCATAGAATCATAATCTGCATGTTAACAAGTTCTCAAGGTGGTTTATATGCATGCTAAATTTTGAGAAACATGGCTCTAGGCCTTATCAGTAAAATGTGAAAGGTGGCCTGGATGATATTGGCTGTCTCTTTCAACTTAAAATGTTGTATACATGTACACGTGACTTCAAACACACAGGTGTTAAACATGTTCATACATGCTCAACATCAAATGCTGGTTGTTATCCATAGTTGGGAGAAATAATTTGCAAATCCATCAGAGTTTCTGGATTCACAGTTTGTCAGGGTTGAATTACATGTTCTGTGTTGATTGAAGCTACTAATTTTAACACAAGTGAAAAGGTATTTGAAGTTCGAAGTCTAAATTTCATGTTGATGGTTTTTCACAGAGACTTAGATTCAACCAACTTTTCAAAGTTGAATACAGCTGTAATTCACTCAAAAGTAGAACTTAAATAACTGTCTCCAAAAGGAGTGTTAGCAAAATGTTGACTCATTCCTGAATGGCTTTTTTCTAAAGACTTTAATTGGTATTCCCGTCTTTCAGTAAAATACGCAATCGATGCCCCATTTTTTCTTTCTTCAACCCATTAATCACATATGTTTTTCCATTTTGCACTAATGACAATTAACTTCTGGAAGTTATCGAATTTTAAAAATGACCGTGAGGAAATAAAGAACTAGGCGATAACATCACTATCCATTCTGATATTCTAATAAGTAGATGTATTTTAATTATTTATGATACTTCATAACATGCCAGTAAATGCTTTCTAATGCTTTTTGTAAAGGGAGTGAAGTCTTGATAATTTTATATCCGACTATCATTCTTTACTATTAGATTGTTCACTAGAAATGTAAGGTGATACTGCTGATAGGATTATAAAAATTAGATTTGGGGATTAGGGAAGTTTGAGCCATTGCATGGCTACAATTTCTGTAATTAATTATCCCAGAAAGAACTTCCTTTTGTTATTTGCTGATGTCACTGCTTTTGCACTGCTCTTTGGAATGACTTTTATGAGCATGGTGATCATCGGTAAAAACTAAAGGCCTATTTTTATGTCTGTCCAATAACTGGTCCATTTGGAAGAAATACTAACTCTCGATCTACCAGTGACCACTTGTGTGACTTTGGAGAAATAATTTCAATTTTCTAGGCTCTTGCTAATCAAAGTTTATCCAGTTCTTGGTTCTTGCTGGTGTCTGGTACTGAGTCCCCAGATCAGTGAACACCCCACCTGAGAAGAGCTGGCCTTCCTAATTCCCCATTCAACCATAAAAAGCCCTGTGATTAGGGAATTCCTCCACATTCATCCTGGTGTCCCTGGCTGGTACTCCTCCATTCATTACTAGACTCTCTGCCTCTTTGGATTAATGTGCTTGCATGACCTGCCCATTGTTACGTTCATTTTCTCCCCTGGACACTGCCTACCTAATCAGCCTTTTCAGCCCTATAAACTCCTCCTGCTTTTTGTGTGGGAGAAGGATCAGAAGGAAAATAATCTATGGATTATATGTTATTTATTCTCTACTGTCTTAGTCCCTTTGGCCTCTACAGCAGAATACCATGCACTGCATGACTTATAAACTACAGAAATCTATTTCTCACAGTTTTGGAGGCTGATAAGTCCAAGACCAAAAAACCATGAGATTTGGTGTCTAGAGAGAGTCCACTTCCTGGTCTGTAGACAGTGGTCTCCTCACTGTGTCTGCACTTAATGGAAAGGATGAGGGATTTCTCTGGGGTCCCTTTTATAAGAGCACTTATCTCATTCATGATGGCTCCACTCTCATGACCTAATCACCACCCAAAGGCCCTGCCTTCTAACCCCATGACATTGCAGATTAGGTTTTAGCATATGAATTGGTGGGGGCGGGGCACAGACTTTCAGTCTATAGCATTTATGTTCAAGTATAAGACTTCTAAACCTTTATACTAATCAGTAAAAATAAATCCAAAAAGACCACAAAAGGGAGACTCATAAGCATTTTTTAAACAGCTAGTATTTTAAATTTAATTAAAATTAAATAAAACTTAAAATTCAGTTTCTTGGTTGCACCAGCAACATTTCAAGTGCTTAATAACCCTATGTGGCTAGTGTCTACCATATTGGTCAGAACAGAGAAAACATTTGCATCACTGGAGAGAGTTCTACACTGAACACTGAACAATAGTGCTCTAGATATTTTATATAACTTTTTCATTTGCTCCTGATAGCAACCTTGTAAGGTAGGACATTATCCTGACATTTATAGATGAGGACTCAGAGATTCAGAGGGACTCAGGAGCCTCATCCAGCTATCAAGTGAAAGAGCCAAAGGATAGAATCAGAATTTAAGTCATTCATACTCAAGATTTACAGATCTGACTCTAACTTTCCATATACTAGATTCTAGACTCCTGACTGCTATCATATGGACATGCATCTTAGAATATAATTTTGTAGTTAATTATCTGTTTCAATCTCCTGGTTTTATACATGAGACCAGAAAAGAAAATGATTTCAAAGCCCAAATACTGGTAAATGAAAAAGTACTAATATGTCACAATATTGTTTCCCTTAGTGCTACATCTCCTCTTACTTGCACCTAGTTTGATGATAAACTGGTAGGGAAAACAAGAGAAAAGGAATTAATATTTACTGAGTCTTATGCTAAACACTGTGTTGGTTTTGGAATGCTGTGAAGTAGGTATTATCCTCATTTTGTAAATAAGGAAATGAATATATATATAATAGATCTCTATATATCTATATATTAACTAATTCAATATTAACCAAATCAATATATATTAACCAAATATATTAACCAAATCAATATATATTAACCAATATACAAGGCCAATGTGAAATTCTTTAGAAAAGTTATTACACTAAATCTTGACTTAACAACTCCCTGTGATGTGGGAATCATCCTCTTTTCATAAGTGAGGAAATAAATGAAGTTCCTACATTTACACAGCTGGAGAGTTAACTGGCCAACCAGAGATTTGGTCTCAGGTCTGATTGACTTCAAAGTTCATATTTTTTCTACAACTTCACTCCTGAAGGAAGTGGAGCTAGGACCATAATGCCAGCTAGATTTCTTTCTTTCTTTTTTTTTTTAAGATTATTTATTTGAGAGCAAGAGAGAACATGACTGGGGGGGTGGAGGCAGAGGGAGAGGGAGAAGCAGACTCCCCAATGAGCAGGGAGCCTGATGCGGGGCTCAATACCAGGACCCCGGGATCATGACCTGAGCCGAAGGCAGGTGCTAACTTACTGAGCCACCCAGGCGCCCCCCCGCTGGATTTCTAATTTAAAGACACCTGATTTCCAGGTGAAATCAGTATATACACAGGTCAATCAGAACACTGGAAAAGATTTCAAAGGACCTTTAAGACCTCAAAGGCACCTTCAGTGCCTCTTCTGGGATCTTAAAGTATGATGGGGAAATTATTTTTTTAAAGGAAAAAAGAAAGGAAAAAACCCCACCAACACCAAAGTAGTATCTCACAGTGTATAAGAAGTCGATGAATTTACATAATTTCTGAATTATAATTTTTTTAATGAAGTGTGATATTATTTCTAAGACCAAACAGAATTTGAATGAGGCCAAGAAAAAATGCTTAGAGAAGCTCTTGTCTACTAATGAGTAGAAAAACTTATAATTACCATATCAAACGAGTATTTAAAAGGAAAGTCTCTGATTACATGCAATTATTCTGTAAAAAGTAATGTAGATGCTTCTAAAATTGTTTGAAATAGTTCTCTTACATAATTAAGGAATTTATCTGATAACTTTATTTACTAAGTCCTCTCTAAGTCCTTTCAAATATTTAACATACTGGTAACCATCCACCCAGGGCCTGATCAAATTATTACAAATTCCAAATTAATCTGCTTTAAGGGGGTTTTATTATAAGTTCAGCTTTTCATTAGTTAGCTCTTCACAGACATCTCTGAACATGAACAGTTGGACGTCCTTGAGATTTATCAACACATTGCAATGTTTGATTAGGCTTTCTATCTTCTGATCTTCAGCCAAGTTAATCCTGAAATGAAGCGAACACAAAGAAACCAAGAAAACAAAATCATCTTCAAAATGTGTAAGAAACTGTGTGCTAGGACATAGAGATGTTCTCTAAGTGCTATGCGAATGCCCTGTGTTGTCGATAAATTGAAGAAATGAACAGATCAAATTTGGAACTACTAGATCAGAATAAACAAAACATTATTACTGCTATTTGGTTAAATATATGCCAGATGATTAAAATATTTCCCTCTTCTAATTACAATTCATTTTAAATTTAATTTTGAAGCCTTATGCTGCTCTCTAATTGTTTCATCTGTTTTTGGTTTTCCTTAAGTAGATGATAAGTTCTTTAAAGAATTATGTTTTATACTCATGTTTCTTTATAATACCTTGCACAGTGCTGAGTAAATAACAGATTAGGAATGACAAATAAGTCTTATTTCCTACCTCCACGCTAGTGGCGGAGTCTGCCTGGGGAAATACACTGAGAAGGATTATGAATTCAGGACTAGACTCCACCAAGAGAGACTGCAGATGATTGATTGGTAATGTCTGTTCTGAGCTTAAAGGGAGGAGGTAGCAGCAGGCCTGCCATCTATTTTTCCAACTCACTAGTAGACATTCATTTCATACTTGTTAAATGAATTAAAATGTAAACAGGAAGAAAAGGAGGAGGATGCCAGTTAAACTTTCCTATTGAGTGTTCATTCGCATTCAATAAAAATTATACCATATGTAAGTTCATTATTAGCCATGGAATCAATAAACTTCGAAATTCAAAGGAAAAGCAACTATCTTAAAATATCGTGAGAGATACTTTGTGTTCATATCAGATCTTTTCTTTCAGATATTTTATTTAAAGCTAACTCACTTAAAATCCTCAAACCTCTATCTAGAAAATGGCAAAGCCAAGGATTCTCAGAGCTAAATATGTATACACAGAAGTGTACATATTGAGGCTGGATCAAGGGCTAAACACACAAATGGGCACAGGGTAGCATCACCATAACTAAAGGCTATTCCAATGGTACCACTTTAAAAGGGCAGAGGTTATGATGAAATTAATGTTTACTAGCCCCAAATAACCTTTGGAGTCCTTCTTGTCTCGTAGCTGGTAGCAGTTCTAGTAATTACATATACCCCCACATACACACATGCACACCCTGCTCACATGTACCCTGAGTTGGATACCTCTAAGCCACAGTTGTATGAGCTGCCTATCTCTATGATGTATAGAAGTTTCAAGGAAAGTCAAGTTTCCCATTATTAGTAGCTCTTTGAATATCCTATTTAATGATAAGATAAAGATGGCACTAGATTTTGTTGTTTGTATTTTGTATAATGGAGGAGGGGAATGCAGGACTTAGTGCTTGAGGCAAGTTTTCACTAAAAAGAGCTTAGCAAAATTTTTATTCATCCAGTAGCATCTTTCAAATAAAGGAAATTTTTCGGAGATCATAATTCTACATTTCAGTCCACTTCAGTATCTCACAAAAACCCTAATACTTAAGACAAGTGGTAAAGGATCTTATCAAGTGAGGTGTATTTAAATTCAAATAGTAGGTGGAAGCAAGTAGGGGTTAATGATCCTAGTGATAGTGGTATAAAACTCTCACAGTGTTTAGATTAAGAAATACAGCAAGTTAAAAAAAAAAAAAAAAGCATGAATGTGTCCTACAGAAAATGATTTAAAAACGTGAGTTTGGTTCTAGTTGCCCATCCATAGCACCTGCTACCTGACACTGTGAAGTCGACCCTAAGCGAGGTGGGTGGCCAAAAGAATCCACAAGGCCATTAGGTTTGACCCCAATTATCTTTTATTGTAAATAGGCCATATGTCAAATTCCAGGATAAATTGGAAACATTTGATCTATCTCCTACTTCTAGATTAATTTTAAAGATTCATTTTCTATTCTTACAGATCCTTTATTTGAGCTGCTTTGCTCTTATGTTTTAAAGAAAAGACCTTATATTTGCTTTCATAGACTCAAGAGGTTTCCATCTTTAAGAATACTTTTGGCAGAAGGGAATTTAACAGTCAGAACATAATTGAGAGAAAAATGGCAGGAAATGAGCATACTCAAAATTTAAGATATGACTAATACCATCCACTGAATTTCTTCATAAGAATTTATGTTTACTAAGGAGAAAACATTCATTACCATGCTTAACAGAGATGAATGCTTTAACAAATCTCCTCATTTCCCCAGGCAAATCATTGCTATATCCATGCAAACCAACACAAATAAATATATCACACATGAAAAATAATAGTCCTTTGAGCCTTTGAGGTATATATGGAACAATGCTTCCTTAAGACAGACTACTAAACCACTGAAAAGATCCTGATTGATTCAAAAATGAAAATAATATTAATGTAAACCAACGTGACCTCCAACCAAATAGATTCTGCATAAGTGAGTCGGGGCAATGTGATTTTCATAAAACAATTTGGCATTAAAACTAAACAGCATGGCAAAATAGAATCCACATTGCCCACCCCCCTCCCAAACACTCCCAGTCCTGAACCACTTAATATATACTTCTGAATTTTGCACACAAATAATCTGTTGGAGAAAGAAGTACTGTAGAAATCAGTGAGTTTTTTCCTCAAATTGATCAGAACAAAATGAGATTTTTTTGTAGAAGTCTACTTTTGACTGGTTTTGTCTATTTAGTAAAACACACTTGAATTTAGATAATTTATTGGTACAAAGTGTTTATTCCATTTTTTCCCTTTCTTTCTTTTTTCTTCTTTTGAGAGACTATTCCATGGGTGTTGCCTGCCAGATTAACTGTCCTCGAAACCAGGGATATAGCCACTTTTGTGCTCACTCGTATATGACCAGGGCTCCAGTTCTAAAATCAGGGTCATTGTTTCCACCCTACAGACAACACAAACAATAGCTTCAAGCGATGGAAAGATGAAACAGAACTGAAAAGGGGAAGAGTAAGAAAAGCAATAAAGGGCTGCGTGAAGGAAAGAAGATCTTCCTGTGACGGAAAGAAAACAGCATCCTGCACTAGTCCTGTTTGACCTTGCTTGCTACTAAATTTTGAATTTTTTGTAATGATACTGAAGAAGTGACGAGAGGTAACCGGTGAGCTAATGACCTCAAATGCCCCACAGGCTGCTCTCAGGTCTCATCCTCACATCCAGTGAGCTTCCCTTCCCCTGTCCCCTGTCCCTTTCCTTTGCACGACCCCAAGGCTCCCTTCTTGCAATTCAGCCTCTCCCTCCAACACCACCCCTAATTCTTTCTAAATCTATAAAAGAACCCTGTTGTGTGTTGAGAAAACAGCTAAGAAAGAAAATGTAGACACATTTAGCTTAGCCTAAAAAAAATACACGCACACACATCCCTATGGTCTAATGAACTTTCCACCTTTCCATGATAAAGCATTAATAAGAATGGAGTGAGATCCTCACAGTATCAGTGATCATGAATGATGTATTCATTACCAATAAGTGTTAGTATCACATCGACGATGCATCTATCTATACACCTAATTACAATATTAAATAGTCAGTGTGTATGATTAATTTATTTTCCTAAACAAGTATATATTTTTATTAAGAACTTGTTTCAAGGGCACCTGGGTGGCTCAGTCAGTTAAGCGTCTGTCTTCGGCTCAAGTCATGACCCCGGGGTCTTGGGATCGAGCCCTGCATCAGGCTCCCTGCTCGGCTGGGGGCCTGCTTCTCCCTCTCCCTCTGCTCCGCTTGTGTTCCCTTTCTCGTTGTGTCTCTCTCTGTCAAATAAATAAACATAAAATCTTAAAAAAAAGAGATCTTGTTTCAAGATAGTTTTTAATAAGAATCCCTTATTACACGAATATACAGGCTTCAGCTATATGAAAAGTTCATCATATTCCTTAGATTAATCCTTAAAAAAAGAAAAAAACATTCAAAATATTGACTGTTCCTAAGATAATGAACTGACTGTCCTCAGGAGATAGAAAAAGACAAAGGATCTCTAGGCTTCTATTTATTTATTCAGCCAAACTTTGGTAATTACATTACATTAAATGTAATCTGAATTATATCATGTATGAAAGGCGGTTCTCTGGAACTTCAGGGGGATTACAAGCTCTGGTGGCAAAGCCGCTACCTTCTCTGCCTCCATCACCAATGCATGAGCTCAGAGAAGAAAGTAAAAATGTGGGCATTCAGGATAATCCAAACTGGGCAGCAGTATGAGGCACGTCATGATCGCTGAGAAGCTCCCTCCACATCCTGGGCCCAAGCCACACTATTCAGGGGAACCTCACAGGGAGGGCCACCCTGACTAAGTTAGGAACTACTACTCACCCAGGTATCTGTCTGTGACACTCCAGCAATGCCACCAGATAAATATAGGATATTGGACAAGTCACTCCACTTTCTGGGTCACTTTTTACACAACCCATGAAATGAAGATCCCGAATATCCCTGAATTCTAAAGAAATAGTCCTTGAGGAAAATGAGTCAAAACATTTTTTTAAATGGAAGCTAGTATTTATAATCAACTTGGTCAATACCTGAATATCCATTTTTTATAATACTGATGATCTTTGTTTCTGCCATTATTTCTAATTTTCTTTTATAATTATATATTTACCTTACCCTAAGAGGAAAAGAAGTTAAAATATGAAAGGTACCATTCCACTACTTATAAAAGAAATGTTATAATAGAAATACAATGTTTAGTGTGGAAGAAAAGTTGAAGCTAAATGTCCTAAAATGAGATTTGGAAATTTAGTATTCCCCTTCTCTGTATTTTTACCTCATTTATCTGAGGATACTTAAAATTGTATTTGTATATGTTACATTTCTTAAGTGATCAAAGCATATATCGTGCATGATCTAATTAATAATTTTGACTTCTTCATAAAAGAAACAGAGTAGATTTCTATATATTACGGTTTAAAAAAGAAGAAAGGAAAATTGAATGATTAGAATAACAAATAATAGATTCCAGAGTAATGCATTCCTTCAGCCCCCCATGGTTCCCTACAAACAAATGTGTTCAAATCTATAAAGCTATTTATAAACAGAGAAAATGATTAGAACCTGAGGGTTCTACTCTACTTTAACCCGAGCCTCAAGGTAAAACCTTTCCCTCACTCTGATGAGGGACATATGTCCTCATGGTATCTTTCAAAACCTATTTTTAAATGTTAATGAGTCTATAAAAAGAAATTCTAAATCTTATACCCTTTCATTGCTTTTTGTTTCACCTCTAAGAAAAAAAAAGACTAAGTCCCCCATGACACAGCTATTTTCACCTTAGTTCAAAACACAAATGCACTTGCTGAGCACCTACAGTGCTCTGAGCAGTGATCCAGGTATCACATAGGTTCCAGAGGTGGACCATTTAATCAGAGAGAAAAACAGCAAGGAGTTGATTTTGAATGGAGCACTGGGTGAAGGAAATACTATGGTAGAAGAAGAGAGGGAAAAGTAGGCTGGAGCCAAAGCGTGAAAGAATACAGAGTCTGTGAAAATAAGAAAATTTGTGAGACAAAAGAGAATTATCAAAGGTGTGTGTATGTGCAGTTTCGTTGTGGCTGTTTGCCTAGGAGAAGCATGATTAGATCTGAGCGTAGGGAGAATGGGTTGGGCATCCACACGTAGGAGGAAATGAAAGTAGGAGAGAGTGGTGGTAGGGAGGACAGTTGAGATATAATGAAGGCACGAACTGGGACAAATGAAAGCACCAACTGAGCAGCCTAAATGGGGAAGAAGGGAATCAGAGTGAAGCCAGTCATGGAAATATAATCATCTGAACTCGGCTGTGGTTTAGATGTAGAGGTGATAGAGGAGGCACTGAAGCTAACACCTTGGCTTTGGATCCGGGGGAGCAGGTAAAGGAGGATACCTTAGCTGAGATAGGTGTTCTTGGTGGAGAAATGGATTTGGGAACAACTGAAGGGTTTCACTTAAATATGTTGAACTTGAGGTATCCCAGGGCATTCTGCTGTAGGTGTGCGGCAGGAACCTGGAAATGCGTATCTGGAGCTCAGAAGACAGATCGAAACTAGAAATGCCAGCCAAAGTCCTACAATTGACTGAAATGAGTTAATGGTGAAATATTAGAGGGAGAAATGGGGGTTGGGAAATTAAAGATAGCGTGGATCTCCTGTTAATCAGACACTTTGAACTCTATCCCAAAGCCCACTGATCCTTCTTTCTTCTTCTTCACCAATTTAATTATCCTTCTTCACCCTCAAATGTATCCTTCTTCCACCACCTCTTATGTTGGACTCATTATTTATATTCTCAGCCAAGAAAGAACTCTTGTAAGTCACCCTTAGCTTTCCTTTTCCTCAAATCCTACAGAGCCTTCTTCTTGGAAATCTCTTCCATGTAGCACTCTTTTTGTCAATCAGTTCATGGGTTTGAGATCCTCCTCATGTCTGACCTAAGTCCCTCCCTGCTCTAGTCCATTCTCCAAATTACCGCTGAAAAGTATCTAAGAGATCAAATTGATTACATCCCCACCCTATGTTAAAACCTCTGCTGGCCAAGAATGACATTAGTATCTGGGTATGGCTTACAATGCCCGAGTCTACCCATTGAAATGCTGATGGACAGGGAGGGACGCCTGGGTGTCTCAGTTGGTTAAGCATCTGACTCTTGGTTTTGGCTCAGGTCAGGATCTAAGGGTCGTGAGATCGTGCCCCAAATCAGGCTTGTGGAGCTTCCTAGAGATTCTCTTCTTCTCCCTCTGTCCCTCCCCTCCCTCAAATAAAATAAATAAATAAATTCTTTTAAAAAAGTGCTGGTGGACAAATGTCAACTCTTCTGTGAAGCTTTTCCTATTTGGTCCCTTCCTTAGCACCCTCTGCAGAACTCTGTATGGAACAGATTAACAATTTTTGTGCTATCTGCTATATTCCCAGTAGCTATGAAGGAATAATGAGAGAGGCTAAGGAATCATAAGGCTAGTGCTCAAGAACGATCAACAAAAGGGAAGTTGGGGCCCTTGAGAATAATGGTGAGAGATGGAGGGACTGGACAGTGGTAACCCAATATGATAAAGGCCAAAGTCCTCAAGGTGGCTCCAAAAGCTTAATGACTGAACCTCCGCCCACCTCTTCAGACTCATCTCAAACCACTCCCCTTGCTCTCTGCAGCCAGGTCTCCTGGGCCTTCTTGCAAGACGGCCAATGTCCCCTTTTATGTGCTGCTCCCTCTGGCAAAATCACTTTTGCTTGCCTCTGACCTGCTGACCTAGAGCCCAACTCCATTGCCATGTCACTCACACAGGGACCAGGGCCTGACTCCCAGACTAGGTCAGCTGCCCTGCATACATTCTTCTGGAGCCCTGGAATTTTCCTTTACACACACACATCATTCTGGCACATCTAAATGGCTAATAAAGTATTTTCACATCTAGGTCATTTCTGTATGTTATTAAAAACATGACTAACAATTTTATTCTGAAATGCAATTCTTAAAAAGCCCAAAGATGGACAGAACAACATATTATCTATGACCAAGTACAGATTTCAGAAAGTAAAAGCCAATTCTCAAATGTGTGATCCTTTACAGACTCAAAAGTCCATGTCATTCTTATAAACAGTCAGGACCTATCACTCAGTGGCAACATTTAGAAATTAAACATGCTTTTTATGACCATGGAACACTTGCGCGTGCATAGGCTGGGGTAATCATGTAAAAGTCATGACCAGCTGAATCCAAGAGAACACAAATAAAGATGAGTGAACAATCTAGACTGCCAACTCGCCACAGCAGGGGGCATAACCTCCATCTTTTCTCTGGCCCTGTCGTAGCAGACTTGCAATAAATATTTGTTAAATGGAAGAAGGGGCTCCTTGAGAAATGAGCACTATTTAGTCCTTGGTAGATGAGAAGTATGGAAAAAAGTGTGATATAATTGCATAGTGTAGGCTTCCCAGGATGAAGATGAGCAATTGTGATTGAATGATAGTCTGGAAACAGGCATGGGGAGAGGGAGGGTTTCAATAGTAGGGAGCAGCACTGTTGAACCAGTTAAGAATAAGACAGGAAAAAGTTGGAACTGTGTTTAAACGGGAGACTGAGGTTGAATTTGGAGTGTGGGTCTCAGCCTCCCCCGCTTCTTTTTAACCCAGATGTAGACAGAGGCTTCCAGTTTTCAGCAGTGAAATGAGTGTACTGTACACATGCCCCTAACATCGGGAGATCTTCAAGATACTATTTACGCAGCAGTTAGTTCATTTTCACCCCAGAGAATAGCTAATGAAATGAAGGATTGCCAAGATTACTTGGCAGACCTATTACCACCAAAATCTCCCAATGCAACCAGGTGAGCATGGCTTATTTTCTGAAAAGTGCCATTGAGTTGGTGTCTTGCAGGAGCTTAACATCTATTAGGTCTTTAGACATGCCTGAGTGAAAGGTGCTATATACTCAAATTATTGAGTTTCACCATATGCTCCCAGTTGCTCGCAGAGGTGAGAAACAGCTGGTTGATCTTTGAAAGGCAAAAACTCAAGTCCCCTGAACTAACAGCTTTCAGAAATCATATTCACCAGTCATAGAATTCATTTCTGATTCTTATTCATAGTAGCCATTCATTCTAAGATATTTATTTATCCACACATACCTATTTCATTCTCTAATTGCATTTAAATTCTTTTGGGGGAAAACTGTTATAAAACACGTCCTTGTTACATAAGGGAGCCATATACATGCAGTTTGATGGCGTACTAATTTATCAATATCCAGAATTATTATAAAGAAGCTGTTTGAAAGTACCAGAAGAGTACCAAAGTTTCATTCATTCATGAAATGATTGATTGCATATACTCTGTAGAAATGGATTCATATTTCTGAGTACATGTTACTTTATATCCCTCAAAGAGAAAAATACATTTGCACTCAATATGCATTTATAGGATAATATGACACAGGTGTGGTGATATTAGAAAAGAGAAAGCCAACTATAAAGAAGAAAAGTAAAAGCTTTACTAGGGAAGAAACTCAGATTTCAGAATGGAGCTGAGGAGTTGGAAGTCGGAAAATCGCCGAACGTGAAAGATGTTTTTCATATTATAGGGACGCTCAGTCAACCAAAAATCTCACCAACAAAGGTCTTGGTAGGGCACGTTATAAGACAAAGTCAAGTTTAGGACAACTGAGACGTTGACTTAAGCAACCGAGACCCCTAAGACAGGCTGCACAGGACCTGCTACCCAGCATGGAACTAACAGGAAAAAGACGGCACAACACAAAGTATTCCGACACCCGCCGCCTGCCGAGTTCCGTGTTGCTGCTGGGCTAAGCTGTTGTTGAAGAAGCATTCAGCACTGACACACAATTTTAAATGTGTCAATCTTGATGGGGAGCACTTCTTGTCTATACCATAACATTCATGCTCGTTACTACCAACACTACTTCACATTAACTTTTAAAACTGTTTTCATAGGTCCTTAAGATCTTTTCATTCCTAATCCACTTTAGGAACTTACAAAATGAAAAAAATAAATTGTGCTAGACATTAAGTTTTAAAAATTGACCAGAACAGCTTTTTCGGGACACAGCTTAGAAACGATACACATCAAAGTACCTGTTGCTGAAAAGCGTTGTGGTTGAGAATGCCAGAGAGAAATTTTTGAATTAGAAACAACTGTGTACTTTGGAATGGACCTTCTGAGGATTTAAAGCTAAAGACAATCGGGAATCCGTGTATTTTAAATACACCCCGACAGCCAAGTTAAAAGCTAAATAATGATAATGGTGATGGTAATAATAATTCATCTGCTAGCATTTATTGAACACTTAAGTGCCAAACACTGTGGCTTTAAATAGATCATCCAAGTTAAGGGACAATCTCATTTATATGGATTTTCTATTTAATCATCATCACAAACCCACCGGGTAGATACCCCAAGATATCTGTTCGGAGAGTTTAGCTGAGTGGTTAGACAGTGAAGCGCATGGACACGAGAGAGACTGTGCTGGTATCAGGCACAGCCCTAACTGTGCAACCTAAAGCAAGTTACTGACTTCTCTGTGATTTTGTGATTCTCATCACCAAAACAGGAATGTTCATGAAAATTAATTGCAATAATATATGTAAAATGTTTTAAAGAGTTCTGATACATATTAAATGTCCCCAATGGGTAACTGTTATGATTATCCCCATTTTAAAGATGAGTAAACTGAGGCCAAGAAGTGGCAGAACTAGGATTTGAATTCCAGCAGTATGACTTCAGAGCCCAACCTCTTAGCCATATGCCATCATGGACACACAATTTGGAATATCATTTACAAAGAAAGAATTTGCCATTTGGGTTTTATAGAAGGTACATGTGTTATAATTATTTTTAAATTCCTATCCATAGTTACATATGGGTATATAATTATGATCCATATTTAGGATGGAGTCATTGCTTTGATTCAATTAGTCATAGAGCTTAGTTAGAATTTTAACCCATTCTTGGTCCACACTAGTACTTTCCATCATCCCATATTTAAGTCCTTTAGTTTAAAAACACATTGCCTTTGGGGCACCTGGCTCAGTCTGTTAAGCAGCTGCCTTAGGCTTGGGCCATGATCCCAGCATCCTGGGATCAGCCACCTGCCCAGCAAGGAGTCTGCTTCTCCCTCTCCCTTTGACCCTCCCCCTTCCCCCTCCCCCTGCTCTCTCTCTTTCTAATAAATAAATCTTAAAAAAACAAAAATAAAAACACATTCTTTTTTTCCTAATACAAAATTAAAAAAGAAAGAGTGTATGAACTAATATGAATTTTGTAAATCATAAAAAACAGGTTTTTAAGTGTTTTTAAGATAAAACTTTAAAATCATGAATCTAATTCAAATTTGCATCCTTTTAAATTTTCAAATCTTACCAAACACTGAAAATTTCATGAAAACTAATCTTAAGGATATTTAAGGAATTTAATAAGGATAGCATGAATTTTCAAACACTTTCTTTCTCTTCTTTGGCCTATTTTTTTTAATCACCAGATGCTACAGAGTCTCAAAATGAACTTAAAATCACTACAATGTACAAAGTATCTTTTTAACATACCCAAAGACCACTGGCCTTTAGATATTTTAATGCTTTTCAGTATACCACAAGGCAGAAAAGTTATGGCTTCCTTAGCATTTGAGAACTTCAATTGTAAGAAAATAACTTACAAATGAAAATGCAGGCTCACTTCTCAGGGCTAACTAGATACCTGATGGAAGTGCAGGTCATCCCAAGTCAGGCACGAGCTGGCTAATGAATGACTTCTGGACCCACAGACTTGCTCCCACTTGGGGCAAATACTTATCCCCCTCCAGCCTGCTGATTCCCACCTCATCCCCAGGGTCAAAAATAGGTTCAACCTAGGTGAATCTCCAGGGAATTATGCTGAGAAAAAAAAAATCCTGAAAGATTAAATCCTGAATCATTCCATTTATATAACATTTTGAAATGACAAAATTTTATTAACAGGGAACAGGGCAGTGGTGTGGATATAAAAGAATGACAGTGGGGATCCTTGATGATGGAAATGTTCAGTATCTTGACTGCGATGTTGGATATGCAAACATACACATGATAAATTACATGGAACAAAACACACGCACCCCACCACCCACACAGGAGCAGATGAGTGTAAGTAAAATGGAAAATCTGAATAAGATTGGTAGAGTATTTCAATGTCAATAGCCTGGGTGGGATGCTACATTATGGTTTTATGGTTTTACAAAATGTTACGGGGAGGGGGGGAACGGGGTAAAGTATTCATGAGATCTCTGTCCAATTTCTTACAACTGCAAGTAAATCTGCACTAACTCATAACAATTTTATTGAAATTTTAAAAACAAATAAG
Organism: Halichoerus grypus; assembly: GCF_964656455.1. NCBI lineage: Eukaryota > Metazoa > Chordata > Mammalia > Carnivora > Phocidae > Halichoerus > Halichoerus grypus. The sequence goes on from NC_135716.1 coordinate 60,491,102, forward strand.
GTGTGCAGTGGCAGAAAATTAAAGTGACGGGCTCCTGGGTGGCTCAGTCGCTTAAGCCTCCGACTCTTGGTTTTGGCTCAGGGTCATGATTTCAGGATCGTGAAATCCAGCTCAGCGTGCTTAAGACTCTCTCCCTCTCCCTCTGCCCCTCCCCACCACTCTCTCTCTCTCTCTCAAATAAATAAATCTTTAAAATAAAAATGAAAGTTAAAGTGAAAACGAAGGGGAAACGCATGAAAGAAAGCCCAAGGCCACCCATCTGTCCCCCCCACACACGCCTCCCCATCCCTTCCCCCCACCACCTCCCCACCCCAACTCTGCACTCCCCCACCCCAGAGTCGGGCCCACATTCCTTAGCCCCTCTGTTTCTGGACATGGGAGCATTTGGCTCTCGGCCCTATTTCCAATACCAACAAACCCCCCCCCCGCTTTCAACCCCCAGATTCCCTGCCTCCCTGCCCACCTCTGGTGAAGAAACAACCATAACCCCCCGTAGTCCATGGCACCTGAGCCACTGAGAGGAGCTTCATCCTCAGTCGTTCTGCAAACACCCGGTCCTGAACTCGGGATTGAATCCCTAGCAGCCTGAGATGAGCCTTCCTCATCTAAAATGGGGACACTCGGGGCTGTTGTGAGGATTAATAACAATAGATTTAAAGCACCGAGATGCAGCAGTTCTCCAATTCCTCACCAATAGGCAAACATGTCCACATCCGTGTGTGAAGACTCTATGTCCCCTGCGGGTCTTCGTGAAAAAGAAGATTCAGGCAGCACAGAAGAGCCGTTATCAGGGCCTGGGCTGGTAACTCAGAGCAGAACCCCCGAGAAGGTCTGCAAGGCTGTTCGGGGATGGGAGAGCAGTGGAGAAGCCACGGGGTGCGATCCATAGAAAGTGAGCCAGAGTGGAGGGAGGCGCAGGAAAAAAGGCAGGGGTCACAAACGGAGAATGGAGGCATCATTCGCAGAGCGTGCTGCTGTATGAAGTACCAGTGAGGACTGAGGGTACAAACTCAAAGAAGAAACGCCCCCTGTCTTCAGAAGACCTTAGAGTCTAAGGTCTGGGCACGGGATGGGGGAGGGGTAGAAAATCTACAAATACTACCGTCAGTTTGGAAGGGCTGAGATGCAGGCAGATAGCACACATAAAAGCAGCAGAGAAACACAGCGGAATCAGACCAGAGGGAGCTAGGAAGACTTCCTGGAAGAGGTGGTACTTGAACTGAGTTCCAAAGGACTAAAGGGGAAGTTGAGGATGGGGGGGAAGCAGGAAGAGGTCAGAGCACAACACGTGGAGGGCACTGAGGTGTGACGTGTCCTGACCCTGTGGGAGCTGCAGTTGTTTCACATGCTGGGGCTGACCTGGCTGCCAGGCGGGAAGATGAGAGATGCTAGAGATGAGGGAAGAGTGGATCCTAAGGCACTCTGGGTGGGGGCCCTAATGAACTGCCTCCTAAAGGACAAAGGGAACCACCATAGGATTTTAAGTAGGTGGATTCATCCCCAGATCTGTCCGTGTTTTAGAAAGATCAGCATGCTGCTGAGCAATGAGAACAAACTGATGGTCAAAAGAATCTTTTTAAGTGAGTTTGCTCCATTTTTTACTTCTGTATTTTTGCAAAACTGTGTGCGTTAAGAAACACACTCACAGAAGAGGGGAGGGAGCCTTTCTGAGACTGTTTGGGCAAGGTCCACGTGAGGATGCACAGAATCGCAATCTCCACGCACTTCCTGAACTGCATCTGAGTCCCCTTCCCATGGCCCCTTTGCAAATCTCTGTGCCCACAAGCTCTACTGATGGCATGTCTCTCTGGGACAATGTCTAAAGTGTCTCAAACACACACTCCATCCCCTTTTAGGGGCCCAGGGACCTCTCACAGCCCCACCTACTGGCCTGTGGGGTGGGGCTCTGGGAGCCTGCCTGCAGGCATGGGTTCCTATGGCCAGATACAGCACTCCAGAAGGGCAGGGATGGAGGGATAGAGCTGGTGTGCTAAGCCAGGGGATAGGAGCTACAGAGCGGACAATGCCACCTTCAGCATTCACTCGCTGGACTAGTGCTGGGTTCTGGGTTGGTCAGGCTTAGGTCACCCCCTCTCCAAGCCTTCGGGATTAGCTCATCTGTTTACTCTTCTGCCCTCTCCCCATCTCAAGGCTCACAAAGTAGGGACCCAGGGGCCAAGTTTGGCAGCAGACCTGTGTTGTTTGGCAAGCAGATATTCTAATATATATATTCTAATACAAAGGAATTGATTCCCAACATTTAACCCTATTGGGGGACTTCACATAAATATTTCAAGATCCTTTTGCAGGGCGGGGGTTAGGGGGAATGGAAGATCTGGCAACATTTTGACTGTTGCCCAGTCACTTGTAAGGATCCTGACATTGGAGGCATCGATTTAGAATATCTATGTTCTGAAACACAGGGTTTTAGTGGACCACAGAGTGGCTGCTCATTCTCAGCAGGGACTTGAACGGCTCTGCTCCCTTTGTGTGGGAGGCCCTCTCTTTCTCTCACGGCATTGTCTCTAGCGACAGGCTGCACATATTCCCAATAGCACCTCCCCCGGGAAGGAGGGCTGGCTCCCTCCGGAGCACTCTGGGTTGCCACCAACCACATCGACTTCCCGTCACAACACAGTGACGCATTGCTCAGAACTACGTGTGAGGATGGCTCTCCCACTACAAGGAGCTTGCTGAGCACAAATACCATTTTCTATTCATTATTGTATCTGGAGCATCTTACATGGGGCCTGGTAAATAGTAGACACAGATGATGATGATGATGATGATGTAATATAAAGAAAAGAGCAGCGTACGGGCTTTGAAGTTAGACAATTTCAAATTTCAGCTCTTCTTCACTATTACATGCAAATTATTTAATCTCTCTGAGTCTTGCTCTCTTTTCCTGTAAAATGGGCACACATGATTACTGTGAGAATTAAATCACACAACGAAATCATTCTAATGCAACACCTAGATTAAAGAGGCCAATAAATGTGAGTTAGCTCCCCCTTTGCATGCTTGTGGGATATATATCTAGGTAAATAGACAGTAGTCCCTTGTATTTATTACCAACACATTTCCATGAAGGTTTTGACCTAGGACCATTTTTCTGAGACAAGTGGATATCTCGGGAAGAGCAATTCAAGGAGATATGAGGGTGAATTCAAGGCCCCGAGGCTGGATGGTCCCTGGCATGTCTGAGGAAGCACAAGGGGAAGTGAGGAAGGGAAGAAGTAGTATGAGATGAGGAAAAAAGTAAGTGTAGGGCAGGCAGGCATGGGCACCTGTAGGTAAGGTCTTTGCTTCTTTACCTCTGTAAACCTACAAGTGAGGGAGAAAATCATTGAAGAGTTTTGAGCAGAGGAATAAGAAGGTCTGACACAGTGTAGCAGGATCGCTCTGGATGCTGAGCTGAGAACAAACTGGAGCAGGATAAGGGTGGAGGCTGGAGGAGCAGGAGAAGGCTCCCAGACCTCCAGGGAGGCTTGGACCTGGGTGGTACCAGGGGAGGTGGGGAGAAGTGGTCAGCTTCTGGATTATGTAGAAAGCAGAGCCAATATAGTTTGCTAATGGATTAGTTGTAGGGCGTGGGGAAAAGAGGAGTCGACAATGACTACAAAGTTTGTAACTTGAGCGACTAGAAGAATGGAGTTGCCATTCCTGAGCCTAAGGGCATGGGGGTGGCAAAGTCTCTCCAGGCCACCTGGAAGCCACTGGCAGGCTGCAAAGCCCACGTGGAGAAAAAATCAAATTCAGATTGTCCAATGCAAAAATCAGGGCTCTTTCCCTCCTGTCCCGTTATGTCCATTACAATATGTTGTAGAGCGCAGAGTAGGCAGTTCTGTCTGGAGCATTAAGACAGACTTCAAGAAAGGTGTGGTATCTGAGTAAGGGACAGAGCAGGGAGACCACAGGGCCATTTTGACATGAACGATAGCAAGAGCAAAGATCAGGGGACCTGAAGGTGTTTGCTGTGTATTCTGGTGTGTCCTCAACTGTGCATAAGGTACATACAGAGTATAGTGTGGGAGAGAAACCTAAAAAGATATACCACATAATGGAAGATACTGAATGCCATGCTGCCATGCTTGAGAGCTAAAATTTAATCATTTAATCATTTGGGCGATGAGAAGCCATTGAAAGCAATCAGTAAGAAGAGAGATGGCTTGAATTATGTTTTAAGAAGATAACTTTAGAATCAGTAAAAAAATGATGATTTGGGGAAGCAAGAGATTAGAATCCAGGAGACCGATGAAATAATCCAATCCTTCATTATAGTAATGCTGTAAAAACAGAGAAGGTATAATTTAGGAAACATTTGGTAGTGACATTGACAGTACTTTGGATCAGTTAGATGAGAGTGAGGGTGGGGGACATGCCAAAGGGATCCAGCTTATCTAGTTATAAGATCGATGTAATTAACAAAGATGAGGAATGCAGGGAAAGAAGCAAGTTTAGCTGGGAAAATAAATTGGAAGGATAAATTGGATGTAGGTACCACTGAGTTTGAGAAGCCTGAATTCATAACCACATGCAGACTTTTTCAATAGCCTTCAGTAATCGGTAGAGAAATTAGCGCTAGAAATCTAAATTTGGGAGTCATGGGCATAAACGTGATATCAGAAGATTTAGATTTAAATGAGATGGCCCAGGAGAAAGTGTTGTCTAACAGAAAGATCAGGGACGGAACCTTGAGACACCTTTGCCTTTGAGGGGCAGATAGGAGAGGAGGAGCCAGGAGAATCTCGAAAGGACAGGAGGACCAGGGGGTAAGAGGAGGGGGTCAGCAGTGTCAGGCTCAATATAAAGTTAATTAACATAAGAGAAAAGAAACCAAACCAGCATTTGGTCATAGGAAGCCCCTGGTTTTAACCTTCAAGACAGCAGTTTTTCTAGAGCACTTGGAGAAGAAAGCAGAATTTCATGGAAGAAGTAACAACTTAGAAATATAGCCTCATCTCATAAGAAGTCTGGACATCCAAGAAATCAGAAATGACTCTAACATGCCGAGAAATGTGTTTCCTTGTTGCTGTTTCTTTGTTCATTTTGTTTGGTTTTAATATTTGTTCTTATTAAGACATGAGGAAACAAGATGTTTATAAACAGAAGTAAAGAATAAGCCAGGGGGGAGGGAAAGAGTGCAAATACAAAAGAGAAAAGGGAAATGTGATGGGGCTGGGGAATAGAGGACATCTGGGAAAGTCACCACGGAGAGCGGGGTCACGAGCACTCCAGGCAGCAAGTCAGGTTTCAGAGAGAATGGGGAGCGGAAGAAGAGGAGGAAAGGCACCCTGGGAGAACAGCAGAGGTGAGGAAGAATGGAGCTGGGTCCACGCAGTGTTTACACTTAAAAGAAAGACTCGTTAAGCTCCGATGCTTTGGGGGATGTCCCTGGTGGATGGTGAGTCATTGGGGTAACACGGGAAGGCACTGAATGAACAGTCACAAAATCACTTTTTATCTAGATCCATCGGTACAGATCAAGAACAAGCAGCAGCTGAGATTCCTTCCCGGGTGAGGCTCCTGGCGAAACAGGAACTGCACATCTGCTTTGACTCCCTTCAAACTCAGCATGATTTAAAATGAAAAGCTTATTCGGTATTTACTCAAAGGGCTAAAGTCAGATGGAAAATTTTTCAATTATAAAATTCCAGCCAAGCCAGAAGAAATCAAAGCCCCAAGAAGAATCATAAAGGCCAGTTCAGGCCCACAATAAAACTGGGATAAAATGGGGATGTGGTTCCTCGTTTAATTTGTACGCCCATGCTTCTGCAACAAATAACTTGAGAAGGAAAAAGTAGGTCTTTCCTTAAAAGAAAGTCAAGTCAAGCCAGTCAAGACCAGGTCAACGTGCCCATAAAACCAGATTTGCTTTATTTTAGGGTTGAATGTGTTATGAGCTAAACACAGAGTGGTGGGTTTATGGGTTCATTGACACGAGTAACATCTCCAGGAAAACACCCATTCTCCCACTAGAGAGATACACTGGTCTTCAGAAATTTGTGCACTCACTGTGTGTGGGGTTTTGTTTGGTTTTGTTTCTTGAAGTATAGTTGACACATAACATTACCTTAATTTCAAGTGTACAACATAGTGATTCGGCAAGTCTATACATTACGCTGTGCTCCCCACAAGTGTAGCTGCCATCCGTGAGCATACAACATTATTCCGGTACCATTGACTACTTCCTGTGTTGGAGCTTTTGTCCCCATGACTTACTCATTCCATCACTGGAAGTCTATACCTTCCACTCCCCTTTACTCATTTTGCCCATCCCCCACCGCTGCCCCTGGCAACCATCAGTTTGTTGTTCTCTGTTTCTGCTTTCTGTTTGTTCGTTTGATTGTTTGTTTGGTTTGGCTTTTAGATTCTATGTGTTCAGTAAATAAGCTATAACTAACTTTGTACATTAGAAATCCCATTTTGCCTCCTGGAACAAAGTCTGTGGTGTTTTTCTTGGGGAGCCCTAGTTCACTGCTTTCTGTTCTGTTATATGCTAAAGTGATTGAGGGGTGGGTTTGCCTGGGATTGTTTTCGCAATGCCAGAGTATGGTTTTATTTAAGACCTACTTGCCTCTGACCTGTTTTACTGATACCTAACACTTTATCTTCTAACCACAAGGAAGGAATTGTTCTTCATGAAACTTTCTCAACTCACCATCCCTGGATCTAGTATCACCCTCTTTGGAATCTCCATGGCACTTGGCTGTTATATCTCTTAAGGCATTTCTTGCCCAATGCTTTGCATAGTAGTTATTTGTACCCTTGGGATGGGCCCGTTAGGACCCTCCCACAAGATCTGGGCACAGAGGTGGGGAGCCCTTAGTCACCTTGGCATTCCCTGAAGCACCTGGCCCCTGTTGTAATCAATCAGTACCGAAGCGATGAAAATAGGAAAGAAAGCAGGGTCACGGTAGACAGTGTGAGTTCACCATCAAGTACGGCTTGCAGGCCACTGGATGTGTCCTCTATTCTGAAACTGGGGTCATCTCATCCCTGAAATGACATCTCAGGGACATATAAGCAGTGTGCTAATAATTTTACACTTACTGCCCATCATACCCCAAGAATTGTTCTGCCTGTTTTTCCAAATACAAAGTAAAAGGTCCTGTACAAAACAGGTCTAGAATGCTGGTCTATGTGGCCCAAATGTGTACGGTAATGAGATCCTGTAAAACCCTGCTTCATCTGGTGCCAAGACATCTGACCAGCTTGCACCATTATTAAAGGGCCTCTCGCCATCCTCAGTCACAATTCAGAGACTTAAATTTCACAAGTAGAACTACAGCCGGGGGGAGGCATTCTTTCCCGCTAAGGCAACCAATTGCTGTTCTGCCTGGGAGAATCTACGATGGCATGGGAGGCTGTTGTGTGTTGAGCTTCTTTTTTTTTTAATGGGCATTTATAATAGTTTTCTTTTAAAGCGTATATCCCAGCAATGAAAAGAATATCTTCTGAAATATATTCTATCCACCACCCAGGGAAGAGTGGACTCATCCAGAGATCATGGAAATAAAGGAAAGGTGTTCTCTGCCACATCTGTAACTCAGTTTGGACAACTGAACCATAGAGGTTAGACCAAAGCCCTGCCAGCAGATCAAGGAAATTAATAATGATTAGAATAACTTATCCAGTGCCTGCTCTTGGCTAGACATTGTGTTAGGTGCCTTATAGACACTACTGTTAATCTTCACTATATCCCTGCAAGGTGAGCATTTTCCTCTCAACCCAAAAGACGAAGAAACAAAGCCTTAATGAGGTTCAGTCACTTGCTCCAAATTTTCACCTGTATCAAATGCCCTCGCTGGGATTGGAAGACAAACCTCACTTTGGAGTCCACTTGACTTCAAAGCCTCTACCCTTTACATTTCATCAAATTTCCTTTATGAGACACAGATTCTAAAACAGGAAGAGTCATCTTGAGAAAATAGGATCTTCATTCATTAAAACAAAGTCTAGAAAATGTAAGCATACACAAATACCTGACATTGAGGGATCATAACTACGCATGTAGCAGAGAAGCCCCGAGATGCTCTCCAGCTGTATGATATAGTGAGCAGGAACTGGAATTCTGAGTCAGGGTGAGCTCAAATCACAATGCCACCCTTTATTAGCTGTGCAATGTAAGCAGATCAGGGAAGTCTATTCCTCAACTCACATCATCCTAAGAACTAAGTGATGTAATCCATATAAAGCAGCAGCTTGGTTTTTGGTGCAAAGTCAGTTCTTAATTATTTTATTATTCTCTATCCACCTGCCAAACTAGTGCTTCTTCTTTTACCCCCAGGAAAATCATGTTCCCTGACCTGGTGAACAAAGCCCTTCAGGATGAGGTCTCTGGCCTTCAGCCGCCACATTTATTAACTCTTTCAATGTACCTAAAACTACCTGAAAAACCTCCTATCTTACTCCACCCCAACATCCTAAATCCACCTAACTCCTTGGCCAAAGGAACTCAAATTTCACTTCCTTCCGGGGGTGACTCTGTTTAGGCATGTGCAGTAATACCACTGACAGCCTCCTGTGGATACGTTTGTCAAGGGTTATCCTTCAACCAAAAAATGGTTTGGACACTCATATGAGTATTGGTTCAGGTTGCTCTGTCCCATTCCCCATAAGAAGTCACCCTACATTCTCACCTCACCACTACGCCGTGGTATAATCCTCTCTAGGTCAACTTAACGTCAGCTGCCTCAAGTGGTAACATCAGGACAGCCTGTTCGAGGCTGCCGCTCCTGCAGGCCACCTTCCCTGCCCCAACCACCAGTCCCTGGTGCAAAAGGTACTTTTCTGTTTTTAAGTAAATTCGTGCAATAGCTAACTGGCCCCAAATGGTTCTTCAGAGACTATCTGGGGGAAATTCTGTTGCTTTTTTTAATAGTCAAAAGTGCTGACTCTCAGAAGGCAAGGTTCTTTCTTTTGAGACTTCTCAGCTGTGGGAAGATAGAGGGTACAGTGCGAGAGAGACATAGGGAATAAAAGTGAGAAGTCAGGCAGGGTGGCCACACAAGAGAGCCAACAGTTGCACTGAATGTTAAAAAGTGAATGGTAGCTCAAGAAAATAACTTGCAGAGATTTCACTCAGTTCCAAACCGCTTTGCTATCTTAGATATGGATGGTTTAGGAAAGAGGTAAGATGAGATCATGGTCTTCGTGACAATGACATCAAGGCTGGTGTCATTGTGGCATTCACCACCTCAGAATGAGCCACACATACTCCCTGGTGTCCCATGTGAAAAGCAAGATAGACTCAACTATCTCGATACTGGTCAACCTGCATTGTGACTTCTATCCCACAAAGTCCCCAGCTTAGTGCAATATTAAGGATGGAAATTTTACCTTATTCATTCTTTTGTTACTTCTCAGCATCCAGCGCAGGGTCCCTGGAACAGATTAGGTGTTTAATAAGTAGGAGTTGAGTTGATCTGGACCATTGCTGAGTCACTTCGGGAATCCTACAACAGCTTGAGGCCACCTCCAAAATACCAAACAGGTATTATCAGATTTAGATTAATGCAAACTACTGCTTCTTAACATTTCACCTTATGGTACCAGAAGGCATCAATTCCTTACAAACACTCTAATTTTTATACATTCTCACACTTGAGTATTGCTGGATTTTACTCATTCTAAATGGGATTAGCCCAGAGAAGTTTAACTTAGCAATTCCAAAACCACTTCTAAGCCCATAGCCTTACAATGGTACCAGTGATAAGCATATTATAGCCTCTTCTCTGAGAATAAGAGAGCATTCTTAATTAGGTCACTGTGTCAACAGCACTGAAACACTTTAATGGGTATTAATAACTACACATTTGCAAAGGAAGAGCAAAGAAAAAAGAGAGTATCCAGGTTACATGGGCAGACTGACTAAATCACAAATTAATTTATTTCACAGGATCCCCAACAGCAGATGTCCCTAAATATGGTGATGAAGAGATATCCACAAAAGCAACCACATAAGGATGTTCAAGCTGTTCACAAGCCATCCGTCCATGGAATCATCTGTCTGTAAATCACGCTGCTCAGAGAAATAGGATCATCATTCCAGACAGTAGTTATGCTTGCCAGAGCACATTCAGGAGGTGGTCACATGAACACTCTGGCTGAAAGCCATGGCTGGGGCCTAAATTAGCTCTGATATTGGAAAGGGAACTTAGCCCATGCCTGGATATTGGGCAAACAAAGGCAAAAACACCTGCTTACCCATGAGAATGGAACAAGCAGCTGTGGTTAAGAAGCCCTATACACTATAGGTGTATATAAAATAATCACATTGACCAAAAAGATTCATCACTTTTTTTGTTTGTTTCTTTTTGGCTTTGTATGCTCTGAAAGAATATTTGTCTAAGTCTCACCTCCCAGTTAGAGTACCCACACCCACTAAAGCTCGTACATTCTTCTTTGCAGCACTTAATAGAACTTCTAGTTTGCAGTGAACTTGACAATTAGAATGTGAGCCCCATGAGGGCAAGGACCAGGTCCATCTTGTTCACCATCATATTCCTAGGATCCAAATGCCTGCCCAGAGTCAGACTCTTGACAGAAATTTGTCAAGGGAAAAAAAAGAAAGCAATGTGTCGAAGGAGTATGTGCATGTATGAACATTCAAAAACCATTTATTGATTACATGGCATGCACGGAGAGCTGTGCTAAGTGCAGATTAGGCAGATGAATGGAATCAGAAGCCATCAGAGCCATGCCTGCTCAATCAATTAATAGCAATATCTACCAGTTTAAGAACTGGAAAACTCTAAGACCAACAAGAGCTAATTCTGGATGCCTCGCCCCCCCCCACCCCCACCCCAAGCCACATTCCATACCACAGTTACGGTCCTTGTGTGATGTTGCCATGCCAAGGAGCTTCCGAGGAATTGCTTTCAGGCTAAGGAATGAGCACCAGCTCAATAAAATAGATTCTTTACTACCACCAGGTATTGACTTGTTAGCTGCACCTCCGGAAGATTCATCACAGCCCCAAAGCCAAGAACACATAGTAACTGGGGAAGTTCAGTTGCCTGTCTGGGCCTAAACTTCACTCATGTGTATAAAGGACATCTCCACAGAGACAGTCTGGTTGGGAAAAACTAGCTCTTTCCTATAACAGTGTGGTTTGGGAGCTGCCCCATCACCTATGGTGTTGTTAAAAACATTCAGTCTCCATGCCAGATCTCCAGAATCAGACTCTTTGAGGAGAATCTTTATTTTTCACAATGCTCTGATTTTTAAACACACTCAATTTAAGTATCATGGTCTCTAATGATTTTGTATGGGACTAGCCTAGAGAAGTTTCTCTAGCAATAAGGGGTTGTGTTATGGAGGGTCTGCTCATCCCTTGTTTCTGTTTCTTTGGCCTAAGAAACATGACTGTAGAAGCCTGAAAAAAAAAAGAAGTTGGGGAGTGGGGGTGAAAGAAAAAAGGAGGGTATCTTCACCCAGCAATTACACAGTAAAAAGAAGCACAGGTCTATAGAAGAAAACAGGTAGGTCATATTATTAAAATACATAGAGCACATCATGAATTCAGCTTCTGGTAGTCCCCCAGCACTTTTGGGTTTTAATCTTGTACTAACTATTTGCCATAATTAATTATTATTAATTTAATTATTGATAGATGATCTTACCTCTTATAGTAGCCCCCAAATAAAAACTTTTTTTAAGGATTTTTTTTGGATTTTATTTATTTATTTGAGAGAGAGAGTGAGAACACAAGCAGGGTGAGGGACAGAGGGAGAAGTAGACTCCCTGCTGAGCAGGGATGCCCAATGCAGGGCTCGATCCTGAGACTCCAGGATCATGACCTGAGCCGAAGGCTTAACCAACTGAGCCACCCGGGTGCCCCCCCAAATAAAAACTTTTAAAACATCCAGCTCTAATTAAGGCGTGGAGAATTGGGTGCTTGCATAGTCTTTGAGGGGGAATCAAAATTGGAGTAGCCTTTTTGGAGAAGAATTTGCTAGTAATTACCAAATAAAAAATTCGCTTTCCTTTTGACTCAGTAATTTCACTACTTAGCATTCACTCTGCAGACACACTACCCCTGCCAGCATAGGCCAGCAGTATGGGTACCGCTGAAATAGAGACTCTCTACGAAGAAACTCTGTTGTGTTCATCTAACTTACTTGCTTTTAGTTCTTTATAAATTTAGTGTACTAATCATGTAATATAATACTAATAATGTAATACATGTAGTGTAATATAATAATTACTAACAATGTAATATAATATCACTAGCATGGAGGAGGCAATTAACACTTAATAAGTCCCTACTGTGCCAAGCATTTTGCTGGGGCTTTAGCATAACCTCTTCAACCAGCCTGCAACTTGGATATGATTTTCCCCAATTTTTTCAGAAAACTAAGGCTCAAAGAGGGAATGCAACTGGTACAGGGTCATGGCTGAGAAATGCAGAATCAAACGTCAAGAAGTTTCCTCAAAACTGGTTCCCTTTTAAACGACACCACCGGAAAAAAGAAGATCCAAGAGGGTTAACACTTCCAGAAACATCAACACTGTAGAGTTTCTGAATAAACTTCCCTTGCTTCAATATCACACTTTTAAAAATCAAGAAAGAACAGGAACCATTGTGTTGACAGATTTTGTAGGAGGAGCCATTGGGACAAAAAAAATCACTTTCAATATTTGAAGCCAATTTTAATGACTTAAAAGAGTGGAAGAACACTCATGATGCTTTTTCGAACTCTTTTCAGCTGCTTTCCTCTTGGCTCACAAAACTTCCATCACTGTCTCACAACAGTGGAAGAATTATTTTTATCCCACAGAGGACTTGGAGATTTCTTCCTAATAGCTCTGTTCAGTTCTTGGGTAAATAAGAATAATTCCACTACCTCTTTAAAACTTTGTTGCTTGTATGCGTTATACGGGATGCTGGGGAATGTGTGGAAATGTGTGGCTGAGCTCAGATTCACAGCCTGAGGTTACAAGGCTCCACGCCAAGTTTTCACCTACATGGAATCATTCGGCAGGCTTAACCACTCTGCCTCTACCCCAAGGAAAATACTAACATGATTTAACTGCAGTTAAGAATTCCAGTAGGTACTTACTAAATGTGGTATAATCTTTTCCATGCGTAGAGAAAAGGAAATCATTTTGCTAATCTTTGCCTCATTCAAAACAATCGCGTTTCAGAGCTCAGTTCTCCATCAAAGCTGGAACAATTTAATAAACTTTAAATGCATTTGGTATAAAAGATGTAATTATGGGATCTATAACAAATTTGTGGATACAAGAGCTGTATTTAAAATAAAAAAAAAAGGTTTACATGGTTAAAATACATCCAAATCATTAAATGGTTTTCTTCGATAAAATCATTTTCACACTTTGCTCATAACTTCTCTTTGCATTAGGTTTACATGGTTAAAATACATCCAAATCATTAAATGGTTTTCTTCGATAAAATCATTTTCACACTTTGCTCATAACTTCTCTTCGCATTATTCTTTTCATTATATAAGATAATTCCAGTGACATGATGTGGGTGAAGGGGAATACACTAGTCAGGGGGAGGGAAGGGAGAAATTTACAATGCAAATGATAGGAGAGTGAAACCTCCCAGAGAAGAGAACTACATGAAAGGGGAAAGTGTCTGGAAGAGAAGGTATTTCTGGCCAAACCTGTGGGACCACAGGCCATGTGGTTATACCCCTGTTTGTAGTTTCCCTGTGATCTCTTGCCAAGGGCAGATAATTTAGCAACGGTAAGAATAAAGGAATGATTTACCTTATAGCTGATGTGGCAGGAAAAACACTTTACAGTATTTTTTTGCAGGCAGTAGGATAGTAAAGACAACAGCCCAGGGTTTACAATAAACAGGTAGCACCACTCATCATGGAAAACTAGTTCAGAGAATTTCTAAGGAGCTAAGACCACAAATTTGAAATGAAGACAATCAAAGCCCCAAACCAGGTCAGTGTCAAAATACGCTAACTTAGAAATCCACAAGCAAATATTTCAGTTAAAAGGACAAACTTAGTTGTTGCTGCTTCTACCAGGAGGCTTAGCACTTTGTGACTTTCAAGTGGGCGCAGCAATGGTTGAGAGGCTGAGGCTGTGTGTTTCTTCCTAAGGGTCGGCTGGGGGTGGGGGAACAGGTGGCTATGATCAATTTGATTGCCTCTTGGGGAGGATGGTGTAAACCATGTTGCAAGCTAAAGAGTAAACCATACGAGTAATTTTAAGGAGCTGTTTAATGCCCAAGATGGTTAGATGAGCTATTTTACCAGTAGGAATGAGTTTAAATAAAAATGGCCCCAGTGATGAGAAATGCTCCAGAAATAGCTGGGGATTGACAAAACTGAAGTTTACTGTGAGACCTCCCAATCCCATAGAAACGTGTTCTGCAGTGCAGATAGACAGGAGAAAGGGCAAATGGAAAAGTCCTTACCAAAGTTGAGGAGTTGATTCTATTCTATAAGATGTTTCACTAATTGGGATATTTGTATACTTGTTATGATAGATAAGGACAGTGCAGAGCTGCTAATATCTCTCCAACAGCCACCTTGTCCTCCCCTTCTTCCCTTCCAGTAGAACCCCATTTTTTTCAGGGTTGCAATGTGCTCACTCTCCAAGAACTAAAGAACCTACTGCACTTTCTAGCTTCCTTTAGTTAGGGGTGCTCACAGGCTATAGTTCAGGAAGTGATGTAAGAACAAAAGGGACCGGACAGGCTTCAAAAAATCTTTAAGGGTTATTGATGCAACGGGGGCATGTTCCTTTTGCCTTTTCCGTTCTTCCCCCTGATATGTGTACAGGTTGGCTTGGACTCAGATACCACCTTAGGAGCATGAGGACAAGAGACATATCCGGAAAATGGCAAAGTAGAAGCCCAAATTCTTGATTTGTCATGAAGTTGCCGTATCAGCCCTGAACTACCTGATTCCATTTTCCTTTGCAGGAGATAAAAATGACCTCTGATTTATTTAAGCCATTGGGGTTTTTGAGGGGGACAGGGTGAAGGGTGCGGGTCCCTATTACTTACAGCAATGTCACTCCTCACTTGCACAGAGACTAAGGTGCATGTTAGACATTTTCTGTCCCATTCTACTGCTAGAAATCCATTCCTTTGGTTTATCAAGCTCAAATGTTTAAAATGTAAAAATTTCCTGGCAGGATCACCTTAAAGTACCTAGAAGTAAATACTATCTGATCCCTTTACACCCAGCACTAACTGTTTATCCAATGGAAGGAGTGAAAATACTAATATTAAGAGCACTGTGGAGGGCATTCCCCAGTGAGACCAGGTAGAGGTGAGGTGGCATGCTGGGCCATGCACTACTCAGAAATTTCTACTAACTTTTATGATTACTGCTCAAAAATTCATCCAATGTTTCAGAAAAATCAACTAATTAAGAATCTAAATCTTTCCAGTATTTCTACCTTTCTTATTATCACATCCAGAAAAAAATAAAATTTTATTTAAAAATAGCTGTAGATAGACAAAACTAAAGAGTTTACTGTTAGAGCTCCCAACCCCACAGAACCATGTTCTGTAATGGGAATAGATAGAAAAAAAGACAAATGGACAAAAATTCTTGTTGGGATTTTAGGAGTATTTTAAAGCTTCAAGGAACATTTTAAAGGAATATTTAAAGCATGAATTTCCATGCAGACCTTATATGAAATAGGAGAAAAGGAAAAGAGAAGTGATTATAAAGTAATTAAATGATTTTTTTTTATTCCCCAAGTTTCCATTTTGAGAATCATTTATCTCTAGGAATAAGGAAGATGATGGAGGCAGCTCCAATTCACTGTCTCATAGCATTTGTGGACTCAATATGTAAATAATAAACTGGTTGCATCTGGCTGAATCTGCTCTATGGTGGTTACTGTGTCACTGACAACAGGTGTAGGAAGACCTTCCAGCTCAAGGAAGACCAAAATGTAGAGGGAGAGGTGTACTGGGGTGGAAGAGAGGCACACTTCCTGCCTTGCTCCTTCTCTTCCCACCCCACCGACTCTGTAAAGCCCTTTATCAGTCTTGACAACAAAACTGTGTGTATAAACTATGTTAGCCCCCACAACAACAGGGTAACATAATCCTCCTCCCTCTAACACCTAGAGATTAAGTGGATATTTAGAGTGGGAAGTAGTTAGAGTGGAAGGTAGAGATTTTTAAAGCAGAGAGTTGGTCTCCAGAGGCCAAGCTCCACCAGCTTCATCCTACACCCCCTACAGCCCCCTGGAATCTCTTATGGGTGAGCTTTCTATTTCAAATGTGGAAGACAAGAAGGAAAGGGAAGTGAAAAGCAGCTCGATTTTATTCCCAAAGTGGAGAGCAGTGACATATGCAAGTTCGATAGAAGGTGACTTTGGAAGCAAATGTAGCACAGACTCTGGGATGAGAGACCTGGGTTTAAATTCCAGACTTATGATTAAATGAAAGAGGAGGTGGTGGGAGGCACTCTTATGGTCCAGTGACCTACTTCCCAAGAAATCAGTCACAACTTGCCCTAAAGAGTGGCTTACAAGAAGTTGAAAACAGAAACTGAACACCAACCACCTTGAAAGAAACATGCTCCAGATTTTCCAGAAAAGCCTCCTGGTTGGAGTCAACAGACCCACTTTTGCTTTAGGCTTTTTACTTTGATAAAAACAGCTAAGTTTTCTAAAGATGAGTCCATGTACAATTTCAAGAATATTAAGAAGAACAGTACCTCATCATAAATAGCATAGCAATCTTATATAAATAAGATAGGAGAAACAGTAATTATATCAGAAAAAATTTTACTGCTACTCTTACTACTGTATAACTTGGGGGCAGCAGGAGAGTTTTGAGAGGCTTCACGGTGCTTCCATTGGGAAGGAGCAAGGCCATCCTGCTTCAGAAGAGGTAAGAACTTATATTGCCGTGGTGAAAGAGGGGTCCTGCCCTAACCTTTGCAAAGTAGCCTCTGGAGCTCAGGTGAGGAAGGGGCCAGTGACATGAGCTGCCAAGGCAGAGATAGACCTCAGGCTGCCTCAGGAGAGTATCCAAGGTGGGCAGAGAGGGGGGTGGATTCCCCCAGACCCTGGCAAGGAGGGCCTGAGAGGCCAGTGATTGCTCGATGGGGATTCAGGTCAGAGAGTGGTGGTGGTGGTTGGTGTTGTCAGTCACACACCCCCGAAGGCACCGTGGCAGGCTGCTGGGAAAGTTAGGGAAGCAAATGTTGGTTGCACAATATATTTTTTGAATAATTTCCTGATTTCTGTGCCAGAGGCCTTTTTTTTTTTTTTCTTCACATGACTTTTTCGAACTTACGGTCAAGTTTTCCATCAGGTTCCATCATAGGAACCACAAATGACACTTACATTTTTGGGTTTGGGAACTGCTCATGTGGGCAAAACCAAGCACTTGTACAAGCAAAAGTATACGTAAGGAATGAGATCTTGGTCCCGCTTAACTGTGGAAAACCCAGGCCCACGCCACCGACATCCGCACTGCGGTGGCCACACTGGCACCCAAGGGGCTGCGCCATGTTGCCTCAGGCTGAAGGCCAAGAGCAGGTGCCGGTTCCCTCAAAAGCGTGTTACCGCGTTCTGTGGCCAGACTGGGCCTCCGAAGAACTGTTTCAGGCAACAGAGGTATTTCTCAAATTACATGGATGTGAGAGGTGGCTCCAAGAGGGACTACGGGTCTCAGGTGACTGCCCTGCCCCCACCCCAAGCAAGTTGCTAATAATACCAAAAATGGAAACGGTGCTATTAGGAAAAAGAATTCTCTAACTGAGAAAATATATTTTTCTCTCAAAAGGGAAATAACCCTGTGCAAGAAAACCTTTTATGTTCTTGTCGACCTGATGTCCTTCTTCTACATCTCTACGCTCATCACCTTTTTGTTAATTAAAATCTAGAGTATTCATTACATCTGTAGACTATCTTGGAAACACTTGTGATTTATGACCCTCAATTTTAAAAATAAGTTTCAAAAGATACTCCCTACAATTTTTCTTGCTTGGTGGGACCACAGGTGTTTCTCCACAAAAATCCTTGATTTGTTTCCAGACCTTACCTCATGATTCCTGTTGTCTCTGGGAAGTGGTGTCATTCTAATGGGATCTCAGTGAACTGTTAGATCAGCCAGTTCAGTCCATTTCCCAAGCCAGGAAATGGCCCTTAGCAACTTTCACTCTGTCTGCATCCTTTGAAATGTATATTTTAAAGGTAAAGACAAATATTTCTCTAATCTAAAGAAGACCTTAGATATTGTCAAAGGAAACTTTTTTCCTGCATGTGAACATTTTTCTAGAAGTAGAAGAAGCCAAGCTTACCACAAGTGTATCTTTAGAAAGCTCCGTTCACTGTAATTATACATGACTTCTAAAGCACATCAGGTGACTGTGTGGAAGTAAATAGAGGACTCTCCGCTGTGTGACTCACAGAAGTGCATGGTCAAGGTCACAAAGTTCCAAATAGGTAATAAGCACTTTGTAGGGAACAAAATAACAGAATTCTGTTTTCATATTAGCTGGGTGAATCTTAGATTTGCAAGAAAAATTTGCAACACTATTGTTCCAATTTAGTCCACTTACACCAGGGTGACTTGTAGCCCTTTCCAACAGAGCTTTCTCAAAGGCTTTTAATCTACTTCATCATCATTAGAAATGATTAATTATGCTCTGAAACTTCAGAATTCCCAAGCAAGACAATGCAGTATATTAAACTCTTGTAGCCCTCTGTTAATAAGCATTTAATATACACATGCATGCATACACATGTGTATATAGGTATAGACCTCTATCTGTATACACAGATATGTATAAACATAGGAACGTATATGTGTATACATAAACATATTTGTACATATATATCATTTTGCACCATGAGAAAATTCTCTTCTGTCACAGGATGATCCTCTTTGACATTAAAAATGATCAGGGAAGGTAATAATCTTAGATATGACAGGTCTTTTCTCATATAGATCTGCTTTTATTTTGGGTTAAAGAGAGTCATTTATTATTGCTAGGAAAATGGCTTTCCTCAGAAAATCCTGTGGATTTTGATATTCTTTTGAATATTTTCCACAGGTACTTTTTTCATTCTTATCACAGAGCCTGTACTTTTGTCATCTCCTAAGCTAGTAGTTGTCCCACAGGGATGATTTTTTTCCCCCAGCGGACACTTGGCAATGTGTAGAGACATTTTTGGTTGTCACAATTGCCGGAGTGGTGGGGGGCGGGTACCACTGGCATCCAGTGAGTGAAGCCAGAAATGCTGCTGGACATCCTACAAAGCACAGGATAGCCCCCACAACACGTACACGATAAAGATTTACCAGGCCCAAAATATCGATAGTGAAGAGACTGAAAAATTCTGTTCACACTAAAAGCTGTTCCCTCACTCAAATTTTATGTCCCCTTCCAACTTTCAAAACCGAGTTAACTCTGATTACCTAGGAGGCTCCTCTCAATAATCAACCAAAAGCACAGTGCTGATAACTCTTCACCCTTCAATCCCAGAATCATCCATAGCTTAGGTATTTAACTCTAGAAATACACTTGACTTTGTAAGATGCAAAATTGTTTAAATCTAGGGGCACCTGGGTGGCTCAGTCAGTTAAGCATCTGCCTTCAGCTCAGGTCACCACCTCAGGGTCGTGGGATGTGGCCCCGCATTGGGCTCCCTGCTCAGTGGGGAGTCTGCTTCTCCCTCTCCTTCACCCTCTGCTCTGCTCGTGCTCTCTTAAACAATAAAATCTTTTAAAAAAATTGTTCAAATCTAGTTAATGTATCCATTGGGAAATGGTATATAATGAAAGTTAGGGGTAATAAAGAGAATGTGTATGGGTTTCCTAGGGCCGCCACCACAAATTACCACAAACTAAGTTGCTTAAAACAAGAGAAATTTATTCTCTCATAGCTCTGGAGACCAGAAGTATGAAATCAAGGCGTCGGCAAGACCATGCTCCCTCTGATGGCTTCTGGTGGCTCCAGGTGTTATTTGGCTTATGACCACATCCTTCCAGTCTCTGCCTCTGTCCTTCTGTTCAGTCACATGGCCTTCTGTCCTTTTGTGTCTTCTCCTATTTTGTATCTTATAAGACACTTGTCATTGGAGGTAGGGCCCACCTGAGTGATCTAGGGTACTATCATCTCAAGATCCTTAATTAATTACATCTGCAAAGGCTATTTTCCTAAATAAAGTCACATTCACAGGTTTCAGGTGGAGAGATCTTTTGAGAGGCCACCACCCAACCCACGACAGTGTGTGTGTGTGTGTGTGTGTGTGTGTTCACAATCACTGTGACAAGGCTTGGCTCAAAATAAGCAAAACAAAGTGTTAAATAAGGTTTAGCATACTTTTTTTAAAATTTTATTTTATTATGTTATGTTAGTCACCATACAGTACATCATTAGTTTTTGATAGAGTGTTCCATGATTCCATGAAAGTTTGCATATACTTTTACTTGGATCAATAGTCTCATGACAACTTCTGTCTTTTGAATTTATAAATCCATCATGTCTATCTATAAACTATATCTATTATTCACAACAAAGACCAGGTATCGAAAACCCTGACGGCTGGAGAGAACACAAGAAAGAAATTAGCAGGTTTACTTCCAGGTATGTAGCACGTATGATACAATGCAGGGGAGCTTCGGCATAATTTAAAAGGTACACACCTCCACAGTCTTTCCAAATAGCTCTCAAGCTTTCATTATTTCATCAGGGGAAGGCAAAAAAGATCATGGAGCTCAAACAAGCCTCTAAGAGAAAAAAGAAAGACGTTGAAAGACATTTTGTTAAAATCTCTTTTTTTCAGAAATTAGGAAACTAAGATCCCAAAGGCTTTCATCTTTAATTGCATGCCCTCACATGTCTTGACTGAGGCAAGATTAGAAGCTCAATTAGAAGCTCATCATTCTTGACCAGTGTTCTTCCTCTACATGCTACATGATGTCTAATCTACTTTCCTCCTTCTAAAACGTAAAACCATTCTCCTGATCTTCTTTTAGTTGAAAGAGAGAGGAGCCTACCATCCATAGGATGCATTCTTCCCTCACATCCTGTAGAGTCAGCTCAGGCTACTGTAACGAAATACCTTAGACTTTGTGTCTTAAACACCAGAAATCTGTTTTCTCCCAGTTCTGGAAGCTGGGGGTCTGAGATCAGGACATCAGCAGGGTTCGGTTTTGATGAGAGTACTCTTCCTGGCTTGCAGGTGACTGCCATCTCGCTGTGGCTTCACTTGCCTTCCCTCAGTGTTTCTGACAGAAAAAGAGAGATAAGGCCACCAAACCTATCGGATTATGACCCTACTTTATGACCTTATTTTGCCCTTAATTACTTCCTAAAAACCGTATCTCCAAATACAGTCACATTGGGCGTGAGGGCTTCAACATAAGAATTTTGAGAGGACATAAGTCAGCCCATAGCACACCCCCATCACCTTATGTCAATAAAGAGTATTATACTTGCAGAATAATTTTTATGTTTTATGTAATCCCCATAACTTTGTGATTTGCTCCATTTAACAAATTGAGAAACTGAGGCTCAGAGAAGTCAATTGGTTGGCCCAAGTTCATACAGTAAGATGCAGTCCAGAGCTCAGCACATCTTCTATGTGGATTCTAGAGCTCTTTCCCAGTGTCCAAGATGACCTTCTGTATTGGTCACCTGTTAGTTGTCCTTGTAAAGCATCTACAGACACTGTGAAAACAAATGGCTTCTAACAAGGTCCTTAGAGAGACCTATGAAAGTCTAACATTGTAATTCTTATACTTGACCATCTAACACATTAGTGACTTAAACCTCACGGAATGGAAACAGTTTAATATGTCATCTGTTCTCATGTGCTCCGAGACTATGGCTTGAGAGAGGATTCAGCTGTTCCCACAGTAAGCCATCAATTCCTACCAAAAAAAAAAAAAATCATAAAGGAATAAATGATTATTCACGGTGCCAAAAGCACATGTATTTTGAACAAGAAAACATTATGTTAAAGAATGTGAGAGAAAAAAATCTGATTCAGATTCATTCAAAGAGCTTTTCAATGAAACTTCTAAGATGAAACACAAGAAATGTTTAGGCCATAATATAGTATTGAGGTCTTACCAAATATCAAAAGCAAAACTATTGTCTGTTGACAGTGATATGCATTTCTAGATGATTCTGGGTATAAACATAAAAACTTAACATGTAAAATATTTTACTGTTACATAAAGTTAAAAAAACTTTTATCACTTATGTTTGTTAGTTAGAATTGTTCATTTTTATAGGTGTGATGACAATAGTGTTATTTTGGAAGAAGAATTATTTTAGAGATTCAAATGGAAGTAAACATTGAGGGTTGGAATGTGATAGGTTATAGGTCTGTAATGAACTTTCAAATCAAAAAATGGATCAAATAATGTATTAAATCTCATTTCTGTATATGGTAGTTCATTACACTATTCTCTGTACTTTTATCTCTAATGATTTTATGTTTTTAGATATGTCTAAAAATTTACAGTAAGAATAAAAAGACATGAAGTTACCAAAATCTTAGAACCAAAATATTAATATGCATTATTTAATAGAATGTGACTACTCAGTATTGCATGAATGGCCCACCTAAGAGGAATGCAAGAGAAAAGATGCATTTATATCTGTTCAGAGAAACACACCACGTTTTTCCAATTTCTGCTGCTAGGAGTACACATTGATCAGCAGATTTGAAGCAACCATAACTATTTTTAGAATTAAAAAAATAAGAATTTCATTTTGAGTAGAATAGGCCTGTTTGATTTTTTTGACATACAAAAAACTATACATAATTAATGAATACAACTTGATGATTTGAGAGATAAGGATACATCCATGAAACCATGACCATCATCTATTCCATAAACCTATCCACCATCTCCCAAACTTTCCTCCCACCCTCTTATTTATTATTGTTATTTTTTTCTGGTAAGAGCCCAACCCTCTTAGTAAATTCTTAAGTACACAATACAATATTGTTAACACCAGGCACAATGCTATACAGTGGACAGTTTGATTTCAATAGCCACCATTATTCATTTTCTGACCCACAATAAATACAAAGATACACCTTCAGGAGACCTTAATCCACATGCAACTAACATTAAAAGCAGAATTTGTGTGGAAAGCATACAAGAGCACATACACATTCTCTTTAAGCTTCAATTTGAAAGAGTTTCTGAAAGGTTAGAAGCCTTCCCCCCTGAGGGTATTCAAAAAGCCAGAAGTAGCTTTTTGTCACTTGCTCTGAATTTTTTTTCCCAAGATGAAATACAGGAAGCCAATTCAGAGTAGCTAGTAAATTCAGTCATTTTAAGGGCCCCATGTTTCCCCCCGCCTTCTCTCCTTCTCAAAATGCAATACTTGCTCCTCCCCAAAAGTACAGCAGCCAGATAGCAGACAAAGAGGACCTTGGGTGTAAGTGGAGCCTCCAGTCTACCTGAGGGGCTTTCATTCAAATAAAAGCTTCCCAATTTACCTCCCCCGTGAATGGTGTGAGTGTGTTTGAGAGCAGGAGGTAAATATGCCAAGAAAACAAATCTGGTCACACACTCAGATTCTCCTCACTCCTGTCTCTGGAGGATACCATCTTGCCTCTGGAAGCTATTAGTCCCCATCACCTCCCACTTTGCAGATACCACAATAAATTCATTATTTTATTTGACAAGTAATTCTGCAATTGACCCCACAAGATTAGAGAATTTGGAAACATGTCGGGTTAGAAGAGATGCGAAACCTCACCTCATAGGAGGAAGACAAATGAGGTGTGCATAAGTGCAAAAGCACATCTGTGAGTTCTCTCACAAATTATCCCTGGGAGTTTAGAGGAGCAAATGCTACACCTCAAATACCGAGTGGCTGGAGACAAAGAAGCAGTGTGATCAGTTGACTGTCTCACAATTTTAGGAAAAGTTGAAATTGTATATATAATATTTTCCTATTAACAAAGAAATAATTGTTTCTTTAAAAACATATTCACCTTGAACCCCCTCCTTGCGAAATGGTACACTATTAGCACCTTGATCCATAGACTTCCAGATGCTTAAAGAGGTTTTCCCTGACAAATCTAGCCTAAAAAATGACCCAGTCCATCACTATCAACCCCACTGTGAAAACTTTGGGTGGCAAAGGTCAGAAAATCCAAATCAGACTGGTGTAAGCAGGAAGGGATATTAATCCAAAGGCTCAAATGATGTCTGTCTCAGATCTGCCATCTTTCACGATGGCTTCATTTGCAGACGCCCTGTGACGGAAAGATGGCCACCAGCAGCAAGAGGCGATCTCTTCCCACATCTAAATCCCTGAGGTAATAAGCTCTCCTTCCTATCGGTTGCTTTCACAAAAAGACCAAGTACTGGTTCCAGTTGGATTGTGCGGTCATCCATGAACTGACTACTTGGGTCAGGGGAACACAATGAACTCCGGAATGCTAAATGCCCAGGAAGTGGAGAAATGAGGAAGAATGCCGTCTTTGTCTCTATGTGTGACTAATCAAGCAGTGTTGTTTATGCTACAGTGGTGCACACTATGCGGACTGTTCTTTACATTTTTACTCACAGCCTTCTCAATATACCAGGCCATACTCAGAATGGTCATCTCATCTTCCCAACTAGTGACCAAAATTTGTTACTGACGAGCATCTTGCCTGGTTCCTTCTTCCCTCAGGTCAATGGTTCTTCTGGGTGGCTTCTTGGTCCCTTGGGATATAGACACCTGGCATCTATATTCCAGCTGACTTTCAAAGTAGAATCCCCCGCTCTGCCACCAGTCTCTCTCTCTCTCTCTCACTCTCTCTCTCTCTCTCTATCCCTGGCTCTCTTTGTCTTGTTCTCTGCCTCTCTCTGCTTAAAACATCTAAACTTTCTTTCTTTAGCACTGTCCAATGTTGTGTCTATTCAGAGGGCCTTTTGAAAGACAGCATTTGGTTGACTTTCAGATCACTGTTTTACATATAGTGGAGGACAAGAAACTACAGAGAGATTTGGCTCCACTTGGAATATACGTAATTACATATGAGAACACAGAGATGACAGGTTGGATGGTACTGAGAATTGATGGGTAAGACTAGAACTCCACTCTGTCCTCCTGCTGCCTCCTGTGGGTGCTGTGTCTTCATCAGGTAAAGGAGTTCTGTGGTAAATTATGAGTGGACCAGTTTCTAAAACACTGTCTGAAGGCCTACATGTCATAATGGTCACTGGGACGGCAGGGCTACCTCTGTCTCAGTGGAGATAAAGACAGAGTCATCAAGGAAGGCAAGGAAGAGCACAGACTCTAGAGTCAGTTGGCTTGGGTCTGAATCCACAACTCTGCAACTGGCTAGCTATGTAACCTAGAATACACCCTTAAATGAGATAACCTCGAATGAATGGAAACTTTGCCTCTCTGTGCTCCATTTTCCTTGTATATACGAAGGAGATATATTAAAACTACCTACCGCATGGGATAATTCTGAGGATGAAATAGAATAACACACATGAAGGGCTTGCCACAATGCCTGGTACATAAGCCCTCCATCAATATTCGCTGCTATAATTAGCATCACTACCATTACCGCTACTAAAAATTACATGATGATTTGGGAACACGGATTTTGGAGTGCAACCACGTAAGTTCAAACCCAATTCCAACTCTGACTGTGTTATCCAGGGCAAGTGATTTAGACTCCACAAGACTTAGTTTGCTTCCCATAAAATACGAACCTTAACATTACCCACCTAAAAGGCAGAAGTAAAGATTCAGTTAAATAAATACATCACTTGGCTCTCAGATGTTGTCTATCATTTTACTAAGACGACATACATTTGAAGATTTCTTCTGATAAGCCCTCTTCTCAATTCCTCCACAGAGAAAAAAAATATCCACAACTGCCATTTCTATTCCAGGCATCTGGAATCTTGGAGCTGGAAAAGTACTCTCCCTTAGTTGAAAGGCAGTATTCGCTATTAAATGTAAATGCCCTGAGGTGGTCAGGGAGGAGGGTTATCCAGCCAATAGCTCAGCATTTCTGGTGGTTTGGCAAATGCTTCCCAAGGTGACAATTTGAGAAAGAATGAGTAAAGGTAAGAACACTGGACAGAGGGGCCACAGAGTGATGTCAACAACACCTGGGGGACCCTGGAAGTAGGAGAATGGCCTCCGAAGTGGAGGTGAGTGCTCTCAAAAATGTTATTGACCTTCTCAGTTTGGTCAAGGATTCACGTCAGACAGTCCCATTAGGCTCAGGGCCCAGCACAGGCTACAGAGCCCAGATTATTCTCTAGGTTCTGGGCCACAGCACCTCCACAACAGAACAAGCCAACTTCAAGTTTCGCAAATGCTTTCTCTAGATTTTGGAAAAAGTGGAGCTTTCTGAAGAAATGTTGAAGCTACGTGGGGTGGGTGGTGTAAACACCCTCCACGGCCCCAGCCTTCTAGTCTTTCCAAACAGTATTTTGATGATGATACAATTCTCCTCCTCAGATGTGGAGAAAGTGGAGAACTGAATCATTTCATAAGACCACAAAGCACAGAGGAGGCAAGGACTGTCTCAAAATAATGGGATGAGCCTAACTCAAAGAAATCCTCAACGTATTAGCCAAGTTTTCCTCTGTGGAGAGAACTCCCAAAGGAAACTTGGGGCACTCCCTCCCTGAAGCATGTTTTAAAATTCAACCAGACTCAATGAGAGAGACCACAGGAAACAATTCTGTCCTTGCGAGGTGAAAGGGTAGAGGGCTGGATGGGTCTTGTCCGGCTCTCATTTCTGTGGTAAGTGATCCCAGTCACCTGAGTTGCTGTGCCAGGAGTGGAGGCAGAGAGAGCTGCTTGTTCCCATTGACTTTCACTTTTCATAGGAGCAAGTTTAATCGGTTCTTCAGCTCAGCCCTCCTTTCAAGTCTCTGGAAACATCTCAAGGGAGAAAATAACACTAAGAAACACAGAAATCTTTTCTCTTCTCTGCAGGCATTTGTCACAGCGCCAGTTCCTAAGTGCACAAACTTTTGGCAGAGCGGATCCCTTTGATATACTTTTCCCAGGGTTCAAAAAGAAAAGATAAACAAAGAACTTGTGACTTCATGGGGAGCAAAGGTAGCCAGGAGTTTATGAGGTAGCTCATCTTCTTTACATTTCTGGCCAAGGGGAAGGGAGTGTCAGTGAAAAGAAATCACCTTGTTAGTGGTTTCTGAGACTGCAGGTTTGGTGCCTGAGGGCATTTTCTGGACTGGCTCACAGCGTTTGCTGCTATTTTCCACGCGTAAAGCAGAGGGCAGCTTCTGTCAGCAAAGGTTGACACTCTAAGGTCGTGTTTTGGTTGGTGCTTTTTTTTTTTTTTTAAGGCAAGGAAAAGTATTACTCATTTAAAACTGGTTCTCAAAAGGCATATGGACTTCCTTTGACAATTATTTCTCAATGAATTAAGCCAAACAGGAAAGTCAAAAATAGTTGAAATTTTCTTTAGATTTTGAGAACAAACAGGATATGTCTAATTAAGACTCTTTATTATCTGAGCCCCAACAACTTTGGCAGTTGGTTTATTTCATCTGGTATAAGAATTTTTATAACCACGTTAAGATTCGAAATGTTAAGTAACAAATGGCATGGAGATGGGGAGGAGTTGAAATTTTAGCCATATTTTTATTATATGCTTTCACTTTCTACAGTTATCAGACTTACTTCCTTAGCAGTCGGTCTTGTATCACCCCACTGAATAAGACAGACTTTAAACAAACACAGTGACTATGTGTTGATAGTGTACGTCTCTGGATATCTGCCAAGAATTTGAGATGTGAGAAATCAAAATTCATCTTCAGCTTTTAATGGAATTGGATTAGAGCCAAGAAAATACAGCACAAATCAAGTGGCTTCTCCAATGACATTGTGCCAATGACATCATAATTAGAGCTGAGCTTAGCAAGCCTCACAGGATCTCAGTTGTTATACTAATTCTTCAGTCCCTAGAATTACTTTTTTTCCACTCTTTCCAAATATATGAAGAATCAGAACATTGCCTAGCCCAGTGGGAGTAGGGTAAATTATGTCTCTATAAATAGAGGGTGCAAGAAAGGAAGGCTTAATTTCCCTGATCTAGTCTCTAGTGGCAAGGGGAGAAATGTCGAAGAGGGATGCAGGTCCCAGCCTGACCCTGCTGCATCTTGAAAAGGTCCAGAGTAGCCCATGCTAGGTCCAGCTGTGCAACGTTATGTGGTGTGTGTGTGTGTGTGTGTGTTTTCCTATTGACTCAGAGTGATGGACTTCTAAAAATTGACATTAACCAAATACCTATGAGACTGATTGAAAACACCAATGTATTCATTCACAGTGATAAATGTAACTCCCAAAGGCTCATAGTGGTTCTTGAGTGTGATCAGATCATTCTTGCCTCTAGAGGAAGAGTTGCATGGGAATGTAAATTACACTGAAAAGACAGTCTCGTGAGTGCAGTATTAATGTGATGCTAATGGGTACCATCAAGGTGCAATGACCTGTGCCACCCAACTTCATTTCCAGGAATACTTCTCAAAAACGACAGGAGGGACAGTCTTTTGGTCAGTGTTGGCACTCTGATAAATTAGCCTCCCAATCTTTTCTTCTTTAATTCAGGTAAATCATTATCATCCCTAGATGACAGAGCGATATTCAGATTATGGTAGCATCACCCGGCAACAACAATAATAAAACATCCTGATGACTTTGCCAGGACTCAGGAAGAAGGTCCAAGGCCTTTGACTGAGTTTGTGAGACATCCTGCATCTCCTGTATGGCAATTTGGAAACACACTAACTTCACGGGCGGCGCACAATTAGATTCCAGTCAGAGGACTCACTTTTGCAGACTAGCAGACAACGGGTTCACCCATGATTTTTCTCTTCTTATTTTTACCTTGAGAAGTGACATTTTCTGAATTTGCTGCCAAATTTGGGACTGCATTCTGCTGTG
Source organism: Halichoerus grypus (assembly GCF_964656455.1). Taxonomy (NCBI): domain Eukaryota; kingdom Metazoa; phylum Chordata; class Mammalia; order Carnivora; family Phocidae; genus Halichoerus; species Halichoerus grypus. The sequence goes on from NC_135716.1 coordinate 60,519,982, forward strand.
CCTGACTGCTGTATGCCATGCTTCCACGATCCCAGCCAAGTGGCAGAGGCAAGATACTCTGTAGCCACAAATGCTTTTGGTGCTCATGGAACATCTTTCCCATAACAATAATTTTTGTTCAATAATAAAAGGAAAGGGATGTTAGGGAACCTTCCATGTCCAACAAAGTAAAAGAGGTGTTCTAGCCCAGTATCTATTCAAGGAATTGTGTAAAAGGAGTTACACCATTAGCCAACATATTAAGGATTATAAGTAAGAGTCTCATTTCAGGAATAATTCATTAAAGTTACATGCATAATGATGGAAATTCTCCCAATCTCCTCAACCTCCTTTTTAGTATCTAAAAGAGACTAGAAAATGTGAACAAAGGAGGAATTATTTTTACTTTTCTCCCTGAGTGCATAAATTTGTTCACGGGTACTTCTTTCTACTCAATAATAATGATAGCAACCACTAATATTTATTGAGCACTTACTATTTTGCCCAAGATATGAAACCAAGAACTAAAATAAATCTTCACAACTATTTCATGAGTTAAGTATTATTATTAACCTAGTAGGCATTAGGGAGAGAACATTGGACAAGTTGCTTCACTTCTGTATGTCTCAGGTTCACAAAGCTTGGAAGTGGCCGGGTATTGCTTAAGCCCAGGGAATCTGACCATAAAACCTGCCTCCTTAAATACTTAGCAATGTGCCTTCTTAAAATTTCAAACTATGAATACTTGTGTAATTTGGCCTAACCCATTTTATCCATTAGTATTGACTCTATAAACTTGATTACTATGCAGAAGCTGTTTCTTATTCCTTTTTCCTTCATGAGAAATAAGGCAAATGTAAAATTAGAACAACCTCCTCTTCTGTTTCTCAGTGAATGACTTTATTATCATCTCAGCCAATACTGAAATCCACATTTCAAAAAAAAATCTCCACCACCCACATTACCTTCATTGTTAATATTTATAACATGTGGGGAAAGGGTTTAGAACTCGACTTCATTGTTCCAACAAAAATTCAAAATCTTCCAAATTGGCTAAGGAGTCCTACATCTAAAAGGTCTATTCCTCAAGCATGGGCCTCTTGCCAATGTGTCTGACAGAGTGAGTCTCAAAATTCGAGACTTATCAGAGCATCTTTGGCAGGTTAAAGAGAGTTCCAAGTGTCAAATGGACTCCTAGAACAGTATCTCTAAAAAAATATAATTCTTTCATATTTGTATATAAGAATTTAACCAGATGTTCATTATGAGGAACAATAGCCAACTAAGCAAGGACCTATTTATACTCTACTATGAAAATTACCAAGTTTAATATAACTCAGAGGAACTCAATTTACTTTCAGAAATATTTAGCAATTATTCTCCAACATTAGTGTTTAACTTTTTGAACATGGACCCCAAAACTTTATTTTTGGTTTAAAAAAAAGTGTGGAAGTCAGTTCTTTCTTTTTAACTTTTCTAAGATGTTTCATGACACTGAAAATGCATCATTGGCACGAGGGATTAATCATTGTCCAATCATCACATTACTATAGGAAGTACCCGAATCAGTCAGTAGAATCCTTTTGTGATCTGGTTTCTTTTAGTATCTCAAAAGAGAACATCAAAAGAGGGTTCTGTTTCAGGCATAAAAGTTCCCCTTTACTTCCCCATTAATCTCTCGATGCCTAGATGCCCAGGAAACGTGGACTTTCTCCTTTCCTCCAATTTTCCAAAGCCACATGCAAGAGAATCAAGCTGTCCTACAACATAAACTCAGACACAATTCCGCCTTGATATCCTCTTGCTCAGTGTGTATTCATTCCTCCCTGTTCCTCCATTTTCCTATCTCATTAAATTTGTCTTTATCCTCATATTTTCAATTAATGATCATATACTTCATATATCTTCCATCTGTTTCAACCTCAGTCCTAGAGGGAGACACAGTCCCTTTAGAACAGACAAAAAGAAAGTACATAAAACCATCTCCCAGAAATAATCCCAAAATATTGGTGTGGTAAGTGTGATATCAAACGTTTAACTAATTACTACATTAGAGATTCAAATCTATTCTCCTCTGGGTTTCCACTTATTGTGTCTTACATATTTCCTATTTGTGAGGCTGGGATGTTGTTATGGTTATCAGTGGAGTCCAAAGGGAAAATCTCTCTTCTCCTACTCATATTATTGAAAATAAAAAGCAACTCAAATACTTGAGCTCACCCAAATAAAGCATGCATTCCTGCTGAGGAAAACCTGACTGAGAAGCATCCTCATCCTATTACAGCAATTTGTCTAGTCAGTCTCTCTGAAGCCTAAATGTTTCAACTTTAGCAACACTGATACAGGGTTCTTCACTTAGATTATTTGAATCCTCCCCACCAAAAAGTAATAAAAAATCTAAACAGAATGACTCAACTCTTTATTTTAATTGGACAATTATTAAGTATAAGGATATAGCACTTACATCACCAATTACAATAACAAACTGTTTCCTGAAATCCCCATGGGACCTTATGAACCCAAAGTATCAGCCACAGTGGCACCAGTGGCCACATTACTGATGGAGATGGCACCTCGATATGGATCCCAGGGCCTTCACCTTTGGGCATCAACAGGCGCATGGTCATCTTCAGTCATTGTGGCCATCAATAGCAATGCTGCTTTTAGGGACACTGGGGCCAGGCTGCTACTCTGTGTCATCAGAGAAAAGAGATGTCACCTGAGAGCAGACAGGTCATCAGAGTAAGAATAAAAAAATATACCCAATGCCACACCATGGCCAAACGGGCTGGTTGACTGATCGTATGTTCTAGATATCCCTTAGAGAAATTATATGGGAAGAATACGAAGGGGATGGAGTTACCACATGGTAAGTGAAAGTACAGCCAGAAATACTAGGTTGAAATTGTAATTTTGATCAAATTTCTTACCTTCAGACAGCTGTGGACTGGAGAATACACTGACCCTTCATTTAGTTATCTATGGCCACATAACAATCTGCCACAATACTTTACGGCATAAGACACTGACTCTCTTGTTAATTCTTGTGATTCTAGGGGTTGACCGGGCTCACCTGTGTGGTACTTCTGCTCTACTCGGTGTTGACTGGGCTGCAGTTATCTGGGGCTGGAATTCCCAAGATGCTTGATCAATGCTCATGACTGACCATTGATACTGGTTCTTGGCCAGGTGCTTGGCTAAGACTGTTGAACAAAATGTGTGGATGCACCCTCTCCATGTGATTCAGGCTTCTTCTCAATGGCAGTTGGGTTTGAAGAGAGAGAAACCCAGAGTTAGTGTTGGAAGAGAGGAGAAGTGTAAGCAGCCAGTCTTTTCAAAGGTGTAGACTAAGAACTGAGACCACATTGCTTCTGACATATCCAGTCACAGGTTCAGCCCGGCTCATATCCAGTCACTAGGTTCAGCCTGGCTCTAGGAAGTAGAGAAATAGGCTGTCCTTCTCAATGTGTGGCCATCTTACCTCTGCACAAGCTCTGTCCTTTGATTTCAAGAGAGGGTAAAGCAGCCGACAGAGAACTGTGTTGTCACCACCAACACCTGGGACGGTGGTGGAAGGAGGGAACCGATCAGAACCATCCTACTCATGGCTGCTCCCAGGCTCCCTTTACACGCCTGAAACTCCGCTTTTCCCACTGGGTCTAAACCGCTGAATTTATACTATCTTCTCCATTTCTTTACATCATACTGCTGAATGGAAAACACCTCTGTCTGGTCAGGAAACCGCAAATCTTTTTTATCTGTTTCACGTTGCACTTGATGTTTTCTACTCTCGAGGGGCAAGGCCAGAGGAACTAGGGCATGTGCAAGCCTCGGAAGAATCATTGACTTCACATCAGATTCACCTGGGGAAGGGGTTTTCTTGCTTTTTGTTTTTTAATCCCAGGCTATGCTCCAGATCCAGCGAATTAGTGTCTCTGAGGGTACAAACACACACACACACACACACACACACACACACAGGCTCTCCAAGTGATTCAGATAGTGGTTTGGAAAGAACCACTCTTAAAATGGTCATTGTTTAAAAGTTAATTTAATGTTTTTAAATTCTTTGGTGGGGGTGGGGGCTGGGAGGCTCCTCTGTGGAAAATGAATACATAGGCAATTTTCCTTGTAAGAGATCCATTCACACATTGGTCCTACCTACGCCCTTGTGATTAAAACTATCACCCATTCCAAGTGCTTTATCTTTGCCACAGTCTACTGTAAGTACCATTGGACTAATGGTGGTGCAAAATCAAGACACAGACAAATCCACGTGTGCAACTGAGATTGGGCTGCAAATGGCTGTGTGTGTGGTGGCACTGTGTGCTCTGCAGAGCCCCAGGCTTGTTAGAGCAGTGACCCAGGACATACTTGCCAGACATTGGGGTCTGTGGCCAAGCATGAAAACTCTGGTAATGGCATCCCGTTGTGCAAACTGTGGAGTCCCCACTCACATGGCTGCTGAGCAGCACCTTTGGAACGGTGAAGCAGCCACAAAGTGGGCATCTAGCCAGCACCAGGCATGACAGAAGAACGGAGACAGAGGCCCAGAAGAGAAGGACAAATCCTCTTTCCCATAAAGAGTGTCTGCCATGTCTGATCTACTGCCTGGCATCAAGAATGTTGAGTTGTCTCCAGAATCATGCCTCCTAAGAGCTACTGTGACCATAAACTTTCTGTGCCTCACTTTGCCCAGGAGTAAACTAATATCTGAGTCCTTGATTCCTCCTGGGGATGCTGTGAGGCAGTTAGTGGAACAATGTCTATAAAATCCTGTGAGGACGGTTGCTCAGAGAGCTCTATGAAAATAAGGTGTATCACTGAGACCCATGCAGAGCAGGCCAACTGATGAGTTTCAAAGCCGTGCTCCAACTCACTGGAAGGATGTGAAGAAACACACCTAAGACAGCCTCTCTAACTATACATGCCAAGTGTAAAAGCACGCTCACTCTAGGTGCAGACAAATTGGCTAAAACAAAACAAAACAAAACAAACTCAATCATTTCTGATCATCGGACCTTGCACTTACTGGGCAGACTACATTTTCTTGGATGGAAAGGCAGTAGCCAGCAAGGTTTCCTCCCCAGGCTGACAGCCGTTTCTATAAAGCCATGTGTTTTTTCAGAGCAGCCTATGGTGACATAGCAACCCAGACATATGGTGTCATTATTCAGCCGACACAAATTTGACACTTAAGTGAATTTATTATATTTTGCTTTGCTCCTGGTGCCTGAAAGGCTTTGCCACTGTCTCTTCATAGAGCTTGTCACAGATGTTGATGTATTTTCCTCCTCCGTGGCCAGGTTTTACTGTGGAAACTGATACAACTTCACGATAGAATTTCTAGATGAATTATTCACGCATTGCATGCTTTCTGCACACAGGGCCTTGGAAGAAATCCATACTATTCAATAAATGGTCTTTCTAGTCCTCTTTAACAGAGCATTCTCTTCTGGTTTAAACTGTTTCTATTATCGTCTTTGTAATCATAATGTTTTGGATAAAGTATTTCATAGCTGATAGTTTGGTTAAAACATTCACAATATTTCACATTAATGTGCAAAAAAATTGCGCAGGCACTGAGATGAAACCCATCCATTCTAGCAACAATAAAACATAGGGGCCATGCAACTTTTACTCATTTTAAACACACACACACACACACACACACACACAACTGAAACTCTTTAGTCAACTCTGTTTCCAATGATTTATAGAGCTATTCTTGAAATATCTCAATATTTGTTATTTTAGACAGAATAGGCCTCTTCTAATGCTAATACCATCTGTAGAGATGAGTTTTTAATTGAAAAGAATTTTCAACTTGATGGAAAAGAGTCAGATGAACTCATCACTGGCCTCTGAGAAAAGATTAATGAAACAAAAACATATCAAGCTTCTTTAATACCTGGAGAAGCCATAAGGATACCTCGAGTGACATTATGGGCCATGGTATATGGGAGTGAATAACCTTAATATGACACGGTAAGCCTGTGGAAGAATTAAGAGCTATAATTACAGTTTTTAAAGTACAGTGACCTGTTGACCTTTAAGATTTAAGACTTTGCCTCAGGGTCATTTCTTGACCTAGTTTTTGTTTTGTTTTATTTTGTTTCATTTTTTTTTAATTCCCAACTAAAAATAATTTTTCAATAACAATTTTTCCAATTTTATTCTGTAAAATTCCAAGTGGTTGCAAAGTTAAATTCTTCCTTATCTTTGTTTTATTTTTAATTTAGTTAAATGCTTGGGAAATACAGATTATAAGAAATCTCTCCTTTCAGAATTTGTTTTCCATTCAAAGAGCAATGACATCCTGAATTTTTCCTAGAACAGATGGCAAAAGAATTGCACAAAAGCAGAAAGGAAGATGAAATTCTAGCTAATGATTATTATTATTTGAGCAAATTTAAGCTAAGTGCAATAGATTTCATTTACTAAGCTTTGAGGTCCATCCATGCAGAACTTCCCCCATTTGTTGTCTATGGCACAACGTTTTCCCAGTCTCTCAAAACCTCAACACTGGAGTCATCTTCGGCTACAACAATGCACATCCCTATGTCCCACCCCCATCCAAGTTCTAACAGCTCTTTCTTTCTTTGAAATATGTCCTCTGTTCAGATCTTAGTTTTTCTCTACCCTGCTCCAAGCCCCCATGGTCTTTATCCAGATATCCATGAAATCTGTCCCATCTCATCTTCCAGCCTCCAGAAATTTCCCTAACTCTACTCTATCCTGTATATCATTACCAGGATGAACTTCCTCATACATTATTTTATTATATCATCCCCTGCTTAAAAACCCATAATAGTTTCTATTGCCTACTGAATATCTTTTTATTTAATATATGTACTAATGTGCCAGACTTTTCTTTAAGTACTTAAAAATATCAACCCTCTTAATCCTCATAACAACCCTGTGAGGTAGGAACTATCACTTAGCCCTTTTTTATAGATGAGGACACTAAGGCAGAGAGAGGACTAATAATTTTCCCAAGGTCACACAGCCAGGGAGGAACAGTCATGATTCGAACCCAGTCTATGCATTTAACCAATATACTATGCTGCCCCACCCTAGAATAACTAGCACACACGTAATGTTCTGTATCTTTTACACAGCTTGCACTTCTCATTTGACCCAACCCTTCAGTCAGATGCTGTTTATTCTTATATCCATCTAATTTGATCTCTTTCTAGTAAAAGGACCTGCATTTAAGTGGACCACTCTCCTTCTGTGTACATATTTCCACCTCTTACAACTTTGCCGCTGAGAATTTTCTTGCCTGGGCTTCCTTGCCATTTTTCTCTCTTGGTCATGCATATATCCAATAATAGAAATTATAAATATCATTGTAATATATAAACTTCTTGCAAGATGTAGCTCAGTTCTCAAAGGAGTCCTTCTGACCCCACAGGAACCTCTTTTCTTCTTTGCCCTCTCTCAGCGTGTATGTGTACACACCCAACTTGGCTATAGTTTTTTCAAGAACCTCCTCAAACTCCCATTCTTCTCTGAAGCCCCCTCTCAGTTCTCACAGGCAGACTGAGTAGCTGTGTCCACAGCGTTCTCATGACAACTCAGATGGTTGGCTCATCCCTCGATTATCACCCTTCCTGCCTACCTGCCCCACACATATACCATCAGATTGTGAGCTCCTCCAAGGCATGTGTTACAAAACCTCTGCCTATATCACAACATAGTAGGGAATTGATGGGAACTTTTTAATACATGAACATTCAGTACCATTTTGTACACATACACACACACACACACACACACATAAGCATGTATCAGTTTTATTTTGCAAGAGTACTGTAAATCCAATGAAGACAGATCCTGCTTCTACCCTCCTTGCATTTCTCATCAAATCAAGTCAGGGCATTACCATCAATCCCTACTAAATGCTTGCTGTATGAATGGGTAAGTTATTAAAATTACCCCAGGAAATGAAGATCTTTGGCTTGAATTGCCAAGTGTTAAAAATGGCACCACTCAAAAATATATAGTCAACCACACATTAAAAAGTACTAAGAATAACTCAATATTTCTTGTACGGAACAGTTGCATTTTCTTCTGAGAATCCATATGTTAAAATCTCTCCCTGTATTTCCCATAAGAGCACTTAAATCCAGAACTCACAGTGTACCTGGCTTCAAACCAAGTACATTAGTTATTTTGGAATTGCAGAATTAATAGTCATTCTCCCACTTGCAGATCTACCTCCAATAAAATTGTATTTCATTTGGATTAAGAGTTATAACTCATAAACTTAGCTACAGCAAGCTGCACCAACACAACTCTTTAGCACTTATCCTATTGCTAAGCTTCAAGAAAATACTAGCAATTATAATTATTAGCTATTATAAATGAAGAAGAAAAATCTCTCCTCTCGATACATAGAATGTGGATATGGAAGCACATATTTGACTCATACTAAGAACCAAAATCATATGGTTATGTTGTGTTTTATAGGCCAAAGGTCAGAACCACATACAGATCCAGGAAACCATTCTGGCAATTCAAAGGTAACACCCAGATACTTGAGAATACAGCCATGATAATGTAGTTATCAAATGTCTCATAACTGTTAAAAACAGAATCAAACAATAGATCCATTTGAGGTTACTTCTATAAATCAGTAAATATGCTGTATAGGAAATATTATCTAAATATTTTTGTTTAAAATATTCTATTATTAATATATATTATTAATAGATTTCTATTATCTCAGAAATGAAAAAGGAGAGAATCAATATTTCAAGGACTCAAGGAAGCTCAACCTTAAGCAATGTGTCATGACAATGAATGGAAAACCATAGATGCTGAGGATGCTGGACAGGAGGGAGAAAGAGAAGAAATACATCCTCAAGCAGTCTTATCACTTAAGTTAGGTATAAAAATAAAAGCCAAACAGCAGCAGTTCCTTTACATAACAGCTCTAGATGAGATTCAAATAAATAATGTCACATTTATATATCACAGAACTGTTGACTTCTCATTTTTTTCAGTCACTCCCATGCACACAGAATGTGAGAGCCCCCCAATGCCATCTAGAATGGAAGAAGCCAATGGAGATAGGAATATATAATATCCCAGCAGTATGGTCATACTGAGGACTTGGGTTTAATTCCTATGGTTCCCTCTTTAAGAGTTGTCTCACATTGTATTTAAATCAGAGCTAATGGATTTTAGTGACTCCATATTAGTGCAGAGCTGGTTTGGCCATTTAAAAATAAATGTTTCCACTGGGAAATGAGTATATTTCTAGATATAAATGAATTGTCATTTATAAAAGGACTGTGAGGACCAGTCATTCACACTTAAGTTTACTGAGCACCCATTACGTAGCGAGTAGTAGGACTTGGGGAAAGCACCGTGGGTGCAGAGAAAATTGTGATTCTTTCCCTCAAGCTCTCAAGCCCATAGAGAAAACAGGCAAATCAAATCAATTTTAAAATGATGAGATAAATGCCTCAAATTCAGTATGTACAGAACACAAAGAGAATGCATCCAGCCCAAAGTGAGGAGCCTGGAAAGGATTCCTGGAAAAGCTGACGTTTGGTCCAAACCTTGCAGGACAAGGGGATAACTTCATTTCCGGCATATGATCACTCTTGAGGTCAAATAAATGGATGTAGGGGGGTGGTTTTAGAACATATGCCTTATCAGGAATTAAGAATCGGATTCGTTTTAAGTATTTATTTCAATACAAAAACAATTTCACGGTTGTCCACTCTGTTTGCCCTGTACTAAGGCACTATAAAGAGTACAAACAAAGAATAAGTGACAATGTTTACCTTCAGGGAGTCTATAATTTAATTAGACAATAAAATCACACATGTGACAGCTAAATAGCAAGATAGAGCAGTATTTGGTTATGTGCTAGGATCTCTAGCTTTTCCAAAGCCAAGTATGAATCACTTTGTATTCTTACCCAATCTTCTTTCCCATAATTTTTCCTGTTATTGATGTGTTTGCATAAGAGATGATACCCATGTATAATTCTTATAAAATTTTTCCATTTGTTTGTATATAGACAAATATAACAACAACAAGAACAAAGTAATTATCCTAATAGATGGACATAGCAAGAAACCAAACTCGGTTCACATTTCTCCGTTTGTGGTAAATCCCATGTCGTCTTGCTTCGTAAAGAAACAGACCTCAATTAGAGGCCATGTTCTTTCTCAGGACTGAAAAGTCATCTTCATAACATTTATACAAAGCTAGATATGAGGATGAGTCAAGAGAATCAACCACAGCTTGACGATTTGCCAAATCAGAGAACTAGATGGATGATTCAGTCATGTCGCTGTTCCTCCACTGAATCACAGTTGCAGTTTGTTTGACTCCGATGAACCTCAACTTTGCCATCTATCAGATGGGTAAAAGGGCACCTACTGAATCATTCCAAGCAGTTACAGATTAGAGGGAAGAGACAACACACATCCATTCTGAGAATGGGTTATGTCCCTGATTTGAAAAGTAATTGTAGTAGAAATGAGGTTGCCACACAGAGCGGACATGTATGCACAGAAGGGACACAGCTGCCTGAAATACTATCCATATAGCAGCCTTGATAATCTCAGCCATCCCTGCACCACCACCCTTTCAAATTTGGACTCATATCAGCCCTCAGAAAGAAACTATACTAGCAGTCTATGTACTAGCATGGAAGGAAATGTTGATATTCCCTGACACTTACTGGCCATTCAATAAATAGTGATCATTATATTCTTTATTACAAATAATAAGTTCTTGGTTTTTATTTCTGAAATATAAAATGATTATAATGCAAAACATCCACTTTTCCAAAAGCCACAAGAGCTGAAAGTGTACATGCAGGGGTAGAAGTCACAAAACACTTTCTTCTTTAGTTTCATACTCTCTCCCTCAGTTCAGTTTTCCAGCTACGAGTCTGGAGTCCCTGCTGGCTATCTTCAGGGGATGCACACCCAACCCCTCCTCACTCCCACACGGCACCCTACCCGCTACTGCTTCTCCTACTACTGGCATAAGTGACAGCCTCAGACTGTGAGGGAGGCAATTAAGTCTCCAAAACCACTCCAACGTCTCAAGTTCTCCACAGCCCAAGACACATACTACATCAAAGCTGCATCCTGCCAAAGTTGTGGCATTCTCAAGAGCTCATGACGTCCCCTCCGACACCAGGGGTCTTCCTACTGAAGTGGAGAGAATACTTCCTCTGAGGGCCCTTGCCTCTGAGTCAACACATGATCGACCCCCATGCCAGCGCTGTGCACTGCACACAACCTGCTCAGGTGCATACAGAGGCCTCACTTCCTCACACACTCTGCTACTGAATCACAAAATGGTGCCACGTTACACTCACTAGTATCTCAGACATTTGAGTGAAAAATCTCTCTTGCTGGCTTCACTTTGAATCTTACACATGGGATCTGGCACAATCCCCAGGAAAAATAAGGACACGTGGAAGACAAAAATGAGCACCACACACACAAAACTACCCCCTCATTCATATAGGTCTTTGTTCCTCAACCTTTTCACTGCTTTAGGATGACTTTTCCTTAGGATGACTCATTTCTTCTCAGGAGGCTTCTTGGACTTTTTTCAAATAGTCCCCAGACAAGCAAATGACAAGCCTATTAGATATGCTGGAATCTCAGAGAATATATAGTTGGGGTTTTAGCTGAGGCCCTTGCTGTAGCCATAAGCTAAAGATTTATAACTTACAGTTTCTTGAAAAATTACTTTCATATGAAACACAATGTTTGGAAGTGGAAGAGTATCTATTTTCCTAAAACTCTATTTATTCCTTCTCCTCACATCTAGAAAGAATACACACACCAACTTATACACTTAAATTTAGCCACCTTCTGTTCTCTTTGCCCACACCTAAATTTCATCTCAGAAATTCCAATAGTCTATAAATATGCTCAAGTTAAATATTTCTAGCCTACAGAATTTTTGCTTACATTTTCTCATGAACGAAGCTTTCTGTTGATCAGTTGATAAAAAATACTGGTTGTATTTGTGAGAATATAGCCCATGAAGAAAAGTTAATTAATACACACCAGTGTATGTTAATTATTAACTTCGAGGATAATTCTTGACAATACACTAAATTATTCTTCAGATTACTATGTAACTTTCACAGTTCAGAAGGCTGTTGGCAAGACATAAGGAATGAAGTCAGAATCTTGCAACAGTGAGTGGATTCCAATTTTTTTTAAGTCTAATAAAAAATGTATTTCTAAGTTAAATTTAAAGTGGAAGTAATATTACAATATAATTTCCCTGCATACACAAATTTTAAAAAGAAGCACTCCTAAAAGTACTTAAGAATAATCTTTAACAATCTTAGCTGGTTTCTAGGAGTGGCTTCATTAATCATTACTTCACTCAGGCAATTTATTTTTCATGCTCTTCCAGCAAATTCTCCAGTTGTCTTTAATCTTTCCCAGCATCTTCCATGATTGCTCCAACTAGTCCTTATCTCTGAGGCTGTTTTGTTACTCCTCCTGTCAGACACAAAGCAGCACACCAACTGAGTGATCTCAACAGCTGAAAGAACTACCTGTCGAGAGCACATGTGAGACCAAAGTAGAAATAACCCTCGAGAACAATGAAGAATGTCTCTTTTGAGGGGATTTTACACACTTTCTATGAGCTCAAATATACTTGGAACAGATAAAAATCTATGTATATGGCATGTGTGTGTGTGAAAGATTTCAAATGAATGACCCCTAGAGGCATAACGCACATTTCTGCTATGGCTTCAACAATATTTTCCAATTTGACTCACTCCCAGTGAGTTTTGCCATGAATTTTAATTGAATCTTCTCAACTCACATTTTGCAGTTTTTCTTTTCACACATAGCTAAGAGCACTGGAATCAGATAGTTAAGTTTTTGCTCAATCTCCAGTCATTTTGAAAGTAATTACATCTTTCAGGTCTACTAGAGTCTATTTTACTGTCAAAAAATAATTTAAGTGAAAACCAACATTGTTTATAAATTTGTTTTTTTTAATATATCAGTATATATTAAAGAAAAACAACATGACAATGATACTTTTGGCATCTCATAATTAGATGCTTTATTGTGAGACAGTGATCTTGAAAAACAAGGAAAAATGATTATCCAAGAGGGGAGGAAGCTATGAAAAGAGCTTATATAATGGTTAAATGGAATTGTCAAGGGAAGTAAAGGGGCTTAAGTTTACTACAGTTACATATAAGTGACCTAAAGTCAACAGCAATTCTTTGTTACAACTCTAGGTGTTCATGTTTCGGAGATGAAATAACACACCCCTCCTTGATATCTGGTCACTGGAATATCAAAAATGCCCAGGATTTCTTGGGCCCTGTTTCAGGCACCTCTCTTCTCAATTCACAAGGATTTTTGCACATCTGACCAAAAGTTCTGTGAAGACCTTATAAACAGGTATGAAGTTTTATAATATTCTTTCAGATGTCTAATTCCAAAGTAGGACGTGTAATATCTCCTACTTTTAACCCAGAAGTGGAAATTTTCAAGCACAGCTACTCCAGATTGCCTTCCAAAGTATGGGGTACCTGGTATTAAGTCTTGGATTCTTCAATTTCCTCTGACCAGAATAGAAACAAAAGAAACCCTTTGTCTTCTTGTTCTGCATTATTTCCTATAGCCAGTGTCTGGTCTTCCATTCAACCACACAGTGTCAGGGCACCCAAAGAACCCTGAATTTTCCATGAATGAACCCAATTTGGCTGCTTTTCTCCCCAGTTCTGAACTCAATGCTCCACACCACTAAGTCATCCAGATCTCAAGAGTGCTAATGCACAGAGCCTCAACAATATACTTTCTGCTCTAAATGGCTACTCTGAAATAGCTGGAAAAGTTGGGGAGGTAGAGACACTTTACCAAAGTTGCTACCTAGTCCAACAAATGGTGCAGTTGAGTGGAGCACTCTCGGAAGAAAGCAATGGCACAAATGCCAGGGCTTTGTACCCGGAGGCCCATTTGTCATATCTCACATCACAGAGGACCTTGGGTTTAGACTCTGACTTGATCTCCAAGTGAAGATATCCATACAGACATTGTACTGTATGTGTAAAATGTGCATTTGTTAAATGTACACATTTAAAACATACTAGAAGCTTCCTGTAACCCTATTTGGATGTTCAGGGTTGAAAAAGTAAAGGGAAGGAAAAGTAAACAGTACCTACTACATGCCAAGCACCACTGTACGCACTTGGTGGGTATTAAATCACTTCATCTTCACAGACATCCAGAGGCAAGGACTATTATTATCCCCATCTTACAGATGAGTAAACTAAAGCATAGACTCGTCCAAGGTCACACAGTTAGTAAGGGGTGGCCCCCAGTTTCTAATCTAAACTATCTAGATCTGGAGTCCATGGTCCAAACCACTATACTTCTTTCTACAGAAGTGGCTCTGAGAGGTCTTGACAACCACCTGTCTTCTGATGCTTTACCCTGGCCCCAGGGCAGGGTATTCTCATGGCTCAGGCATTTCCCCTTGTTGGATGTGGCTGTGAGCCATGTGATGTTAATGATGTGAGCCACATGATGTTAATGACCCTTGATTATTGCTGGCCCTATTTCCGGATTTTAGGGTAAGCTGTCTCAAAGCATCATCTGGACAAGCAGTGGCAACATACACAGCAGCCACTCCTTGATTCTGTGGCTCCCTTGTCTCTTCCCAAGTTCCCCCCTGCCCTTCTCACCCAATGCTATGACATCTGATGTAGGCACTTTTTCTCACTGGCTTATTTTCTCTCAGACCCAAAGAAGTTAGAGCCTAATTAGCATTAGTTCCATTGTTTTATCTTATTTAGGGAGATACATTATAGTAAAAGCATGAGAATTTAAAAATGTGCTTGATAGATATTATTGACAGGTACTAAATTTTCTCTGATTTACCATATATTTTAGGCCAAAACACACTATCTAAACCTAACCAGATTCTGTCTTTTACTTCTTCTTTCCCAAGGTGTGAAAGTTGTAACTTATTGTTTAGAAAATTACCTAACCATACGCTGACACTTGGTCTCCTTTTTCCTCTTTCCTCAAGGCAAAATAATTACAAACAGAACTTTAAGCAATCTTGTACGCATTGGGAACTTGGTCTTTCTTTTTGGTATCAGCTTATTCAGAGGTTATTCCCTTTGAGAAAAACTAGTGATTCTCTTGATCCCAGCAACTCCAAACCTTTTCCTTTATCCAGACTATGACGTTGTCATTGAATACAGTTTTGGACCACCATGTCTGCAGGTCATTTTAAACTGTTTTTAACATATCCTGTGACTGATGAGGAGTCAAACTTCATATATCAAGCAGTATTAAAAATACAACTATTTCCAGTTGACACGTATCAAGAGATTTTTCTATGTTCATGCCCTTTGACCGAGTAATTCCACTTTGGGGACTCTATCCTAGGGAAATAACCTGAAATAACAGAAAAAACTTTATGCACAAAGACAGTAACCCAACTACCTAAACATCCTCCAAATATGGGAATGGCTAATAAACTACCCACTTAAAGGAATATTTTATAGCCTTTGAAATATAGTTATGAAAATTTTATGACATGGAATATTTTTCTCAGGTTAAATGGAAAAGTAAGACAAAAATTATATGTATGAGTTAATCACCCTTATGTAAAAATCAGGAACCCTATAGAGCAAAAAAATAAGGAAACAAAACACTAACTCCCAGAGAAAGTGATTTGGAGCCCAACCTTAAATTTAGACTAGCAGGACTGCATCAAAAAGGCAAGAAATAAATGTGCTAGTCCCAGGCCAAGGGGCTGTGGAAGAGCCTTTGGTCCTTCACTCTCTTATATAAGGTGGGATTCAATAAATAGTTTTTAAATCAATAAAGAATGAGAGCATACATGTTCACTATTACCGAATACAGTGCACTATATGAACCTGCTGATATCTAAGCATTGTGGCCAAGAAAAACAGCAATTTCTTATGGTTCAATCAAATACAGCCAATGAGCCTCTACCACCACCTGTTGCTTGAGATCAGGATGAAATAATCTATACCTCCCAACAATTTCTCCCTCCCTCTCTCACCCTCACTCTCACTTTCCCTCCCTTCCAGCCCTTAGTAGTCAAATACTCAGCCTGAAGAAAATCCAACTGGATATTTGACACAATATTGCCAAAAAATAAAAATACCCATAGCCAACTTTTTCCCATGTTGCTGTCATCACATAAACATATTTTAGGGCTTCAACCAGAGAAGCTCATGATTCTTAGGCTTTGTTTGTATATCATTATTTGAGATCTAGCAATAATAGTCACTAGATAATAAGTTGCTTCCAACACTCGGCCACCTAAAGAGAAACCTACCAGATGACTTAAAAGCTATAGTGGCTTTTCTATTATAAACAACCTTCCTTTTCAATATCCTGAGATCATTTATTGTGGTCTTCCAATTTATTTGCTTTCATCTACATAATGTGGGAAATATTGAATGGAAGCTCACTATTTTGCAAATAAAACATTTTTATTTCTATTCCCCTTTCTCATCACAATCTCCTTCCCTACTCCCAGGCAATTAACAAACACACACCAATTAACAAACACACACCTGGACAGGGATGGGGGGGGATCGACGTCAGGAAGCTTGGAACAGATTCAAAGCAATTGAGCAGTATTTTTGATATTATAGGCAGCTCTTTGGCAACAATCTACTGACAAACATTTTTTGGCAAATAATCTTTTTCTCTTTTCTTTTTCCTTTTTTAGTCCCTTTACCTCAAAGAATAAATTATAACTGTGTTTAATCACCTTCGTAAAATTCTCACTTCCACCTTGGCCCTCTGCACTATTAGAGTTGTTTAAAATTAGTATCCAGAAAGGGGGTCCTTGCCTCACTCTCTTTTTTTAAATAAGAAGCAGGCTAGGAAAATAATTCATGAGAACCATGGGAGTAAAACAATGTAAGTTTCCCTCTGCTTTATGATAAGATTCTATAACCAAAAAAGAATAATAAATAGAAAAAATGATCAAAGAAATCAGTTGATTTTAACCCAGGGTGAGGTCTCAGCACTAAGGTCACAGTATATTCCGTCCTGCTTGCTATAGAGTTGACAAAGGTAACTGGTAAGTTGTTCTGATCTGCTAGCATTTTGTTGAGGGAGCTCAGAAAAAAAAAAAATCTTTAAAAATAATTCACTTCCAGGGGCACCTGGGTGGCTCAGTCAGTTAAAATCCAACTCGATTTTGGCTCAGGTCATGATCTCAGGGTCCTGGACTCAAGCCCTGAGGCAGGCTCCACGCTCAGCGGGGAATCTGCTTGTCTCCCTCTCTCTCTCTGCCCCTCCCCCTGAAGGTGCTCATTCTTTCTCTCTCTCTCTCTCTCTCTCGCTCTCAAATAAATAATCTTTAAAAAAAACATAATAATTTACTTCCAGAAAAAAGAGTAAATGTATAAACCCTTCACATATAAATACATACTTGCTTTCAGTGTCTATGTAAGCAAGACAATATCAAATCTTTTTTGTGAAAATAAACAAATCTAATTTTTACTGACTTTAATGTACATTTTTATGCTCCTGCTGTCCAAAGACAGATGTGAGCATTACTATGCTTTGTCCATATAAGGAGTCAAATTGAGCTTCACATCTATCCAGGAACTGACTTCATTCTGTTGTTATTCCAGTGACTTTGTTGGGATTTAGGACTCAAGACAAAATGAAAAAGTATACAAAGGACACTAAGATTATTGCAATCACCTGAAGATCTGTCACTGTAAAGTCACCTTATGTTCCAACACAAAATGTCTTACTTCATAATCCATTTTATAGCAAGAGGACTCACTAAATCTTGCCCAATATTTTCATAGAGACCTTATTCAAACCTAGTGAGAGGCATTTTCTCCATTAGCAGTTAGGTATCTACATTTTATCATTAATGTGATGATATCAAATTTATGGCTTATAAAATCACAGGAAAGATGTTGAGAAATACGCTGGAATAGAAAACATGATTCCCAAGAGCTAGTCCCTTTGTTTTACCACAGTGAATCTCTAGTCCTCCAAATACATAAAATGAAAGCATCTTGTTACATGATTACTAAGTTTGCTTCTGCTTTATCCTGTAGGCATTTGACCTATTTGGACATAGGTCAGATAATGGATGGGGTATGTTCAAATCAGAAAGTGATCTGTGGCTCTGCTAACAGTAAAATGAAAATTATAACAAAATTAATGAATTCTAAGTTGACTTCCAGTAATATCTTTGTAACTACATTTTCATTCAGGGGTATTATTCATGCATAGCAATCTACCAGTTCCGAAAGATATGATATAATGTCAGAGGTTAAGAACAGAATCAGAGGGTGCCTCGGTGGCTCAGCCAGTTAAGTCACCAACTCCTGATTTCAGCTCATATCATGATCTCAAGGTCATGAGATCGAGCCCCCAGTCAGGCTCCACAGTGGGCATGGAGCCTGCTTAAGATTCTCTCTCCCTCTCCCCTTGTCCCTCCCTGCCACGGTCCCTTAAAAAAAAAAAAAAAAAAAAGAATAGAATCAGAAAAAGTCACCTTCTGGAACTGACACTAAAAAAAAGACAAAATAGACACAATTCATCATCTATCTAGTATCTCATGTTATGAGGTAGTTTTCGAATGTGGTGTTTCCTGGGTTATCAGTAACACAACTAATGTAAAGAGAGATGTAATCTCACCTGACAGTTTGACAAAATTGCAGATCACCATAAGGTTGAACTATCTGGTAGCTAGAAAAAATTCAGAATTATTATGTTTATACTACTTTCCAAGGAAGAGGATGCCCCAGTTATGAAAGCCAGTGACAGATATATAGAAAGATAAATTTGGATTCCACTAACATTCATTGAACACCAGTGTGCCATCCATTATGACTGGATCTTTCATATGTTAACTCATTTAGTCCTCACAGAACTCTATGAGATAATATTATCCCAATATTACAGATGAGGTACAAAGAAGTCCAAGGACTGTCCCAGATCACCTACCTAGAGTCTGACCCCTCTGACCTCAAAACCCAGTGTTTTTTAATCTATTATGTTTACTCTTCAGTGAATAGAAAAAAGCAAGATTTTTCCAACTATGTTAGATATGAAAAAAAGTGATCAATTTCCCTTTGTTATAAGTTCATGCTTATAAACAACTTAACATGTTCCTCAGTGTTGGGAGCAATTGCAAATGGTAATCCCCATGTACATATCTGTATTTTTCAAGTATCTGTCTCTATGGTTTTATATTGTTTTGTCCATATAGATTACATGATTTGAAAGGTTTCTGATGACCAAACAAGTTACATTAAGTAATGTGTGCTCTGCTTTAAAATCTGGGTTTTACCAAAAGATCAAAAAACAGCAAGTTCTCACAGTAATATTATTAAATCATATAAATTACTAATGTAGCTGTGATGCTAATAAGCAATTTATTTAAATAAGGAGTTAGACACTCAAGCTACTGGGCCCTTAATTTTGGCTACCATACTGTATCTTGTCGAAGTTGGTCAGATAATGGATGGGGTACGTTCAAATCAGAAAGTGATCTGTGGCTCTGCTAATAGTATATGCTATAGCAACTATGCCTCCAAATCCCTAGGACTTCGATATCAGAACGCTTCAGCAACACAGAGTCACTTACAGGCTTGACCAAAAGAAATGAAACTCATTATGCTTGTTAGCATCTGGCCTTAATTCTAGAACACATAAGATAAGTTAGATTTGCAGAAATACTTGACATGGCATATGGGCCCTTTTTAACTACTTTTTGGATATCTAGACATCAAGTATAAAACCATAAGGCTAGCTGTTTTAAAGTTAAGACATTGGTATTCTGTTCAAAAGTCACTATTCTGGTTTATAAGTCAGTCATGTGTATTTCATTAGCACCTGTTAGTTCTTTTTTTTTTTTTAATTTTATTTATTTATTTGACAGAGAGAGATATAGCAAGAGAGGGAACACAAGCAGGGGGAGTGGGAGAGGGAGAAGCAGGCTTCCTGCCGAACAGGGAGTCCGATGCGGGGCTCGATCCCAGGACCCTGGGATCATGACCTGAGCCGAAGGCAGATGTTTAACGACTGAGCCACCCAGGCGCACCAGGACCTGTTAGTTCTTTAAGGTGCATATTGATGGTTTAACTTTGGCAGGCTCTCTCTAGACAATTCTTTGAGGGTAATAATAGCAGTTGAATATTTTAATATCTCCATATAGAAACCATTTGCAAGATTCTATGACTCAGCAATTCCACTTCCAGGTATTTATTCTGAAAAGTAGAATCACTGAGAATAGTGGAAAACTATCCAGTTGCCCAACAACAAGGAACTGTTTAAAATATAGTATATCGTTCAACAAATAGTTGAGGGCTACTATGTGCTAGATGAAGAAGACTGAGTAGTGAACAAAACATATGGTCATTACATTTATGAAGTTGGAAAGATGTATGTCCCAGCCACTATTGCTACATAACAAACTACTCCAATATTTTGTAGCTTAAAATAGCAACATGTACAGACTCAACCTTCAAAGTAACCCTAGGAGGTAATATTATCGTTGCTTTCTTACAAATAAGGAATCACCACACAAAGAAATTATATAACTTGCCCAGGTTTGCCCTTGTCGTGGGGGAGTCTGGATTTGAACCCAGTCTGGTTCCCTCATTCATAATGGTTATTAACAGCCACAATAATCCTAAGAAATAATATTATAGGTTATTTTTTCTTGCTGTTTCTCTTTGCTTACTGATATTTCTAAAATGGCGGGGGGGGGGGGAATAAAGGAGAGTTTCCTTGAGGCTTTTCTTGTACTCTCATAGGTTTCTATATGCAGTGTTTTCCAAAGTAGCCAGATCAGAAGCACTGCCTGACCCACTTGTTAAAAAGACAGATTTGGATCCCCACCCCAGACCTGCTGACTTAGAATCTCCAGGGAAGGGGCCTAGGTCATTGCATTTTTAGTAAACACTTATAAAAGCCAAGTTAGGAATCACTACTCTATGGTATATTAATAGTTTGAGTTCTCTCAAATCCGTTTGGCTTTTCTTCTTCCTTCTCTTTGCTGCAGCTGTCAGGAATTACTCAAAAGAAACCACTCAACCATATAACTAGTGATTTTATGTAATAAGGAAGTACTTGCCTCTTAAAGGCTGGTAAACATTTGATAGCAAAAGGATTCCTGGCAGCCCTACAACATAATTTACCATCTTAGAGTTGTAGTAACTTTGGCAGTGTTTTCAGATAAGGCAGGACACATGTGGGATGGGAGGCGTTGTCATCTTTGGAAAAGACAACCTAGCAGTGAGAACAAGCTGCAAGAGGCAAATATTAGTGAACTGTACAGGTCAAAGGAACCAAATACTTACTACATATTTACTACTTAAAAAATACCTTTAAACAGGACCTCATAACCAGAGTTGGGATGAAAAAAAATCAATTAGAAATATGAATGGTTGTGTGATTTCTCTTTCCAAACATATACATAAAATCTGTAACATTTTTATTTAGATTGGAAAGAATTGTGAAAGGAGTTCAACTGCCACTCAAGGATATCATTTATCTTAAAATTGTCTTATTTGGAACAAGCATTTGTCTATCCATCACTAAATATATTCAATTCAATATAATCTAAATAATATACAGGACAATTTTCTCTATGCCAAGTACTGGGCATCGCCTCATTCAGTTCTTATGACCCTCATCTGAGCTCTCTTCATCGTCTTACAGATGAGGGCACTGAGGCTTAGAACACTACAGTCATTTGCCCAGAGTTTCACAGCCAAGGCATTTCAGAGCTCGAATGCGAACCAAGTACAGTATTAAAAAAACTAAATGATACTACAGTGATCTTCATACTAGTAAAGGCCATGTACTCATTACATTCTGCATATTCATATACATAATATTTAATAGCCATGGAATTTGAGGTCAAAATCTATCTTATTTAAGTAGGTAGATATTTTATATATGCACAAGGGACTTAGAGCCATTATAAAAAAAATTACTAAAAATTGCACAACATCATCAAAAAGACAAGAGATAAATGCTAGTGAGAATGTAGAGGAAAGGGAACCCTTGTGCACAGTTGGTGGGGTTGTAAGTTGGTGCAGCCACTATGGAAAACAGTATGGAATTTCCTCAAAAATTGGAAATAGAAATACCATATGTTCCAGCAATTCCACTTCTGGGAATATATCCAAAGGAAATGAAAACATTAACTCAAAAAGATATCTGTACCACCGTGTTCATAGCAGCCTTATTTATAATAACCAAGACATGGAAACAACCTGTGTCCATCGATGGATGAATGGATAAAGAAGTTGTGATATATATATCATATACATATGATATATATATACACACAATGGAGTATTATTCAGCCATTAAAAAAAACAAGGAAATCCTACCATTTATGACAACATGGATGAACTCTGAAGGTATTATGCTAAGTGAAATAAGTAAAACCAAGAAAGACAAATACTGCATGATCTCACTTATTTTTTTAAAGATTTATTTATTTATTATTTATTTATTTATTTCAGAGAGAGAAAGAGCATGAGCAGGTAGGGGGGCAGAGGGAGAGGGGAAGCAGAATCCCTGCTGATCAGAGAGCTCAGCACAGGGCTCCATCCCATGATCCTGAGATCATGACCTGAGCTGAAGTTGGATGCTTAACCGACTGAGTCACCCAGGCGCCCCCTGTATGATCTCACTTATTTGTGAAATCTTAAAAAAAAAAATCATAGAAAAAGAAATCAGATTTATGATTACCAGAGCCACAAGGTGGGGGGAGAGGGAATTGGAGGAAGGTGGTCAAAAAAACACAAACTTCCAGATATAAGATAAATAAGCCCTAGAGGTGTAATGTACATGATGACTATAGCCAATACTGCTGTACCATATATAGGGAAGTTGTTAAGAGAGTAAATCCTAAAAGTTATCATCACAAGGAAAAATTTCTTTCCTTTTTCCTCTTTTCTTTTTATTGTATTTATATAAGAAGATCGTTAGCTAAACCTACTGTGGTAATTTCACAATATATGTAAACCAAACCATGTTCTATGCTTTAAACTGATACAGTGATGTATGTCAATTATTTCTCAATAAAAATGGTGAAAAAATTACATGAAAGATCATTTGCCTAGAGACATGGAGTATATAATAAGTATTTATCTGTAAGGCACCCAGCAAATTTTATACAAGTAATTTAATTCAATGAATATTTATTGTACAACTAATATATAGAGTATTTGGCCCCCATTTTTTAGAATTTATGATTTAGTTTGGAAAGGCAAGATACAAATAACAGGAAGAGAAAGGAAAGAATTTATCCCTCTTTATTTAGCTAACATGATCAAAGAGAAGAAATTGCTATTTTATCAAGAAAGTAGGCATAGCCTTAATAGCAGGCTATGATTATACCATTTTTCATTAAATTAGGGAACTTAGGACTTCATCCAAAGAGGGTCAAGATTTCACCTATAAGGTCATTCTAAAGCATAAACTTCAAAAACAATGTTATAACAAGGCTTCAATGTATTTAGAATCCAAACTCTTTAAAAAGTTACTTGGGAATCATTAAAATATTTGCTTGAATTCTCTTTCCTCTTCACCTCCACCTATTTACACAAGGTGTAAATTGCCTAAATTGCCTCTTTGCCTTTACTGTGCATTCCCATGCTATACTTAAACTACATTTTCAAGTAGACTGATAATTCTATCGTTGAAGTCCCAATTTTGGAAAAATGAACCACCAGCTTAGTCTAAAGCCTGAGCAGCCAAATGCTGCAGGTTAAAGATTTCCAAAGCTTCATCTGTTCAAACTTCCTGGAACCACACCATAAGGCTCCTATGGTGAAAGTACCAAAACGGACGTTGAACATGAAGACCACTTTCACTACATTTTCAAGCAAATTCTCTTGGGTGCTGGTTTCCTCAACTTTGAATTGAAGGTATTATCCACCCTGCTCAGCAGTCAGGGTAGCTGTGAGGATCGTGAAACACAACGGATATGGGATAACACACACTGTGACCTGGAGAGCACTCTATGGAGGTAAGAGATTATTGCTGTATTCTGGAAACAAAATCCTCTCCTTCCCCAGAAAAGTCGGAAATCCAAGCTGGTTTACCCATTTTTCTTCATCAGTCTATCACGAATGCATCACTACTCAAGATGACATGCATGCAGCCTGTCCTGCCAACATTTTTAAGTCTGCAGAACAAATATAAATGGATACATGGAGGGATTCCTGGCCTCCATCCTATATAAATACAAATGCAATTCTATTCATGATGATTTATATATAACCAAAACATCCCACACATTTCCTTATAAGAAGGGTTAATTGTAGACTATTAAAGATACACAAATGATCAAGTCATCTGCATCAGTCTACTACTATGGGGTTGAAGAGAGCTCCACAAAGTCACATTTGGCAATGTTGATTTAACACCTCATAAAAAATCCAGCTCTTTAGAAGAGCACTCTGGTCCTCAGGCTCGGGACAGAGTGAGAAGAGTTTAAAAGAGGTCATTTAGCCAACTTTTTTAAAATCTAAAAGCTTGTCTAGAGCATGATACAACAGACTTTTAAATGTTCAAAGAGAACTATGAGTACTTTGTCAGCGCACCAAGATGACTAGTGACTTTTTTCAGCAAAATACATTTTAGTTCCATAATCTTTCATGTATTTTACAGAAGAATAGGGTCATGTTTTCAATTGCTGGGTTTCTTTAACTAAAACTTTTAAAATATGCCTACCCTGAAAGTAGAATAATAATTTTAGAATGTCTTTGCTCTATTGACAATCTTATGCTTTCAAAATAGTTTTTTATTATTAATTAAGACAACTCAAATATCTATGTCTGGAGAGACTCTAGAACACGGTATTACATTAAAAATTATGCCCTCCACTTTAGATTACACACTTTGACAAGCCAGAAAACTGAGAGTTTCATTATATTAATAAGTAAATAAAATTCACATTGAGTGCAATTGGTAATCTGCAAATTTCTTCAAAATTAATTTCCTTGAGTACACTTCCAAAGTTCACGTGAACCAGAAAGTAGCTGAAATGTTTGTTCCATTAAATCTTCTATCTGGCTCCTTAGGAATAAGACCAATAGTACACATGTCAAGGCAACTGAATACTTTACATTAGAAACCTGATTTTCTTTAAAGAAATGTTTTTGTATTTCCCTATCATTGGAACCAAAGAGCAAATTTTATCCTAGCCCCTGGAACGATAAGAACCTGTTCCTCCTGCCACCAAATAGTTCATCTGGTGATCTGGAGACCAGTGGGAAAGCAACAGATCTGGTGGGGAGAATCATGTAAGGAGGTACCCTACAGGATTATGGATTAATGGAAATCTTGAAAGTCACGGTTGCCTGGAGACAAGGTCGATGCTTTAATACTGTCTTAAATCTAATTCTTCCCTCTCTTTCTCTCCCAGCTCTTGAATATATCATTAGTCTCTGCAAACAGAAAGAGCTCTACTCACAGTTCTATCAATCCTTAGTTGCATAGGGTTAGTTATATTAACATCCCTGATTCTTAGATACTTTGTCTTTAAATAGAGAGATCTAGTTCTTCACACCTCTAACATCCATAGCTATTTCAGGGTGCTCCGAATCCAAGAACTACCTACCCAAGATCTTCTAAACGGCGCTTGGTTTGAGACCATCCTCCCCCCGAATATATTCATGTCATAGAGAGTAAAGTACTAAATATTCAAGAATATCTACTGGAATAAGAAAATCAGAAGATTAAAAAAGAATAAAGAATGTTGATAATAGAGCCCTAAAGATGACCTCCCCTTGATTACCTTAAGAACCATAATACACACGCTCAATTCTACTGATCCCGATAACTAAAAAAAAAAAAAAGTTATAGATTTCTTAGGTTGAACCATATAAAATTGCCATTATTTAACCTTTTGATGTATAATATTAATAATTTTAATAATGTAAAACCCCAAACACAAGAATATTCAGATTAAATATGAAATTTTGAGCTAATAAACTATACTTCTACTACTAAGTAAATTAAGTTTCTAAACATTTTTAAATGAAAAATAGTATTAAAAAGACATTTTCAATGTTGTTATACATTTCTTTCATTTCTGGTTCTAGTAAGAGCAAGAGTGACAATTTTGAATGGTTCTTTTTCAATAGAATTTCCTGTATTTTACTGTCAGTGACACGAAATCACAGGGCAACTCTTAAATTTCACATAGGTCACATACCACAGAACAGACAGACTTTCATAACACTCAAACTTTCACTACCAGAAGGGAGAGGCAGATCCCACTTAGAACAATAAATATCATAAAGAGAAAAAGAAAAACCCTCTCAGCTAGTGTGGTAAAACAGGTTAAGGAAACATTGCTTATGTAATTGTGTTTATTTGGTGCTTGGAGAGAGGTCGTTTGCTGTGTACAGACAAACCCCGCCAACATGTTTGGCCAATTCCATTCCCTGTGCCAGTAGCACATTGTTCTCCCACTTCTGCATTCCCAGACCACATTGTACATCTTTCCTTCCATGATAACACCTGTCACACTAGTGACTTGTTTCCTTCTGTCCCCTCTCTTACGTTGGAGGGCAGCCTTATCTACTTTGCATCCTTTGCCCAATGCCTGACACCTAGTAGGTGCTCAGTAATTTTGGATGACAAGTCTCAATTATTAGCATAGAAGTAGACTTAGAAAACACTGATTTCAAAAAGCATTTAGAAACATAATCAACAAGACTTGGCAAACCCTTAGAAGCAGGGAATAAGGGACAGGGAAAAGCCAAAGATAACTCAGATTTCCAGTTTAGTAAGGCATATATTAGAATAGTTTGGAGACAGGGACATAGTTTAGACAAATGAAGTCTGAAATATTGGTAGGCCAACCAGAAGAAAAATAACTAGCAAGGAGACAGAAAAATAGGTCTGGTGCTTGGAAGAGAAGTCAAGACTACACAGATTAGATTTTTGGCATCAGCCATATAGAAGGACTGTTGAGGGCATGGATGGAAATGAGATCACTCAGGGTGAGAACAGAGGGTGAGAAGAGGAGAGGCCTAAGGACAAGAATTTAAGGCAGTGCATGTGTTTGAGCCAGGCTAAGTCAGCACCCAAACAGGAGAGTGAGGAGAAACTCAGAAGGCATGGAATGACATAGCATAATGAATAGGAAGGCAGGCTTGGCAAGCAAGATCAAACATGGTGAAGAAGGCAGGAGACATAAAAGGACCAAGTGAAGATAAAGGTAACTTACAAGAGAGGACTGCTAATGTTTGAAGGTCTTACTGCAATAGAATAGAGCAAGAAGGCACACTGCAGTACATTAAGGAATGAGAATGATTTTCAGAAGTCCAGCTTAAAAGTAAGGCCATTCCGATGTGAGCAGTCTGCTGGAAAGCTAGGGCCAACAGGAGGCTTTCTTCCATGAAGGAGACTTGCATTTGGTTGTGAGGCTGATGAGAAGAAGACAACGGAGGAAGTCCAAGTCTTTCATTTTTATTTTGAATGTCTAGTTCGATTTTCCGCAGTAACTTATATGGTGCTTCACTGAACGGATATTAAAGACAGCTGTTAATTCAGAAGACTTTTTAAAAAACACTCAAGAACATTTGCAAAGGAACATTCAAGTGCATGTTTTCTTAGTTTTAAGGTGTTAGCAGTGTCAAAAGGATGAAAATTTCCTAATTTTAGCTAATTGATGAAGTTGTTGGTCCAGCAATAGAGTCAAAATAATCAAACAATTCTGTAGCTACCATTCACGAGTGAAATGGGAGTTAGCCCTTTGAGAGCTCTTGTCTATTTTAGAGCTGCCTGGCAAGCTAGTGCATTTCCTCTCTAGACAGTGCCTGCATTGAGTGTAGTGGTTAATACAGGAACTCTGGAATCAGCCTGCCTGCGTGACCTTGGGGAAAATTGATTAAGGTCTTTTTGCCTCAATTTCCTTATGAATAAAATAGGGCTACTGAAAGTACCTACTTCATAGGACTCTTATGAAGATTAAATAAGTTAATACCTAGCAAAAAGCTTAGAACACTAGCGGATAGGTAGGAAATGCTCAAAAAAATAGCTATTGTTTTCCAGACATTTCATTACACACGCAGAAATTTGATTTTTATGATAATTATCTTGGGTTCCACTCCCTCCCATTTGTCTAGGCCACGTTAACTAAAATGATGTTTGTTGACAGAGGTGATACTACTGAATTAATTCATCACAGTTCATGAACCTTAAATTATTTTTCCAGGAGCAATAAAAAATTTTCCCTGAGCCCCATCCTCTCTCGAGTGGTCTTCCCTTTGAACATGGCTATTGTTGGGAAATCAAGAAGCTAGCAGTGTTAGCCCTCAAAACAACCTGGGCCATATGGGAATTGAACCTTGGCCTCATTAGGACCATGTTTCCAAGCAGCTCAGCTAACTAAGCCAGGCACGCAGCACCTTGCAGATTTTGAACTCTCTGAAAAATGTCAACTTGTCAAATCACAGTGAAAGGGTGTTAAGAACTACTGAACATAACCATTATTTCCATTAGTCCAGGAATTAGACCAGGGCAGGTACTGAGAAACCTAGTCCCGACTTAAAACGTTATCTTAGGTTTACACTGGCACATGGTTGGTATTCAATAAATGCCCTCTGGGTTGACTGATCGCTGAAGCTAAATTCCTAAGCATGTATAATAAAAATAGTAACCTGCCTAAAGATCAAAATAACAGTAAGTAGAAGATATGTTAGTATTTTATATGACTTTGCCTGGCCAGTTAAGAACCAGGTGCTCAAAGCTTTAACTATTACTCTATATACGGTTCAGGACAGATTTTTATATATGCTTCCCTGAAGGTAAAGCACTTAGCCTTCTGAGTCAACTTTATAGCCCCTTTCTGCTTTCACCTTAATGGATCACATCCGTCCACAAATTTGTAACGTCAGTGAGCTCTAACAATGACTAGTGAGAATTCCACTCCTATAAGAAGGTTAAGACATTTTAAACTTAATTTCAGAGTGTGGCTTAATTTAAAAGTTAATCAACCTCAACCTTAGAGATTTAATGAAAACATAAAAAAAAGCTCTGAGACCAGCTTGTGTTCTTCTAAAGACTCTAAGGGAAAGTGAAGAGGTTGATCTCTTTATTGGATCCAGCACCAAGAGGCAGCTCCTCAGCCGATCTGCAGGTGTGAGCCTCCGCCAGCCACACCAGGGAGGAAAAGTTTTGCAGGCAGCCTCCTGTATGGCTTGTGAAGGAATAAAGACCAAAATTCTGAATGTTTTGGTCTTCCTAACACCTCTAGATCAGTCCTTTCAGTAAATGCTAGATTTCCTTAGTATTCCCGTTCAGGCTCTTTTTCCTGCCTTGACTCCTGAACAAAGATGATGGTGAATTATTTCCAAGTATTTCACTAAAATTCTGCAGACCTCAGGTCTCTTAACCAATCAGATTCTTCCTTGTTTGTGCCATGCATTAAATTCTTTATTGACAGCACCTGGAGGTATAGACGAGTAATTAAAAAAAGAAGAAAGAAAAAAGGCATTTCTCACCTGGATCTCATGTAGAAAAAAATCATATATATGTGTACGTACACATATATATATTCTCGTTTTTACATATATATTCTCATTCTCATTATATATATATGTGTATATATATATATCTCAGATCATATATATCTTTTTCTCATTTTTGGAAAGTGGTGCAGAAAGAAAGCATTGGGTAGCTTTACCAAAATAATTTAGGTATACAACAAACTCGAAATCAACCAGCTACTACTGAGCAGTGAGACAGCAGGTGTGCTGGGTCCCTCCACTCTGGCGGTAGCAGCACTAAGTGGAACGTGGCTGTCAATCACAGATCTGAATGACGTTCCACTTTTTCTCTGCCTTTTTGTTCCTGAACTATTTGGCAGGGCCATTTAATTTTATCTTGGGTTTATGTGGGTATGTTTTGTTTGGAAAACATGATCTGAAACTTAGAAAGATATTTTTCCAAGAAAGTTTTTTAGGACTGACATCTCCTACCTAAATTTCATTCATAAAATGGCTAATTTGTGTCTTTTGCAGGTTTTTTTTTTTTTTTTAACTCAGAAAATCATCTCTTGTCTCCTGTTATCTTATTGCCTAACAAACACTTTCTCATCCTTGTTCATTTTGGCTGACTTTTATACCTTTTCAGCTCTGCTCATTTTCAAACACTGATTACCTACTCTGTGCCAAGCCTTGTGCCAGAGCTGGGAAATCAAATATTTCCTGCCATGATCTCTGCCTCCATAAAACTCATTTCCTACTACTCAGACAATGCAGTGTCCCCATTATTTATAACCTGGGTTACTCCACTTATTTTCTTTACACTTCTGGAGGCTCAATAGATTCTTATTAGGTATCCGTTTTGGATTTTGTTCCTCCCTGCCAAAAATTCTTTGACCCTCATACAATTTTAGGACAGGTATCCAATGTCCATAATACATCACATCTTCCTCTTGGAGAGCCATTTCTCCCCCAAAATGGGCATCATTTGGGCATCAGCTTCTTTTTCCAATCCTTTAGATTTCTTGAGAATTTTATAAAGGCCATCTTTATCCCAATATTCTAGAACACTTCAGCTTTCATTTTTGAGTACTCATGCTCTGTCTGGTTTTTTTTCTTTATAAAAACCTTTGCTCTTCTCCCCCACTTCCCATGCTGTCTGTAATTCTTTCTGTTCCTAATTGTCCTTCATTTCTAGATACAAGACACTGACACAAGAAAACTTAAACTTTGATACAGGTACTTTCCATTCCCAACACAAAATATGAGGATCAGAGGGGGAACAAAAAACTATTACAATTCCAATTACTTTGAAAGCAAAGTAAGTTTTTATGAACACTACCAACTTGAGGTTTCTCAAAACTGAATGCGTATTTAGTTCACACATTCAGTACCATAACCTTGCATCCACCCAACTCAAAACAAACCATGCTGCAGAGAACTTTTGGAAAACTAAATCAAAATCATCCATTATTTGAATGACCAGGCCACATTACCAAGAGGCACTAAAGTTCAGTTCATTGTCAAGTCACATCACTACCAACTCAAGGCAGATGTACCTGCTCATCCAGAAGGCCTCCCCCTACCCCTTCCTTGGGAGCATCTGGACCAGACCCACATTACCCTGAAATCCAAGGGATACACTGGGGAGTCTCTCAATTCTCAGGATATAAAGTATCACTTGGTGTTTCAGAGCTATCTGCTAAACTAGCAATACCCCATTAGAGTTGAGATTGCTTTCTGAACATTCCAGAGCCTGCATTCTGGTTTATTACCTGTTGGTATGAGTGAGAAGTCCTCTTTGTGCTCCTCTTTCTCCATCACTCACTCCATCCCACCTTGCTCTCAATTCCCAAGTTCTCTCAGAGATGATGAGCTTGACTGATACCAAGTGAATCCAAAGAATTCAAACAAAAACCAGAACAGCTTTGCAAGTGTGATAAATTTTCTATTGTGAGCTGGTTAGCAATTCAAAACGTTAACACCGGAAGACATATTTAGATGTGTTTACCTAAAATGTACACATATATTAATGATCTGCATCACATAATCCCCATTGTTCCTGCATATTTTATGGGAGCCATACCTACTCCATACCATTCATTCTTCATGCTCACCATTCCTATTTCCTGGCATCCACCTAAACTGACATGCCAAAATTCCACATAAAACACTTACTAAAAGGCCATATGTAAGGCCACACAAATTACATTGATAGTTTCCTGATAGTTCATTGGATCACTTGCAAGTTCAGTTATTCCAACATAATGCTAAGCCCAGTACATACTTATAACACATAGTTATTAATTAGTTACAAAGCTCTCCCAAAATTGTATATCTAAAAATTAAGAGGCTTCATTAAGTAAAAGTTAGACATTTAGGAGCTTAACAGATATGTGTTTTTTGTTTTGTTTTTCCCTAAGGAAACTGAGACCCACCGGCATTCCATTAATTATATCCACACCCATCTTTATTTTTCAGGACTTTCCCAGCCAATGGTTGTATGACTAGAAAACAAAGAGCATATGAATGCTAGAGCATTTAATAGATGTTGGATTTCAACCTTCCCCCAAATTCCCTGTTTAATTGTTAATGCCATTATGAAATTTATTACTACTGGTGGAAATGACCTCCATAAATTACTTGAGGCTTGACTAATTGAAATATATGACTGGGGTATCATATCTGTAATGTATTTGATTCAAGAAGGGTAGCTATGTTTTGTATCAAACTGGATTTGGCAGTGCACATAGGGCTTACAAATCTCTGGTGTCAGACTTGTGCTAAAGTGCCATTTGTTTAGGGAAGATTTGAAGAACATGAGTGAGTAGGAAAGAGTAGGTCCAGATGTTCTGCTTAAACCCAGGTGTGGCTCAGTTGGCCTGTTTTGTGATGAGGGATTTTCCAGAGCACAGGAACAGCACCTGTATGAGATTACACACAGATTTAAACTCCTTACCAAGTTGACTGCCTTCTGTCTGATCTCTTCCTAATTGTAGTGACTTAGACAGATCTCAGGTGGAATTGGCCAAACGTACAGACTTTGTTTGCATACGTTGAAAAATACATACGTTGAAAAATATAAAAAGAGCTCGGTTGCAGTTTGCTCTCCTTAAATAAAAAGGATCTACTGCCAATGTAATGGAGTCAAAGTTGAGAGCACTGAAAAGATTAAGCTCACCAAGTCAATAATTAACGCAGGCCTTTTTATTATTATTATATCCTTTCCCTCAAAAAAATATAAAATATCAACTATTTCCTATACAAATCCAATCCCAAACCAGGGAAATACTGGGGTAGGTTGGGGGGGAGTGGGGTAGAAATAGATTACTAAGCATCCATGATGCTGTGTCCGTATTCAACAGGTTTTGGCCGTAAATTGGTTTGGTATGTGTAGATGACTTTTGGCTGCCTTATTAAAGGAAAATTCTTCTAGTAAAAATACACAGCACTCTTTTTTATATAGTAAACAGATGTCAGCCTTTCATTGTAAAGTATGTTTGATTCACTAGATGTCAAATATTACTTTAACAGACAGTTCCTGTCTACAACGAATACTTAACATTTGTAAGATAAAATAGTGACTCAAAAGGGTTTTTTAACAGCTGATGAGGCACCATTAAAACAAATGGCTTTGAAAATCTGCTCTTACACTTTAAAGATGACCTCTGTGAGTTAAAATTTCTCTCGTGTATGATTTTGCTGTGATGAAAACCTTACAGTTAAAGATATTTACCCAATAAAGCTGCTCTCCCTTAAGCCTGTTATGCCTTCATTACCTGCTGATTCCTCTTTTGTTACTACCGTTTTCTCGATGTAGAGTGATTTTCTGAGGTCAAAAGGATGTGCCAAGGACTGCAAAAGAAACTCTTCATTATCTAACCTCTTACCCTTAGATGTTCTTTGATAGAGCACATGTCTATATACATTATGAAGAAATCCTCCTAATTCAAAGTTATTTGCTTCATACCAGAAGTGTTTAATTCAAGTGGTATAATACAAACCTGGATGGTTTTATGGACTTAGAAGCATCTTGGGGGGCACCCAGGTGGCTCAGTCTGCTAAGTGTCTGCCATTGGCTCAGGTCATGATCCAGGGTCCTGGGGTCGAGCCCCAGGTCAGGCTCCCTATTTGGCAGGCAGTCTGCTTCTCCTCCTCCCTCTGCCCCTCTCCCTGCTCGTGCTCTCTGTCTGTGAAATAAATAAATAAGATCTTTAAAAAAAAAAAAAGAAGCATCTTGATAGTATGCCCCCCAAAAGTGAACTACTTTGCAAGTCCTCACATCCGTTTAACAGCATCAAACTCCTCTACCTATGTTTGTGAACTACTCTTCAGTCTGCACAGTGAGTCACATGGCATTTTATCCCCTTACCATCCAAAGTGATCAGCTCCTATGACAGAGGAAGGAGCTGAGGCTGGGCCAGAGGACGGACCAGCCTGCAACTGGTAAATAGTGGACCAGGTCTCAAACCAGGGTTTTTTAATGTAGGGAAATGCCAACATTTTTCCTAGCCTCTGACCAGGAATATTCTTAAACCATTCTACATCTTCAAAATTACTAGTGTATTTAAACATTTGCTATATCTAACAGCTGCTAGCATAGTATTTCTTCAAGGTAGCCTATTTAGGGAGAATGATTGTAATGGATTGAATGGTGGCCCCCAAAAAGATAAGTTCATGTCATAACCCCTGAAAACTGTGAATGTGACCTTATTTGGAAAAAGGGTCTTTGCAGACATAATTAAGGACCTTGAGATGAGATCATCCTGGATTATCCAAGCGGGCCTTAAATCCAATGACAAGGGTCCTTATGAGAGATAGAAACACACAGAGAGAGAGAGAGAGAGAGAGAAGCCTATGTGAAGACAAGGCAGAGATCAGAGTCATGCAGCCACAAGCCAGGAATGCCTGGAGCCACCAGAAACTGGAAGAGACAAGGAAGGATTCTTCCTGGAGCTTTTGGAGGGAGAATGGCCCTGGTAATATTTTGATTTCAGACTTCTGGCCTCCAGAACTGTGAGAGAATAAATTTCTGCTGTTACCCAGTTTGTGGCAATTTGATATTACAGTATGTTAACATTTTAAAAATGTGAACTAAATTAAATGCTTTGTGAGTTACTTCGCCCGAGAAGATATTTAGGCTTCCTTTTGGAAAAGGTTCTAGATGAACCTTGAGGTGAAAAGATGTGTTTCTCCTTATGCCTGGAAGATTCACATGGGTTGTGTAGCTAATGGACTCGTGAAAACTCCAGAGTCACAGAATCACCCAGAGCCTAAATTCACAGCAAAGCTCGATGGGCATGAGGGAGAATGGACACATGGGGGTGGGCTGGGGAGAGGAAGAGCAGATCTTCAGCCCTAGAAAACAATGCAAAACTCAGTCTGACTCATGGCGGGGTAATCACCTCATACTGACCACACACGCGGGCAGCACACTAATAAAGTATGAAACACCAGGAAATTAAAGTCTTTCTCTTAATCATGAGGTAGCTGAGTTTGGAGAGCACATCGGAGTCACTGCATACATGTAGTTGGCTCTGGGGAGTCTTGATCTAGTCCTTCTGAACACACAAGGGGCTCTGACCCTCCTACAGCAGTGACATTTAGTGACCTTTCCCATCACTGCACCAGGAGGAGCAAGCGATGAAACACAAAGGCATTTCTTAGGAAATAAAAGTGGCTGGTATTTTTTAACACGTTGATGCAGCCTGTGGTGATCCAGACATTCTGCTAGCTCCTGCCAACTATTTTTGCTGGTTGTCTTTTTTTAGGGCTTGCTTATGATCTACTTCTGCCCAGCAGCGATCCTGAAGGCTTCTTGGGACATGAGGACAAGCTTGGGAACAACTTGTAGAAATTCTGAAGATTCCCTTCTGTCCCCATGGCAATCCTGGTATCTGTCCCACTGTGGGGTTATCTGAGAGCCCCATGCCACACTGTTACGATACCCAGGCTGTCCCAAATACTATCAGCTCACAAGATGGGGAGAGGGGACATGCAACCTGGAAAGTTAAAGGAACCTGATACAGGATCCTCAACAATGTCCTTGAACCTCACTTACACAAGCCATCCACCTCTGCTGCGATGCACTTGCTGTAGCTATGTGGAGACCCCACGCTGGCCCTGACCCCTCCGTTTCATTCATGCTGCTCCCTCCACTCTTCTAGATGCCTGCCTCCACAAACTGAGTGTGTCCTCCTTTTCCTGACTGCATATTCAGTTTCTCCTCATTCTTCAAAGACCAGCTTAAGATCTGCTCCAGATTGCCAAACTTCAACCTTTTATCCTGCCCTAACAGTACACACTTTGCAACAAAGGGCATCTCATACCCTCCCACCTCTATCCTTCTCCCAAAGAAGAGAGTGAGATTGGGTGGAAGCAGAGACTAGAATAAAACTGGTTCGTTGTCATTTTTTTTTTAAGTAAGCACAACACCCAATGTGGGGCTTGAACTCATGATCCCAAGATCAAGAACCTCATGCTTCACTGACTGAGCCAGCCAGGCACCCTGGTTCACTGGAGTAAGGCATGGAACTTCAGTGGCAGGAATATGGTAAGATTGTATTGGGTAAACGTTATCTTTTTCTCCTGTGAAGTTTTTCCATCTCTGTAGGTTTATCTTCTCATCATCAGTCTACACTTAGATAATTCAGTATAGCAGTTAAACACTCAGGTTCTAAATGCTGACTACTTGAGCCCTAACCATGGGTAAGCCACTTAGTTTCTCTGTGTCTCACTTGCTTCACCTGAACCATTTGGGGGGTGGGGGGGTGGGCGGGGAATGGTATTTACCTCAAAGCAGAGTTTTGTCAGGACTAAATGAAGGAAACCCATTAAGGGCTTCCTACAATGCATTGCACACCACAAGAACTCAATAACAGTTAGTTGTTGGTATAGGATCTAAAGGGCTGCACTAAGGTAAGAGCTCAATAGGTGATTCAGCCTATTTTTAGGGTAAACCTTAGGTCACAGATCCAAAAGCAGTGTTTGTGATTCACCCAGGGAGCATCTCAGCCAATGATAGCTGGGATTTCAACAAAACCATTTGGAGCCAAGGCCTTATGACAGAAAACAATGTGCTCTTCCATGGAATGTCCCTCCCCTTCCCTTCCTTGGGAACCTGTGTTAGTAGGACATAGCTGATAAAGGATTAGAGGATTCTAGCTATTTCATTTTCTCTGCTCAAGCCTTTTCCTCCCTCTGTCTCCAACTTCCAATGTCTCTCTTTATCTGTTTTTCCATCCATCCCTTTATCTTTGCTTCTTAGATCTGACTCCTGTAGAACTTGTACTAAGCTATCAAGTCCTTGAGGGCAGGATTCAAGCCTTAACACGTCAGCTGGAGCCGCCACACGGCCCCCAGCGTAGTGCTAAGTGCCGGGCCGCAGCACAATAAATAAATACTTAATTCAATTTCTTATTGCTAGTAAAGAACATTTTTGTTTTCTTTATACAACAATAACCAAGGTAAAAGAACAAGGTAGGCAGGACACCTCCAAAAGAGAGAAATGTATGTGAAACCACAACCCAAATTTTGTATGAAGTCCTCACCAAAAGGTTTTGAGATGT
Organism: Halichoerus grypus; assembly: GCF_964656455.1. NCBI lineage: Eukaryota > Metazoa > Chordata > Mammalia > Carnivora > Phocidae > Halichoerus > Halichoerus grypus. Next base: position 60,557,050 of record NC_135716.1, read on the forward strand.
GAATAATATACTGCGACCCAGCTGTGAAATGTGTACAAGAATTTTATCTGATAAAATTGAGCCCAAATTAGATTTTTTCATCCAGGTGTTAACTAACTTAGTTCTCCCCATAATGCTGGTTACGTGTTTAAAATACCCATAATGAGGCATGCCGACCAAATTAGTCTTAGCTCTTTCTCTGCCTTCCAGAGTTTCAGCTAAAGGACAAAACAACAAAAGCAAAACAATATACATCCGTTCTTAGAAGGGACACAACGGCAGCTTTCTCTACTGATGCCACTTCCATAAATTTACATAATGAAACTCAGACTTTATCTCAACCAAGTAGTAAAACTTCTTATCATCTTGTGAAAAAAAACACTTTTAGTTTTATCTAAACCAACTTTGGGTGACAAAAGACAAACTGGATATATGAATAGGCTGAAATAATCAAGACTTTCTCCTCTCCGAGCTTTTAAGATTGATTTTTGTTTTTTGGTCTTTTTCTGATTATACCAATAATACAATTCAACAGTGTTTGAACATAGAGTAAATTAAAGCTGAAGCCTGAGAGAGGCCCTGTAGACAACCATGGAGTAGGGTCTGTTGCTGTGCATTTATAAGCAATTGTCAAGCTCCTATCGTTTCTAGGGGAAATGGTGGTGCAAAAATTATGCCCCTGCTCTCGGGGAATGAAAATCACATAAACTGTCTCCTATAAATCATATTTTGCTCGTCTAAGTGGATCAGACGAGGCAGAAGGAGAGGGGCTTTCCATGGCAAGGAGCTTTGATCATTTTGATCAAACACAGACCACCTCTCAGCCTTCCGAGCGCCACCATGCGTCATACACATTTTCAATATTGTGTCATAATAGCTACCAGTCATTGTAGTTGAGATAAAAAAGGGATTGTAATTAAACATATGATTGGATCCAGACATTTTAATCATGCCCTCTCTCTATTTTTGCAAAGCAGGCCTGCTGTCTTTTCAGCAGTCCCCTGGAACCGCCCTAGGATGACAATTTGCATGCTAACTGAAGTCATGTACCGTGCAGATTACACGAAGACATCTGTTGCTGATTGTTTGGGTCCTCTGCTTTTCAAACTCCAATATGAAAATGCAGAAAGTAAAAGGCAAATTATGGAGCCTGGGGCAAGAGAGCAGACTGAGTGATTTTTCTTTCTCTCTCACGATGCCTCTAGAGGAGACTATTACAGAAACTAAAAATGTCCCCCATTTGCAGCGCCCCCCACCCTCCGCCCTGGCATTACAATAAAATCAGTGCCTATGAAACGATGCTGCTTCTTGTCTTAGTCCTGTTCACATTGGCCAGAAAGAAACCCCATTCCCAGCTTGAAGGTCTCCAAACACAAGACAGTAGAAAAGGGCAGGGCTGCCCTGACTCCAGAACGGACAGGAGAAAGAGACAGTGCCCCAAACATCTTATGTTGTGCAGAGAAGGTGATCAGTCAGCTTGGCAAATACCCTTCCTGACCCAGTGAAGACTGGGGAATATGAAGTATCAGGGCAAAGGAATTGTGTCACATAAACACATAAGGGGTCATTACAGACATGGCTTTCTCAAAAGGGCCCACGTTAGCAAACCCTGCAGAGGTGGGATTGCTCAGGTGCAGCCTGGTAGCTTCCCGGCCTTTGTTCAGGGCAAAGGCGAGGTATAGAATTGAGATTCAGAAAACATTTCTTACTGGCTGGCATGTGCCTGACACCATCAGGGATGTTTTCTCCAATCCTCACAATACCCAGAGGTGGAGAATTATCCGCCTCTGGAAATGAAGAACCTACAATTTGGAAAGATTCAATCACTTGCTGAGGTTGCCTGGCTGGGTTACAGACCAGGGCTGATTCCACTCTGGTCTTTTCCCTCCGAGTGCCTGATGCTCTTCACCATGCCACACTGTTCCCCGGCCTGCTTGGGCTACTTTTCTATCCACCGCCCTGCAAAAAATTTCTAACTTGGAGAAAACCTATCCCTTTTGTCTTTTGAGGGACATACTTAGCTTTTGCTTCCACAGAAGACAGACAAATATTTGCTTCACTGTTCAAATAAGTTCAAGTTGAGAACTTACCTTTCCAGGTAACTTCAGGCTAGTCTGGAAGCCAGAGGGGAACGTTTCGACCACAAGAGTTGCCTGAGTCAGGGTCACCACAAGAGTGAAAGGAACTGCTGCCCCCCTCACTCTTTCTCCATCCACTCAGCGTCCCATTTAAATCCAAATTCAAGTACTATTTTTTGAGCACTGACTATATGTCAGGCATACACACTTATATTAACTTGCTTTGCAACCTTCCAGCTACCCCGTGGGATGGGTGGCAACAGCCCTACCATCACCTAAGCCTGAAGTGAGGCTCAGGGTCCGGACAGGGATTGCTCCTGGTGACTAAGATGAGGTCAGACTTGGTCTTGACCATAGGCCATTCCCCACCCTCACACCTGTCCCCATCACCCCCGCACCTGTTTCTTATTCTGCCCACCAGAACCCCGTCTCTCATTCCGTTGACGAGCTCAGAGTCTTATCTACCTTCCTCTCTCCCCGATGTTGAAGATCCCTTACTCTGCCCCCAAATCCCCCATCCAGCTCCTTGGTCCCACTCCTTGCAAGGGTTCACAAACTTTATTGTGCTTGAAAATCACCTGAAGAGCTTGTCCAGTCTCTTCTGCCCATCCCCAGAGACTCCCATTCAGTAGGTCAGGCTGGGATGTGAGACTGCTTTTCTGAGAGGCTCACAGGTGATGCCAATGCTGCCGGTCTGGAGACCACCCTTTGAGAACCACTGCCAACCTGACTTCTAGGCTCTCTGCTACTCTCCCACTACTGGAGGCCCCCCTCCTCACTGGCAGGCAAAGAGCTGGGTCACGGGGGCCCTGTCAGCCCAGCCCTCGTGCTCACCGGGACTGCCAGGCAGATGTGTTCTGACCCCCTATGCCCTGGCTTGGTTTCAGGGAAAAGCCTCCGTTCTCACAGGCTTCCTCTCTACTCTAGAAGGGAGCATGCAGCAGTTCAGCTTAAGAGCATTTTCTCAGCGTGGCATGGTAGAAGTTCCAAGGATCTTAGGAGTTAGACTTCCACCACTGGACGTAGCCTTGAGCAGATTATATACCTCTGATGCCTCAGTCTCAAAACTGGCATTAAAATATTTACCTTATAAGACACAGTCAAGACCGAAAGAAAGAGCACAGTGATATGCTTCCTGCGGAGTAGATGATTCCTGACCCAGAATAGATGCCCAAGACAAATTCATCCTCTTCTTTCTTCTCTTGGACTGCATACAGTTCAGGGTCTGACTCCACGTGCTGAGGCGGCAGTTGAGCACAGACACAAAAGCTGCCGAGACAATGAAGAAAGACAGCAATCTCCTAACGGCCATGTTCAAGGCCTGTTTCAGAACTGTGTGTGTGCCTTCCCTCCTGATCGCTTTATCACTTGGGTATGGAGCGAGAGGAATTTGATTCTGCCACACCATTTGCTGGACATTTTTAGAGGGACACAGGAGGCAGGACCCTTAATGGGCGGTGAGCTGGAGAGGCCAGAGATTTGTTCTTTGTCCTTGGATCTCCTCCCTGAGGACGTGCGGGGACCTCAAGCTGAGGGGGGTGAGCCAGCTTAGCCCCTAAATAGAGCATTCTTTAGGTCTTTTAATTTAAAAGTCCCCTAGTCTCTGAAATTTTGTAAATATTTATATGTGTTAGTACATTTTTTAATCTTTTAATTTCTGGTTTGTACTGTTTTGTGGAATATTTATTTTCTCTGCATTCTTTGTCTTTGTTTTTGCCATATAGACTCATCTAACCACTTTTTTGCTTCTTTATTGTCTGCTTATTTTAATTTCATGTATCTCATGGGCAGTGTTTCTTATAATTTTTATTACATATATAAGATAATATCAGAGAAATCACATATTACAAACAAGCAAAATGAATAATTTTAAAAAATCATACTCCCATTCACCCAAAGATAATCACACACGACACCTATGTATATATTTCCAGACTATTTTCCTGGCAAAATATTCTAAATTTCCTCTTAGCTTGTCTACTCTTATCCTTTTTAACTATGTATATTTTTATTTTGTCATTTTTCTAATTCTCTGGCTTAGCTTTCTCACCTTTGACCTCCTGATTTCATTGTCTACACCATTATTTTAGTTTCTCTTAACCTGACATGCGGTTAGCTTTCCAAAAGCTTTCTCATACTATTTATGTTCATTCTAGCTTTTAAGTAGAGTCCTTGTTATTATTTTAATTAAGTTTTTCATTTACTTTGCTTATCTTTATCTAGGTGGTTTTATTTTCAATTTTTTTCATTCTGCGTCTATGAATGACCCACAGAAAGATTCCCCACACAGGAGTTATTGAGGACTCACACTGCAACAACCCCTCAAGCTCCTCATAATACAGATCATATCCCCCTTCAATGATGAATCACTATAAATCATTAAAATTTGTTTGAAGCAAGTAAGGAAACCCAGGATAAAAATAATTTTACCCAGGCAGGCAGCACGGTTGGACCACTGGAACAGTATGACTTCCGTCCACATCTCTCCAATCCCACAGAATGGGACTGATATGACCCAACATATATATAATATATATGGCATATACAATCACAGACATTTGGAAAGAATTGGTTGCTTCACAACACAATGCAGAGGAGAGAAGGAAGCTCCATTAAGGGAGGACTCTCAGGGTAAAGCCTCCCTGATTTGAACAAGGGCCCTGATGATATTGAACTTCCCAATAATACTCCATGAACAGAGCCATTATGACTGGCTCCTCAACCAAGATTTTGGAATCCTACATCCACTTGTCTCCAAACTACTACCAACAATATGACCCATCATTTATTTAAGCAAAGTTCCCAGAGAACCCTCTTAGTATCTGAGTCTCCCTAACTCTACCCCTTTATTAAAAAAAAAAACAAAGATAGGGGCGCCTGGGTGGCTCAGTCGTTAAGCATCTGCCTTCGGCTCAGGTCATGATCCTGAGGTTCTGGGATTGAGCCCCACATCGGGCTCCCTGCTTGGCAGGAAGCCTGCTTCTCCCTCTCCCACTCTCCCTGCTTGTGTTCCCTCTCTTGCTGTATCTCTCTCTGTCAAATAAATAAATAAAATCTTTAAAAAAAAAAAAAGAAAACCAAAGATAAATTAATGTGGGCATGAATGTCCCTTGCAGGGTTTAGAGCCCACAACAATTAATGCTTCAGGGTTTATTATTTTAGAAATGGCCACCTACATCCTATTAAAGGGAGGAGACAACACAGAGATCAGATTCTCCCTTACTGCTGCACTTATTTCTCCCCCAGTGTCTGGTAAGGAGCTGCTTACAAGTCCATCTCCCAACTACACCATAAGCCTCTCAAAGGCAGCCCCTCTGTCTTCATTCATAATTATTTGTCTTTCCATTTTTGTCATCTTTATATCCCCAACACCCAACATTGTCTCACACGTTATTAAAATAATGTCCTTTACGTCACATACTTTCTCTCTATGGAGGCAAAGGAGCCACTCATAAGTTCCCTGTGTGTGGCCACATGATTGGTTCTCGTTAACTGGGATACGGAAGTCCACTGGCCGTCTGCCTCTCAGGGATTACACAGAAGTCACTCAGTATCTGATTCTATCCCCTTGCCACCAACAACTCTTCTACAACTTCCTTCCTAGTACCTTAAGGAAGCTCACATGTGATAGCATGGTCCTTCCCAGGCTGACACCACTGGCCTGATTTCCTCCCCAGCCTTTCCTGCCCCTCTCCCTCCCCCCAGGGCCAAGTTCACTGATGCTGTTTCCTTTGCTGTGCATTGTTTTCTCTACCCATGATGCCCTTCCTCATCTTTATCCAGTAAACTCATCAGACATCAATATCATGTTATATAACTTCTCCTCCATACATACTTCATGCTCCCTTCTCGGAGTTCCCATAAGGTTTGGTAATATTACTATTTGTTTACAAGTCTTGTCTCTGAATAACAACCTCTGAGGGTATTAATTCTTTTTTTTTTTTTTTTTTTTAATGAGAGTATTCATTCCTAGGAAGGTCAGAGGCTTAATAAGCTAGTTATATTGTACCAATTCGGTGGGTCCCCAGAAATGCAAATCACCAACTTTAGGTAAAGTTGATACCTTTATACTCCCTGGCTGTATCTTCAGTTGAGACAGAGGGAACATACATATTCATTTATTCAACTGGTAGGTATCAAGTTCCTAACACATACCAGCCACGGCTCCAGGTACTGGGGTATAGCCGAAAGCCTGATAGAGACAATAACAAAGAGCCTTTACAGGGGAGTCCCCTCAGCAAAACATTGGCAGGGGTTAGTTAGGTCTTAGCCCCTTTATCAGAGATTTTGCAGAAAAGTTGACCCACAAATAAGCTTTGGGTTGAAAAAAAGAAACAAAACCAATTTTAACCAGATAAACACTGCACTCTCATTCTCTAGCTCTGCCCCAATCGTTAAATGACATGTGTCATGGTTACAGTTAAAGGAGGAACTGTTGAAGAATTGTTTACTATTTCACAAGATTGTTTTTTCCTACTTTTTTCTTTGTGAGCCTTTGCCTTTGAAGCTTCCTGCTGGGAGACATTTACGTTATACAGGAGAGGATCAGGCCAATGACTTCTAAAGCTGGGATGAAAACACCCAGCATTTTATGGAGTTTCTGAGCATTGATTCCCTTAATGACCTGAAAATCAGCCTTGTGTGGAAGAGATCGCATGCAAAACACAGCAATGCTTTTCAAAGCACCAGACAGGACTTGAGTGTGATGTGCTCACTAACTTGGAAATTGATGAAAAGGTTTGCTTTGAAGTATGTAGCTGAGCACAGCCCATGGATGCCAAACGCCATCCCCTCACAGCTGACAGAACTGGTGCCAAAGGGGGACCCTTGCCCCACAAGACCCTCCGCTTTGGACAGCCTAACACAGTCCTAAATGGAGAATTCATCTCCTGCTGCCCAGGCAGGAGGAGCTTCACTGGACCAAACGCAAAGCCGTTTCCATGGGAAAAGGCATCTGATGTGGCAGTCCAATCAGACCGCTCAGCCGGGGCTCTCTAGTTTCTACTTCCGTGCCTGCATGACTCCCAGCCTAGGCGCTCAGGACCTGGAGCTGCACATCATCAATCATCTCTCAGAGTGTGAGTCTTCTCACTTACCTGTGCTTTCAGGGGTGATGAAGCTCCACCCAGTTGCTCATGTAAAGGTGAGTACTTTTTTTACTGCAGTTACAATCATATCAAGAAGAAAAATAGGAGGGGAGACTATATAAAACATAAATTGCCTATTCAGTGCCAATGCTTTGCCTTTTATTTTAGTCCATTTCACATAAATTCACTCGAAGATACAACAAACAGAATTAGAGAGCTAATTTTGTACACGGTCAGTAGAGGGACGGAACATACTGAAAACAGAAATAAATAAATACAATGCAAAATATTTTTTTAAAATGCCACAAACTTACCAGAATGTTAGCCCTTATCCTAGACATTGAATTAAATTAAACTCATTTAAAACAAACTCTTACCAAGTCCAATCAGCCCATTCCTCATGACCTGCAAACTATGGTCAACCACGACCTCCATGGCATCAGCACGGCAGTATGACCACTGACACAGAGCCCTATAAGGACATGACAGAACTTACTGAAATGACAGGGAATTCCGCAGGTGGTATCCCAACGACCTGAAAAAAAGTAGTGGAATTCTTTGGTCCTCATGATATCCAGTATTCAATTAAAGAATCTCATTTGGTGTCATCATATCCATGTTTTCTTAAACATTTGAAATGCTCTGCTAAGTATTTTTACATTTGATAGTTGAACATGGAACCCCAAACCAACCCAACCTTTTAAAAACTGAGCTCATGTATCTCTGAACACCAGGTCAAAAACTGCTGAGCATTTGCTTCTATTTGGAACATTCAGAACCACAGAACAAGATATGTGGTTACTTCTTTAAGTTTATCTAGAATGCCCTCCTTTTGTGACATTAACAATAACCATACTACCACACATTTGCTTGCCACTTTACAATTCACAAAGTAGTTTTACATACATCCTATCTTCCACGAGGCTGTAAGTTCCAACAAGGCAGGAACAAGTTGTCCTATTTGGACCTGTGTCCCTCATGCCTAGTGCAGTTAAACACTAACTTTATTTTTATATAATGAGTAATTTCATTCAAGTAGGCATACCAGGTATAAATATCCTTATTCTAGAGATCCAAGGAGTTAAATGAGATGTACACAGAAGTAAAATAAGTGGTCAAGCTGGTATCAGGGCCAGGCCTTCTGGTCCCAGACCCATTTCCTGTGCCATTGACAACACGATGTCATCAGGCATAATATATTTTTTCAGTAGTTGTTAATCCACAAACTGTTAGGTTTTTTTATGGTGTCACTGGATCCATGTGAAAAGAGCATGGGGTATATAGCGTTCCCATTTTGTTGATGTGAAAAGTGAGACTCACTAGGGTCCCAATCACCCCACTAGTAAACAGCAGAGGCGGAACTGCAGCTGAGATCTTCTAAATCTATGTCCAGGGCCTACTCTTCCTAACCCTCCAAGAGGCAGCTCTCTCATTTCTGCATTTAACGGCACTGCCTCTAGCTTCCAAGGGCTCATCTTCCTGTGACAGGCTCAGACATGTGCACCGCTGACCGTATGATAAACCCGATCTTGATAAACACAGAAATGGGACACAAAGAAGGCAGAGAGTTCTGTCAGTCCAACAAGAAACTAAGGCATGTAGGGACACACAAAGTACAACCCTGATTCTGACTCCAATTTACTTTTTAACCATGAATGAAACACTACTTTTGATTTCTAAGCCTATAAAAAAGCGAAAAAATATACAGGAGGGTGAATTTTATTTAATCCAGCCTTTTTTTTTTTTTTAGAATCTATCCTTTCCAGTTTAAATTTAAATAAATTAAAAACTATTTAATTTCTGAACAGATGCTACTTAGACTTTTTGTGATGATCATTTTGCCATATTTATAAACACCAAATCATTATGCGGTATACCTGAAACTAATATAATGTTATATGTCAATTAAACCTCAATTAAAAAAATTATTTTCTGACTTTTAGTCAGACCTGTGTTCTTGTAACACAGGCCACTTCATCTAACCCCCACTAACAGAACCCTCATCTTGTTCAGAGGCAATGTGACCATTTACTGTATGCCTCCTATTTGTCTAAGCGGTGGGTCTCTGCACAGTTGTGCATTAGAATCACCTTGGTGCTTTTAAAAAATACTTAATGCCTTGTCCCTGCCCAGATAAGTCCCTGCCCATTTTTTTCTCAACAGAATGAGACAGCTGGGTTTATTTCATGTACTAATGATAAATAATTTTATCTCTATAACTTCCTTATAGTGAATTAAGGCATTTCAGTTTTCCCTATTTAGAGTCAATTAACAACTGTCTGTAGAGAATTTCTAATTTAATGTGAAATAACCTGAAATTTCCTCACAACTTTTGAGGTGAATAAACCGTGCACAAAATTCAGTGGACACTAAAAATAAAATTAAGGGGCACCTGGGTGGCTCAGTCGTTAAGCGTCTGCCTTCGGCTCAGGTCATGATCCCAGGGTCCTGGGATCAAGCCCCGCATCGGGCTCCCTGCTCAGCGGGAAGCCTGCTTCTCCCTCTCCCACTCCCCCAGCTTGTGTTCCCTCTCTCGCTGTGTCTCTCTCTGTGTCAAATAAATAAAATCTTTAAAAAATAAAATAAAAATAAAATTAACATCACTTTTTTTTCTTGGAAGAGAGTTAGTGAAAAAGAATGAGAGAGAAATTGGTTCACTTTAATAGATGATTATTTTTAATTGGAGAAAAGATGCCATGTTCTAGGGAAAACTAAAATGCTTCTTAGCAGCTACCAGTATAAGCTACTGCTGTGACATGTATATTTTGTAAAGTATATAATAGGAAATGAATGCAGCGGCTATTTTTAAAAACATGGTTTTTTAGGGGGTTATGGTGCCACTTCCTAAAAAGAAGGAGCATGGGAGTTTGAAACTGACCACTTTGTCACTAAATTACTTTGACAGTTTCAATGGACTGAATTTGTAAATGACATGAAACAGCTACTACAAGAACAAAATTGTCTGATTCCTGTTACTTTGCGGTTGCTCCGTCTTTCAGTGACAAAGGCATTTTTAAGAAGTCACTGAGAATCATGTATGAACACATTAAGTTGTTTTCCACCATGAAAAACAGATCAAAAGGACTCCCTGAAGCCATGTCTGTCCTTTATTTCTGCTAGTATAATTACTAATCTACTTGGTGGAATACTGGTATTTTACTTTTTTCTAGGTTCATGATTATATTACTTTTTTTATCTTCCTGTCTAAAATGCCAGCAGCAGGCCAGAAGAGCTCAGTGACTTTGGTCATAATAAAAATTTTAAATTAAGAGTGACGTACAGATCTCATGGCACGGCAGAAACAAGAAAAGGACTAGGAGCTGGCTCATTTATGTATGAGCTACAGCAAGTTGCAAACGACTGGGCTGTGGTATCTGTGAATAAAGAAATAAAAGAAAAAGTGATCTTTGGGGGAAATCCTTAAAATTAAAAAAAAAAAATTTCTCACTCTGACGCCATTGAATGTAGTCTATTTTATCAGAATGATATTGTTGATTCAATATTCATCGTTTTCATGTGTGCTCACTAACCATCAGGCACTCCCAATACAGAAAAAGAGAGCAGTGGGGGGAAAGTTGTACCAACAGCTACATTCATGGTATTACACATGGGAATGGTCATGGACCTTTGCAAATGCCACCCAAGCGATGCTTGTCCCACAAGTAAGCTGTCCTGTTGCTCAAAACATCTACATGTGAATCCCTTGGGTGCTTGGTAAACACACAAATTCCTGAGCTCCTCTCCACCCTGAAGGAATCATAATCTCTGCAGGTGGAGTCCAAAAATCTATACTTAACACACTCTTCAGGCAATTCTTATTCACAGGAAAATCTGAGAGTGAATGGACTCAAAATGGACCCCAAGTTATTCATATTGTATCTAGTCCTTTAAAGAAAAATAAGGGGTTTGCATCTGACTCCGACCCCAGGGACTAAAGGTTGATGTACATCTTAAGCTCCACAGGAAAGAATTCATTTTCTGTTTCAGACAGAAAGCATTATGAGGTGGGGGCAGGGTGGCAAACCATCAGTACAATTGGAGGACTTAAAAGCAGAGTTCCTGTGCTCCTCAAGCCAGTTGAAGTCATTACTGCTAATCACTGCGAGAAGAAGCACATGCACCAAAGAGCACGCGAAATGCCTGCAGGTCTGTAGGAGTCTCTCAATTGAGACATGCTTCATGTAGAAATGGATAATTAGAGAGTGCATGTTCAATTAAATTTGAGAATCTATGAGGTACTAAGACATATACAGAGTGCTAAAAGGCTGGGTACAGAAACATTTGTTATTGCTAAGTATGAACAAAAGAACCCTTTTGAAGTCTGAAGTCTAGAGTGCATTTTTAATGCTACTTCAGTGGAGGTGGCATCTTGGGTTTGGTAACTATTGTTTAATCTAGCATTTTTTTTAATAAAAATAACTAAGTTACAAATAACATAGGCTCTTAACATGGATTTAATGGTGGTGTGAGAGGTGGGATTATTGCTCACCAAATGAATTAAGATATATTTCCTAAATTCCATTTTGAGCAACAATTCCAAAGGTACCAACTCTGGAATGCTCTGACACTGTATTGTATTTGTTTCTGATGCGGGGGGGACAACTCTATTTTGTCTTCTCATTTAAATCATTGTATATAGAAGCAGTGCACAATATTGAGTGATAAAAACTCTCAGGCAATTAAAATTTGCTCAACTAATCAAAAAATAAGTATCAAGGGTGCCTGGGTGGCTCAGTTGTTAAGCGTCTGCCTTTGGCTCAGGTCATGATCCCAGGGTCCTGGGATCGAGCCCCGCATCTGGCTCCCTGCTCAGCGGGAAGCCTGCTTCTCCCTCTCCCACTCCCCCTGCTTATGTTCCCTCTCTTGCTGTGTCTCTCTCTGTCAAATAAATAAAATCTTTAAAAAAAAAATAAGTATCAAACTTTCAGGTCCTAATCATTTTTCTTGAACTTGCAACAAAGAATACCTGAGTAACAGATAGCCCATATACTTCATATCTTAATTTCACATCTGAAAGGAAGGAATCCAGCCTATTGCTACAACTTGTACGAATATTCTTTAATGTCTTCCCAGGAGAATACATAAGGAGACATTCTAGCTATGACATGACTTTTATAACACTCCCACTAGTTTTAGGATGAACTATAGAATATACAAAAGCAAAAAAAAATAATTCATTCAATGATTTTTTTACATGACTACTATCATTCTAGATGGTGTTTTCTACATTGACATACTTCAGTGAACAGCAAAGAGAGACAAAAATTGTGCCTCTATGCTACTTGGAAAAAAACAATAAATATAATTTTAAAAGTAAATTATGCAGTGTATAAGATTGTGATTAGTGCTGTGGAAAAAAAAAGAGCAGAGTAAGAGGGTTTGGGAGTGAGAGGGTGGGGAAGCAGGTTACAATGTAAATAGGATTATCAGGATAGTCCCAAATAAGAAGGTGAAGATTTGAGCACAAACTTGAAGGAGGTGAGGTCATTACAAAACAGGTATTTATGGGAAAGAGTGCTCTACACAGCAGGAAAGTCTAATTGGTACAGGGAAAACAAAGAGGCCAATGCAGAAGTGGCAGGAGCTAAGGGGGAATGGTAGGATATTAGATCAAAGAGTCATAGGGAAGGAGTGGCAACCATGTAGATCCTTACAGTCCATTTCAAAGACTTGGTTTATACTTTGAGAAAGATGGGAAGCCACTGAAGAGGTTTTGTTTGTTTTTGAGAGAGAGGGAGAACACACATGCATCTTCTCACATACCACACATACACACACATGCATGCATGAGCAAGAGGAGAGCAGAGGGAGAGAGAGAATCCCAACCAGACTCCCCACTCAGGGGAAGCCTCAGGCAGGGCTTAATCTCACAACCCTGAGATCATGACCTGAGCTGAATTCAAGAGTCGGTCGCTTAACCAACTGAGCCACCCAGGTGCCCTGCCACTGAAGAGGTTTGAACAGAAATGATAGAACTATGTATATAGCTAGGCCTATGACCCTAAAGCAGTGCAGCCTAGAATTTAGGGACATGAGCTTTAGAGTCAAATAGAGTTGAGTTTGGATTGTTGCTCCACCTCTTACCAGATGCCTAACTCTTGTTCAATTTTCTCATCTACAGAAAGGGGTAATCTTTGCTTCAGAGGGTGGTTGTAAATATTTACTGAGGTAATATTTAAACTGCTTATTTCAGAGACTATGTTTTTCAAGGTGGTACCAAAAGGTTTTTCTGTCTTTTCTTCTTATAAAAATTTACAGTCACATGACATAATAAGAGAAATCTCTTCCATAATATAAAGATCAAAAGTAGATGGAGGAAAAAAAGTAGATGGAGATATCGTAAATAACTAAGAGAGAGGATGCAATTCAGGCATAAGCATCTATAAAGGGAGATTGTTCCCATTTTCATGCTAGCCCACACCACTCTGTTGTACCCCTGCCCATGTCCACTCCTAGATATTAAGAAAGAAATATTCAGGCAAAACCCCCTGACCATTCTTACTACAACCATCACTGTAGTTAACAGTGGATTTCCCCTATATTTATTTTTTATTTTTTTTATTAAGTTATGTTAATCACCATACATTACATCATTAGTTTTTGATGTAGTGTTCCATGATTCATTGTCTGCATGTAACACCCAGTGCTCCATGTAGAACGTGCCCTCTTTAATACCCATCACCAGGCTAACCCATCCCCCCACCCCCCTCCCCTCTAGAACCTTCAGTTTGTTTCTCAGAGTCCATAGTCTCTCATGGTTCATCTATATTTATTTTTTAATTGACAATTATTTATAGCCCCAAATATAACTGAACTAACTCTAGCTTTCACTTATTCTTTTGGGGCAATCTGCCAAATATACCACCCTCATCTTCATCTTCCAAAACCCAGCCTTGAACATACATCTCTTGGTCAAACATCTTAAAGGACTTTTTTTTTGCCCATGGAAGAAACCTGCACTCCTTAAAGAGGCCCACTGGTGTCCCTCCAGGGATATGTCCTTAATGAGAGTTTTGTGCCAGCCAAACTATTTGTTCTTCGAACACACTTATTCCTATGCCTAAATCTGTACTAGTCCTTCTGTCCAGAATTCCATTACTGACCATTTCCACTTATCAAAGCCCTACTATTCCTTCAAGAACCAAGTCACATTTTATATCCTCAACCAACACTTTCTCACCGAACCAGCCCTCCACAGTCGCTCCATCTTCAGAACTATAGAGCACTCTTATCTGTGTCATTCATTTATACTCAGTACCAGCTACCTTCTACTTTTACTTATCTTTGTATACAATTCTCCTCACTCCCCAGTTTCACTATAAATCCCTGACAGGTTTAAAAAATCTGGGAATGTCCAAAATGTCCAGAACTACTCCTGTAGTGACCAGTTTTGCCAAGAGCCCAAGAAATCAAGCAGAGTTCAAAAACACAGAAGATTCAAAAGCCTCAGAGCAGAGCAATCATGGGGCACGTGGGTGGCTCTGTTGGTTAAACGTCTGCCTTCAGCTCAGGTCATGGTCTCAAGGTCCTGGGATCAAGCCCCACATCAGGCTCCCTGCTCAGCGAGGAGGCTGCTTCTCACTCTGCCCCTTGCCCTGCGTGCTCTCTATTGCTCTCTCTCATGTGCTCTCTCTCCCAAATAAATAGAAAAAAATCTTAAAAAAAAAAAAAAGAGAAATCAAAAAAATTAAGTATTCACAAAGTAGTGCCATTAAGAAGTTTAGAACACTTGTCATTATTTAGCTTCGAGAAGAGAAAGCTGGGAGAGACCTAAAAGTCTCTTTCAAGTGTGAAAGGGTAATTAGGTTTATGGCTATTCTCAGTGTTAACTAAGAAAAAGACAGTCTGAAGCAATGTGATTTGAAGACTTAGCAAGATATTAAGAAGAACTTTCTATAAGGATTCTGAGAAACTGAAATGTATATTATCGAGGTAATACATTTTTCTTGAATTTCTTATGTTTTTAAAAATAATGATTCAACTTCAGATCTGATACGTAAGGAGCTTGGAAGTTGTCACCCCTGTCCTTACTACAAGAACAGGCTAAACAAACTGAAAATCAACAATTTTTTTGACCCACCAAAGAACTGAGGTCACAGGGTAAAGGACCACCTTAAAATCTGGAGGGACAGGTAAATCCAGAACACCACAGCCCAGATCTGTTTACCTGAAGCAAAAGCTGCTGGAGCTATAAACTGGTAGGAAAACTTAAATAGTAATTTTGACAAACTGAGGAGAGGAGAGGGTAGACTAACATAAAAATGAGAAACTCCTGAGGAGCAGCAGTCTTGTCCCCTACCAAATTTTGTGGGGTTTACCTCCAGAATGCCACCAGGTTCTCAGTTAGAAGTTGATAAAGATTACCTGTGGCCCTGGAAGGGGGAGGGAAAGTGTAATCACTGAAATACTCACAGAAGGTTCTCCATGACAAAGGGCTACTCTCCAGGGGAAAGACTTTATTAGAGCTTTATTCCACCTAGCGAAAAAGCCTTTCTCCTACCCCAGCCCCCTCCAGCCTTCTCATCTTACCTAAGAGAGTAGGGGAAGGCTTAGAAACACTTGTGAAGGTCACAGACTCACTAAAGACTAACATTTAATCATAAGATTATAGAATGCTTTTCCTCCCTCACACCTTACCACTACACCAACAGGGCTCCCATATAATAACAGTGGATTACAGCTGAAAGAGATTCAAGATGCAGATTTTCTGTGACGAGGAGCACCTAGGGAAGCCCAGAGTCAATGAGGACATAAAAATAAGAGGATTAGAAGAATGTGAAGCCTCTGCCATCTACAGCTACAACAAAAATTAAATATAGCCCAGCTCCTAACTAGACTAACATACAGCCTTACCCCACAGGTCTATCTACCTCAGTTCCTATTACAAAATCAAATGTTATAAATTACAAACACTGTAAATGAAGAACGACTTTGATGGGTTCATTGGTAAAATAAATACAGAAGAAGAAAGAATAAAGGAGATTCTTTAAAAAAAATAGTGAAAATAGCTCACTGGAAGCACTATTCACAATAGCCAAAAGGTGGAAACAACCCCAATGTCTATCAGCAGAAAAATGGGTAAATAAGATGTGGTCTATACTTATAATGAAATATTATGTAGCCACAAAAAGGAGTGGAGTACTGATACTTGCTATAACTGAAATGAATCTCAAAAGTACACTAAGTGAAAGAAGCCAGACACAAAAGGTCACATATTTTGATTCCACTTGTATGAAATACACAGAATAGATAAGTCCAAATAGAATGTAAAGTAGTAGTTACCAACAGCTTATAGCAGAGGGAAGTATGGAGTAACTGCTTACTGAACAAGTAGTTTTCTTTTGAGATGACAAAAATATTTTGGAACTAGCTGTAAATGGTGGTTGCACAATACTGTGAATGTACTAAATGCCCCTGAATTGTGCACTTTAAAATGATTAATTTTGGGGCGCCTGGGTGGCTCAGTTGGTTAAGCGACTGCCTTCGGCTCAGGTCATGATCCTGGAGTTCTGGGATCGAGTCCCATGTCGGGCTCCCTGCTCAGCAGAGAGTCTGCTTCTCCCTCTGACCCTCCCCTCTCTCATGCTCTCTCTCTCTCATTCTCTCTCAAATAAATAAATAAATAAAATCTTTAAAAAAAAATGGTTAATTTTATGTTTGTGAATTTCACCTAAATAAAAAAAAAGCTACATCACTAGAATTCCCAAAGTAAAATACAGAGAAAAACAAAATGAAAAAGGAAAGTACAAAACATCTAAGAACTGTGAAATAATTTCAAAAGGTATTGATATAATTGGAAAATAATTGGAATACCAGAAGAAGAGAGAGAGAACATAACAGAACATTTAAAATAATAATGGCTAAGAATTTTCCAAAATTAATGACAGACACCAAACAACAGATACAGAAAACTCATATAACACCTAGCAAGTTAAATGCTGAAAACATACCCTCGATATATCTTACTCAAACTGCATCCAACCAAAGACAAAGATAAAATCTTAAAAGAAGCCAAAGGTTAGGAAACAACAACAAATACCTTATAAGAAACTATAGAGGCAGAAATGGTACAAATAATTAAGAACTACAGAAACTATAGAGGAACA
Organism: Halichoerus grypus; assembly: GCF_964656455.1. Classification (NCBI taxonomy): domain Eukaryota; kingdom Metazoa; phylum Chordata; class Mammalia; order Carnivora; family Phocidae; genus Halichoerus; species Halichoerus grypus. The sequence continues at coordinate 60,574,300 of NC_135716.1, forward strand.
AGGATAAGAATTACAGCAGAAACCGTGGAAGCAAAAAGAGAATGAAATGAAATATTTAAAGTGTTTTTTTAATAAGTCACCAACCTAGAATTCTATACCCAGCAAAAGTATCCACCAACAGTGAAGGAGAAATAAAGACTTTCTCAGATAAGAAAAACTTAAAGGACCTCATCAGCAGCAGAACTGACCTATAGGAAATGTTTAAAGAATTTCTCAAGGAAAAGAAAACTTGGATCTATTTCTCAAGGTCAGAAACTTGGATCGATGTAAAGAAAGGAAAGGCACTGGGGAAAGATAAATGAAGTTAAAATAAAATCTTTAATTTTCTTATTCTTATTTTTCTAAAATATAACTGTTTAAAGTAATAATGGTAACAATGTGTTGGGTGATTATACCATATGGATAAGTGAAATGAATGACAGCATTATCATAGGGGTAGGAAGGAAAAATTGAGACTACTCTTTTATAAGGTACCTGTACTACATGTGAAGTGGTAAAGTATTACTTGGACTTAGATCAATTAAAAATAATAATTAAAATTATATACAATTATTTGCCTAAAGTTGCTGAAATATAATTCAATACAAGAAGGGAAAGACATAAGTAAACTATATAATCCAGAAAAGAGAAGGCTTATGTGTACATATGTGTGTGATTAGGGGCTGAGGAGCAGGGAAGGGTGCCATGGTGGAGAATACAAAAATATTTGAAGATGTCTTGTCAAAGAAGAATCAGGCATAGGGGTGCCTGGGTGGCTCAGTTGGTTAAGCATCCAATTCTTGGTTTCAACTCAGGTCATGATCTCAGGGTCCCATGTCGGGCTCCTCATTCAGTGAGGAGTCTGCTTCCCCGTTCCCCCTGCCCACCCCCCGCTTATGCTCATGCACTCTTTCTCTCAAATAAATAAATAAAAATCTTTAAAAAGAAAGAAGAATTAGGCATATTCTTCATTGTCCCTGAAGGCAGAAATGGTACAAATAATTAAGAACTACAGAAAAGTAAATTCAGATTAATAAAAAGATAAATTTTCTAGGCATTAAAGCTGTCCAAACACTGCTTGAAAGGTAGTGATCCCTTCAACAGTAGAATTTTTCAAGCACAGGCTGAAAGATGACTGGAAATGATATTGTAGAGTGCATCCTTCATTGGACCAGTAAAAGAGAGAGGTAGGGAAAAAATGGCCTTGAAAATCACTTGGAACTTTACAATTCTATGATCCTACCTTTTGAGTTAAAAAAAAAAAAATCCTATCCTGGATAAATCCTATGAAACTTGGAGTTTTTCATCATTAGCACAATAAAGATGGCAGTGAAGCATCTGAATTTTAAGTACATTTTAACATGTTTAGGGTCTGGATTACTTGGCTGCAGGCATCTAAATATAACTCTGGCTAATGTGGGACATTTTGGGAAAAACATCAGAGAAATCACAGGCTTGAATGAAGGCTAGAGAACCAACTTTGGCATCAGGATTCCTCAAGGGAGCTCCAGACAGCTAGGAAATAGGAACTGCCTCAGAACAAAAATAATAAAGTCAATTTTCCCCTGCTGTGATGAATATACTCCAACTTTTATTTATTTTCAGCCTTCTCAAGATCCAAAACCTCCAATAAAAAGTGTTTGATTGCCTGTGCTTAGTTCATGGACACACTGAACTGTGAGGGGGAAGAGAAGGACAGCCTAGACTCTAGGGTTTCTGACCTTTATTGGGGGAGGGGGGCAGGCACTGGCTCTATCTCTCTATCTCAGTCAGAGTCATTCAGGAAAATGGAAGCCACATTGGTTTTTTTTTTTTTAAGATTTTATTTATATATTTGACAGAGCGCAAGAGAGAGCACAAGCAGGAGGATTAGGAGAGGGAGAAGCAAGCTAACCACTAAGCAGGGAGCCCAATGAGGGATTCAACCCCAAGGACCCTGGGATCATGACCTGAGCCAACGGCAAATGCTCAACCGACTGAGCCACACAGGTGCCCCACAGTAGTTATTTTAACAGAGAGATTTTAATATAGGCTATTGAAGGACTGGAAAGTCAAACAAGAATGCTGAAGAAACACAGAGGTAATAAGTGCAGGAAGCATTTACCATCCCAGGGCTGCCAGAGCAAAGGGAAGAGGTTGGGTTATCAGAATCCAAAAGCTTGGAGAAACTCTGCATTGCTCAAGTCCAACCTCTAAGAAAGAGAGCAGAGTCCAGCTGCTGCTGGTCTCTTCAGAACTCAAAGGAAGGGCTTGCAAATCTAGACTCAGACCTCTGAGGAGGGAGATCTCTGCCAGGCTCCTGCTGGTAGGCCTAAGCCCAGCTCAAGAAGTGCTGCAAGAAGGTGCACATCAGAACAAACAGCAGCTACAGGGATGAAATACCATTCCTGGGGCATTGAAAACAGGAAGAGCAAGTAAGCCTCCTAGTCTCCACCTAGTGCCCTCTATAAACAGGAAGTCAGCTATCAAGGGAGACATGGGAATTTGCATAATCCCAGCCCCAATATCACAAGCCAGGTATAGCCGCATGAATGAGAGCTGACAGACAATTGCTTAATCACTGGTACGTCATTCCACCAAGACCAACACATTGATTGAAGGAATCGTCCAGAGGAAAATGGGTTGCTTGGAAAAAAGCAAGGTGTTTTGGTTGCCCGGTGACCAAACATGGGAACATAGGAACTCCAGATGACTAGGAATAGCCACCTCCTAAGTATGTAATAAAAGATAGCTACCTCTCACAGTTTCTAAAAAGGTGGCAAAAAATATTCTGATCTTTGAATTTAAGGGAGTAATGATTTTTGGGGGAAAGTCTAAAAATGATATAATGCTTCACCCACTCAATGTATGACTCCAGGTATATGGAACACAGAGATCAAAGAGCAAGCATAAATTTGCATAATTAAATGCTGATAGAGTTCATTCCTAAGTAACTGGTGATGGGCCTTTTGCAGAGCATATGAGAAGAAAGGAAAATCTCCTTAGAAATAGTCACTGGAGGGGCACTTGGATGGTTCAGTCTGTGAAGCGTCCGACTTTTGATTTCAGCTCAGGTCATGATCTCAGGGTCCTGAGATCAAGCCTTGCATCAGGCTCCACACTGGGCATGGAGCCTGCTTAAGATTCTCTCTCTCTCAGGGCTCCTGGGTGGCTCAGTTGTTAAGCATCTGCCTTTAGCTCGTTCATGATCCCAGAGTCCTGGGATCAAGCCCCGCATTGGGCTCCCTGCTCAGTGGAGAGTCTGCTTCTCCCTCTGCCTGCCGCTCCCACTGCTTGTGTGCTCTCTCTCTATCAAATAAATAAATAAAATCTTAAAAAAAAAAAAAGATTCTCTCTCTGCCCCTCTGCCCCTCCCTGCCCCATGCTCGCTCTCTCTCTCTAAAAGAAAAAGAAAGAAAGAAAGGAAAGAAAGGAAAAGTAAAGGAAATAGTCATTGGAATTCTGTACTAAAATAATTGGCTTTGGATCAATTACAGACTGAAGTACCAAAAGTCCTCTGCAATTAATGTTAAAGGCTCTGAAAAAGGGCACAGCAAATGCAAGGCAGACAGGGACATGAGAACTGGGGACACATGGAAAAGTCTACAAGTGACAGAGACAACCCAATCTAACGAGGACAGAAGTAGCTCCTCTGCATCAGGCTAAGCATTCTACTGATAACCACAGAAGAATCCAAAGTTAATATCAAACTCAAAAAAATAAAATAAAAAATTAAGTGCACATACTAAACTAAAAAAAACAAACAATATCAAAATCCCATAGTATATGACTGGCAGTTGTTAATATTTGTTTAAATTAAGTATATTGCCGTGGCTCCCAAGCTAGTGCTGGACAGATGTGGTTTCAAGAGGGGCATATGGCTCTAAGATGTACTCCATGAAAAGGAAAAGTATTCTGTGGTCTGCTGGGGGTTTCAGGATTCACATTAGCATATTAAAGGGCCTGAGAGCCTTGCTGTAAAGAGAAATGCTTACCTTCCACTCAGTGTATCCTCCATTTATTTCAATCAAGAAGCCTGGTTTCAATAAGCATCTCCCTGAATGGGTTGTTGGTTTTTTTTTTTTTTCAGAACACGGTTTGCAATACATTGAATACATTGCTATACATTGTTTGTAAAAAGCATGTAATTCCCCATTTCATAGAATAAACTCATTTCTTTTCATCCTTTGTTGTCTTAATAAAATTAAAATGTTAAACCCCTCTAGATGTCATTTTTAAAAAATGTCCAGATCTGATGGTTTCAAACTGTTACTTGCAGGCAAGATTCTGGTGCCAAAGACAGGCCAGTTAAGCAACACTCCCCTCAGCATGCTGCCTTACTGGGCCCTCAGCATTTCTGGATGGGACCCATACAACTCATGTGGAGTATTTCCCTCTGGTGAGACACAATACAATTGCTCATAGGCAGCTTAACAGCTCTTGTGGGTAGACTGGACTCTTCCTTATTTTCCAAAAATTCCAAAATTGGTGACCATTTGGGGAAAAAAAATAGGGAAAAATAAGGATTTACTAAATCAGAATTTCTGGTCTCCCAACCTAAATATAATTTGGCTAAAATAAAAAATGGACATCTTTAAGAAGATGAAATACCTATTGGTGTATTCTGAAATTAGATAAACACATCTCTCACCAATGGCAATTTTAACATATTCCAAGGTAATTTTACTCCACCTGATTGAGGAAAGAGGGTTCTCTCTCTACACCTATTTTGAAAGCAAACTATAAAATGAGACGGGGGTGGAGAAAGACGGCGGAGGAGTAGGAGACCTGGATTTCGTCTGGTCTCAGGAATTCAGCTGGATAGGGATCAAACCATTCTGAACACCTACGAACTCAACAGGAGATTGAAGAAAAGAATAGCAACAACTCTCTGAACAGAAAAGCGACCACTTACTGGAAGGTAGGACCTGCAGAGAAGTGAATCCGGGAGGATAGACGGCGGGGGAGGGGTCTCTGTCGGCAGCTTCTGGCAAGTGATAGAGCAGCAGAGCACAAAATCAGAACTTTCAGAAGTTGGCTCCGCTGAGGGACGTCGCTCCAGTGGCTAAGCGGGGGGTGGAACCCTCGTGGGACAGTGTGGTGTCAGGACCCTCGGGGTCACAGAAAGACCAGGGGTGCCTAAGTGTGGCAGAGCTCCCAGGTATGGAAGCGGGGAAGCCGGCTGCAGAGACGGAGCCGAGGCGCGGGCTCTCAGCTCTGGGTTGCCGTAAACCGTGATCCACGGCACAGTCGGGCCACTGCTCCTCCAGCAGGGACCCAACAAGCGGCAGATCCGGGGAGACTCCCCTTCCTCCCCCGGGAGGAGCAGCACAGGAGCAGGTCCCAGGGATCTGCTGGGTTTAGAGATTCCACACGGGGTCGGGTGCCAGAGATAGAAATGCTCCGTCACAGGCCGGGTGAGCATGGAGTGCGGCCGGAGACCGGGGAGATGGGAGTGACTGACTACTTTTCTCTGGGGGCTCACTGAGGAGTGGGGCCCCTAGTTCTCGACTCCTCCGGGGCAGAGATTGGGAGGCCGCCATTTTCACTCTCATCCTCCAAAGCTGTACAGAAAGCTTGCAGGAAACAAAAGCTCCCAAGAGCAAACCCGAGCAGATTACTTAGCCCAGACCCAGCAAGGGCGGGGCAGTTCCGCCTCCCGCAACAACAGGCCCCTCCCCCAGAATATCAGCAAAAACAGCCCGCCAAGACCAAGTTTACCGATCAATGAGAACGGCAGAACGCCAGCACCAGGGGAATACAGCACATAGAATTCATGGCTTCCCCCCCCCCCCATTCTTTAGTCTTTCAAAGTTAATCTTTTTAATTTTCTTTTTTTTCTTGAATTTTTCTTTTTCCCTTTTTCAACCAACATCTTATCAATCCTTTTTTAAAAATCTTTTTTATTTTTCATTTTTAGAGTCATATTCTATCCCTTCATAGTAGTTAACATTATTTTTGGTATATATATATAAGTTGTTCTCTCTTTAAAATTTTGGGATACAGTTTCTTCTAACAGACCAAAATATACCCTAAATCTCTAGTGTATGGCTTTGTTCTAGTCTCCTGCCTGATCACATTCTCTCCCTTTTTTTTTATTTCTCTTCTTTCTTTTTTCAACCAACTTCTTATCAATTCCTTTTATAAAATCTTTTATAATTTTCATCTTTACAGTCATATTCCATCCCTTCATTGTATTTACCCTTACTTTTGTACATATATGTTTTTCTTTCTTTAAAATTTTGGGAGGCACTTTCTTCTAACAGACCAAAATACACCCAAAATCTAGTGTGTGGCACTGATCTATGCACCAGCCTGATCATATTTGATCATATTGGTTTTTTTGTTTTGTTCTGTTTTTGTTTGTTTTTATCTTTTTCTTTTTCTTTTTTTTATTTTTCTTTTTTCTCTCTTTCCCTTTCTTTTCCCCCGGTTTCAGGTCTTTTCTGATTTGTTTGGAGTATATTTTCTGGGGACGTTGTTACCCTGTTAGCATTTTGTTCTCTCATTCATCTCTTCTCCTCTGGACAAAATGACAAGATGGAAAAAATAAATCACCTCAACAAAAAGAACAAGAGACAGTACCAACTTCCAGGGACCTGCTCAATACAGACATTAGTACGATGTCGGACCTAGAGTTCAGAATGATGATTTTAAAGATACTAGCTGGACTTGAAAAAAGCATGGAAGTTATTAGAGAAACGCTTTTGGAGAAATAAAAGAACTAAAATCTAACCAAGTCAAAATCAAAAAGGCTATTAATGAGATGCAATCAAAAATGGGGGCTCTAACTGCTAGGATAAATGAGGTACAAGAGAGAATCAGTGATATAGAAGACCAAATGATGGAAAATAAAGAAGCTGAGAAAAAGAGAGATAAACAACTACTGGATCATGAGGGCAGAATTCGAGAGATAAGCGATACCATAAGACGAAACAACCTTAGAATAATTGGGATCCCAGAAGAAGAAGAAAGAGAGAGAGGAGCAGAAGGTATATTGGAGCAAATTATAGCAGAGAACTTCCCTAATTTGGGGAAGGAAACAGGCATCAAAATCCAGGAGGCACAGAGAACCCCTCTCAAAATCAATAAAAATAGGTCAACACCCCACCATCTAATAGTAAAACTTATGAGTCTCAGAGACAAAGAGAAAATCCTGAAACCAGCTCAGAAAAAGAGATATGTAACCTACAATGATAGAAACATTAGATTGGCAACAGACCTATCCACAGAGACCTGGCAGGCCAGAAAGGACTGGCATGATATATTCAGAGCACTAAATGAGAAAAATATGCAGCCAAGAATACTATATCCAGCTAGGCTGTCATTGAAAATAGAAGAAGAGATAAAAAGCTTCCAGGACAAACAAAAACTAAAGGAATTTGCAAACACAAAACCAGCCCTACAAGAAATATTGAAAGGGGTCCTCTAAGCAAAGAGAGAGCCCAAAAGCAACATAGACCAGAAAGGAACACAGACAATATACAGTAACAGTCACCTTACAGGCAATACAGTGGCACTAAATTCATATCTTTCAATAGTTACCCTGGATGTAAATGGGCTAAATGCCCCAATCAAAAGACACAGGCTATCAGATTGGATAAAAAAACAAGACCCATCAATATGCTGTCTGCAAGAGACTCATTTTAGACCCAAAGACAGCCCCAGATTGAAAGTGAGGGGGTGGAAAACAATTTACCATGCTAATGGACACCAAAAGAAACCTGGGGTGGCAATCCTTATATCAAACAAATTAGACTTTAAACCAAAGACTGTAATAAGAGATGAGGAAGGACACTATATCCTACTTAAAGGGTCTATCTAACAAGAAGATCTAACAATTGTAAATATCTATGCCCCTAACATGGGAGCAGCCAATTATATAAGCCAATTAATAACAAAAGCAAAGAAACGCATCGACAACAATACAATAATAGTGGGGGCTTTAACACCCCCCTCACTGAAATGGACAGATCATCTAAGCAAAAGATCAACAAGGAAATAAAGACTTTAAATGACACACTGGACCAAATGGACTTCACAGATATATTCAGAACATTCCATCCCAAAGCAACAGAATACACATTCTTCTCTAGTGCCCATGGAACATTCTCCAGAATAGGTCACATCCTAGGTCACAAATCAGGTCTCAACTGGTACCAAAAGATTGGGATCATTCCCTGCATATTTTCAGACCACAATGCTTTGAAACTAGAACTCAATCACAAGAGGAAAGTCGGAAAGAACTCAAATACATGGAGGCTAAAGAGCATCCTACTGAAGAATGAATGGGTCAACCAGGAAATTAAAGAAGAATTAAAAAAATTCATGGAAACCAATGAAAATGAAAACACAACTGTTCAAAATCTTCGGGATACAGCAAAGGCGGTCCTAAGATGAAAGTATATAGCAATACAAGCCTTTCTCAAGAAACAAGAAAGGTCTCAAATACACAACCTAACCCTACACCTAAAGGAGCTGGAGAAAGAACAGCAAATAAAGCCTAAACCCAGCAGGAGAAGAGAAATAATAAAGATCAGAGCAGAAATCAATGAAATAGAAACCAAAACAACAGTAGAACAGATCAACAAAACTAGGAGCTGGTTCTTTGAAAGAATTAACAAGATTGATAAACCCCTCCCAGACTTATCAAAAAGAAAAGAGAAATGACCCAAATCAACAAAATCATGAATGAAAGAGGAGAGATCACAACCAACACCAAAGAAATACAAACAACTATAAGAACATATTATGAGCAACTCTATGCCAGCAAATTAGATAACCTGGAAGAAATGGATGCATTCCTAGAGATGTATCAACTACCAAAACTGAACCAGGAAGAAATAGAAAACCTGAACAGACCTATAACCACAAATGAAATTGAAGCAGTAATCAAAAATCTCCCAACAAATAAAAGCCCAGGGCCAGATGGCTTCCCAGGGGAATTCTACCAAACATTTAAAGAAGAATTAATACCTATTCTTCTGAAACTGTTCCAAAAAATAGAAATGGAAGGAAAACTTCTAAACTCGTTTTATGAGGCCACCATTACCTTGATCCCAAAACCAGACAAAGACCCCATCAAAAATTACAGACCAATATCCTTGATGAACATGGCTGCAAAAATTCTCACCAAAATACTAGCCAATAGGATCCAACAGTACATTAAAAGGATTATTCACCACGACCAAGTGGGATTGATCCCTGGGCTGCAAGGTTGGTTCAACATCCGCAAATCAATCAATGTGATATAATACATTAATAAAAGAAAGAACAAGAACCATATGATCCTCTCAATAGATGCAGAAAAAGCATTTGACAAAGTACAGCATCCTTTCTTGATCAAAATTCTTCAGAGTATAGGGATAGAGGGTACATACCTCAATATCATAAAAGCCATCTATGAAAAACCCACAGCAAATATCATTCTCAATGGGGAAAAACTGAGAGATTTCCCCCTAAGGTCAGGAACGCGGCAGGGATGTCCACTATCACCACTGCTATTCAACATAGTATTGGAAGTCCTAGCCACAGCAATCAGACAACAAAAAGAAATAAAAGGCATCCGAATTGGCAAAGAAGAAGTCAAATTCTCACTCTTTGCAGATGATATACTTTATGTAGAAAACCCAAAAGACTCCACCCCAAACTGCTAGAACTCATACAGGAATTCAGTAAAGTGGCAGGATACAAAATCAATGCACAGAAATCAGTGGCATTCCTATACACCAACAACAAGACAGAAGAAAGAGAAATTAAGGAGTTGATCCCATTTACAATTGCACCCAAAACCATAAGATACCTAGGAATAAATCTAACCAAAGAGGCAAAGAATCTGTACTCAGAAAACTATAAAATACTCATGAAAGAAATTGAGGAAGACACAAAGAAACGGAAAAACGTTCCATACTCATGGATTGGAAGAACAAATATTGTGAAGATGTCAATGCTACCTAGAGCAATCTACACATTTAATGCAATCCCTATCAAAATACCATCAACTTTTTTTCAAAGAAATGGAACAAATAATCCTAAAATTTGTATGGAACCAGAAAAGACCCCGAGTAGCAAGAGGAATGTTGAAAAAGAAAAGCAAAGCTGGTGGCATCACAATTCCAGACTTCAAGCTCTATTACAAAGCTGTCATCATCAAGACAGTATGGTACTGGCACAAAACCAGACACATAGATCAATGGAACAGAATAGAGAGCCCAGAAATGGACCCTCAACTCTATGGTCAACTAATCTTCAACAAAGCAGGAAAGAATGTCCAATGGAAAAAAGACAGTCTCGGGGCGCCTGAGTGGCTCAGTTGGTTAAGTGGCTGCCTTCGGCTCAGGTCATGATCCCAGAGTCCTGGGATCGAGTCCCATGTCGGGCTCCCCACTCAGCGGGGAACCTGCTTCTCCCTCTGTCTCCTGGCTTGTGCTCTCACTTTCTCTCTGTCAAATAAATAAATAAATAAATAAAATATTTAAAAAAAAAAAAAAAGACAGTCTCTTCAACAAATGGTGTTGGGAAAATTGGACAGCCACATGCAACTGGAATGAAACTGGACCATTTCCTTACACCACACACAAAAATAGACTCAAAATGGTTGAAAGACCTAAATGTGAGACAGGAATCCATCAAAATCCTAAAGGAGAACACAGGCAGCATCCTCTTCGACCTCAGCCGCAGCAACTTCTTCCTAGAAACATCGTCAAAGGCAAGGAAAGCAAGAGCAAAAATGAACTATTGGGACTTCATCAAGATAAAAAGTTTTACACAGCAAAGGAAACAGTCAACAAAACCAAAAGACAACCGAGACAGAATGGGAGAAGATATTTGCAAATGAAATATCAGATAAAGGGCTAGTATCCAAAATCTATAAAGAACTTACCAAACTCAACACCCAAAGAACAAAGGATCCAATCAAGAAATGGGCAGAAGACATGAACAGACATTTTTCCAAAGAAGACATCCAAACAGCCAACAGACACATGAAAAAGTGTTCAACATCGCTCGGCATCCAGGAAATCCAAATCAAAACCTCAATGAGATACCACCTCACACCAGTCAGAATGGCTAAAAGTAACAAGTCAGGAAATGATAGATGTTGGCGGGGATGTGGAGAAAGGGGAACCCTCCTATACTGTCGGTGGGAATGCAAGCTGGTGCAGCCATTCTGGAAAACAGAATGGAGGTTCCTCAAAAAGTTGAAAATAGAGCTACCATACAACCCAGCAATTGCACTACTGTGTATTTACCCCAAAGATACAAATGTAGGGATCCAAAGGGGTACATGCACCCCGATGTTTATAGCAGCAATGTCCACAATAGCCAAACTATGGAAAGAGCCAAGATGTCCATCGACAGATGAATGGATAAAGAAGATGTGGTATATATATATACAATGGAATATTATGCAGCCATCAAAAGGAATGAAATCTTGCCATTTGCAACAACGTGGGTGGAACTGGAGAGTGTTATGCTGAGCGAAATAAGTCAATCAGAGAAAGACATGTATCATATGACCTCACTGATATGAGGAATTCTTAATCTCAGGAAACAAACTGAGGATTGTTGGAGTGGTGGGGGGTGGGAGGGATGGGGTGGCTGGGTGATAGTCATTGGGGAGGGTATGTGCTCTGAAGTGTGCAAGACTGTTGAATCACAGATCTGTACTTCTGAAGCAAATAATACATTATATGTTAAAAAAAGAAGAAGAAGAAGAAGATAGCAGGAGGGAAAAAAAGGCGGGGAAATCGGAGGGCGAGATGAACCATGAGAGACTATGGACTCTGAAAAACAAACTGAGGGTTCTAGAGGGGCGGGGGGTGGGAGGATGTGTTAGCCTGGTGATGGGTATTAAAGAGGGCACATTCTGCATGGAGCACTGGGTGTTATATGCAAACAATCATGGAACACTACATCAAAAACTAATGATGTAATATATGGTGATTAACATAACATAATAAAAAAATGTGAGTAAATAAAAGAAAGAAATGATTTTAGCAAAGTTTCAGAGTACAAAAATCAACACAGAAAAATCAGTTGTGTTTCTATATACTAAAAATGATCAAAAATGCAAATTAAGAAAACAGCCACATTTACTGTAGCATCAAAAAAATAGAGCTTAAGGGCGCCTGGGTGGCTCAGTTGGTTGGGCGACTGCCTTCGGCTCAGGTCATGATCCCAGGGTCCTGGGATTGAGCCCCGCATCGGGCTCTCTGCTCAGCAGGAAGCCTGCTTCTCCCTCTCCCGCTCCCCTGCTTGTGTTCCTTCTCTTGCTGTCTCTCTCTCTTTCTGTCAATTAAATAAATAAATAAAATCTTTAAAAAAAATATAGAACTTAAGAATAAACTTAACCAATGTGGTGAAAGATTTGTACACGTAAGACTACAAAACATTTGTAGTATTTCTTGCTTCTTCAAATAAATCAAAGAAGATACAAATTAAATGCAAGACATCCTGTACTCATGGATTAGAAGACTTAATATTGTTAAAACATTCTTACCCAAAGTGATCTACAGATTCAATGCAATCCCTATCAAAATTCCAATAACATTTTTTTCAGAAATAAAAATAAAATCCTAAAATTCACATGGAACTTCAAGAGATCTCACATAGCCAGAACAATCTTGAAAAAGAAAAACAAAGCTGAAGGCCTCACATTTCTTGATTCCAAAACAAGAGTCAGACGTGAAGGGAACCAGTGTTTACTTCCACCAAATCATCTTTCTTGTCTCATCACATACTATCGGCTGTGTGTCCATGCAATGACTCCAGGACCAATATGTAAAGATACTGTTCAATATTGAGCAACCCAAGGGCAATTAATATGCTTGCTTTGAAAGGATGTTATTGTTTCTTGTGTTTATTTTTTTGTTTCTTACCATACATGGTGGAATTTTAGAATTTTCCTAGCTGTTCTAATCAGGGTTAATTTTCTTAAAGAACAGAGATCTTCTCAAGAAAATGGAAGTTTATTGAAAGAGTATAGTAAGTACTGCAGAAATCCATGATTGGGGCTCATTGCCCAACAGGGTCTCACAGGAGGTGGATGAAAATTAAGGCTCCTCTCTATGCCTCATTTTTATGCTCTAGGCTGATGATTTAGATGTAAACTCCAACTGAGAGTGGCTGAAGTTAGATCTCTTACTCAGTTTCTTCAATTTCATTACTGATAAGAGGGGCTAATGAAGTGAAGTGTTTAAAACAATATCCAGAATGCAGTAATCTCAGTATTTTTGCAGAGTTCCTTTATCTATAGTCTATTTTTCTCTACTTATTAATTAGCTTCCACTTGACCCAACAGGATGGCTGCCCTCTCCGCCCATTTTCTGTTCAAAAGCCTGCTGTCTGCAAACTTATGTCTCCCAGTTTGAATTCTTGAGCGAGAGAGAAGTCGGTTCACTGCCAGCTAGGTTCTACAACATGCAAAAATGCCCCTTGCTCTGGACAGGTCAAGGAACAAGGCATGTCTAATACACAGAAATTGTGTTTCTTCTCCTCTTATATATATGAGACCTTTACCATTCCACTAGACAGTGAGAAAGTTTCCACCAGAACATATCTCCAATACCAAAATACACAGTGGGGAAACAGTATTTATAATTTATTTTTTAGTGCTCTGCAAAAGTTGGTGTTTTTGTTGCTATTTTATGGATGAAGAAACTAAGACAAAGAAAGATTGAGTTGTCCATGCTACAATGAGAGTAAATGGCAGAACAAGCACTTCATTTTAATCGTTAGCTCCAAAATCACTATTTTCTCCATATTAATTACTTAACTACTTAAGTTCACTTTTCCATAAACTTTGCAAAACATAAAAATCCTATTGGGTTTTGTTTTTTTTTTAAGATTTTATTTATTTATTTATTTGAGAGCTGTGTGGAGAGAGGGAAAAGGAGACTCCACACTGAGCACAGAGCCCGATGCAGGGCTCGATCCCACAACCCTCAGATCATGACCTGAGCTGAAATCAAGAGTCGGAGGCTTAACTGACAGCCAGCCAGGTGTCCCCATAAGAATTCTATTGTGACCTGAATTATAACTTGGTCTGTAATGAATTTGTTTGCTACTTGATATAAGGAACTTCTCCCATATTAACTACTTTCCCTCTCTAATCTTTTGATTGCCTATTAATATGACTTTAAAATTAGCATCAGCTTAACAAAAGAGTATTTAGCTGCAAATAAAAAAAATAAATAAAAATACATTTTCTCTCAAAAAATGTATATTTGGGAAGAAGAATTATAGATTATTTTCATTATTTTATTTCCTTTTTTACATGATATTTGTGCATGCTGTCTACAGTGTTCTCAGCAAAGGCATAAAATGACTGCCTTTAAAAAAAAAAAGGCACTCTCCCCAGATTCCTCCTTGGTGTTATATTTTTCGATTTTCTACAGAAAAGCAATTTAGAAAGAAAAAATGGGGGGAGAGGTGTGGAAAGAAAGGAAAAGAGACACATATTTCCCTTACACAGCTCATTCTTAGAGATTATGAGCACTCCTTGAAAATAGAGTTGTTCTCAGAAATGCTAGAATTATTGTTCAAATACAATGTACAAGGATTGTCCACTTCAGCCTTGTTTGTGATAATAGAAAATTAGATGCAATCTAAAGCCCATTGTCAGGACACCACTCAAGTATTACCTGCTTAATCAGATCCCTGTGAAAGCTATCCAGTCTGAACACTATGAAAGCAATTTCAGCTCCCTCTCAGATCAATCCTAGAATTTTAAACTGACAGGGACCTTCAAGAGCATCTAAATAACACTCTTCACTTTATACCTAAGGAAACGTAGTCCCAGTAATATTATGCGACCTCTTCAACATCATACCTTCAGTCGGCACCTAGTTAATAATCAAATAAAATAGAAGTCCTCTTATTCACGGAAAACAGAACCAATAGCTGGTTGGTAAATAAGCTAATTAAAATGTACAATCATAAAAAATTATTGCAATTATATTTTTCTCTTAATATATCTAAATCTATGCAAATTCACATTTTTTTGTCATTGTTGGACCAAGGGTTTCTCTGAGAATGGGCACACTGATTGGAGTTCCAAATCTTTCTTCTTATATAGCCACATCTATAATGCATTTATGCATTGCCTATGACTTTCCACTGCAATTTCTTTAAGTGAATACTTAAGGAATTTTGCACAGCAATCTAAGAGCAGAATCCTTTTAGAATTTTATCACCCATTTTCTGTGTTTTATAATCGTCTCATGCCTACTTCGACAGCAATTTCTTTTAGCAAACACCTTTATTGAGCCTTTTGAAAGCATTCAACTTGGTCTTAGCCCTTCCATTTCATTGGTCTACATAATATTTAACTAAATAACATAAGAACAATTACAATAGGACTGGCATGCAGAGATTTCAGATAAACTAAACTGGCTTCAGGTAAATATGGAAGTAGATGTACCCAGGCACACTAGGAAGAAGCATGCTACCTACAGTTAGCTTTCAGTGTATCAGAAGCAACAGTGAGCGTTATTTATTCATGGAGGGAATGGCAAGCTTCCATTAATCCAGAGATTCAAGTAAGTAGAGATTGGCCAAGAGAGCTTCTACTGTAGTTGAACTTAAAAGTAAGTTTTCTCAACTCAAGATTCTCTCCACCATGTTCAAATTAATCTCTAGCCAACTATGTGATAATAAATTCAGTGATATCTTAAAAACAGACTACATGTCTTAAAGGCAGATACCTATGTTTTCTTATCCCATTACATTTGCAGAAAGAGGTTGAAGGGAAAGAGATAGCAACACTGAAACATGCCATTGACAGCTCTGCTTATTCAGCAATTACTGTTTCCTTTTTAACCTTTCTATAGGAGAACTGAATGCTAATGAAAGCGAATCAAAATGTTACATATCAGTCAGGGTTCTCCACGGTAGACAGAGAGATGATAGGTAGGTGATGGTAAATTTTAAGGAAGTGGCTCATGTGATTGTGGGGGCTCGCAAATCCTACACTTGTAGGGCAGGCTACCAGGCTGGAAACTTCAGGCAGGATTTCTGTTATAGTCTTGAGCAGAAATGCAGAATTCTTTCTCTTTTTTGGCTTCTAAAGCCTTCAACTGATTAGATGAGACCCGCTCACATTATTAAGGATAATGTCCTTTACTTAAAGTCAAAAGTGTAAATGTTAATCACATCTACAAAATACATTTACAGTAACATCTAGTATTTGGCCAAACAACTGGGCACCATAACCTAGCTAAGTTGACACATAAGATTAAATATCACTATATCCTATATGGCAGAGTACATTGGGTGATTTTAAAGCAAAATTGGAATCATTAAGATTTTCAGGCATTTCCATTTTCTGTATCACCAAAAACAAACCAAAAAAAAAAAAAAAAAAACAGGTTTTCAGTCAAATTAGAGCAAACATTTTCTAAATAATCTCTTTCATTGTATTCTAGGCCCCTGTGCTTTTTATCCAGTTGGCTTATAGATGGAGGCAATTCATGCTTTAATAATGCAAATGCTATACCTTCATTAAAACAAAAAGATGCACTTGGAAATATGTGTCTCATTTGTTATATCAGAGGAAAGTGGGATGCTTTCTCTACAATCTCAGAAACTCTAGCAAACTAGAGAAGGTCCACCAAGAATCCAGTTTTCAAGATCCTCAACAGAAATGGGGGAGAAAATTTAGAAGCTTGGTAACTAGAGGAAACAGCTGTCTCTAAGGAGGAAGGGAAACTGATGTTTGGCATAGAAAATTCTCCAACCAAATTTGAAAGAAATTAGCTCAAGTTTCTTAAGAGAGAGGATTTTAATAAAATTTTAAAAGTTAGCTTACTCTTTGGGGAATCTAAGAAAATAATTGTGACACAAGTGGGAATGAAGCCCTCACTCATTTCAATGAGTGTGACATCCATAGCTCTCTGTAGTGTAATAAAGAATGTGGCTGGTCTTTGGCTTCCCGGTTCCTAGGAGGTAACCCTCAAATCCTTGGAATTTCCCAAGTGACAGAAGTGTCTTTGTTATTTATGGTGAGCCCCAAGGACCATATCTGAGTTGGCGGGGGGGCTGGCCATGCCAGAAACACCAACCATGTATAAACAATGAAACCCCAGTGGAAATTCTAGACACTGGAAGCTCAGGTGAGCTTCCTGCTAGTTGACACATACTGATGTGCTAGGAGAAATCATAATTATCACACTTACCTGAATTCTAGGAGTCGTTCTAGCAAATTATCAAACCTGAGATGGGTAGTGGGAACTCCCATATTTGTAGCCAGTTGGTCAGAAGTACAGGTGATCTGGAAATCCCCAAGTTGTGGCTGGTGTCAGAAGTGAGGGCGATCTTGCTGGAGAGTGCCCTTAACCTGTGAAGACTGAGCTAATCCTGAGTAGTTAGCATCACAATTGTATTACACTCTCAAAACAGAGATCTCAAAACAGAGATCACTCTCAAAACAGAGGACACTAGGAGGGAAGTGAGGGAGCTGGAGGCATAGGCAACTTTTAGGAATTTTAGAATTCAGAGACTTCATCTTATACCATATTAAATATATTAAAATATTCTCACATCCCCAGATTAAATATCATTTTTCTTTGAGAAATCGAAAGGCTTTTTATAATTTTGTTTTTGAAACAATTATCTGATTTTTGAAAAATTATCTATAAATACTCATTTATTATTAATAATACCTTCTCAGCAATCATTGTGATACTTGGGAAATCTTGAGAAGTGAGAAAAATCCAACCTACAAATTATTTTCACATGTAATAAAGTTGTTATGGATTCTAAATTTAGCATTTAATGAAGTTGGCATGATGCCTCGAGTGCATAATGTACAGATGCATCCCAGTGATTCTACAGGATGGGGACAGGGAGTCAACACTAAGTACATGTCTTAGTCAGCTCAGGCTGCATAATGAAGTACCACAGACTGACTGACTCAGACAAAAGAAATTTATTTGCTCACAGTTCTGGAGGCTGGAAAACCAAGATCAAGGTTTCACAGATTCTGTTCCTGATGAGAGTCTACTTCCTGTAGAAGAAGGTGCCTTCTCACTGTATCCTTTGGTGGAGAGAGAGAGAGAGAGTTCTGATCTCTCTTCCTCTTTTTATAAGGACATTAATCTATTGGATTAGGGCCCCACCTTGATGGCTTTAATTACTTCCTAAACACCCTATCTCCACATGTGATTATGTTGAAGGTTAAGGCTTCAGCATATGAATTTTGGTGAGATGCAATTCAGTCCATCATAGTACAGGGTGATTTTTTTTGTTATTAATTTATATTTTGTTCTTTCTCATTTCACACTCTAAGCAAACAGCTAGGCCTTTGGGCACCTTCTCTGGGGCATTTGTGTTGTGGCGCAGATAACAGAAACTGCTGAGAGCTCACCGTCTTTCCTGGCTTGTGTTTTACAGTCTTTGCGTACAAGAACTAGTTAAGATGATAGGGCCAGGAGAGAAGGGGGAAAGCAAGTGGCTTCAAAGGGTTAAGAGATAGAGGCCCATTTCTCCAGGCACCAACCATACAAGCCTTCCAGATTCTTGGCACAACAAGGAAAGAGAAGGGTGCCCCCAGAATAACCGAGTTTTAACATCCTACAACTAGCAGGGCAGAACAAGCAACTTAGAAAATAGAGCTATTTTTCTGGAGATAAAGGTATTATCATTTTGTTCCCAATGTGATTATTATTCAGGCCCTGGATGGCCTTCACCCTAGCTGTGTGACTGGTAAGGCAGGGATTATGCTCACTTCAACTTAAGAACCAAGTTTTCGGACCCCTGGGTGGCTCAGTCGGTTAAGCGTCTGCCTTCTGCTCAGGTCATGATCCCAGGGTCCTGGGATCGAGTCACACATCAGGCTCCTTGCTCAGTGAGGAGTCTGCTTCTCTCTCTGCCTGCCGCTCCCCATGCTTGCACTCTCTCTCACTCTCTCTCTCTCTAACAAATAAATAAATCAAATCTTAAAAAAAAAAAAAAAAAAAGAACCAAGTATTCAATTCATTCATTAAAATATATATATTTATAAAGCACCTACTATGTGCAGAGAACTATGTGCTTGTGCTAGGGAAAATTTAATGGGCATAATGCCAGCCTGTATGGCATCTGCCAAGAAACACAACCATTAAATAAAAAATTACAATAAAATGTGAAACATTAAGTGATGATTCAGGTTGTCAGTGTCATGAGTGCACAAGGAGAGCTTGAAGAGCAGTCATAGGAAGTGGTCAAAATCAAAGAATGGACAAGACGTAGCCAAGCAACAAGGAAGAAGGAAGACCAGTCCAGAAATGAGGAAACAATTCTTACCAAATCTTGAAGAACTAGCCACCGAAGCCCTGGAGGGTCATCAATTTCAACCAGACACTCAGCATAAGAATCCTCTCCATAGGATACTGACACGTTGTGGTCCAAACTTTGCTGAAAAAATACGGCCCCTGCCTGACTCACCAGTAGGATATTCACCACTTCATATTTGAGGACTTAAACTAGACGAGCTGATGGTGGTTGGCAGATGCAGCAACAACAGATGACAAATAAGTGACAGCTGATAGCCTGACATGACAGCTGTCATGCAAAGAGTTGTACTGGCACAAAGAACGGTAAGTCCTAATAATGATACCAAGGATGTAGAAATACCCCTTAGAAAATGTTCTCTTAAAAATAATTAAAACAGGGGCACCTGGATGGCTCAGTTGGTTAAGCCACCGACTCTTGATTTCAGCTCAGGGTGTGATCTCAGGGTCATGAGATGGAGCCCTGCGACGTGCTCAGCATGGAGTCTGCCTAGACATTCTCTCTCCCTCTGCCCCTCCCCCACTCTCACCCTCTCTCAGAAATGAGAGAAATTTAAAATTTATTTTAAAGTTTATTTTTAAAAAATAATTTAAAATTTATTTCATTTAAAGTAAATTTAAGATTTAAAAAAATAATTAAGACTTAAAAGTTTGGATGCCACAATTGCCAGAAAATTCACATATTTAGGGGCACCTGGGTGGCTCTGTGGGTTAAATGTCTGCCTTTGGCTCAGGTCATGATCCCCAGGTCCTGGGATCAAGCCCTGCATGGGGCTCTCTGCTCAGTGGGGAGCCTGCTTCTCCCTCTCCCTCTGCCACACCCCCTGCTTGTGTTCTCCTGCACACACACTCTCTCTCTCTCTTTCTCAAGTAAATAAATAAATTCTTTAAAAGAAAAAAAGAGAAAATCACATATTTAAAATCTCTCACTCCTAATAATGCTAGATTATAATATAGCCATATTACACATAACTATTAAAAAATATGGAAAGGGAGAAAGGAGAATTTGGAAAATAGCTTTCATCACAATAAATGAACTTACAAAAGCCAGTGGATATATGGCCCTCTTGGTTCCCAGCCGTGAGTCATCTCCCAGTCAAATCGCAAAGATGCCAAAGGGAGAAAAGGCCCTGCAGCTCTCCCCATCTCAATTCAGTCCGTGGCTCATTGGTTGAAATGTAGCCTATGTGGTTCCGGTCTGACTTTTCTAATGAGTTCACCCTGAAGAGAGAAAATCATTTCAATATACATTTAGTAAGCTATGTCATCAGTATGGCTGGTTTTGTTACATGGTTTGAATTTTGCCGATCTGTCATTCCTGCTCCTATCACACTATAAAAAAATAAAAACATTTTTAAGTGGACATAAATTACTAGCTTTACTCACTATGAGTGGAGCTGAGTTTATACTTTTTTCACTTAGCTAATTCTTATTTTAGAAGCTTAACTTTATGAGTTTATCTTACGCATTTTCACCACTTAACTCTTCTTATTGGAAGTTAAACTCTGGCTCGCCAAAAGGAATATGGTCATGAACTGGTACTCAATGCCAAAAGTAAGCAGCATTATGAAAATGTACTCCTAAGTCCTAGCTTTCCATGTTTTTAAACTTGAACTCTGGCTCTTAAAATATGTGAGATGTAGTAGTACCTCACCCTCTGACATATGGGGAAGCACAAATCCCTGATTCCCAATTAATATAGAAAAGGAGGGAAAGAAAGAATGAGAGAAACAAAAACAAGAGACATCCTTCATTTCATATGCTTCTGTAGCTATCAATGTGTGCGATTTTACCAAAACGAGACTCGAGCACATTAAATCACACATACGCGAAGTTCGTCCCTCAGGCTGCAGGCTATAGCCTGGCTCCTATTTATTAAACCAGTCTCTTGTGAAGACTTGGCCATTTCACAATGTAGAGGTCATAGCGCAATGACTCCAAAGGAGCCTCGATTTCCCCTTCTTGAATAAACTGTTGCCTGGTATTCATGGCCCTGCTGGGAGTATTTTGAATTTCAAGTCATCCTAAAAGCATTTCTCCCACCTGCCCTTGCATATATTCAGGGCATCCTTTCATATCAAATTTCCAAACCAAGCCAACTTCATCCATAAGGCCCATGGTAGTAGAAGCCAATTTTTTTTTTAATTTATTTTGACAGAGAGAGACATAGCAAGAGAGGGAACACAAGCAGGGGGCATGGGAGAGGGAGAAGCAGGCTCCCCACGGAGCAGGGAGCCCCATGAGGGGCTTGATCCCAGGACCCCGGGATCATGACCTGAGCTGAAGGCAGACGCTTAATGACTGAGCCACCCAGGTGCCTGAGAAGCCAATTATTGATTCGATGTTTGCCTACTCCTACTTCAATTTTACCATATTTTCCACAGCATTCTATCTGTCCTCAGCTACTGCAGCCGAATGAAAGCACAAATGCAGCAGAGTCATAGGAAAGGCCCCTATGGGTCCAGTGTGGGTCTGTCTCTATACTGTGCCCAGAGGGCTACAGGACTCTGGTGGGCGAGATCTAGGTCATGTGTCTATACCTACAGAAAGCCAAAATGCATGGAGCAAAAATGCGCTGTTATCCAAAAGGAAAATCTGGGTAGTATTTGCGGAAGGAGAAATAGATACTGGATCAACAATCACAAATTTTATCTACTATAGCTCCCAAGTAAATTTATTTTATCCCAAGATATACACAAAATTACATATGATTTAACATATCTCTTGAAACCACATATTTATTTTTAAGAGGTCATATCAATAAATGAGAAAAAACATAAATAACCTAACAGAAAAATGGGCAAAGTATACAAACATGGAGTTTATGGTGAAAGAGACAAACACAGGTAAAGTTGATCAACTGCACTTATAAGAAAAATCACAGTAAGAAAGAGATAATGTTCTTCACTGATCAACAATATAAATCACAAGATGCCATTTTTTAATCTTGAAAATGCTCATGGTTGGAAAATACCTAGTACATGCAAGGGTATAGAAAACAGCCTTTAGTAGAAGTGTTACGTTGGTATAAATTGGTAGAGAAGGATCTATCAAATAACTGTCAAAACTAAAATTCATGACTCAGTGACCCTAAGCTAGGAATTTACCTTACTGGTGTACCTGCAGAAATTCCCCAAGACATAAGTACAGAGATCTTCACTAGAGCATAATTAAATTGCAAACAAACCAACTAAAATTGAAAATAACCCAGTGTTCATCAACAAATAACAGGACAAATGAAAAAAAAAAAAAAAAAAAAAAAAACAGGACAAATGAACTATGATGCATCTACCTAATGGAACACTAGGAGAACATTAAAGAGATTTAAGAAGATCTGTATGTAGAAAAGCTTTCAGATATAGAAGCGGAAAAAAACAAGTACAGAACAGTATACTGTGTATGAAATCTTATGTGTGAACAGGAAAAAGGTCGATGCATATATGTGGAAATATACAAATTTTCCTGAAAATAATCGAACAGTTAATAGGGATTACCTTGCAAAAAGAAAAAAGAGGTTCCTCATTTTTCCAAGGTATACACTTCTCTACAAGTTGATGTTTCTAACCTTATAAATGTGTTATTTTGTTCTTTAAAATGTCAACAGGAATTAAGTGGGAAGAACACAAATCATTTTTATATTTTCTTCTTTGTATGGTTCCAATTTTATAAAAAGACTAATGTGTGTTAAACATTTTAAAGTGTATTCTTAAAAGAAGAATAACTTGATGGCATATTGGTATAACTTGATGGTACATAAGAAAATAAAAATAAGCACAACTCAGTAATTGGGAGTTTACTATATAATAGGCAACACACTAAGCACTTTATATGGATCAATGTATATTATTACATGTAACCCTTACTATGAAGATTGATATTATGAAATGAGTACTTTATAATCCTTATTTTATTTTTAAAGATTTATTATTTATTTAAGAGAGAGTGCATGCAAGTGAGGCCAGGGAGAGGGCCAACGGGAGAGGGAGAGAATCTCAAGCCAACTCCCTGCTGGGTGCAGAGCCCAACGCAGGGCTCCATCGACTCCTGAGATCATGACCTGAGCCAAAATCAAGAGTCAGAGGCTTAACCGACTGAGCCACCCAGGCCCCCCTTATCCCTGGTTTATAATGAGAAGAATAAAGCCAAGAGAAGCTAAGTAAATTGCCTAGGGCTCCTCACTGATAGAGACAGATTTAAACACAGCCACTCTGATTGTGATCAGTACTACCAAGGAATAATTTACACTACAAATGTAAATATTGCCATAGAAACTGTCTTTCCATGGGGCTAGATTGTGGAAGAATATGCATTGCCCTGTATGTTACTAAGTCTTTAAATTAACTTGTAACATCCCTTTTAAGTTCCTGCCTAACTGAAGTTACAGAATTCAGGTGATCATAAATCCTGCCTTCCCCAGGATGGAGAAAATCAAATTGACTAAATACATAATATTCTTTTAAAAATCGGGAGACAATCCTCAAATATAATATATTGTTAGTATTTAACAAGCCTTCCAAAGGACTGCAGGCTGACCGAGTTACTAACTGTGCTTCTGACCGAGGGAGGGCCTTCGCACTGAAGCACCAGGCTAGCGTTAGCAGTCTTCACCTGCGGAGCTCACTGGGCTTCAGCTCCTTATTGAGTCTTGAGCCCAGACTATGAGGTAATAGTCTGATTCTCATTTTGAAACACATAAAACCCAAGGAGGTTAACTAATTTCCCTAAGGTCACACAGAAGTCACTGGTGCAGTTGGAATTGAAACAGAAGTTTCTTAATTCCCAGCCACTGCAATGCTCCCAGGGCAAAGCTCTTGTTGAATAATTACACAATGACACAGGGCACTTCACAGTTCCATGGAGAGTCCCCAGAAGCAAAATATTTCATTTTAAAATTGAAAAATCTCAGACTTACCGAAGACTGATGTCGTCTCCAGCCTCCAAGTTATGCATCTCAAAGAATCTCTCGGGAAAGTCTCCCAGATATTCTACATAGTACATCTTGGCTCTAGCAACTTATCTGAAAGGCTGGTAAAGAACAGTACTGCTTTCTGGCCTGCAAATGTGTAAGGTTTTGTGTATAAGCTTTCCCCCTGAAAGCATCCACGTGGCATGTGAACGTAAATGACCAATATACCTTTGCATAGAACTGCAGCAGGAGTCGCATGACTCTCCCTGAAATGAAATGAAATTGAGGTTAAAGCCTACAAAAGTCCGCTCAAGGTTAGCAGTTCTTCCTAACGGCTCACTAACCTCAGATCCCCAAATAATAAGACAACTTCACAAATCCTTAAAATAAGTGTTTTGATGGAACACAATGTGAAGGAGTTTAGCACAAATCCACTGTAGAAAATCTGCATCAAGCCAAGATGATGCTGGCTAAAAAACAGATATCCGCAGGGTAACCTTTGGCCAATATGCAGATGGAGCAAGGAAGGAAGGAACGGTTACACACCTGCGTGGCTACTTGGTGGGCAGACTGATCCTCTCCATCCCTAACCCCTGCTCTTCTAAAAGACCAGAGAGAACTACAAGTCTTCTTTCCCTTTGGTATAAATACATGACCCAGGCTACATCAGCTGGGAACAGGAGTTAAGGGCTCTGAGTTGTCCAAATGTAATCCAAATGTGGCCAGGCAGCCTGCCCGGCTCTCACTCAGAATGCAGTTTGCAAAAGGAAAATACCCACCTCACTCCAAAGGCACAGAAAGTTCTGTGGATTTTTCCCAAGGTTGTGGATAAACAGAGGAAGTGAATACCTCACACTTAGTTCTCTATACCCCTATTTCTTGCCCCCAGATTTCCACTTTCCACAGCAGTTGCTATAACTCTTCCCCCAGAGAAAGGCCAGTCAAGCTCTCCTTCACTCCTCTGGGCTCTTTCTCAGCTTCTTTTCCTGATTTGATTCTTCCTATTTACATTCCCACCCCATTGCCTCAGAGAATTTCCCCACATACTGCGATCCAGTAACTCAGCCAGCAAAGGAGACCAGGCAGAGCCAGGGCCTGGAGTGGGGAGAGGGGCCAGGATCCAAATCAGTGAGAAGAGCAGACCCTCAGAAACTGGAAGAGCTTGAAGCTGAGGCAGGACTCACCCCGCTCACCCATCAGGGTGTAAAACTACCCACAGAGCTAGTACTTATGCCTCCTGTCCCCAGCTTACAGACAAGTGATACACCTCTACCCATGTCTTCAAGGAACCAGAGGTGTGCTTCCTGGGATCAAGTCCCACGTCGGGCTCCCTGTTCAGTGGGGAGTCTGCTTCTCCCTCTACCCCTCCCCGCTCCCTCTCTCTTAGATAAATAAAATCTTTTAAAAAAATAAATAATAAATAAATTGTTGATGTGAATAAAGTGCTCAGCACAGAGCCTAACATTTAGTGAGGGCTCAGTTAGTATCTGTTATCATCATTATTCTCCTACACCCTGAACCTCCTCCACTCCTGTATCAAAGTTAAATGTAGCGGCGCCTGGGTGGCTCAGTCAGTTAAGTGTCTGGCTTCGGGTCAGGTCGTGATCCCAGGGTCCTGAGATAGGGCTTCCTGATCAGTGGGGAGTCTGCTTCTCCCTCTCCCTCTGCCCCTCCTCCCAACTCATACTCATTCTCTCTCTCTCTCAAATAAATAAATAAAATCTTTAAAAATAAAAGTCAAATGTAGTTGAAGAAAGGAAAATGTTGAAAAGCATGAGTTGGCTGCAGTGGTTCTCACGCTGTGGCCAAGGACTAATCTTATTTTCGATTTCCGATCTGTCCTGATCTCACTGCATACACCTAGAATGCAGCTCCTGCCACATGCAACTTGCTCTGTGAATTTGACGAGTGAACAAGTTAAACCACATTTAATGAGTTCACTGATCATGAGTTCACCACACTGGGATGTCACAGCATTGTCATATTGTCAAAAATGTTTCTAAACACTTGTTCTCGATTGCTGTCATGGACCAGTAACAAGAGTTCTCAAGCCCACACTTTGAATAGTGGGTAGTGACCAGCCAGAGCTCGTGAACAAGGCTTCACCAGGCTGGACTGCTGTGAGTTCCAACAATCTGAGAGTGTACTTAGCTTACAGACAAGTGATACACCTCTACCCGTGTCTTCAAGGAACCAGAGGTGTGCTTCCAACCTGTGACCCTGTCTCCAACCCAAGCCTACGGATGAACAATCCCTGAGCCCCATGATCCTTCTGGTGCCTATTCCCTCTAGCTCCTCACATTTTCTCTCCAGCCCAACCTGGCACAGAGGGGCACTAAAGAAAAACCTACTTTCACAAGAAAACCATTTAATAAACTAATTCATGCTACCATGTTAGGGACTTGATAGGGGAAGGGAAGGGGAGGGGATAAAGACAAGATTTGAACTGCAAAATAGTAAAGGACAAATAATGCTTCATATAAAGAAATGTTAAGACAGTTGCAAGTTTGGGTGAGAATGGGAAGGAACTGGAACCCTCACGCACTGCTATGGGAACATAAAATGGTGTAGCCCTTTGGAAAACAGTCTGGCATTTCTTCAAAATCTTAGGCATAGAGTTCCCATAGGACTTAGAAACTCTATTTTGAGGTATCTACCCAAGAGAAATAAAAACATCTGTACACACACACATACACACATGAATGTTTAAAGCAGCATTATTCATAACAGCCACAAACTAGAAACAACCCAAAGGTCGATTCACTGGTGAATGGAAAAATAAAATGTGGTGTCATCATAAAATGGAATACTCTTCAGCAATAAAAAGAAATGAAGTGCTGATACATGCTGCAACATGAACGAAACTTGAAAACACACTAAATGACAAAAGACAGGGAGAAAAGGCCATGTATGGTATGATCCCATTTATATAAAATGTCCAGCGTTGGCAAGTCTCCAGAGATTGATAGTAGATTAGGGGTTGCCTGCAGCTGGGGGTGAAGTGGGCTGAGGGAAATGAGGAGTGACTGCTAATGGGCATGGGCTTTTTGTTTTGGGAGAGACAAAAATGATCAAAAGTTAAATTGTGATAGAAAAAATTAAATTGTGACGATGATTACATAACCCTGTGAATCCAGTGGAAAACACTGAACGGTATACTTTAAATGGATAAATTATGCTTGTTAATTATATCTCAAGAAAGCTTTTCAAACAAGTAAGAATATTATCATTTAATTACATATATATATAATTATAAATGATAAGATGCTTCAGCTAGGCAATAGTTTGGGGAGAGTGGTGGAGATACTTCCAGAAGCATCACACCATGTAGGGATAATCCTTATGTAGAATATACATAAATAAAAAATTTAAACTGCATAGACAAAAAGACTGGAATAATTTCCCTCACAATATGAAGAGCACTGCCTTTGTTTTGTGGAAGCATTTTTTTTTCTCTCAAACCAACTCTTCTTTATTTAAAATGTGTTCCTGTGTTTTGGGGTTTTCATCTTATAGTAGAAAAGCATGATCCCAAAACATATAGGAAAGTGTTCTTTATATATGACCCACATCTATCCACATGTGTTGACCTGTGTGAACATGAAAATCTAATCCTTGGAAGTGTTGAAGACACGTTGCCTTTAGCAGACGGGGATTGTGTCATCTTCTCTTCCTGAGATGCTCATGAGTTGTAGGCCACAGGCGCTGGGCATTGGGAAGTCCTAAAGGGAGAAAAAAACCCCGTGATGCTCCAGAGTCCCCTCTTCCAGAGCCAGGGCATGGCTGCCATCTCCTCTTCTCAGACAGGTTGTACTGACAGTTGGGTTTATAATTCTGGGTCTACGTAACCTGCCAAGGGAGAGACTTGGAGGGAGCGTTCACGTTGGATTCATTTTGGGGAGGCCCTGTTAAATATCCACCCTGGCAAATGGAGTTTCTGCTGAAGGTTTGGGTTTGTTTGCTTTTTCATGGCACTCCTCTCCCTTCCAAACTTAATTTTTCCGCATCTTCTATGAATATAGTGTCCTCAAACAAATAACACATTTCAGGTACACATAACTGCTTTGCTATTTACAGAGCATTTGCAATGTAAATACAATGAGCTCAAGAGTATTCTTGTGTAAAGTGCTAACAAATATTTGTTCTGCTGGGGAGAGGCCCAGCCCTCCCAGGCTGGGATGGCGCTGGGGCCGGCCAAGAACAGCCTCAGTGAGGGCCCCAGGTCGCTAGCTCTGAGCTCCCCTCACACTTTGGCAGCCAAGGCAGCTGACCTCCTAACTCAGTGAAATTAAAAAAAACACTTAGTCACCAATGGAGATTCAAACAGTTTCATTCCTTGGCTTATCTCAGAGTCTGTGTTTCTAAAACAGAACTTAGTTTAGGAATAAAATGGTACTTTCCTTCATGTGTTTGCCGGGTCAGAGCGGCCCATACCTGAAGCTGTCCTAGAGTAGCGGTGAGCACTGTTTGCTGAGCCCTCCAGACCCTCTTCTGAACTCATGATGCTGAAGGCATCTGGAGGGGGCGGTAAGGGTGCCATGAAAACCACAGTGAAATCTCATGATGCAAAGAAATGACAGAGTTACTTTCCTGAATGACCTCAGTCTGGGCAGAGAGAAGAGAAAAGGAGGCCAAGGTGGAGGAAAGGTAAGGAAGAGAAGGGAAGAGCTTTTCCACAAGCTTTCCACTTTCCACAAAGTATCACAACCCTTCAACGGCCTCCCGTTGTTCTAAAGATAGAGCTCGTGTTTGTCCTCTAAGCTGTGGAACCAGCCCCCCCCCCATTGCTACATCTGGCTCACTTTCCCCTTGCTCTCTCTAATCCAGCCACACTCACCATACCCCTTTCCAGAACCAGGTCTTCGCTGTCTTCCGCCTGCACCTCGATTTCCTTCCCCTCTCCACTAAATAATGCTTTATCATCCCTCAGCGCTCAGCCCACGAGTCAGTTCCTCAGGAAGCTTCCCTGATTTCCTATCCAGTTCAAATCCCTGAGTAAAGGCTGTCAGGGTATCTGGCGCCTCTCCTATCTACACTTGTCATGGTTACGGCTTGTGCAGCTGTGTTGGTATTTGATTGCTTCTCTCCCTGGACAAAACAGTAAGCTTGCGAGGACGAGAGTCAGAAATATTTTAGCTCTTGTGCCTTCAACAGGGCCTGGGGCTTAACAGGCATTTCATAAGTATCCAATGAATGAGTGAATGAATGAATGAACCTAGGTCTTCACTCAGGTCTGTCCCCTCCAAAGCACATTTTCTTAGAACATTTACTGGAAAGGGGAAAGCCCAGTCATACAAAAACACAGGGAAAGAGCACTCAAGGTAAAGACTATCAAGTACAAAGACTCCGTGTTCCAGGAAGAAAAAGGCAGATAGCAGGGTAAACTGAGCAAGGGAGGGGGGATCAGAGGCCATAGTGATCTCTCCCTCTCTACCTGAGTCTGATCACCTCCCAACCTACTGAAATGTATTTACAGATACACTGGTGTGACCCTGACATGGCCCCCATCTCACCTCCACCACATCCCCCAACACCCGCATCCACATACACACAGAGATAGGCTCTGTGGCAATGTAATTCCCATAAATTCTAGGTTCCTGTGCTGTTTAGCTGGCCACTGCCTTAAAATAAATCTAAAAGAGAGAAAAACATCCTCATTTAACTTTGCAGAGGTGTTTTTAACTTTTATCCTCAAATATCTAGAACTTCAAAGTTTCTCTGTACATGCAGTGAAGGGGGGGAAGTAGACTAAGAGAGAAAGCATCAATAAGAAAAACAATTTATTTGGCAATGGTGCAAACATATGCTGCTTGAGGCTACTACTCATGAAAATACACTAGAAAGAGATCCCAGAAAAGCCTTCAACTACCAGGCAAAATGGTAAAAATTCTGTTTTTTCAAATTTGTTAATATTCAAGGGAAAAAGATTTTTTTTAATTTTAATATGATGGAGACATCCCAGCCTATGCATGTTTATGGGGCATGCTAGCAGCATGCTCATCAATTCTGAGGATAGACTGTCAATACTCCATATCCTTTTTCTTAATTTAAATAGCCAGTGGCAGCAAAAAACTTGAGTTTAAAGCTCATGGATTTTCCCATTTGCAGCTCTAAGAGCCCATAAACATATGTATCTTCGGAAAACTATCATGTGTTTTCAACTTCCTGAAGAATTCTTGTAAAATATAACTGAACCACATTACCCTTTGTCCTGAGCTTTTATTCCACTAATGGACAAATTGGGAGGAGGCTGAGAACAAATGTGCTATTAATTACCCAGATGGCTTTTTAATAGAACCTTGGATTATTCTTCAGTCACTAAACATTGTCCAGAAATTTCTTAATAACACTGGTGTGCAAGGCATTCCTTCCAGAAGAATAAAGATCTCATTGACTGGCAGGCTCAGTTATGTCAGGTTAGCTTAGGAGATGGTAGACAAAGGGTGAGTATTGTATAGACCAGAGAGGATGACATGCCATATCTGAGCTGCCCAGGCTCCTCAGCAATGACAGATTTTCTAATTCACTGCAGATTCTCACAAAACTGGGTGGTCAGCTTTGGAGAGAACCAACAGTGGGCCTATTGATTCTGGGTGGGAGCAACGTAATTCTGAATTAACCTGAATTGATTCAGTACAACAGAGAGTCTTGGTATCGGATTAAAATTAGGATTAATACATTAAATGTTAGGTCAGAATGTTAAGTCCCAGTGCTGAAAGACCTACATGAGTAAGTCAAAGCGAATGCAGGTAGGTATTTTAGCCAGAAGACAATTTGTGCTTTTAAACTCTAGAAATATATCACTCAAAATTCACTGGCCCAGATGAAGCCTTTTATGAAACTTTGTGCTGTGTTATGATTTTTGCTGCTTAGATCATAAACAGTCATTTTGAATGTGTGCCTCTAAATTCATCGTGTGTGTGTGTGTGTGTGTGTGCGTGTGTGTGTGTGTGTGTGTGGAGAGAGAGAGAGAGAAGCTTTCGTCTGACACAGTAATGGCTGAGAGACAGCCTGGCTCATTATTTGTTCCTGCTTTTGTAAAATCATCTTGCCAGGGGCAAACTCTGCTGCTTCGAGCTTTCCAAGTAGACAGCAATTAACTTTCACTGTGCTCTTTAGCAGACACATGCTCCTATTAAATCATGAAGGATGCAAACTATCATTTTGAATATGTTTTCCCAACTACTAGATGAATGTATTTATATTTAGGAAAATAAGATGAGAACTAAATACCTTACAGTTTCCTGGAGAAATTATTTTAATACGAAAATTTTAAACCCTCTGATTTTCAAACCATATAAAAAAAATATACAAATAGCTATGTCTAAAGAAAAGAATATGAGGGGGCCCCTGGCTGGCCCAGTCAGAAGAGCCTGTGACTCTTGATCTTGGGGGTCATGAGTTTGAGCCTCCCACTGGGAGCAGAGATTACTTAAATGAACAAATAAATTAAAACTTTAAAAAAAATAAAAGAATATGAACAACTGTTGCAAAATAGTTCACAAAGGGGCTGAGGTAAAAATAAAATATTGGGAAGCAATGAAACTGAATATGACATTTTGTTGGGGAATGTATTTTCTTAAATATTTAATATCACTTGGATATTTTATTGCATATTTTGTTGTGCCTAAAAGAATGAAGTGATAAAAGATTGAAGTGGCTTTTAACAATTATCTAACACATTACAGAGTAATTTTAAAAAATGAGATGCTTGTACTTACACCTGGATAATTTACAAAATACACCTTTGGGCCTTCCTCGTTCTTTCTCTATCCTCCTTGTCATGTGATCACCCTAACGTGCAATCAATAAAGGAATTTTTAATAAATTTGAAAAGACTGCTGTCAGTAGCTCTCTCTGTACTATAACCTGGTCACATTATCATTTAAGAGCATCACTTATCAGCAACCATAACAGTAGGTACATTTTGCCTTCACCTCGTCAGGATATACTTTCAGGTCTTCAGACAGACCCAATCATAAGTAACTTCTTATTTATAGTTTCAGTTTGGAGTTTAATCTCACAGGGGCTCTTTGCCAAGTCTTACTAACCAAAATACGGTTTTCATTTCCATTTTCCATTTTGATGCAAGTTTGTTTTCCCAAAGCTGCCTCGTGCCTAGATTTCTAGCTCCTGCACACTGACCCCTGGTGGCCGCAACTAGACTCTGCAAAGCCTCTTGTGCGTCAATTAAGCCCCCCGGAGCTAAAAAGTTCCTTTCCTGAACCACTCTAGATTAAAACCCATCGTCCTGTGTTCCGTTCTCAGAGTTCTGCTAGGTAATGCAGTTAACTAATTCAAAATAAGCTGTGAATGGGAATTTCCATCCCTCCCCCAGTGCTGCAGTGTTTCACATCAAAGGAGTTTCTCATGCCTACCTGGACAAAGGAGAAACTTGGAAGCAAGGGACATTCACAGGCAAATAAATCATATCACAGAGGTCTTCCACTCAACATACTCCCAAGGTTGGCCTGAACCAGTGACACTTCCTAGAGTCATGTAATAAGAACAGGAGCTGTTATAATCAGGCCTCAGTTTAATCCTGATGTCTTGGTTTACTAGCCGTGTGGTCTTGGACAGGCTACTTAACTAAGTTCTCAGTTTGCCTCTTTGGAAAACAAGGGTAGTGATATTTTCCTCCGAAGGATTGTTGTAAGGAATATGGATGCAGGGTGACTGGAATATAAGTTCTCAAATAAATGTTTGGCATTATTATCTCCAAGGGAAAGATGGAGGCACTCATATTTATGAGGATATTTTTTTGTCCCAAAAGCTGTGTATTTGGGACATGAAAAGTGTAAATGACATGGGGAGAGAAAAGGACAAAAATATTTGAGGTCAGAATTGTCTCCAAGAAATCCATATAGGCAACACATCTATCGTACAAAACACTATGTCAGTTCTTTGGTTGGAGTAATTCCGTGGGCCGCTGGGTATAGCCTTCCAAAAGAATGCTAGTTAGCACCAAATCAGATTTCTAAATAAGCCCAGAGAACAGGCAATTCTGACAAATGGACAAGTGTTCAGGAGATGTTTGTTTACACAGACATCCCCCAATACTGTAACTAAGATAATAAGAATGCACACTCCTTTGCTGCAGTCATAAAAGCTAGGATGGAGTTAGGTCGTGTCTAGACGCCTTTGATCAAAAAACAGGGATTAGTGGTTACTGAATTTACTAACACAATTTTCTTTCCTTTTCTCCAATTATTTCTATTTTCAGCCTTTACTTTTAGGATTTAGTTACAGCATCTTGCACTGCTTAGTCAGCAGACATGTGCCATTTGGGGGATGCCATGATCCCCTTTTTCAAAATTAAATTTTGAAGCCAGAAGTGTCACGTTTCATTTCTCATTTAGTGTAATTCTATGAGACTTTACTCAGCATTAAAAGACAAAGTCAGTACCCACTGATCATCATATGTTTTCAGGCTTTAAGCATACTGACTCATGCCCAAGGTCTTGCCATTAATTATTTTCCCATGCACTACCTACTGCAAACCTTTATCAATTAAGTAAATCCTCATAATAAAACACAGAGAGATGCATGCTCATACCCATAATGAACATATAGTGTAGCTAGAGAGATCCAATCCATGCAAATTAGCAATGGTAAAGTATCATAATATGAATTATACCAAAACCACCAGAACACTGTTTAATCATTAAGTATTCCTTAGGAAAATAATCTGTATCCAATGCCATGCTGACAGGTATTTTTTCTTTACTGCATTGTTTGGTTTACCCAATGTTGTGTTCCCTACAGGTCAGGATTTAATAACAGATTATCCATCGTAGGTGGCCCTGCATTTGGTATTTCCTGCAGTATCAGAGAACCTCTTTCATTACAAGACAGGATCAACTATAAGACGGCCTGAAAACATGGACCCAGGGGGCAAATTTACAGAGAGATTTCTGTGTATGTGCTTGTATGCCAGGGTAATGGAATATAAAGGGAGAACCTAACCCCTTTCTTGAGAAGCTCGTGGTAAGTGAACATTCCAACTGTGTCTTCTCTCCTCAAACCCTTCCTTGCTTGTTGCAGCTAACTGGTCACCCCTTCACAGAGAGGGGGCTCCTAGGCAGAGGCTTACCTGCTGCTGAGAGAAAGGAAATTCTTCATTCAACCCCAGCTGCTATAGGATGTAAACTGAGATTCATGGGGAACAGAAACCAGGGAGAAGATGAGGAACGGTCTTCATAGAGATGATCCATAGCTGTGGTGAATTTTCCACACCTAGAGTACAAACTGGAAACTCAGATAAGACCCCACACCCACATCCACTCTCCTTTCTGGGTAGTTTTCCTCTCATAACTTCATATCCTTAACATTCTAAAGAAGATTATGTTTAGGTTTGTTTTTGTTTTTGTTTTTGTTTTTACTCACAGAATTCCCCCATGTTTGGCAAAATTCTTTGTTCTCTAGAAAAACCCAGTTGTTTTTCTCTTAGGCTAGACAATTATATATATTTTCCACTGGGAACTGGGATATCATTTGCTTCTAAAGATGGATTTATTCTCTTTTTAACACTCTGAAGCAGCTCCTTCCTCAGATGAAAATCTGGTCTGGGTGCAGGTCTCTGAGATGCAATACAATTCTTTGGGGGGAAATGATTCTCTCAGTACAAGTCTGCCTGATGTATGCATGGAAGATGGACTTGAACATTCTGCCCAAAACAAAGACTCATAGAAACATGTTAGTTTTATGAATTATTATAAGTTAAGACAATTATGAAACATTTTTATTTATTCTTTTCAGGAAATACTCAGATGTACAAGCCTGAATTCTTAAAATTACTAATGTGCACTACTTAATAAGAAATTTAAGCAGAATATAACTTCACTAAAAATATTTTTCCTATTATGAGAAAAGATAAAATCAGAAGATGGCATTCACTACAGTGACCAAATTATCAAGTTTTAAAATTAGATTTCAGTTTAAAATTCCATTTTTTCTGATCTCTGGAAATTTTCATGTCTTCATCTAGAAATGTGGTGCCCAAATCTCCAAACTCCCAGTCAAGTATGTGAACAATGGAGATTTACTTGGAATTTCTTTCCCCAAGGTCTGTTAACATATGGGAAAGAAAAGAAGAAACCAGATTTTGATAAAGAGAGAGACCTATTACCTTTCATTGTCACTTAAAAAAAATATTTTGGCAGTTGGCAATGGTGCCTAAAACTTCAATATTTGAGTTTGGTATTACTTAGTATTTAGCCAAATATTTACCTTTTTTAAAAATGGCTTCAAAAAAAAATTGTCCCAGTTTTCCCTTAATTTTTGAATCAAAATGTATTTCAAGAGAAATGAAATCCATATGTTCCTAGTTTCTCTCCCAATTCTTCAACATTTTATTTTGGAAGATCATCTGACAGCTAAAAAGCCTTAATTAATTTCCAGGTTTTGTCCAAAGATACAAATGTAGGGATCCGAAGGGGTACATGCACCCCAATGTTTATAGCAGCAATGTCCACAATAGCCAAACTATGGAAAGAGCCAAGATGTCCATCGACAGATGAATGGATAAAGAAGATGTGGTATATATATACAATGGAATATTATGCAGCCATCAAAAGGAATGAAATCTTGACATTTGCAACGACGTGGATGGAACTGGAGGGTATTATGCTGAGCGAAATAAGTCAATCAGAGAAAGACATGTATCATATGACCTCACTGATATGAGGAATTCTTAATCTCAGGAAACAAACTGAGGGTTGCTGAGTGGTGGGGGGTGGGAGGGATGGGATGGCTGGATGATAGACATTGGGGAGGGTATGTGCTAAGGTGAGCGCTGTGAATTGTGTAAGACTGTTGAATCACAGACCTGTACCTCTGAAACAAATAATACATTATATGTTTAAAAAAGAAGAAGAAAAGAAGATAGCAGGAAGGGAAAAACGAAGGGGGGGGAATCGAAGGGGGAGACAAACCATGAGAGACTATGGACTCTGAGAAACAAACTGAGGGTTCTAGAGGGGAGGGGGGTGGGGGGATGGGTTAGCCTGGTGATGGGTATTAAAGAGGTCACATACTGAATGGAGCACTGGGTATTATATGCAAACAATGAACCATGGAACACTACATCAAAAACTAATGAGGTAATGTATGGTGATTAACATAACATAATAAAAAAAAATTTCCAGGTTTTGTCGTTTAATTATTAAATTGTGTTTGACTAACAACTGTGAAATCATGAATATGGAAAACTGAGTATTTATTACAACCCTGAACCCTTTAGATCTTAAAGAAATACTTTAATAAATAAATGAATAAGTGAATGACAAGTAGGGAACAACTCAAAAACAACCAAATGTTACTTAAATAGGTTTTTAAATTCTATTAATAAGTAATAACTGAAAATTTTACCCATGCTGTACACCATAAATTTATAGTGTTTTATGTCAGTTATATCTCAATAAAACTGGGGGGGGGGGGAATAAAAAGAACACTGTATCCCAGTGCCAGAGAAAGACTTTCTTTCCTCCAAGTATTAATTTGGTCAATATAAATACAATCGTTGTACATTTTCTAGGCTCTTTTATAAATTCTCGTGTGCTCTATATAAACCATTTTTGAAATGTAAATCTCTCCAGACTTTGAAATAATGCACATGTTTACTAAAAGTATGGAAAAGATTAGCAAAATGAAACTTCCCATTTAAAATGGGAATATACCAGTAAAAAGTAGGTAAGACTTACAAGCTGGCCACAGCATGTAGAACTGACAACAGCTACTAAGACTTATGTGCTGGGCATTGTGCTCTGTGTACCATATACATTATTTCATTTAATCCTCACAAAAACCCAGGAGGTAATACTTGTATCCCCATTTTACAGAGTTGCAAACTGAAGTTCGTAAAGGTTGAATAAGTGACCCCAGGTTACACAGTTGGTAAGGTCAGCCCTGGTTTAAACCTCAGGACATGTGTCCAAATGTGGTACTCTTAAGCACTCCTAAATGAAACTGCAGTGGAGAAGGCCTTTGATATTAAACAAGCAGTCACTTCTCCCTAATAGGATTTTCTCAGCCCACCCTGCTCCATGGACAATTGCTCCCACCTTTGCTTGTGAGCTCTTTTTGGTTACCAAGGAGGATAAGTAAGAGATTAAAGTCAAGGCTCCCATAAAACATGATGTTATAAAGGTACCTCTAATTTGAATCTACATATTATCCAGGGAGATCACAGAAAAGCTCCTGGGGAACCACAAAAGTCAAATATAGTTGTGAACTCTGATCACTTTTTAACTAGCTGCAAGGTGAAGTATTTCTAGGATTCAAGGAAGCATCTCATGTCTCTATTACCCTAGGACTAGACTGATCCCATTGTTACAGCGAGAGCTTGCTTACAACACTTTCTTGCTTTACACAGAGACTAGGCAGAATCATAAATGAAAATATAACAGTTCAATAAACACATTACCCAAACGGAAAAGAAAAAAACCCTCTTCAGTGACAAAAATCATGATCTGAGAGAAGCAGGTGTATGGTTCCTTATCTAGGGGGGCAGTTAGAGGCTTTGGAAGAGAATATCATTTCTTTCTCAGCAAGTACATTGTTATTTCCAGTCCACAACCTGTACAGTTTTATTTTGCCAGGTTACCCTTCCAAGAAAAACAAAGTAAATATCTAATAATCATGAGCTGAAGTAGCTCATGAAACAGAAGTGTCTACTCTTTTTGCAGTTAAGCAACTTATCAAAAGGAGATTCATACTGCTAAGTCCACAGAGATGGAGAATGCTAACTTTCATCAGGGTAGCCTTATAACTACTCTTATGACGTACATAAGAAGGATATAGAAGTTTTCAGACCCTTATCAGAGCCACTGCCACATCTGGTTGGTTGTTTGTTTGTTTTTTAAAGATTTAATTAATTTATTTATTTATTTGACAGAGAGAAAGGCAGCACAAGCAGGGGGAGCTGCAGAGGGAGAGGGAGAAGCAGGCTCCCCACTGAGTAGGGATCCTGATACGAGGCTCCATCCCAGGATCCCAGGATCATGACCTGAACTGAAGGCAGACACTTAACCAACTGAGCCACCCAGGTGCCCCTCCACATCTGGTTTTAAGATCTGAAACAATTTCTGAAGAAACTCTGTTCCTTCACCTCGGGTTCCTTAGCGCTAAACTGCCCCTCAGCAGATTGAATTAGCCACAATTTCCAACCCAGATTGTACTTCTTTGTTTCCTTAAGGAAATTCATCCCCCTTGTCAGATGTGCTGTCTCCATGGGCTTGCTCTGGAGTAACTGTAACCAGCTATGTGTTTTCTTTTAAGTTTTGTTGAAATGATAAGCCTGCTGAGAACCAAACTCACTAGCCTAAGTCAGGCCATGTCTTACCTGGAGATGAACCCTCATCCTCTCCTCTTTAGATACAAAGCCTGCATATCTTTAAATACAGCTCAAGTCTCCCTTTTATAGTTGAAGCTTCCTCTGACAATCCTCATGGAAAGGGCTTCTTCCTCTGTAGCACTCACGTGGCACAATCACACATTTCCTGAGATAGTTAATAATCTCTTTATGTTTAAATCATAATTTCACTGAAATTATCCATCTTTACAGTGGAGGAACTAACATAGGACCAAATCCACC
The DNA here is from genome assembly GCF_964656455.1 of Halichoerus grypus. NCBI lineage: Eukaryota > Metazoa > Chordata > Mammalia > Carnivora > Phocidae > Halichoerus > Halichoerus grypus. Next base: position 60,613,025 of record NC_135716.1, read on the forward strand.
GAAATCCTCCCCAAAGTGCACCTGCGTCAGCACCCAGCATGGTGCCTTCCACACAGGAACTGCTCAGTAAGTCAGAATCTGGGTTCTCTACACTCTGTGGACAGCTCATGGTGCTAGAGTTACCAGGCTTATGTGGCTACTCTTTAAAATGCAACCTGAAGAGTGTAAATAAACAGTGAAATCCTAGGGAGTCCAGCTACTGAAAGTTAACCCAGAGGATTTGGGAGGACTCTGGGGAGCTAGGTTAAAATTACTCTTCTCTCCCCCAATAGAATGTCTCATAGATTGTTGTACGTGGTTTTTCTTTCACACAAACAAAATTATCTTTACAAAAGAGGTTTATATGTACAACCTTTGGTGCCTTTCGTCCCCAAACCAAAGTTTTCAAGACTTGCTGGAATTGGGCTTTTTCTAAGTATAGTGAACTCCAGATCCCAGGTTTGTCTTTAGGTTTGACTTGGGCAACATTTTAAAATTAAAAAATAATAAAGCTGATTGTTGCTCAAAAAGTGAAACCTAGAATTACCAAAAAACTCAGCAATTCCAGCCCTAGGTATATACCCAAAATAACAAAACGCACACACAAATACTTCTACACAAATGTTCATAATACCACTGTTTATGTAACCAAAAGGTCAAACAACCCAAATGTCCATCAATGGATGAATGAATAAACAAAATGTGTTATATCCCTACAATGGAATATTACTCACCCATAAAAAGGAGTGAAGCCCTGATATATGCTATAACCTTGAAAGCATTATTCCAAGTGAGAGAAGCCTGACACAAAAGATCACATACTGTATGATTCCATTTATAGGAAATGTCCAGGACTCATAGACCCACAGAGACAGAAAGCAGATTGGTGGTTGGCAAAGGCTAGTGGGGGAGGGAGGATAGGGACTGACTGCTTAATGGGTATGGAGTTTTATTCTAAGGTGTTGAAAGTGTTTCAGAACTAGACAGGTGGGAGTTGTACAACCCTGTGAATGTACTAAATGCCAGTGAATTGTGCCGTTCAAAACGGATAATTTTAGGTTGTGTGGATTTTACTTCAATACAAAAAATAGCAACAGGATGTGAGGGCGATCTGGCTGTGACATCTGCCACCCCATTGATCGCCAGGGTTGATTCGGCTGATCCGCCTGGCTAGGTGGGTGTCCCCTTCCTCCCTCACTGCTCCATGTGTGTCCCTCCCAAAGCTGCGTGCTCGGTCAAAGAGGACGACCTTCCCCGATAGAGGAGGACCATTCTTCGGTCAAGGGTATACGAGTAGCTGCGCTCCCCTGCTAGAACCTCCAAACAAGCTCTCAAAAAATAGCAACAAAGCTTGTCTGACACCTAGAGCTCCTAGAGCCCAAGGTCCCACAGAAGCAGAGAGAAGGGCAGCCTAACTCAGGCAGGGAACACTTTTTGGAGAGGATGACAGCTAAGCCAAGACCTGAAAGTCAAGTAGGATTTAAACTAAGCAGGAAGACAGATGTGGGTGGGAAAGAAAAGGGAAGAGAAAAATATCCCAGGAAGATGTGTGTATGATGATTTCATAATATACACTGACATAACTTATTTCTCCTTGCCCATAAAATCAAATTAATAAACATGTATTAATTATCTATTATTTGTGGGAACCATGCTAGGTGCAGGGAGAAACACGGTCAAAAAAAAAAGACATGGTCTTACAAGAGAAGTAAAATTAGCGTTTCTTGAGCACCTTTTAAATGATGGATATTTTACATATATTATCTCAATTAATTCTTTAAACATACCAAAGAAATGAGTATAATGAATCCTTTTGAGTTAAGTAACTTGCTCAATATTGCACAGCTTACAAATGGAAGAGATGAGGTTCAAATATAAGTGTGTCTGATTCCACAGCCTACATTTTTGCCACGACAGCAAGCTGTCAGTCATAAAGGATATCATTATAGCTGCTGGAAGTTGAATAACTTATTGAGACATCAGTGATGTCATAAAGTAGAGCACAATGCTCCCTATTGGTGACAAAGGCCATGGAAAAAACTGGGACAAGACCTGGAGAGGAACAGAAGCCCAAATCCCAGATCCCAAATCCCAGGGCCAGAAACAGAGGTGAGGAGAAAAAGGCTCAGCCATCACCTGCTCCTGAAACCCTTCCCCAATCCCTATTATACTAAGATGAGAGAGCCTCCTCTCTGTGCCCTGCACTTACCCCATTAGAGCACTCCACAAATTCAATGTTTGGTTTTGGATCTTTATTCATATCCCAGTTCCATCATTTACTAGATTTGGGTAAATTACAGAAAGGTGTGTGACTCTCTGTGTCTTGGTTGACACATCTGAAAAACTAGAATAATATTAATAATAATTCTGGATCAAATGAAGTAATACCTACAAAGTGCTTAAGGGTCTACAATACAGCAAGTGCTCAAGAAATGTTGGCGTGTTACTATTTCTCTTATCAGGAATTCTCAGTTTCTTAAAAGCAAGGACCATGTCTTTTTTTTTTAATCGCCAGCCTCTAGCACAAAGCCTAGAACACAGCTGGTAAATAGAAAGGTTTGAGTCAGGGTGGTAGTGGACCCAGCACTCTATTGATTAGCGGAATTTTCAGGACTGAGGCTATGTCATCCTCTAAATTCTCACTCTTGTTGTAAACCCCTTGACAACTATAGAACAGAGATTGTCAGTCATCAGATATTTATTGAACACCTATTATCTGGCAGGCCCGGCACTGCGGATACAGGGTCCTCTAAACTGCCAGGAATAAATTTAGTCCAAATGGTTGGTTTATCATTCAGTTTAGACAGGGAAAAAATAAGAATGCACACACTTGTACAGCCTCCCGAGAAATACCTGTGCAGTGTCAAAGTTTTGGCTATCATTACAAAGAAAACATTGCTGCTCATGTACAAAACAAACTATGATCCATTAACTCAGCACAGAAGTCCTTTTTGGCTGCAAAAAACCTGGCACCCAAACAAGGTTTGTAGTCACACTGCCAAAAAATACCTGGCTGATACATTTTAACATCCTTCCTTGTTTTCTTTCAGACATATTTCAGTAATAGCCTGTCTGCAGGTACAAGATGCTTACAGGAAGTGATTAATCTTTCATGAGACTATTCTACTATTCCTCAATGCAATACGATAAGAGCTTGAAGGGACAGGCACCCTCGTGTCAGTGCATGCTTCAAGGAAAGGAAGTTTTCATGGGAGATAAATCTGATCACATGATAGCAGCCGATGATAAAAATCTCTTTTTTAAAAGAAAGCAACCTAACAAGACAAAACCACTCCCCCGGGAAAAAGGGGGGAAAAAGCCCACCTCTAAACCTAAAACTTCTTTTTTCTGGTAGGAGGCCAGATGGGATCCTTGGACATCATGAAACACTACAGCTGGAAGCTGAACGGTTCATCTATACCCCCAACCCCCCACATGTAGATACTGGAGATGAGAAAGCCTCTTGTTTGCTGTCTGAAGCAGGTGTGGTTGGACTAAATGGGGAGAAGATGTCCAGCTGGAAGAACCCATCAACCAGCTGCCCAGGGCAGTCTGCTTAGATAAATACCACCTGTTACTAAACAGCCAGAGAAAAATTAGTCATATCCCAGGAACCTGCTGATTCCCTCTATTATGCTGAGGCTTTTGTGTCTTTTGACATCCCAAATCCCATGTGTCTCAGTAGGATGGTCATTTTCACTACACTTAATTTGATTCTCTACAATGGCAGAGGCTTTTGAAGCATTAGGTTAAAGTATTTCCTGGGGGCTGGGAGCACACACATGAGACAATAATAAACACATAGAAGTAGGGAAATGATTCCAAAAGGTACCTTTTAACTCAACAATCTCAGTGCCCGATGGAGTCTGTCCACTTGGGAGGATGGGGCATGGCCCCATATTTTTCACCCTGTTCCCTCTCTCTCATTGTTCCTGGCTGGACCATCCCTCTCTTGAGCACTGACTGACTAAATACACAGACACACACACACATAGACACACACTCACACCTGTGCTCATGCTGTTCCCACACCTGAAAGGTCTTCTCCTGAACTTTCCAAATCCCTCTCTTCAAGACCCAAATGGAATCCTGCTTCTCCTGGAGTGTTCCTTAAAAATTGTAGCCCAAAACGATTGTCTCTTTGCTGCAGACAGTCCGCATGGTACATTTTGTCACTATAACCTGTTGCTTTCTCCTCTTGTCCCAAGTAAACCTCACCCCACAACAAGATTCTGTGAGCTTAAAGCCCGCCCCTCTGAGGCCTAGCCCCCTCATGCAACACAAAGTTCAGCCTAGAGCAACCCCATAAATGCATTCTCAACTGAAATAACACTGACCTCAAAGTTATTTTAGGATGACAGACAAAATGCTAGGTCTAAACTCGAGATCCCACGGGAGAAAGGCCTTTACTGATTTTCACCTTAAAGCTACGGGAAGTCAATGGACATGTAACCAGAAGGCTAGGGACTGAATCTCGGTTTTCCTAGTTATTAACTTTATGATATTAATTATTAATATTAATGATATCAGTTTCCTCACCTGTAAAATGGAACTCATAATGTGTAAGTCAGGGTTTCTATTGGAACGCTCCCATAAGGCAGCCTACAATTACCGCAGTTTTGTGCATTACCAAAACCATGCATTAGTGGCTCTTTAGTAAACTGCACAATGCCTTCAACATCAACCTGATGCGAACAAAATGACTTATTATCCAAGACTGACTTTTTAGGCTTCACAGACTTGGCTGATTATCAGAATCAGCCGAAGACCTTGTTAAACCAGATCTCTGCATCTCCGTTTTGGAGATTCTCATTGTGGAGGCCTGTGTGCGCTCAGTGAATTTAACAATTAGCCAGGTGTAGGAACTACTGCATAAAATCATTTTGTCCACGTTTGCTTTTCCCAGTATGTGACTAATGAAAACTTATTGGGATTATGAGCTTTTACAAATATATTTTAAACGGTAAGAAACCAATTGATAATGACCTTTGGTGCCACTCAACTTAAAAATCTCCTAAGTTTTTCTTATAATTAAAATCTATATAGTCACATACACACACATGCAGGAGGTTAATGTGTGTGTGTGTGTGTGTATTTCCTGGAGGTATGTGCTGTAATTACCCAGTATTCCGGAACCTCTCATATATCAATTTATCTCTGTAATCTGATCATTTGCTGCAGTCAGGGTATGTCCCATTTCTATTCCTCCACAAAGTTCACTCGTGTTTGTAAAATAACTACTCAAACTAAGAAATAAGACCGTACATTTCAAAAAGGGAAAGAAAAGTAACATACCAAGGAAAAAGACAAAATTCTAAGCACGTAAAATTTAGTTTTCAAAGAAGCAATTCTGGGCACTTTCCTACCCAAAAATCTGCCGGCATCCAGCAGCCTTGAGCAAAGAATAGGCACTCCTAAGAAAGCCCTCAGTCAGAGGCATTTAGTTCCTCAGCTAGACAGAGGTCAAGGCAATCAACAGTAGTTTAGACTCAAGGAAGAAAACCAGCTCAATTAATGTGACAGACACAGGAAGAGTCATCCCATTTAGGAACAACAAAAGTTTGAGAAGAATTTGCTTGCCGAGAGTTGGCCCATACACGCAGATAAATAACTGCCTCGTCCATCCCTTTCAGATGTATCCTGTAAATTCACCAGATGTACAAGCATTGTATTGCACACAAGTTCCCCGCAGAGAGTTCCTGAAAATTGACTCAATCTCTCTCTAAAAATCATGCCAGACATGGCTTCTGGTGCAGAGGAAACCGAGCATCCCTTTGCCTGGGCCCCCCAGTGTAAGGGAAGCCACTAACTCTAACAGGAGCAGATTGTTTCAACTTAATTGAATGAAGTAAACTTGGGGAAATACCTGACATGGCCAACTTGACCTCTGCTAAGCCTTTTGAACTTCAATCACTGTCCTCCAACACAAAGCCTTCTATTGGACTTCCAGCTATTTCCCCCACTTACACAGGTAGCTTATCTTAAGGCATCCATGGTTTCAGTTATCATTTCTGACCTGATTGTGAGATAAGTATTATTTCCATGCTGGGTTTTATGACTAAGCCTGCAGAGGTATTTGCTGGTTTGATTGAGGACAGAGCATCTCATTTCAGTTTCTTATCCACCAAGATCCAATAACTTATTTTAAAGAAAAAAAAGTTTTAATTTATGAGAACACACAGGGAAAAGACTCCAATAAATTAACACTAGTCAGAAACTGTCCAAGATCATAATCTTTGGTGTTTTGTATAGATTTCAAAGTGAAAAATACAATTTCTAATGTGGGGCGATAAACATGAAGATTGTTCCCAATAACAAAGTACAGATGGGAAAAACACAAAAACTGTCTGAATCTCTCGAACAAGCAGAATTACTTATTCCTCATCTAGTTTCCTTACAGAAGTAGCAAAAATGGAGGCTAATGTCAGAAACATTTTGAATTCATTACCCATCCTGGCAAATAAAAGGTGTTTTAAATCTGAGACTAAAGATGTGAATAGTAGTTATTTTAAGTGGTATTTAGTCCTAACTAAGCATCTATTTTTCTTATTCTTGACTCTAGAGTACATCTATCTTTTAGAATTATACCAGAAAAAATTTAAGCATATGAAACATTCAGAATCAACCAGTTCTTTATTGCAAAGTAAAACAAAATACAATTTGCCCTCAGCAAATTGTCAGTGATTTAAGAGACTGCTAACAGCCAGCTCCAGCGAACATGGGGAAAGTATACAAATACAAATATACAAATCCAAATCATGGGGAAAATATACAAATTTTGTGGAAAGTAATTTGGTTGGCAATATCTATTGAAATTCGAAACGTGCATACCTGGCAAGGCTATTCATTGAAAAATTGTTTAAATAGCAAAAAGAAGAAAAAAAACTAAACCAAGGGAAAAATAAAAATTAAAAAATTAAATAGGGGAATAGTTCAACAGCAACAATACAGACACTAAAATGTTAAAAAAAATCCTGCAGGAAGTGACCTAGAAAAATGTTTATAGTATAGTTAATAAAACTGATTCCAGATAAGCATATTTAATAATATTCTAATTTAGGGTATCCAATGTACAAATGCATATAAAGTATAAACCTAGGAAAAAGGAAGACTATACATCAAATAGCTAGCTGATAATTTTTAAACCTGAGAGGAGAAAATGCATGGATGGAAGGAGTCTTTAGCTCCTTATTTAATAAAAGCCAAACATAGACAACAGGTGAATTCTATTTATTTTGATTTTGCAGTGTATTTCAAAATATGTTTAAACTCTAAAACTGTTTAGAAACCAGAAACTTATATTTAAATAAATATTAAAAGAAGTCAATATTCATTCTCATCATCTGCAGAAATAAAACATCTGTGAAATAACCTCTTAATTTCAGAAGAACTACGTTTGTTAAAATGAGTTACATCAACTTGGACTCTTTTCCATTGTCATCTCTTATAGCTGATAGCCAGTCAGTCTAAATATAATAGACATGGATATTTTATTTCTTTCTGTATATTTGAAAAGTAAATTTGTTGAGGGAATACACACATTGCTTGTGTTATAAATTCACATGGCAATTGCAAGGGTTGCCTCAAGAAGCTTTATTATGTTGTTGGGTCCAATGAATGGGAATTATCTTCTAAATGAAACTGTGGAGGACTAAGTGATGGAATATTATCATGTTCCCAATAAGTATTTTGATTATGAGTTGTTTCATTTTGCTTCACAAAACAAAACAAAACAAAACAAAACAAAACCTACTTACCGATTCAGAGCCTACTGAAAGAAAAGAGATTATCGCACAGTAAGTTTTTGTTCCTATTTTCCAAAGCCACACACCTTATTTCTAAAGTTGCCCAAATTTCTTATCAAACCAAAAATGAACATTAGCCAAGCATACAAGTCTCCACAGCCTCGTAAGTGTCATAGAGGGATGTTAGTATTGGCAAGAAAAGTGCATAAAATCTGTTTCTTCTGCCACAAGTGCCTGGAATTTCCTGGCATTCCATTTCATCAGAGTATCAGCTGAACAGTATAGCTCAGCAATGGCCCAGCAGGCAAGAGTCTGAGGAGTTCATGTTTATTACACCATCCACACAATTAAGGGACTCTATAACGCTAACGTCGTTTTTTACATAACAGAAAAATGTGCAAATTAATATGCTTACCAAATCTTCCTTCTCCTTTTTCCCCTTCACTCTTTTGGACACCGCTGCTTTCCATGGCCTTGGAAAAATCTGTTTAACTTTTCCGAGCCTTGGTTTCTCATTTGCATGATGGGGGTAATAGTATGACCATAAAGGTCTACTGTGAAAACCAAGTGACTATGTTGCTTAGAACAGTGCATAGCTTAAAATAACTGCTCCAAAAATAGTAGTTTCTTGTTGTAATCCATAGATATTAATGGTAGCAACAGCCAAGAGCAGTACTCTGCTAGGACAGTAAATCTTAATCTCTGGAGAGTAAAAAAATCAAATATAAACCTTCAGAATGAAGATTTAGGGTCCTCACCCCCCAAAGATTCTGATTCATTCCATCTGGGAGTAGGCATGGTAATTGGGAATCTTCGTTTTTCACAAGCACCCCAAGTGATTGTGACAAGAAGCTGGAGACAGGAGGAACAGCAGAGGGCCTTGGGAAGCAGCAGAGGTAAGAAGAAGAATAGAATCCATGACCGTTTCCTGAAAGGTCTTCACTCTTTACTAACATTAACTGTTTTCTCCTGACTCTGAGACCATGAAATCTTTTCCTAAATCTAATTTATATTTATGTCATGCCGGAAAAAAAAAAAAGAATCAGAATGGGTCTCCCACTTCATCTCCACTGACTCTGACTACATTTCCTCCCAAATGTAACAGCACATTCCTCTATGCCCTAAATGCCCTTCATGCTCCATTAGGTTTTGTTCCTTTGGATTCCTGTTAGTGTTGGTTCCTGTCGACACTAGTGGTATAGGATTGCAAGATTAAGATGACTGCTGTAGACCTGCATATTTAATTCCTATGTATTGATCCCCCAGTCTAAAAGTTTTCACAGCTCCATCGGAACCTGGGATTTTCACATCAGCCCCTATGTCCTCCATGTCAAATGCCCACTTCCCCCATGCAGCATCCTGTCTCAGGTCTACCTCTCCTGCTGAACAGTGGACCTAATGAATATCTTGCTCTCGGGCAGAAGGTGGACACACGTTTCATGGGGCGTAAAGCCTATCCTATTGGGGGGGCACTCTTAAAGACAAAGAATACAAAAAAAAAAATTTCACTTTTCACAAAAAAAACATATCATCATGTGAGTTCAAGGCCAGGTCCCCTCTAAGATCCTTAGAATTGTTATAAATTATTTTGTGTCCTATAGCCCCAATTCATATGTTAAAGCCCTAGTCCCCAATGTGACTATATTTGAAGATGGGGTCTTTTAAGGGATAATTAAGGTTTAATGAGGTCATAAGGGTAGTGCCCTGATCCAATAGAACTAGTGTCCTTCTAAGAATAGACAGAGAAACTAGGGATGTACATGTACAGAAAAAAGGCCATGTGAGGATACAGAGGAAAGGTAGCCATTTACAAGCCAGGGACAGGGGCCTCAGGAGAAACCAGCCCCGCAGACACCTGGATCTTGGATTTCCAACCTCCCAAACTGTGAGAAAATAAATTTCTGTTAAGCCACCTGTATGAGGAATTTTGTTATGGTGACCCTAGTAGACTTCTACAGAAGTAGTCCATGCAATTGAGAGGCCCTGAAGCTCTTCCTGTATCCTTCTCTCCTACCAGGCAAACAATTTCACATCACCATTACAGCAGTTCATTGTGCTGAACACACCCATGCTTAAAAATTCAGTTCAAATATTATGCTCTTCTCTAATCTCTATACATTAAATATATCCTACCCCATATCCTATCCACAGGTGTCTGCACCTCTTTTGCTGGTTTTATTTAATTCTCTTATATTGTCATCAGTCATTATTCATATTATACTATCATATTCATGCTATCATTCATATTCATTAATATTTACATTAATTTGTAAGATAACATTCATATTTTAATCATTTAAATTCCCCGTGGGAAGAAACCATGTCTAATTCTATGCCTAATACAATATTTGCATGTAGGAAGACATCAACAAATGTTTATTTATTTGTTTTTTATTTATTTAAGATTTTATTTATGTATTTGAGAGGGAGAGCACAAGCAGGGGGGAGGGGCAGAGGGAGAGAGAGAAGCAGACTCCCAGCTAAGCAGAGAGCCCAATGCCAGTCTCGATCCCAGGACCTTGAGGTCATGACCTGAGCTGAAGGCAGACACTTAACCGACTGAGCCACCCAGCTGCCCCTATTTGTTTTTTAGAGAGGGAGAGAGAAAGAGGGGGAGGGGAGGAGCTGAGGGAGAGAGAGAGAGAGAAAATATTAAGCATGCTCCACACCCAGCACAGAGCCCAACACTGGGCTTGATCTCACAACCCTGATGAGATGATGACCTGAGCTAAAATCAAGAGTCAGACCCTTAACCGACTGAGCCACCCAGGTGCCCCAACAAATGTTTATTAAATTGACTGATAGTTGTAAAGAGCCTTGAGGTCTTTAGCAAATGGAATATGACAGTTAATTATCTATCTACCTAGCTGCCTATAGAGAATATACATAAAATCAAAGAATTTTACAATTAAAAAGATCTTTGAGGCCATCTATTACCAGTTTCTTATTTTACCAATTTACCAAGCATCACTCAGTGAGTTAATATCAGATCCATGACTGAAACAGAAGTCTTGTGAATTCTAGACTTCATCCCACCTAGCAATCTGGACAGTCATGCAGACTTGATCAAAAGCCATAGATGGACAGACACATCCAGGTATTTTAGAATCATCTAAAGAACACTGTGCTGATACAGAGCAACCTTCAGATTATGATTTGGCTTCCACTGGAGGTCTTCCTAGAAGTATAGAATACACAGATCTCATCAACATGAGCACTAAACTGTAGTTTAGATTATTGTTTTATTTCTCATTGTAGTTAAATATACTTAAACTTGAAGCAGCAGATTGCGAACTTCTTGGAAATAGTTCAACTACTGTGGATATTTATTTAAACTCAAGAAAAAGAATTTCTCTCACTCCTAATTCAAACACAGTGAAGTCTTCTGCCCAGACTAATTAGCGTACATCCAGTCAAACTCGGAACCAACTGGTTCAGGTCAGAGTGAATACTTGATTTAGCTTTTGTGTTTAAACTCTTCACTTCTTCACCAGAAAGGTGAAAAAGGCTCTAACAGTGATGCTACTTGGAACATGAACTACAACGTTCTGAACCATATACCAACCGTCAGTTCCTCGCATGCTGGTCTCTGAATATAAGCAGTGACGACAGCCATTAGATAGACATTGCTAAAAATGAAGTGCTGACGAGAGAGGATTTACATCCCATTACCAATCCCCTGAGCCAGGCCATGGACCTTTAACTAGACATTTTATCATGTTGGTTGCCGCTCTCTGAATTTTCTCTAATTTGTCTCTTTTTCAACATGTGGTATCCCAAACTAAAAGCAGTTGAAATATGTTCATGCAAGACTAGTGCCAAGTCACTGGAAATAATTTTTTTTTTTTTTTGCTGGTTTAGAACATAATGCTTCCATTAACGCAGACTGATATCACTTTGAAAGGATTTGAGGGATCTTTTCTTTTTTAACAAATCATGCTGTTTTGTTGACCTTAATAGCTCTCAAATTCTGCTAAGTGATGGAGAGGCAACCTATAGCTCAAATGCCAAAGTGGTAGATAATTTGGAGAGAGGTGAAGTTGGCCTTCAGTAGTCATTAAGTCCTTCCATTTGTCCCCTCCTCCAAGCGCTCCTCAGTTGGTTCACCATCCTCCTTCCCCACAATTCAGCCAGCCCATCTCAATGGTACATCACCTCATCTTAACTAGTGTTAAAAGTTAAAGTCTTAGGGACTCCTGGGAGGCTCAGTCAGTTAAGTGTCTGCCTTCGGCTCGGGTCATGATCCCAGGGTCCTGGGATCGAGTCCCGCATCGGGCTCCCTGCTTAGCGGAGAGTCTGCCTCTCCCTCTGCCTGCTGCTCCCCCTGCTTGTTCTCTCTCTCCTCTCTGTCAAATAAATAAGTAAAATCTGTAAAAAAAAAAAAAGTTAAAGTCTTAGTAGATCCAGGCACACATTCTCCAGCTCCATCCCCCCACACAACTTTCAGTGACTAACTTCTAGGTTTCTACATTTCTAAAGTGATTCTCAAGAATAGAAAAGAATTTAAAACCCCAAGCAATGAAGTCACTCTATCTACTGTGAGATCACATTTTACTTGGGAGTTGGGTTCTAAAGTTAATGTGATATACAAAAATCAAGCCCGGTGAAAATTACCATTGGAAATCTTAAGAAGAAGGTGATTGTGGTAGGCAGAATTCTAAAGGTGGCTTCCTGGGATTCCCATCCTGGTTATTCAATCAGACTCTAATCTAAGTACTACTGTGAAGGGATTTTGCAGATGCAAATTCCCTAGTCAGTTGGCCTTAAAATAAAATACATGGCAGATTAACTGGTGGGCCTGACCCAATCGAGTGAGCCCTTTAAAAGCAGAGTGTTTTCCCAGGCTGGTAGCAGAAGGAGAAATCAGAGCGATTCAACGCACTGAAAGAAATCAATAAGCCATTTGCTGGCTTGCAGATGAAAGGCGCCATGTGGAAAGACCAGAGATTGGCCACTAGATGCTGAGAGTGACCCCTGGCCAATAGCCAGCCCCAGCAAACAAGAGCCTTAGACCTATAGCCATGAGAAACTAAATGGGCTTATAAGTAGATTTGTCCCAAGTCTCCAGGTAAGAGCCCAGCCCTGCTAACACCTTCATTTCGGTCTTTTGAGATTCTAACCAGAAACTCAAAGTATCCCAGACTTTTGACCCAAAGAACTGTGAAGTGATAAAAGGGCAAGTAAACTGCTAAGTTTGTGGTAATCTGCCATACAGAAACAGAAAACTAATACCATTCAATATAGTAGCATGAGGCTATGTCATTGAAATGAATTTTTAGTTTAAATTTCTCTGTCACACAAGCCACATGTCAAGTACTCCACAGCCACATGTTTCTACTTGCTACCATACTGGACACTACAAACTAAAGAACTTTTCCTTCATCACTAAAAGGTCCATCGGACAGTACTGCTCTGGAAGATCCAAAAGAACCAGTTTTCTTACAGCTTTGGCCCAGATGACTCTTTCTTTTGTTGAGCAGCAAATGATATAATAGGGTTGAACTAAAGGACCGTGTGGTAAGTAAAATATATATCTTTAATACTATAATCATACCCAGCCCAGTGAGATGTTCACACCATGGAGAAACAAAAGAGAACTAAGACTGATCAAGGGAAATTGATTTCTACCTGCCGTTTCCTGCTCACGCCCAGATGCATAATCAATTTGTGAAATGGGGGGGGTAGAACCTATGCTATTATCTCCACCTGATCTCCCTGAACTCCTATATATAGCTGGACATGTTTTAGTTAAATGTGCACATGATGTCATTCCACAACCCTTCCTACTCCCTCTTTGCACCAAGCTAGCAATCACATGTCTGGGCCATCTGGGAACAAGAACAAGCTGGGACTGACTTTGGAGTCTGACCAGCTTGGCAGGAAGCATACTTTGGCAATTTAAGACCAAGTCCAGGGAGGTATGACCTAGGCTAATGGTGTGGGGATAATATTGAGACACAGACCAAGAAAGAGCACCCAGCCTTTGAGGCAGCAGTGATTCTAGATATCCCTCAAAGTGTAAATGGTAGGCCACAAAATTGCTTTCCTAAAAGGTGATAAGATTTTGGTCAGTGTTATATCAGGCATTTTTGTCATTTGCATACAGTTCATGAACAACAACAACAACAAAGTTCACATTTTAAGTCTTTTTTAAAAATTTTGCAACAGATGACTCCACCCCATGGGGTGTGCTTAGGAATTTCCCCAAGGTTATGGGAAGACTACACAGTGAAATGCCAAAATGTCCTAATAGGAACCTGGAAATCAGATTTTGGTTTAAGCCCGGGCAGAAAAGGAAAATATAGGAACTGGACTAAAGGCCAAATCTAGACTCAAGTCCTTCTAGGGAGATAAAAGGAAAAACCACATACCAGAGCCCAGGGAAGATGGGGAAGTAGGCAAACTAGGTACAACAGATGCAGTCAGAGGGCTCTACACCTATGCATAGCACCCAGCAGGCAACAAACATGTATTAATGGTCAGGAAGTCTACAGCTCCAGGTTCAAATGGGCCCTGCCACTCAGTGCAGTCTAACTGAGATAAGTAGGGGATAGCATACCATTTCCAGACCATTCTTATAAAAGAGTAGAGAGGGTTTCCTATGTACCACCACATCCAGCACCCATTGGCCTATGGCCTAAGTCAGAAGGTAGAGATATCACAGACAGCCAAGATAGGCTCAAGCTGACATGGGGATGGTAAGTATGTGGATAGGACCAGGAAAGGAGGTGTGAGCCGATGGCCCTCCACTCCTGGTTTTGTTGCCAAGCACCCAGACAGGTGCTTCACCCAGCAAAAGTGGGTCCATCCTTCCTTTCCCCTTGGTTAACTCCCATGTCTATCTTGTAGCACTCCCAGCTGTTAGTACTTCTCAACCTGGACTGGGCACTTACCCTGTGTCCCATCTTGTTTTCAGCTTACTGTCAAACAACCTCAGCTCAGGACCTTTTAGCTTTTAAACCCAGTCTTTTGCATGCACGTATGCAATATATATATATGAAAGTAAAATCCTGGCAGTTCATATAACTTTTGTAAACCCACACACTTAATGGAAGATTAACTGTCAAAGCCAGGCATGCCAGGTCTCCTGACTCCTAGTCCAGTGATCTGGTCATGTTGCCTTCCAGCAGCTGTTCTAAACCTTTCCAAAGCATTTTCAGAGGTGCTGTTCCCATCATCTTCACATATTGGTGGGGCAGAGAAGAAAATTGAGGGCAGAGAAGAAAATACCACAGAGAAGAAAACTGAGTTTCAAATAGTAAGTCACTTGTGCCTATTTTTTCTCTGTGGTTACTAAACATTAAGATTGGTTGAAATAAAGTATCCCTGTCCATGTCACACTCTGGGGCCTCCTTGATGTGAATTAGATGAAACACATATATTTATTAACTATGCTCTGAGGAAAACTCTCATCCTTTGCTGTCTCAGTAGATGTTTTATGAAAGAAGTGTTTAGTGGTTAGAACTATTTGGGAAAAGTTGGGTTAAAAAAGGGGATAAATTAAAACAAAAAAGGGGGGCTGACATGTGTTTTCAAATTCCCAGAGCCTTTAATATCTAAGAGAGCAAAGGTTGGTTATAAGGTATGTGGAATATTTTTCCAATGAAACAACCATTACCATCTTGAAAACATTAGTGTTCCACAAAACATATTTTGGGAAACACTGTCATAAAGTTTAGAAACATCAATTATATGATGTGTATTTATAATGTATAAGAAAGTCCTCTGCAAATCAGTCTATTGAAATTGGTGCCTGCAACCATCTACTCACCCACTTTTTTCATTTAGTTTAGTAGATACCTTTCTGTCTAAGGTATTTGTTCCTTCCTATATTCCTCTGCCCCACCCCAGTTTCTTCCTACAAAGCCAATAGCAAGTTTCTTTATTATCACAATAGCCTCCTCTGCATTTCTTTTCCACACTGCTTTTTGGTCTCTCCTCTCTTAGCTTACCACCTCTTCCCCCAGTTAGCCCTGTGTATCCCCTTTTCTTATACAACACTCAGTATTCATTAAGTGTTCATCATGTACTCACTACAGGCATGAGTTGGACTTTAATTCTAGTAGTTTTTCCTATTATCCCAACTATATCTCTTTTAAAAAAAAATTTTTTTAAAGATTTTATTTATTTATTTTAGAGAGAGAGAGAGAGAGCGCATGAGCAGGGGGAGAACAGAGGTAGAGGAGGAGAAAGAATCTCAAGCAGACTCTGTGCTGAACATGGAGCCCAACCTTATGACCCTGAGATGACCTGAGCTGAAATCAAGAGTTGAATACTCAATTGACTGAGCCACCCAGGGCCCCCCCCCAACTAAATTTCTTTTTTTAATGCTTAAAATTTATCATATCAAGGGATGCTTGGGTGGCTCAGTCCATTAAACATCTACCTTCAGCTCAGGTCATGATATCAGGGTCCTGGGATCGAGCACCCAGTTGGCTGCCCTGCTCAGCAGGGAGCCTGCTTGTCCCTCTCCCTCTGCCCTTCACCCCCACTCATGTTCACTCTCTTGTGCACTCTCACTCTCTCTCAAATAAATAAATAAATCTTTTTAAAAATTTATTATATCAATAATAAGGATTAATTTCATAAAGACATTATACTTGTAAACATTAATACCAACAAAACCAAGAGCTTCCACTATTTATTTCCAGAGTTGTCATTTGATTGTATCATGCTGGGTTTATGCCAACTGCCACTTGTATGAATATGGAAAAATTTATCTCTCCTACCTTGACCACTGCCTTGCCTACTTCATCATTTCATTCATATATCCATCCCTCCATTCTTTATTCAGCACATACTTATTGAGGATTTCTACATGCTACTGAGGGTCCATTTTGTTAGGCATTGAGAATATCAGGTTTAACAAGATCTGGTTCCTATTCTTGAGGAGTGTATAGTCTAGCCATAGGAGATAGGCATATAAACAGATGGTTATGTACATCTTCATGAGTTCTATCAAAAGTATGGAAAGAATCCTTTTGGAAGACCCAAGAACCTTATGAAGTTGAGTAACCTTCACAGGGAATGCAACTGAAAGTAGAAGAGATACAGAATGGTTTTGGAATATGACAATATGATACAGGTTATCAGTTCAACAAGATAGAGGACATTATTTTAATGACTATCTCTGGAAGCTGACTTGGGCAGAAAACCTGAAGTTAACTTTTCACACTCCTGGCCTAGGATCCCAAATCCAAATTCAGTTTCTTTGATCCTGCAATAGTGAATGATATGTTTTAGAGCCAGCAATGAAAGAGTGGTCTCAATTAGTGGGACAATGCTATGTTTGATATTGTTTGGTGAGATACATAGAGAATTTGGGGAAATGTAACTTCTGATATGGAGATATTCCATTCTTTGTCCCTCCTTTTGTCCTGGGTCTTCAAGTGAACTTTTGTAAATTTAATGAGTCTCTGCAGAGGACATCCTTGAGGTAGCTGTCATGCAGAGAAACTTTTCCACAGTCTGTAAAACAGACCAGTGTATAGATGTGTGCATGCATAGGAGTTTGCCAAGCAGAGAAAGGAAAGAAGCAGAATCCAAGCAGAGGCACAGCATGAACAAAAGCCCAGAAAAGTGATGGTTTCATCATGTTTGGGAATTGTTGAGTTCACTCAGGAAGCTCCAGTACTATGGAGGGAGATGAGGCCAGATGATGTGTAAGAGTCAGAACATGAAGGAACTTGTAAACAAGCTTGGGAATTTCAATGTTTCCCCTGTGGATAACGGGGGAGCCAGAGGAGGATTAAAGTGAGAGGCTCACATGGTCAAATTTGCATTTTAAGAAGTAAATCTAGTGGTATTCTAGAAGGTAGACTGCACTCACAACAGCCAGGTAACTGAAAACAGGATAAGAAGCTGTTAAGAATGGTCTTGGGATGATGGGGTTGAGGAAAGATGAAAGTCTTAACTAAGGTAATTAGAAATGAAGAAGAGAGGCCAGTTCATAAAATTATTTCTGAGGGAGCATTAGTGGTATATTGGAGCCATGTTGTACCAGCTTGCAATGGTCAATTGTTACATATTCAGAAATACCATGAGGTGCCTGGGTGGCTCAGTGGGTAAATGTCCGGCTCTTGAATTTGGCTCAGGTCATGATCTCAGAGTCCTAGGATGGAGTCCCACATCAGGCTCTGTGCTCAGCAGGTAATCTGCTTGAGGATTCTCCTTCCCTCTGCCTCTGCCCCCGCCTCTGCTCACTTGCATGCTCTCTCTCTCTTTCTAAAATAAATAAATAAATCTTTAAAAAAAGAAAAGAAAAGAAATAATATGAGCTGCTTATTAAACCATTGGTAGCTTGGTAGCTGTGATGGAAATTGGCCACAGAAATTAGCACACACTATAAATCTGGGCTTTTTATTTTTTGAGAACCAGTTGACCAGCATACCGCTAGATGGAATGGACAGGATTTGGTGACTAGATATAAGGAGCAAGTGGGAGATATCAGGTTTTGGGGGACCAGCAACTTTTATAATTTAGGGGATCCTCCTTAAGAATATAGAATTATGAATTCCAAATTAGGCATAAATAATGGACAGTAGGGAGTATTCCTGGAAGCCAGCAATAACTTAAATATACATGGAAGTGACTGCAAACCGCATAAAAATATCCCACTAAACCCAAACTAAATGTGTCCCCAACTCAGCTTCCCCTTAACCAGACACTAAAAGTGCCCACAACCACCCCAACACCACATCACATGATGGGAAGTATGTCAGAGGAGAAGTCAAAGTGGAAAGAAACAGCAGTCTTAACCCACTGTGGTTAAAATGTCTTACTTTTGCACATTTTACAAAAATATGTAACCATGTGAACCCCTTGTGAGGGCAACTCTCAGAACCTGGGAAAGAGCCCATGCAACTGCAAGAATCTGAAGCTTGAGTTTCCTCAGCTTCACGGTAAATTTGGCTCTGAGAGTGAGAGAGATATCCTGGGCAACAGGAAGACCAGGGGACCCAGGGAATGGCTCATTGATTTACTTATACTCCTATCTAGTTCTACCACCAGATTCAAGATGGCTGGATGGATGGTGATACTATTATCTGAAGAAGAGATGAAGGTTGAATATCCCTGTGGGATCACAGAGCTCTCTCCCTTATTCCTGTTAGAAGCAAACATTGTTCATATTATCACTGTTAACTCTTAACAAGAACTAACCTTAACTGATAACCTTGTCAGGCCCAACATCCCAGAGCATTTTCAAAAGCACACAGGTTTCCTCCCTCTGTGGACCCTCATAGAGAGCCACCTGGTCTTCGGGAGTGATGGTCCTGGAGGACGTCACAGTGAGGAAAGGTGAAATGTTTCCAGTGCAAGGCAGAATAATCCACTCCAGACACATGTGTAATGCAGGGGAAACAGGTGCAAACAATTGAACCAGCTGTCAGCAAGCTACAGAGATCGCTTTTGATATCTTAATCGTTAGTTGATCCATGAGCCACGTTGGCAGCATCACTGTCATAGCTGACTGCACATCTGTAAACCTTTTCAAGTCTCTTCAGATGTCCATGTGAGTCTGTGAAAAGCCTGACATCACTGGAGACTTAAATTGAGCATGATTGCTGCTGTTTCCATTTTCCTGCCACAGAACCAGACTTGACAAATGCCAATAATTGCTAATTTTTCACTACTGTTTGTCATGTGCCACGCAAGGCAAGAGCAGAGAGAGAGATCCTGCTGTCCCTGAGAGCATCCTGTCATTGTTGGTTTGAGGGACTGCATATCCTTTCTCTGTCGGATAAGCTATTTGCCTAGTACCCAGTGTAGGGGGGGGGTTTATGATGTGTTTATCTCAGCCTCTTTATTGCATCAACAAAGAATACCCCATAATCCACTGGGAAAAGATTTTAAATGGTTGAATTTTCACATTGATAATTGTCTTCATTCTCCTTTCTATTCAAGAAAAAATGTCATCATTATGATTAACTCAATAGGTAATTATCCCCTCTGAGGGGATTAGAAATCAGTGACATTATCTGTAGTGACCCATTATCTGAGGTTGATATAAAAAGATATGCCACTATTACTAATTGAACACCTTAGAAAAGAAGTTGCTTGGTTTTATTGGATTCTTTGATTTCTGTTTAGTACTTAAAATTATATTTTTCATGTTAACATTTTTAGAATTTTTAGTATTTTAGAATCTTAATTTGGAGAATATAACATATTTTAATGGAAACTTAGATCTGAGTGAAAATTCAGGCTGTTCCTACTCAATTGGTGACCTTGGGCAAGCATCATTTTTTTGCATCTATAAAAATAGGAATAATAATATCTGGAACTGTTGTGAAGAACATATTTAAAGGACTTGGCCAATGCCTGATCCACAGTAGAGGGTAGAGGGTCAAGAAATGGTAGCTAAGGAAAGCATGTAGAAAATGCTTATTTCACTTACTCTGGTAAGATAAGTTAACGTATTTTTTTCTTACTTCACTTCAAAATAATGGAAACAATTACTCAAAAATGTAAACAGGCTACTAGGAAAACATCACAATCATATCCCAACGATTTGGGATAGGTAAGTGCAAAAATTTTCCTTAAGTGACGACCTCTCATGCATTCTTTTCCCTGAATCATTTTCATTTGAAAACTAGTGAACTCATTTAATTCCACATCATTATTTTGGGTGTTCTACCAAAAAAGAAGATGTCATATTTCATATCCACTCTCCAAGAAAAACCTTTAGCCCTTCAAGTTTAACAACCTTCATTTTTGTGCAAATGCCAAAAAAAAAAAAGTTCTGGTAAGTAAAGTGTTGTTTAATTTTCAGATTATCTTTCATGACCAAATAAAAAAATCTTAATAAAAGTTAATATGGGAACATAATTTATTGTCAGTATATGTTTTAATGTGGGAATTTATATTTTCATTCTTCAATAAGTCTCATACTTAATATATTTAGACAAAATTTTGTTTATCATTAATGTAATATCCACCATTAATGTAATGTTTAACATTAATGTAATTTCACAATGAAATTCCACTCTTAGTTACTGTAATGAATATTATTTCATTGATGGGGAAAAAACCCACATGTATCCCTAAAAGTAGGTGGGAAAAATAATTATTATTAATATATATTTTCCTAAAATTTATAAATATATAATAAATAAATAAATATATAATAAATAAATAATCTTAATAATTCATTCTCTTCTTCGAAACACCTACAACAGCCATAATGAATAGTTGTTGCCTCATAGGCATTACATGCACTGCTGCTGATACCAGCAGACATTTTATAAGTAACTATATCAAGATCTTCCAGAAAGAAAGTGGTACCCATGATGTGGATAATAATAAGAGTTTGTAAATCTCCAACATCTCTCAAGTGAATCATAATATCCATACAGCATTTTAACTCTGAAAGCCCTAGGCAAAACTATAAAGAAAGAAAGGTTAAATTATCTCAACACTCTCAATATTTGAATGTTCCTCTTCCCAATCCTGGTGCCCCTGCCTATTTGCTAGGTGCTATTATGGTCATTTTGCATACTGTGGGCACACTGCATACAAATGCGTTGCCTGCCCGCATGGAGCAAGCAGCCCAGTGAGGAAGAGAGCTGGTAAGGAAATAATCACAAGAATAAAGGTACACTCTGTAATCACTGTAATACAGCAAGGATATAAGAAAAGAAAATACTTCCTTGTGGAAGTAAAGGATAAAATGAGCAGAATTAACTGGAGCATAAGCAAGCCACTCTTCCCAAGTTGCTAAAGGACTACCTGAAATACTCTAAAGCATATCAGTGATACCCCACTGGATACTCCATCCAGACCTGACATTCAATATTATTTCTTCTTCCTTTTTTTTCCCACCTTCCCCTAATCAAACCATTCACTGCTACAAATGTTTTGCCCTTGGCAGACAAAAAGAACTATTATTAATAGAGCAAATGTAAAAACATTCATCCCACCATATAAATGACCAATAAAAGGGAGAGAAACTATCATTTATTGAACTTCTATGCTGTACCTGGAACTCTGCAGAATGTTAATCACATGTTAGCTCACTTAATCTACCCCAAAAACTTCTATTAGAAACATATTATAATGTTCTTTTTCATCAGGTAGAGAACCTGAGGCTCAGAGGAGTTAAGTAACCCACTCAAATTAAGACAGATGGTAAATAGCAGAGCTGAAATGTAAGTGTCTGACTCTAGCTCAAGCCCTTGTTACTGTACCAACCATGCTTCCACCGTAAAGATCCCATGATCTGTTTGGATGCTAGCTCTTAAATACTTCTAGTTTTATTATAACCAAATGACTAAATCTGAGACCAGTTTTGCTCCTTTTACAGGAGCTCTGTAAGACCTCTTGGCTGGGACTGAGTTGTTCCCTAGTTGCATTAACTATCTTATACTCCAGTCCAGGGACAAGAGATTATCCATGCCTTAATCTCTGACTTGGATCCTAGATCCAGTTCCTTTGTATCCGAGGGCTTTATTTCCTCCAAACCTTCCCAAGGACAGGAGCCCTTCTTCTTAGTACAGTCCCTCACCTATGTTTTCACCCTCTCTGGATCTCCCTAATACAGTCTGTCTGCTACCTGCACCCATCTTTGTTGGTTTCATTCTACATTGGTCTCTCCCATCTGTCTTCTCTCTCCCAATCCTTTCTTGTCCAACCTGCATAACTGCTTTGTAGGGGCAAACAATGACTAAATCCAAGGAAAAAATTCCCAAAGATAAAATGTCAAGCAATTTAGCAGACATGTAGAAGCTTCTGAAGCAAGTAAATTTTCCCACTGCCCCTCAAAGCTTACCCTACAGATGACTGCTAGTTCTACCTACATTTAAGGCAAGATCTCCATGTAACTCCCTATACTACAATTAATAAGTAATGTTTTTGGAGCACTTACTACATACCTGGCTTTGCTCTAAGTATGTTGCATGGATTATCTCATATAATCTTTGTCGTAACCCTTGAGGTAGATAGTAGTTACTATTATCCCCATGGGGGGAGGAGGGTAAGGAAAGAGGCTTACAGAGAGATATGTAACTTGCTCAATATCACACCATTTAGGAATCCATAAAGCTAGTATTTGAATCCAAGCAATTTAGCTTAAAAGCCCACATGTTTAACTGCTATATTTTTAAAGATTATGATAATCCATGTTTACAAGATGCTAACATTTGGAAAAAGTTGATAGGTTCAACCGTGCCATTTATTCATTCTTTGAATAAATATGTATAAAACCAGGAACTATAGGGGCACCTGGATGGCACAGTTAAGTGTCTGCCTTTGGCTCAGGTCATGATCTCAGAGTCCTGGGATCAAGCCCCACATGGGGCTCCCTGCTCAGCAGGGAGTCTGCTTCTCCCTCTCCTTCTGCTCCCACCCCCTCCCCACTTGTGCTCTCTCTCTCTCTCTCTCAAATAAATAAAATCTTTAAAAATAATAATAATAATAAATAAAAATAAAAAATAGGAACTATAATATTCTAAGAACTAGACACAGAAGTGAACAAGATAGATAAGGGATCTGACCTCCTACAGCTGATATTCTACTGGAGTGAGATAGAACATAAGCAAATAACAATTCAAGAAATTTCAAATAATAAAAAAATGATATAAGGGAAATATGATTAAAAGAGGACTACTACTTTTGGTAGAATGATCAGGGAAAGTCTTTCAGAAAAGGCGTTATTTGAACTGAAAGGTAACACTGACCCAGCCAATGGTCTGGTGAAGCATTCTAGTTAAAGGACTGTAAGGATAAGGTCCTGAGACAGAACAGGTGGGGTTAAGGAACAGGCAGACATGAAGTGAAGGGAAGAAGAATAGAAGGTAATACCAAAGAAGTGGGCCTAGCTAGTTCATGCAAAGCTTGTCTGGCCACATTAAAGTCTGGACTTTATTCTAAGATCACCAAAGAGTTTTATGTAAGGGATCTTAAAGGATCTCTCTGGTTTCTTTGTAAAAAGTGGATTGACTGGAAAAATATTTTAAAGGATTCAATTATATCTCAATAAAAAAAATTTAATAAAGGATTGGTTGATGATAAGAAAGAATGGTAGTAGGGAGAACAGTAGGGAATCTCCTGCAGTTGTCCAGGCAAATGATAACAATGGCTTGGACTAGGGTATTGAACACAATATGTAAAGAAATAGCTAGAGAGATATATGAAGGTAGGACTTCAAATACAGCTGGATGGATTGGATATGGGGAATAAGGGAAAGGGAGTATCAAGGATGGAATCAAGGATAAAAAAATATAGGGCACTGCATCCTACAATAAACTAAGTTTGTGACATCTATCCCATTTTTTATTGATCCTAATCAACCAAATCAGTCAACAACAAAGAACACATTTTTGAGCATTACAGCATGATAACCTCTATGAATGATATAAAGATATAAAACTGCAAAGGAAAAAATTAAAGTACATTGCTATTTCAGGTTGGATTCTCTGCAAGCAGATACTGATGAGGAATTTGGAGGGCTAGATATTTATTCAGGATCCACACGATGAAAGAAAAGAGGAGGAAGCAGGATTGGGCAAATGGAGAATTTAAACCGCAATTTAAAGATGACTAATTCTTGGCCAACCTGGTAGGGAGCCCTGGAGTGAGTAACGCCCATCAGAAATAACCTCCACCTCTCAGTCATAGGACACAAGGTGCCTGAGGAGGGTGTGATTTCTAGCAAAGCAGCCCTCAGTAGTTGAAGCAGACTCTTTAAAAGCTGATGTCCAAATGCAATCTACTGATGACACTCTCCACAGTTGAGTGGCAAGTCCTTCCTTAAAGGGGGACTTAAGTGGAGTATCCACCATAATTCTACTTTATGTCTTGTATACTTAACAAATTTTCCAAGACAGCCCCTTTACACATATTTGGTGACATTATATACCATGTATCAGATAATAGATTCCCATTATTAGTTCAGAAAAATGTGTTTGTAGAGGGTACCTGGGTGGCTCAGTCAGTTAAGTGGCTGACTCTTGATTTTGGCTCAGGGCATGATCTCAGGATCCTGAGATAGAGCCCTATGTGAGGCTCCATGCTGGGTGTGGAGCCTGCTTAAGATTCTCTGTCTCCCTCTCCCTCTTTCTCTCCCCTCCCACTCATGCACTCTCTCTTTCTCTCTCTCTAAAAAAAAAAGAAAAGAAAAGAAAGAACATGTTGTTTGTGGTACATATATTTGAAGAGGGGAGAGAAGACCAATTCAGTCTCTATTTATCTTCCTTTATCTTCCTGTTATGGGTTGCCCTATAGCAGATCTCTTGTGCAGAATGCTACCATTTGAGTATTGTATCTGAAATAAATTTCTATTGTAGCCTGTTGCTGAAGTGGGTTAGGGCAACATGGCCAGGAGGTCGTTAATTAACTTTAACGGTTCAGCTCAGAGAGTAAGAAGCTTGAAAGAGCATCACTCCTAAACCTAAAACAAGAAAAAAGATGGACAAGTTGAAAATTAATTCTTTTTCTTGAAGCTGTCACAGAACTGAGGTCACAGAGCAACTAATTCCAAAGTAAGAGAGACTGGCACCTTCAGGGAGAAACTGGAGCTGAGCATTTGCTTATCTGGAGCAGATGCAAGTAAAAATCATATGAACCACTATATTAGTCATCTTGGATTTCAATAACAAAATGCCATAGACTGAGTGGTTTGAACAACAGAAATTTATTTTTATTTTCTCACAGTTCTGGAAGCTAGAAATCCAACATCAAGGTGCCAGCATGGCTAAGTTCTTGCAAAAAGCTGCCTTCTCACTTTATCCTTACATAGGAGGGAGAGTCAGAGACAAAGAGAGAGAGAGAGAGATCTTTCATTCTTCATGGTCCTTTCTGGAGAAGGAATAATAGCCATTGCCAAAACATCCAGACCTAACTACCTGATCTCCCTTATGGAACAAAATCTTTAAACATCAGGGGAAAAAGCATAAAAACTGGCCAGAGAGCATTGGTAGAAACACACTGCATCTAAGAGACAGAAACAAGAGGGATGGGGGCCAAGAAGCTCTACCCCTGGGAGCAGGGAAAGGATTCAGTCCAATACCACATCTACAGAAGGTACGGAACACCAGTGAAGACCATACCCCTAAAACCTAAGTTCTCAGTGCCTGCCTAAAACTGAGGCTTAATCAGAACATCAGATATTGCTCTACTATCTCTCTTCCCATGCATCCAAGTAAAAATGACAGTGAAATATAGGTGAGAGAGCTTCAAAAAGAGAGACTCTCTGGGGAATAGTGCAATAGATAAGACAGAAAGCCAAGCAAAGAGACCACTATAACCTTAATATTAAAACTGAATTTTTCAAGGAAATAAAATTTATGGTCTAATCTCTTTCATGAACAAACTTAAATATATAAATGATAAAGTATATGTGTATGTATATGCAAACTGAAGCCAGTATTGTATAAATAGACTATTATATCATAACAAAATTGATTACATTTCAGGAATTCAAAGATAGTCTATCATTTGAAAAATCAATCAACGTAATTTCTCACATTAAAAGAATAAAAGAAAAAAAAACATATAATTCTCGTAATAGATGAAGAAGAGAAAATCTGGTAAAATTCCAAACCTCTTAGCAAACTAAAATTAGAATCAAATTACCTTAATCTGATAAAGTATATCTACAAAAAAATTTGTAACAAACATCATCTTTAATGGTGAAATGTTGGAAATCTCCCTCTGAGATCTACATCAAAATAAGAAGGTCCTCTAGCACCATTTTTATTTAACAGTATATTTAAATCTTAACCAAAGCAAATAGGACAAGATAAAGAAATAAAAGTTATAATATGGGAAAGAAGAAATAAAACTCTCATTATTTACAGACGACATTATTGTATTAATAAAAAATCCCAAAGAAGTTACAGATTAATGGTTAGAATTAAGTGGATTTAGCAAGACTCCTGGATATTAGGGTAACACACACACAAAAATGAACAACACATCAATATATCAGTAGTAAACAACTAGAAAATAAAAAATGTTTAGTAATATCAATAGCATCAGTATCAAAAATATCAAAAACCTAGGAACAAGTCTCATGAAAGATGCACAAATTCCTGCACAGGAAACTGCAAACAATTACTGAAGGAAATTAAGAAAGACCTAAATAGGCCTGGATTTCTGGGAAGATGGTGGAATAGAAGGATCCTAAGCTCCCCCCATCCCATAGACACACCTAGATAACAGCCACATTAGTGAAACCAACCCAGAAAATACCCAAAGACTAGCAGAACAGATTTCCACAGTTAATTGTAGAGAGGAAGCCACACACCAAGGGTAGCAGGGGTGGAGATGCGGTTGGAACCAAACTCCTGGAGAGACTAACCACAAACAGGAGGGATACCACAAGCACAGAGAAGGGAGAGGAGTAGACCCTATGCCAGGCACCCCAAACATGGGGGACCTACACTGGGAAGATGAGTGTCTTAGCATTTGGCTTTAAAAACAAGTGGGTCTTAACTTCAGGAGGTTTTACAATCAGTAGGGCTTAACTCTGGGTACTTTAAAAATCAGCAGGCTTCACTCTAGGAGAACCAGAGGGTGACAGGAAACTGAGTCCATGCCCTTAACAAGGCAGCATAACAAATAACCCTGCCAGAGATATTGTATAGAAACAGAAGTTTAAAAAGTGCCTGGGATATACAAGAAGATTTATTTATTAATTTCAGAACGTATCCTGCAGGGGCAGGAACCTTTAGGAAACTTCTCTTAAAAAAATAGAGTTATTAGCATATCTCTCCCCTACCCCCGGTCTAGATAGTGGGACACTTGCAGGAACTAGTATGAACACCCTCCACCTACCTTGCTAACACTGCATTCTCTGTACTCACATTCTCCTGCAGATCCAACCACTCATCTGGAGTGAGTCCCTCCAAAGGGGCTCCTGCCATGTCACATTCTGCAAGCAGTCCCAGTAGGGGCCAGTACTACTCCAAAGAAACCCTTGCCAGTATGAAGGCTAAAGCATAAAAGCAGTAAAATCAATTATATCTATAAAAATCAGTCAAGGGATTCACAAAATTAAAAGATGTAAAGTGTAATATCATATACATAAAACATGGTGGGGGAAAATACAATGCTTTTAGAATGGGTATGAAACTGGAAATATTCACAAGAAAAAATCTGGAAAGAACACAAATACATGGTTAAATAACATGCTACTAAACAATGAATAGGCCAACCAAAGAATCAGAGAGGAAATGAAAAATATAGAGAGACAAATGAAAATGAAAACACAATGAGCCAAAAATTTTGGGATGCAGCAAAAGCTATTCTAAGAAGGAAGATCATAACAATACAGGCTTACAACAAGAAGCAAGAAAAATCTCAAAAGAACAACCTAACTTTACACCTAAAGGAGCTAGAAAAGGAAGAACAAGCCGAAAGCCAGTAGAAGAAAGGAAATAATAGAGGTTAGAGCAGTAACAAATGAAATAGAGACTAAAAAAAAACCAATAGAATTGATCAATGAAATCAGAAGTTGGTTCTTTGAAAAGATCAACAAAATCGATAAACCTTTAGCCAGATTCATTACAAAAAAAGAAAGGACTAAAATAAATAAAATCAGAAATGAAGGAAGAGAGATAACAAATGACACCACAGAAATACAAAGCATTATGAGAATATTATGAAAAATTATATGCAAACAAATTGGACAACCTAGAAGAATGGATAAGTTCCTAGAAATATATAACCTTCCAAAACTGAAACAAGAAGAAATAGAAAATTGAACAGACTGATTACTAGAAATGAAATTTAATTAGCAGTCAAAAAATTCCCAACAAACAAAACTCCAGGACCAGATAGCTTGACAGATCAGTACTATCAAACATTTAAAGAAGAGGTAATACTTATTATTGTCAAACTATTCCAAAAAATATAAGAGGAAGGAAAACATCCAAATTCATTCTATGAGGCCAGCATTACCCTGATACCAAAACCAGATAAAGACACTACAAAAAAAAAAAGAAAGAAAGAAAGAAAGAAAGAAAGAAAGAAAACTATAGGCCAATATCTCTGATGAACATAAATGCAAAAATCCTCAACAAAATATTAGCAAACTGAGTCCAACAATACATTGTAAGAAATAATTCACCACAATCAAGTGGTATTTATTCCAGGGATGCAAGAGTGGTTCAATATTCACAAATAAGTCAATGTGATACTTCCCTTTAACAAGAGGAAGGATAAAAGCCATAGGATCATTTCAATAGATGCAGAAAAAGCATTTGACAAAGTACAACAACCATTCATGAAAAAAACCCTCAACAAAGTAGGTTTAGATGGAACATACATCAATATAATAAAGACCATATGTGAAAATCTCATAGCTAACATCATACTTAATGGTGAAAAACTGAGAGCATTTCTTCTAAGATCAGGAACAAGGATTTCAACTCTCACCACTTTTATTCAACACTGTACTGGAAGTCCTAGCCACAGGAATCAGACAACAAAAAGAAATGAAAGGCATCCAAATTAGTAAGGAAGAAGTAAAATTGTCCACTATTTGCTGATGACATGATACTATATAGCAAAAACTCTAAAGACTAGACCAAAAAAATTACTAAAACTGAAAAATGAATTCAGTAAAGTCATAGGATACAAAATTAATATACAGAAATTTGTTACATTTCTACTAATAATGAAGTAGCAGAAAGTGAAATTAAGAAAACAATCCCACTTACAATTGCACCAAAAATAATAAAATACCTAGTAATAAACTTAAGCAAAAGGTGAAAGATCTGTACTCTGAGAACTATAAAACATTGATGAAAGAAACTGAAGATGATACAAATAAATGGAAAGATATTCCATTCTCATGGATTGGAAGAACAAATACTGTTAAAAAGGTCCATACTACCCAAAACAATCTACAGATTTAATGCAATCCCTATCAAAATACCAACAACATTTTTCACAAAACTAGAATAATACTAAAATTTGTATGCAACCACAAAAGACCCCAAATAACAAAAGCAATCTTAAGAAAAACAAAGCTGGAGGTATCACAATCCTAGATTTCAAGATGTACTACAAAGCTGTAGTAATCAAAACAGTATGGTACTGGCACAAAAAATAGACACTTAGACCAATGGAACAGAATAGAGAGTCCAGAAATAACCTCACACTTTTATGGTTAATGCATCTATGACAAAGGAAGCATAATATACAATGGAAAAATGACAATCTCTTCAATAAGTGGTGCTGGGGAAACTGGACAGCTACAGGCAAAAAAGTGAAACTGGACCACTTTCTTACATATACATGCAAAAATAAACTTAAAATGGATTAAAGACCTACATGTGAGACCTGAAACCATAACAGTCCTAGAAGAAAACATAGGCAGTAACTTCTTTGACATCAGCCACAGAAACATTTTTCTAGATGTCTCCTCGGGCAAGGGAAAAAAAAGCAAAATTAAACTCTTCGGACTGCACAAAAATAAAGGTTTTGCACAGAAAAGGAAAACACCAACAAAACAAAAAGGCTACCTACTGAATGGGAGAAGATGTGGGCAAATGATATATACAATAGAAGTTAATATCCAAAATATATAAATAACTTACACAACTCAACATGGTAAAGATAAAAATAAATAATCTGGTTAAAAATGGGCAGAAGACCTGAATAGCCATTTCTCTAAAAAAGACATACAGATGGCCGACAGACATATGAAAAGATGCTCAACATCACTAATCATCAGGGAAATGCAAACTGAAAGCACAATGAGATATTAATTTATGCCTGTTGGAATGGCTAAAATTAAAACACACACACACACACACAAGAAATAACAAGTGTTGGTAAGGATGTGGAGAAAAAGGAACTTTCATACATGATCGGTGTGAATGCAAATTGGTGCCATCACTGTAGCAAACAGTATAAAAATTTCTCAAAACCTTAAACATAGAATTACCATATGATCCAGTAAATCCTACCACTTGGTATTTACGCAAAGAAAACAATAACACTAATGAAAAAAGATATGGACCCTTATATTTATTGCAACATTATTTACATTAGCCAAGGTGTGGAAGCAACCCAAGTGCCTATCCATAGATGAGTGGATAAAGAAGATGTGATGATAGATAGATAGATAGATAGATAGATAGATAGATAGATAGATGATAGATAGATTATAGACAGATGATAGATAAGATGATTGATAGATAGATAGATATAGATAGATGATAGATGATAGATAGAAAGATAGATGATAGATGATAGACGATAGATAGATGATAGAAAGATAGATAGATATATATAGATAGATAGATAATGGAATATTACTCAGCCATAAAAAAGAATAAAATATTCCCATTTGCAACAACATGGATCAACCTAGAGGGTATAATGCTAAGTAAAATAAGATAGAGAAAGACAAATACCATATGATTTCACTCATATGTGGAATTTAAGAAACAAAAATGAACAACAAAAAAAAGAGAACAAACAAAAAAACAGACTTAAATACAGAGAACAAACTGGTGGTTGCCAGAGGGCAGGTGGGTGAAAGGATAAGTGAACGAGATAAAGGGGATTAAGAGTACATTTATCTTGATGAGCCTTGAGAAATGTATAGGATTGTTGAATCATTATACTGTGTACCTGAAACTAATATAACACTGAAAGTTAATTATACGTGAATTAAAAAAGAAAGAAGGAAGAAAATGAGAAGGAAAAAGAGAAAGAAAGAAAAGAAAGAAAGAAAGAAAGAAAGAAAGAAAGAAAGAAAGAAAGAAAGAAAGAAAGAAAGAAGGAAAGAAAGAGAAAGAGAGAAAGAAAGGGGGGAGGGAGTGGGGAAAGACGGCAGAGGAGTAGGGGACCCTATTTCAACTGGTCTCTGGAATTGAGCTGGTTATCTACCAGACCACTCTGAGCACCCACGAAACCAGCCTGAGATGTAAGAAGATCTGGATCTCTACAAACAGAATATCGCAGGCGGTTGGTTTTGACGTAGGAAGCAGAGAGCCGTGATTCTGCGGGCAGATATCGGAGGATAAACAGCAGCGGGAGGGTGCCTGGCCGTGGGGATCCTACACCGCTGGTGAGTGACAGCCTCGCGCGCTGCGGACGGGCACAGACTCGCAGACTGGTAGGTCGGGAAAGAACTTTAGGGCAGCCCCCGGGGTGGAAAACCAGACCGGAGGGGTCGCGCGCACGCGAACCACAGGCCCCCCCGGCAGAAACCGGAGCGACGGTTGCTCACACGGGAACTGCAGCCTCCGAGACGGAAACCCGGTGCGCCGGGGTCGCGCCGGTGAACTGCAACCCCCAGGGGTGGAAACCCCAAGCGGTGAAGTCGCACGCATGCGAATTGGGAGCGGCTGGCGGTTTTAGAAGCACAAAGGGCAGAGACGTGCCCCGACCTGGAGGCAGGACTAGGAGCGCTGCGGAGGGGCGCACAACCCAGGACGCTGCAGTTTATAGCAGCACGGACAGAAATGGAGACAGTATGGCCTGGAGAGCTCACTGAAGAACAGACTGAGGTCTCTCTGCTCTGAGGCAGAGGGTTGGAAACGGTCTCTTCTGCTCTGACTCGTGGAGACGCGGAAAGCCACCAGGGAAAGGCACCAGAGAACAAAAGCCCCAAAGACTGATTCCCACTGAGCCCATCCCCTGCCACAGGGGCGCAGGGCAACTCCGCCCAAACAGGGTTGCCTGAGTAACAGCGCGGCAGGCCCCTCCCGCAGAAGACAGGCTGGGAAAACAAGAGGCCAGCAACCCTAAGGTCCCAAGACAACAGGTGCATCTTGCTTGGGTTCTGGTCAATAATTTGGACTCTAGACATTCCCTCAAACACCCATCAACAGAATGACTAGGAGGAGGAGCCCCCAAAACAGAAAACACTCAGAGATTATGACTTATGCTGCAGATTTACAAATGGATGCAGATATAACCAAGATATCAGAGATGGAATTCAGGCTAGCAATTGTGAAGACAATGGCTAGAATGGAGAAATCAATTAATGGCAACATAGAGTCTCTAAGGGCAGAAATAAAAGGTGAATTGGCAGAACTTAAAAATGCTATCAATGAGATCCAATCCAATCTATATAATCTAACAGCTAGGGTAACTGAGACAGAAGAGAGAATAAGCGATCTGGAAGACAGTATAATAGATAAAAAGGGAAAAGAGGAGGCCAGGGAAAAACAACTCAGAATCCATGAAAATAGAATCAGAGAAATAAGTGACACCTGAGGCATTCCAATGTCAGAATAACTGGAATCCCGGAGGGAGTGGAGAGAGAGAGAGGACTAGAAGATGTATTTGAGCAAATCGTAGCTGAGAACTTCCCTAATCTGGGGAATGAAACAAACATTCAAGTCCTAGAGGCAGAGAGGACGCCTCCCAAGATCAAGGAAAACAGGCCAACAACCCGACATGTAATAGTAAAACTTGCAAATCTTAGAACCAAGGAAACCATCTTAAGGGCAGTTAGGGGGAAGAGATTCCTTACGTACAGAGGGAGGAACGTCAGAATAACGTCAGACCTATCCACAGAGACCTGGCAAGCCAGAAAGGCCTGGCAAGACATATTCAGGGTACTAAATGAGAAGAACATGCAGCCAAGAATACTTTATCCGGCAAGGCTTTCATTTAGAATGGATGGAGAGATGCAGAGCTTCCACAACCGGCAGAAGTTGAAAGAATATGTGACCACTAAGCCAGCCCTGCAAGAAATATTAAGGGGGGTTCTATAAAAGGAGAAAGACCCCAAGAGTGATCTACAACAGAAATTTACAGGGACAATCTATAAAAACAATGTCTTCACAGGCAACATGATGACAATTAATTCATATCTTTCAATAATCACTCTCAATGTGAATGGCCTAAACGCTCCCATAAAACGGCACAGGGTTGCCGATTGGATAAAAGACAGGACCCATCCATATGCTGTCTACAAGAGACTCATTTTGAACCTAAAGATACATCCAGACTGAAAGTGAAGGGATGGAGATCTATCTTCCATGCCAGCGGACCTCAAAAGAAAGCTGGGGTAGCAATTCTTATATCAGACAAATTAGATTTTAAACTAAAGTCTGTAATAAGAGACACAGAAGGACACTATATCATTCTTAAAGGGTCTATCCAACAAGAAGATCTAACAATTGTAAATATCTATGCCCCCAACATGGGAGCAGCCATCTACATAAGCCAACTGTTAACCAAAATAAAGAGTCATATTGATAACAATACGTTAATTGTAGGAGACCTCAATACTCCACTCTCAGCAATGGACAGATCATCTAAGCAGAAAATCAACAAGGAAACAAGAGCTTTGAATGATACATTGGACCAGATGGACCTCATAGATATTTACAGAACATTCCACCCTAAAACAACAGAATACTCATCTTCTCGAGCGCACATGGAACTTTCTCCAGAATAGACCATACACTGGGTCACAAATCAGGTCTCAACTGATACCAAAAGATTGAGATTATTCCCTGCATATTCTCAGACCACAATGCTCTAAAACTGGAACTCAATCACAAAAAAAAATTTGGCAGAAATTCAAACACTTGGAAGCTAAAGACCACTCTGCTCAAGAATGGTTGGGTCAACCAAGAAATCAAAGAAGAACTTAAACAATTCATGGAAATCAATGAGAATGAAAACACATCGGTCCAAAACCTATGGGATACTGCAAAGGCGGTCCTAAGGCGGAAATACATAGCCATCCAAGCCTCACTCAAAAAAATAGAAAAATCCCGAATTCACCAACTAACTCTACACCTTAAAGAACTAGAGAAATAGCAACAAACAATGCCTAAGCCACGCATTAGAAGAGAAATAATTAAAATTAGAGCAGAAATCAATGAATTAGAAACCAGAAATACAGTAGATCAGATCAACGAAACTAGAAGTTGGTTCTTTGAAAGAATTAATAAGATTGATAAACCACTGGCCAGACTTATCCAAAAGAAGAGAGAAAGGACCCAAATTAATAAAATTATGAATAAAAGGGGAGAGATCACAACTAACACCAAGGAAATAGAAACAATTCTAGAAATTATTATCAACAACTATATGCCAATAAACTGAGCAATCTGGATGAAATGGAGGCCTTCCTGGAAACCTATAAGCTGCCAAGACTGAAACAGGAAGAAATTGACAACCTGAATAGGCCAATAACCAGTAATGAGATTGAAGCAGTGATCAAAAACCTCCCAAAAAACAAGAGTCCGGGGCCTAATGGATTCCCTGGGGAATTCTACCAAACATTTAAAGAAGAAATAATACCTATTCTACTGAAGCTGTTTCAAAAAATAGAAACAGAAGGAAAACTTCCAACCTCATTCTATGAGGCCAGCATTACCTTAATCCCCAAACCAGGCAAAGACCCCATCAAAAAGGAGAATTTCAGACCGATATCCCTGATGAATATGGATTCCAAAATCCTCAACAAAATCCTAGCTAATAGGATCCAACAATACATTAAAAGGATCATCCACCACGACCAAGTGGGATTTATCCCCGGGATGCAAGGGTGGTTCAACATTCGCAAATCAATCAATGTGATAGAACACATTAATAAGAGGAGGGAAAAGAACCATATGGTCCTCTCAATTGATGCAGAAAAAGCATTTCACAAAAGACAACATCCTTTCCTGATTAAAACTCTCCAGAGTATAGGGATAGAGGGAACATTCCTCAAGCTCATAAAATCCATCTATGAAAAACCCACAGCGAATATCATCCTCAATGGGGAAAAGCTGAGAGCCTTTCCCTTAAGATCAGGAACACGTCAAGGGTGCCCACTCTCACCACTGTTGTTCAACATAGTACTAGAAGTCCTAGCAACAGCAATCAGACAACAAAAAGAAATAAAAGGTATTCAAATTGGCAAAGAAGAAGTCAAACTCTCTCTTTTCGCAGACGACATGATACTTTATGTGGAAAACCCAAAAGACTCCACCCCCAAATTACTAGAACTCATCCAGCAATTCAGTAATGTGGCAGGATACAATATCAATGCACAGAAACCAGTTGCTTTCTTATACACTAACAACGCAACTGTAGAAAGAGAAATTAAGGAAACGATTCCATTTACAATAGCACCAAAAACCATAAGATACCTCGGAATA